>NW_027507718.1:250608324-251808324 GCF_037356315.1 Lithobates pipiens | reverse complement strand
TCTAAACGAAGCACTGCCATGCAATGTGACCCTGAAAATAATATATTTTTTTATTGCCATAATTTATTTTTATTTAATATTTTTAATGTTTTGTTGTCTGTGAATACTTATAATTATTGTTATTATTATTATTATTATTATTATTATTACTATATTAAACGTTTTTTATATAAAATTTCCTTATGTTTTGTAGTGTATTCCTCAGGTATAATTTAATTGGCATGATATTCAATCCAATGCCCATACAAACAAGTGGATTTTCCGTCGGAAAAATCTTGAATGGTTTTTCCGATGGAATTCTGTTCAAGCTTGGCTTGCATGCACATGGTCACACAAAGGTTTGCTGAGCTTTTGACTGTCAAGAACGTGGTGACATACAACACTACGAAGCGCCAAGAAAATTAAGTTCAATGTTACTGAGCATGCATCAAATTGTTTCTGAGCATGCATAGGAATTTTGCGCATCGGAATTGCTACCAACGATCGGAATTTCTGATCGGAACTTATTCCGACCAAAAAATTGAGAACCTGCTCTCAATCTTTTGCTGGCTGGAATTGGACCAGCAAAAGTCAGATGGAGCATATACACCAGGGATATGCAATTAGCGGACCTCCAGCTGTTGCAAAACTACAAGTCCCATCATGCTTCTGGCTCTGGGTGTCATGCTTGTGGCTGTCAGAATCTTGCTATGCCTCATGGGACTTGTAGTTCTGCAACAGCTGGAGGTCCGCTAATTGCATATCCCTGATATACACGGTCGCATTTTCTAACCAAAAGCTCTCATTGGTCTTTTGCTGGCTGAATTTTCAATTGTGTGTACGCGGCATTAGAGTTTTCCGTTGAGGAGAAAGGGATTTATTATTCAAGAGAATTTCTACTAGTTTGTTTGGGCTTCCCTATCATTGTTTAAAACAAAAGTGCTTACCAGAAGATATGATGAACAACTGACTATTACTGAATCTACCTGGGTTCAGTTTGCAAACAGTTTTGAGATCTTGCTCAAAGTTCATTGAAATTCATGGAGGGTGAATCTAGTTATTTAATTATGCCTATTTTTTTAGAGCCAGTAAGCAAGCTATTGTCAAACAAAAGTCATGAAAAGCTGGGAACTGCCATAAGGGGCATGTTACAATGACAAAAATTAAACAGTTTCTCCTACACAGAACTGTCATCTCTTCTCAACAGCTCAAGATCACACTGACAATATGGCTTCTGTGATCCCACCTTGTTTTAGATAGGGGCTTTGGATTACCCATATCTTCAACTGACTGGGTCTTGTGCTCTTGTGATTTAGCTGACCAGCTGCATTTTAGGTTGCTTTCAAGAAAAATTCTGGAAACCTGAACCTAATCCTTAATCATCCATCTATATGCATTTAAACAGCTCCAAATTACATGGCTCTAAGAAATCTCCAAGCATCCACTGGCCAAGGGTGGTCAGCCTTATGGGATTTGCCTCATTCCCACAAGACACGTACCAATTCAGGCCACACATCACTGTACTTTTTTGCTTCAATTACAGTAAATATACTGACACCAAACAAGGTCCGCTCCACATATCATTCCCACTAGACTTGTCTCTGCAATCTAGGCTTTTGTCAACATTCTATGCTTAATCAAACGCATGAATGAGCCCAAATTGCAGGCAAAACATTTCAGGGGTGCAGTTACGTCTGGCAAAGAATGATATTTTGGATTTACATTCAGTGTCAAAGTTTATTGCTAATTAGGCCAAAAAAAGTTGCGTACAGCCTGGATTGTTATAGACCTACACAGTATGAGTTCATTAAACATAATTTTCCCCTCCCTTTTGCAGCTATAACAGCCTTCACTTCATTGCTGGGAAGGCTTTTCTCAAGAAAATAAAGCATACTGATGCAGTCATACTGGAACAGAAAATGACTTTCTGGAAACTGTTGCCACGAGGCTAAAAGGGCATAATTTTTTTAAATGGCTTTGTAAGCAGCAGCATCCATAGTAGATTTTACTTGAAACACTTGAATACAGTAGTCAACTTAGTCAGGTGACCACAAATGTTAGTATTTTTTTTTAACTCATCACATGAATGACAAGTGTTCCCTGTTCTGGTGGCTGCTTTGATTCATGATGTTTCCTGTCCTTTTCCCTTTGGATCTCCAGTGCTGCTGGTGTCAATATGAGCAGCGCCACCTGTCATAGGCCCTTGTCAAAAGTATCGACTATGCCAGCCCTCCTGCTTCTTTTTTTCATAGAAGGTATACCATACCTCCCAACATTCTGAGATGGGAATGAGGGACACCTATGAGCAGAAGTATGTAGGCATGGGACACACATCCCTGCCACACCCCATGTAAAGAAGAATTGTACAAAAAAAGGTTGGTTAAACCCACAAGTGCTTTACTATTCCTTTATATAGGCTTTTGGAATTTACAAAAGCAGCAATTTATAAATTGGATGAAAGGTTTTTCACGGAGAAACACTTTTTGTTAGAAAAGTAGTGCATTTCATATAAAGCCATAAAAATCTGATCAAAATGAGGGACAAATGGGGAGGAAAGAGAGAGACAGAGGGACTGTGTTCCAAATGAGGCACAGTCACTTGAAATCAGGGAGGGAGGCTGAGCTATGGCTATACTACCAGTTCCAGCAAAGACAAGCAATCTATGAAGGGAGGATGGGTTGATGAATGAAAGGTCTGTCTCCTCCAATTATAGAGCACTTGCTGGAACTAAGAGGAAGATCACATCTCTAAGGGTAATGGGGGGCAGAGGATGAAAGGTTTCAAGGAACAGAGCAACAACCAGCACTTGGGACACTTGTCATTCAAGTAGGTACCATACCTGGTGCTGGTTTAAAAATGAATAACTAAATCATTAAACTTCAGCTTTAAGGAAATTATGTTATGCTCTCCATATATACCTACAGACTTTTGGAGTACTTCAGATGAAATAACAATTGCCAAAGGGTACAATTGCCAAAACATACTATTTTATAAAGGGGTACACAATATCATAGTTGAAATGTAGAGCACTCCCTGGCAATGTAAGCTCTCTGCAAACAAATAAAGCCAAAACAATATCATTCTTTTGAAATGTTGAGAAATTTCAACTCTCCAATTCTGCATTCAAAACATCTGTCTATGGAACTCTGGGTGCTGACCAAAAAAAGCCTGACCATCCCTGTAGATTCTGCAGAAAGTTGCACACAGATGATGTCAGATGGCATTATTAGACTTAGTAGTCTTGGCACACTGCAACCTACTATGACCACCCCCTTATTTTAAAAAGCCTTAAAATGCAGCGCTATAAATTGTAAACAATTGTGTTAAGTTGCACCCTTGATATCATCATGTTCAAAGAAAGTCCATATATTGTAAGATGGAGAGAAATACATGGAAGATCCCCACGCCAATCTTTAGTGCACAAGAAAAGCACACCACACCACCGTGCTTACCAGACAAATTGGGCCCTCAGATTATAGAGTGGCCACCTGAGCAAGTAACCAAAGAGGATCATCCGACCAGTCACGGAAATCTGACAGAGCGATTCAGATCAACTTCCTGGACATCAACAGAGCAATCCGGATCAACCCCCACAGGATCGGACTTGCAATCTCTCATTCACATGCAGCTCACCAGATTGTTAAACATAAGAGAAACTGCAATAATGAAGAACATTTAAATATAGGTATAAAGCTTTATTGTAGTGTACTTACAACAAATCTGATTAAAACAGCGTTCCAAACAAACATGCAAATATTGCGACGGCTAGTGGCGTGCTTGCGTCGTAAAGTGTCAGGTCTCGGCTAATGCGTTTCATCATAAACTGACATCATCAGAGGCATTTTCATATTAGAATTAAATCACAGTTATTTCTGGAAGACAAAGGGACCAGTGCAGAAACTAGGTCATCCATTATCCAAGGTGAAAATGCCAAACTTCGCCCCCTCCTTGGGCGGAGTAGGGAGCATGGGTAATATCGGTGCACTCCACATGCAATGCCAAAAAAAAATGGTTGCAGCTTGTGTCAAAGTAGTGTGGTGCACTACATGAACCCAAAGAGGTTAACAGTGGTGCACATACTGTCCCACAATAAAACATGGGGCTAACAATGACAAGAAAAAATGCCCCAACATCAGTGTTATAAGAAAATGCCCCTAAGTCAGTGGTGTCAATGGAAGGAAGAAATGGCCCTTCATCAGTGGTGTCCCTAGAAGGAAAAGAAATACACTGCACCAGTGTCAGTGGGAAAAAATGTTGCTGGACAAGTGGCAGTTGGAGGAAAAAATTCCAATGCATCAGTGTTCTCAGCCGCGAGTTGCTCTCTATCCTCTGTGTACTCACAGACAGTTCTGACATTCTTCTGGGCACGGTGCCTGCCTAAGCCCCTGTACACACGGTTGGAGATTTCGCCAACCAAATCCGTTGGATTTTGTCTGTCGGATCTTGTCCGAAACTGTTGCATACACACGGTCGGACAAAGTTGTCGAAAAATCCGATCTTTCAGAACGTGATGACGTAATTTCGTTACGATGGGACTACATTCAGGCTAGTAGCCAATAGCTTTGATGTAGGAATTTGATCTGAGCATGCGTGGCACTTGGTCCGATCAAAATTCTCTACACATGATCGGAGTATGTCCGATCGGCCCAGTTGGTCGGGAAATATTTCCAACAAGTTGGAAAATTGGGTCCGACGGATATTCCGACTGAATCAGTCCGATGCATACCACACACAGTCGGATTATCCGACAACACGGTCCGATAGGACACATTCCAACGGATTCTCCGACCGTGTGTACAAGGGCTAAGAATAAAGACATTGCACTGATCTCTCTGCTTCACTCCTTCTGTTTATCTGTGTCTTATCCCCCTTTCACCCTTCTCTCTGCTTCATGGTTATTACTCCAGCAATGGGCAGGTCATTAGTCACAAGGATGGCAGCTCTTGCATGAGGAAGTAAAGCTCTGCGTCTACCAAAAAGTAAATCAGTAATGGGATAAAGTTCAACTGCACAGAGACAATAGGCAATACTGGTAACTAGTCCTTTGCCCCCTGCCTCTCAATAGCAAAAATATTTGAGTAGCCCTAGTCTTAGCTGACCAAGAAAAGCTACTTAATAAGCTGCTTTTTCTTTAGTCATTGCCAAGTGATAAAACAACAAGGTGTCATCCTAAATGGTTTAATTAGCATGGCTCAATGTCACATAATAATTGATGAATCTGCAATATTACATATGTTTCCCAGCTGTTTGTTAAAGGGAACCGGTCAGGTTATTACCTGTGTCAACCAAGGCTCTTGTCTAGTGCTGAATGCTGCAAAATTTTAACTCATGGGAGTGGTACTGGTTTTGGTTAGCTGCCAAGTGGAAGACAAGTCTACCAGACACGGACAAAGGAAAATCTGACATGTTTGCTTCAATTACATGCAATAGGTGCATTTTACATTATTTATACTGTATTTAAAGTGGTAGTAAACTCTTTTTGTAAACTTGTACCTACAAGTAAGCCTATAATAAGGCTTACCAGTAGGTACAGCCAATATCTCTTAAACTTGCACTGTTTAGGAGATATTCACACTGCATGCAGCCAGTGATATCACTGGTGCATGCGCTCTGAAGGGACAGCATACCCGGGCCATCCCTGAAGACCTCCATGACTTCTGTGCACATGCCCAGGAATTACATCATCGCAGCTCATCCAATCAGATGAACGGAGCATGCAACCCCAGAAGGTAGAACCCGGGTAAAGATGTAAGCACTGTCAGCGGTGGCTTCGTTCTAAAGTAAACATTTCATTATGTGCTAATTTTCTACGAATACTAGCATATTGTGCCATTATCTTGCAGGGTTTTTTTTTTTAATTAAAAGATGCGGTTTACTACCGCTTTAAGGAATTTGCTATGAGCCAAGTCATAAATATATTGAATGCGTGCATGTTAATTGGTTTTTTATATGTATGTTTTATAAATTTTAAGACTTATTTTTTTATGGTACACAGCCTCAGTATTGGCATTTGAATCATATCAATATCAGGTATTGGGCAATTGTGAGGGATCCATTAAATCTAAAATGTAAGCAACAATAGGCATATTAAATAATAAGCATGGAAAATGGTTACAGACAATTTGCATTATTATTGTTTATTGTTAGTGAAAATATTTCTTGAGCTCTCTCTCCAGCAAAAAATAAAAAATAAATGATGTGAAATGATGTTAAAAGTATGTTAAATAATAGTCAGCCTTTCTATGCTCCCCTGATACCCTTCAAGTCTTACAAGATCAAAGTGGCTGTAAAGGCAGAATATTATTTACTTGAATGCATTCCATGCTTTAAGGTAAAAAAATGTTCCACTAATCATATCACTTCCTTACCCTCCTTATTCTTACCTGAGCCCTCTCTTGATCTAGCACTGTGCCCATCTGCAGCAACACTGGTCTCTGTATCATCACAATACACAGAAGCAGCAGTGTGAGCCATTGGCTCCTGCTCCTGTCAATCAAATCCTGTGAGGAGGGAGTGGGGGTGGAGCTAAACTGCACTGTGTGTGTTTACGGGGACACAAAGCTCGGGCCCGGAAGCAAGCCTGCCCATGCACCCCTATAGCTAATGGCTTGCTAAGATGGTGCATGCAGAAAACAAGGAACCAAAAGTGACAACGGTGGACCCCAGAGGAGGAGATAGGGGTGACACTGTGCAATACCCTTAAAGAGGCAGTCCACTGGAAAAAAAAATATTAAAAGCCAGCAGCTATAAATGCTACAGCTGCTGACTTTTAATAAATGGACACTCACCTGTCCCAGGGTCCAGCTATGTCGGCAGCCAAGGCCGATCGATCGCTCGGCTCTTGGCTGCTGCCGCCGCCATTCTAGGTGAGGGAACCAGGAAGTGAAGCGCTGTGGCTTCACTTCCCGGTTCCCTACTGTCCATGTGCAATGGGAATGGTCCGCTCTGTCTCTGGGACCCACGTGTGTCCCAGCAGACAGCGCACCGGGACAGGAAGGAGTCTATGCCCGGAAGTGGCTGCAAATACCTGTCTTAGACAGGTATCTGCACCCCCCTCCCCCCTAAAAGGTGCCAACTGTGACACCGGAGAGGGGGAGGGTGAGCGGAAGTTCCACTTTAGGGTGAAACCCCACTTTAAGTATAAACCTGTTTGTTATAAAAAATAAAATAAAGAGTACTAAAAATACTTTTACTAGATGGGGAGTGCTCCAATGTGAGTTCAAAGAGGAGCTCCACCCTAAAGGGAAAGTTCTGCTTTAAGGCCTCCTCACTGGCTCCTGTTTGTGAAATGAATCTTTTGGGGAGGAGAGGGGGAGCGGGTACCCTATTTTGACAGTTGCCTTAGGGGATCGGAAGTAGAAGTTCTCCTTCCCAAAGTCTTCTGGGACACATGACAGGTCCCAGAAGACTTCAGGACCACTCACAGAGCGCAGCACCACTCGCACATGCGCAGTCTGCACTTGACTGTAAAGCTGCAAGCTATAGTGAAGATGCCGCTGAGGGAGGACACACAGTGAAAATGGCATGGAGAATGCACCACTGGATCGTGGGGACACTTTTTGCAGCTGCTGACTTCTAATAAACACAAAAATGGCTGTAACTTGCTTTTACTGCTTGCTGCCGGCTGTAGTACATATACTGCGGTAGGTCAGCTGTATTCTCACAAAACAGCGTACCTGTACGTAATTTTGTGCACTGATTGGTCAAGGGGAGGAGCCAATCAGTGGGTCCAGTGGACGCGAGTTCTACTGGCCAACCGCGATCGCTCCACAGAGAGGCAGAAAGGGGATCTGCCTATGTAAAGAAAGCAGATTACCGTTCTGACAGGGGAGAACACAGTAATCTTCTGTTCCTACTGAGCAGGAACATGGATCTCTATGTTCATCCAGTGACACACACTGGGGACACACTTAAGGGACACACTTAACCCTTTGATCGCCCCTGGTGTTAACCCCTTCCCTGCCAGTGTCATTAGTACAGTAATAGTGCATATTTTTTTTTGTCTGATTTGTCTTACTAAAAATCCCTGATCACCGGCATTACTAGTAAAAAGAAGAAATATATAAAAATGCCATAAAAATATCCCATAGTTTGTAGACGCAATAACTTTTTGCGCAAGCCAATCAATATACCCTTATTGGGAATTTGTTACCAAAAATATGTAGCAGAATACATATTGGCCAAAATTGATGAAGACATTTTATTTTTTGCCGTCACAGTGGAAGGAGTGGGAGGACTTAGAATTGACCATAAGGCACCAAGAACTGATATGCTGAAATGGACTGGGGAGCTACTGAGGACAGACAACCTATATCCCTATTACCGATCCCTAGTAGTGTACTGACTATGCTGACAGCTAAAGGTGCTGCTAGGATTGTAAAAGACCAAAATATTTATGGGGTGCACATAGTGGATTTTAGCGAAGATCTGGTGTGGCCAGATCATGCCTTACAGTGAGAGTAGCTTAAAATGCAATGGTTAAAAAGAACTAAAAAAACCCCCAGAAAATACGGATCTGACACATGTAACTGCTTTTACCTAATTACGTGTTGTTGGTTATAAGCACATAAAAAAAAGAGAAAATCTTGCACGCACAAGACAACATACATGCCTAGTGACCACAAAACTATATTGAAGCTTTCTTTGCGGACCATCTGGGATTTTTCCCGTCTACCCCCCATGTGTTTTTTTTAGGGGGAAATTGGATTTTTAGAGGGCATCTAGAAAGAATTGGGTGGCTTAGTCCGGGGGAGGGGGAAAAAGATGATTAGGAGGGAGGAGAAGAGGGGGAGCACTGGGGTTCGGGACACTGGGACTGATTTTCTCTTTTATTTTATGCTTATAATTAATAATAAAATACATTTGTAATAGCTTTTGCAGGTGTCGTATTTTCTGTTTTTTGGTCATTTGAGATTTTGTTGACACCTCCCCAGGACAAGTGGGTATTGGCATACATATTTTAAATACAGGTATTCCCTATTACTGTATTGTACCAAAAAATCCAACTTAAAAAGAACTCAAGCGTAGTTGCTGTATACAATGGACACATATCATATGTACACATAAAAAATGCCTTATGATGGCCATACACTATACAAAAAAATCGGCCGAAATTTGGTAATTTAGACAGTTTGTTCGTTTTTTGGCCAGTTAATGGGCACAAATCTGTAATCACAAGTCCATCAAGTCCAACCTATGTGTGTGATTATATGTCAGTAATACATTGTATATCCCTGTATGTTGCGGTCGTTTGGGTGCTTATCTAATAGTTTCTTGAAACTATTGATGCCCCCCCTGCCGAGACCATTGCCTGTGGAAGGGAATTCCACATCCTTGCCGCTCTTATGCCACGTACACACGATCGGAATTCTCATCAGAAAAAGCTCTGATGGTTTTCCCGACGGAATTCCGATGGAATTTGGCTCAAGCTGTCTTGCCTACACACGGTCACACCAAATTCCGATCGTTTATAACGTGGTGACATATAACACGTACAACGGGACTAGAAAAAGGAAGTTCAATAGCCAGTAGCCAATAGCTTCTGTCTCGTAGTTGAATCTGAGCATGCGTAATTTTTGGCGTGTCGGAATTGCATACACACGATCAGAATTTCCGATAGAATGTTTTTCCGTCTGGAAAATTGAGAACATGCTATCAATTTTTGGCTGGTGGAAATTTGGAAAATTGGGAGCATACACACGGTCGCATTTTCCGATGAAAAGCTCTCATCTGTCTTTTTCTGGCTGGAATTCCGATCGTGTGTACGCGGCATTACAGTAAAGAATTTTCTACGTAGTTTAAGGTTAAACCTCTTTTCTTCTAATTTTAATGAGTGGCCACTTGTCTTGTTAAACTCCTGACCGCGAAAAAGTTGTATCCTTATTGTGGGGTCACCAGTACATTATTTATAAATTGTAATCATGTCCCCTCTCAAGTTCTCCAGACAGAATAAATTCAGTGCTCACAACCTTTCCTCATAACAAATATCCTCCAGACCCTTTATTAGCTTTGTTGTCCTTCTTTGTACTTGCTCCATTTCCAGTACATCCTTCCTGAGGACCTGTGCTCAGAACTGGACAGCATACTCCAGGTGCGGCTGGACCAGAGTCTTGTAGAGCGGGAGAATTATTGTTTCATTTTACATTTTTCGACATTAAACCTCACTTGACATGTAGTTGCCCTCCCCATTAATTTGTTCAGATCTTTTTTTAAGGTTTCCACATCCTGCAGAGAAGTTATTATCCTAATCAGTTGGGATGTTTTTGAGGCGAAAAAGCGAAGGACAAGTTTGGAAACTTTCTGCCGAACGAACGATAAATGCACTAGGCAATATGTGAAAAACAAACAAAAATGTATTAATTTATGTCCATTGAACCATTTATCGGTCATTACATAATGGCATTATCGCTTGCTCTCACAGCCGAATGTTCGTTTTTCGAAAATGGGTTTTAACGATTTTTCATATAGTGTATGGCCAGCATTAGTTACAGTACAGTACACTTAAAGTATCCCAGACACATATACAGTACATTTTAGGACAAGGGAATCTATTCTCTAACATATGCTTTAGGCGCAGAAACTATAAAGATAAAGTTAATGCTTTGTCTAAACATACCTTAAAGGTGAACTTCTAAATAGGTGGGACTACTTAGCAACTCGGAACTTTTGAAACAATAAACACTTGGTAAGGAGTAGGTAATGTGCTCCTTGTTCGTTCGTGCTATTTGAGAGTATGCAGCACAAGGTACTGCACATGCATGGATTGTGACACAAGCTGAAAGATATGAAGTGCATACCAGAGATGGAATGAGGTTGAGCTACATAAAACAACCAGTCTAAAACTTCCCTACTTTCTCTGCAGGATAACAATCTCACATCACACCAAGTAGTTCTGAAGAATTACTCAGGTTTCATCAATATGCTGAAAAGTTCCACCAGATAAGAGAAGAGTCAAGAAAATGTCAGTAAACAAAAGAAGGAATGTTATGAATGACTGCAGGTCAATGTAACTAAAAGACACTTTGGCATTGATTTACTAAAGGCAAATAGACTGTGCACTTTGCAAAGTGCAGTTGCACTCTGCATGTGCATTTATTCCAGAGCTTAGTAAATGAGGTGAAGCTTCACTTTGCAAAAAGTACCCAATCATGTGCAAGAAAAATAAAGAAACACTGCATTTTTGCTTGCAAATGATTGGATAATGGAAAGCAGAGATTTTTTCTCATTTACTGAGCTCTGGAGCAACTGCTCTTGTAGAGTGCAACTGCACTTTGTAAAGTGCACATTGTATTTGCCTTTAGTAAAGCAACAGCTTTTAATTTACAGAATGAAAAGCTACAGGATGTGTTGGCTTAAAATTATGCAAAATCAATGACTCACCTTGTTTTGTGTGTCAAGAAAGGGTATTATTGCTTCCTTTTTTCCATCACTCTACATCCTCCTGTCCGTATTGTTCCATACTGGTAGCATGCACACTGTTCCCTGATATCTGATGTATAACACAGTGATATAAACCTAATAGAGTACTTACAGACAGGACCATTTATCCACATATTTAATATTGTTCAGCCATATAACCCCATGCTTTTGAGATGTTGTCCCCAGGCTACTGTTCTTTTGACCTCACTTCTGATTTTCTGATCTTGTTTCTGATTACTGTTGATGATCTGGCATGAATGATTCCTCACTGCTGTCATGGTGCCCCCTGTGCTTCTATATCCAAAGTGTAGGCACTCTAATACATTATGTATGTTACTAGATAGAATACCAGGTGAAAACAGAGGGGGAAAAAGCTTTACAAAATAAAACCAATGCAGCTACCACAAGATCAGGAAGCTCCAACATATTACATTTTTTGCTTTGGGTTTAACACCACTTTAAATAGACACAATGAATAAAAGTATGTATGTTGTACATCAAAACAGAATGCACATCTCATAAACCCATATTTTATTGACAATAGAAAACAGAAAACCGGGCAATGTTTAAACCAAGAAAATGTATCATTTTAGGAAAAAAATAGGGTCCTCTTGAAATTGGCAGCAACGTGTCTCAAAAAGTTGGGATAGGGCCATGTTTACCACAGTGTAGCATCTCCTTTTACCAACGCTATGTAAACGTCTGGTAACTGAGGAGACCAGTTGCTGCAGTTTTGGAAAAGGAATGTGGTCCCATTCTTGCCTGATATAGAATTCTAACTGTGCAACAGTTCTTGGTCTTCTTCGTCGTATTTTTCATTTTAAGATGCGCCAAATATTTTGAATTAATGAGAGGTCTGGACTGTAGGCAGGCCAGGTAAACCTGGACTCTTCTACTATGAAGTCATGCTGTTGTCATAGATACAGTATTCGGTTTAATATTGTCCTGCTGAAATATGCAAGGCCTACCCTGAAAAAGACATCGGCAGGATGGGAGCCTACGTTGCTCTAAAACCTGGATGCCTCCTGCACTCTCTCCTCCATTGATGGTGCCTTTCCAGACTCACAAGCTGCCCATTCAGTGCACACTAATGCACCTCCATACCATCAGAGATGCAAGCTTTTGGACTGAGTGTTGTAAACAAGCCAGAAGGTATCTCTACTCTTTAGCCAGGAGGATATGGTAACCATGGTTGCCAAAAAGAATATCAAATTTTGATTTGCCTGACCACAAATCAGTTTTCCACTTTGAAATCAACCATTTTAAATGAGCTTTATTCTAGAGAAGATGGTGGCGTTCCTGTATCATGTTCTGATATGGCTTCTTGTTTGCATGATTGAGCTTTACCTTACATTTTTGGATGCCACAGCAAACTGTGTTCAGACAGTGATTTTTGCAAGTACTCATGAACCATGCAGTGATGTCCATTACAGAATCATGCCTGTTTTTATTGCAGTGCCATCTGAGAGCCTGGAGATTACGTACATCCAATATAGTGCTTTTGCCTTGTCACATGTGTACAGAGATTTCTCCAGATTCTCAGAATATTTTTAAGATATTATGAACTGTAGATGGTGATATATTTAACGTCTTTTCAATTTTACATTGTGGGAAATTATTCTGAATTGTGTGCCAATTTTTCGGCACAGATTGGTGAACCTCGGCCGTCTTTACTTCTGAGACACTCTAACTCTCTAAGATTCTCTTCCATACCCAATCATGTTACTGACCTGTTACCAATTAACCTCAAGAGTTGCAAAATGTTCTTCCAGCTCTTCCTTGCTAGTACCACTCCAGGTTTTTGTTGCCCTGTTTTTTGATTGTCATGGGAGCAGCTGGAGAATATTTGCCCAGAGACCTGGCATAATGGCCAATATAAAACATGGCCACTCCCGTTTGCACAGAAATGCATTCACATGCAATGGAAGAGATCGGGCGCCATGCCTGCAGTAGGTTCTGACACCCTCTTCCCTTTAAGCAAATGACAGATGCACGCAGACACTGCTGACTGCTCAGCTTCCTGATACCTGTGAACCTGTGTGCATGTACTTCTGGACTACCTGTTACTGGCTCAGCATGCTCTGGAATTCCTCTTGTCTCTCTTCTGGGTCTGACCCTGGCTTGTCCACTGATCTGCTTATGTCTCCAGTCCTGTGTATGTCCTGAGTCTCCTGACCATAGCTCTGATCCTCTGTCTGCTGACAACTGGTACTCTGCCCTTAGCAATGGCTCCTGACTACACCGTCTTGCCCTGCCTGCTGTGATCCAACCTGCTCTACTTACCTGCTGTGACCAGCCTGCGATATCTACCTGCTGTGACCAGCCTGCCGTGTCAGTCAGCTGTGACCTGAGTCCACACGTAGAGAGGTCACCAATCTAGCATGTAATATCCTTGACACAGCTGGTAATCCCTGCTTCTCTAAAATAAAATACCTTTTTGAATTACCTTTTCTAAAAACAAACAAAATATCAGTGTCACAATTCCCTTCATAGAAAGACTCATAGAATCCTACTTTGTCACTATTTAAACAAACCCCCTTAAAGCGGGAGTCCGCCGGGACTCCGCGTTTTTTTTTTTTTTTTTAAGTCAGCAGCTACAAATACTGCAGCTGCTGACTTTTAAAATAGTGACACTTACCTGTCCAGCGCGCCCGCGATGTCGGCACCCGAAGCCGATCTCTAGATCGACACTCGGGTGCTGCCGCCGCCATCTTGGGTATGGGAATCAGGAAATGGAGCCTTTCGGCTTCATTTCCCGGTTCCCTACTGCGCATGCGCGAGGCGCGCGGCGCAATCAGGACGGTCCCCGCTGCCTCTGGGATCTGTGTGTTTCCCAGCAGGCAGCGGGGCACTTGCGCAAAGGGGTGGGCACTTGCGGAAAGGGGCGTAATCTACGCCCCTTTCCGCAGACAGCTATCCCGGAAGTGGGTGCAGTTACCTGGATTATCCAGGTAACTGCACTCCCCTCCCCCCTGAAAGGTGCCAATCGTGGCGCCGGAGGGGGGGGGATTCCGATGAGCGGAGGTCCATTTTAGGGTGGACCTCCGCTTTAACCACAGATTTCTAGTATATGTACACATTTAACCTCCTTAGTGGTATTCCCAAGTCTGGCTCAGGGTGAAATTTCAGAACCAAAAGCAGTAACCCCGAGCCAGACTCAGGATCGCATTGCAGTATCCAGGAACAGTTTACTTACTTACCTTGTCCCCTGGATCCTGCGATGTCCTCCCCGCAGTGTGAGCGGTTCATCCTCCGCTCGATTCATCACGGAGCTGAGCTCCATTCCCTGCGAGTATTGCAGCACATGGGAACGGAGAATGGCGTGAAATTCAAAAAGTAAAACACACTATGTGCTTCACCTCCCTTTTGTCCCTTGTGGTTTCTCCAGCGCCCTGCATGTAGTTTTATATTATAAAAACTGTTCTTTCTGCCTGGAAACTGGAGATTTTCCAAGCAGCCAAAACCGTCCCTTTACATCAAAAGTGGTTTTAGACCAGCTAAAAAACAGTGATAATAAATTAGAATCACTCGCAGAATTGAGCGATAACGATTTGTGGGGAGATCCGTCATCAAACACTGAAAAGTAACGACAGCGACAATTCTGCAACTGAGCAAATTTCAGTATTTTTGATTTGATTACATTATTGAATAATTTTTATTATTATTATATTATTATTTGGTATAATTATTTATAGTTATTATATTATAATTTTATGATTTCGTTTTTCAAACTTTATCATACCCGGGATGTCTGCTAGACTCTGGTTTGGAGAGATTTAAGTGAGTTATTCCTAAGAATTACAGGCCTACAATATAAAACGCCAAATTTCTATGCAAAATAATTGTACCGCATTCAGCGCTAAAAAATATGAAATAATCATACTGCCAGGGAGGTTAATCTGGTATCAACACGTTTTAAAACACTGTCTTTCCATGCTTACCTCTGCTGTGTTATCATACATACATGTATTACATTTACAGTACATGTATTGTAAAAAGAAAAGGCAATGTGAATCCAAAAAATTATTTACAGAAAGAAAAACATTTGTTTCTTATTTTTCCATTGCTTTGTTGTATCTCTATGCAGCTTGTTGATTTAATTGTCTCATGACGATAATGCCAGTCTTCCCAAAACAAACTGTCACTTTCATATTTGCTTTCCATAGGAGTACAAACTGCAAAGACTCCCCAGTCACTAAATGTTCATTTCCCACTGGTCAGTCTCCCAGCAATAGATGCCATGCTTGACACTGTCACATGTTTCAGTCATAATATTCCATCATGTTTGTTTCACTGAATAAAAAACATACTAAAAGAGATGAAAAGCAGACATCAATATTTAAAAAAATTAAATAAAAAAGGGATTAATCATTATTATCTACTAGGTGATTTCTCCGCCAGGTAAAGTGACATGAATGGCTGGATCCTCCAACTCTGGGGATTTATGCTCCCAGACAGGCATTACAGGAGTGGGAGGGAACAAGAAGCTTTGTTGTGGCTGAAGGGAGGATGAGGTCCAGCAGCAGGGAAGCACCTGATGGTTGTGGACAACTGGTCTAGATGATCTAGACCACCATCTCATACCTGCATCCTGTACCTCATCTAGTTGCTGTCAGTTGTTGCCAGTTCTGATGTAGGGTTGCTACCTGGGAGCCATCCATAGCAAATCCATCATCCCTTGTGGGGTGTACTGGGGAATACCAAGTCGTTTATGGAGTAGTAGATGGTGAGTTTTAGCCCTTTTTGACGGCCTATCTGGCTACATAAAGGGGCCAATATCACCATGACAACATGCTTCTTTTCAGATCAAAATAAGATTGTACCATCAAATTGCAAGCATATGACTGGCTTTACTCATGTCACATTTCAGAGTCAATTTGGGTAAATGTAAGTTAACCTACCAATATGTTTTTTGTCTTGCAGGAAAAAAAACTTAAGCACGGGTAACTCCAAAAATAATTCCTCTTTTTTTTTTTTATTCTTTATTTATCATTTTCATATTATATAAACAAAAAGAACAAACCTTACACTTTTGACCATAAGGAAGTGCACTTTGTGGTCTACAGAAATCATATCCTAATGGAAATTGACAACCGCAGTTTACAAAGTTGTAACCAGCAACATAAGAAATCCTCTTTAAATACATTCTCTAAAGAGCATAAACACGAAATATTATGTACAATGCTATTAAACGGTTATACCATTATGCAATTAAAATGTTATACCAGTATTTGTACTGGTGCAAATTGCACAGATCCTTTATTGAAAATATCCTGCTTCTTAGAATCCTTGTTAACCTATTCATTACCTTGTGGAATGTGTTTCCCAGCAAGCCAAGTATAAAGTTTACAGATAAGCAAGAGACAAAGAGATTCAGAATTATTGTAAAAGCAATATGTAAAAGGAAATACCTTAACAAACATAATACGATTATGACTGTGTTTGCACTCACATTTTTAACATATTTATACCAACGCACTTTGTTTGAGAAGGCAGCAGCTTTTGGCCAAGCAAATCTAATTTCAGCACATAGCCACTTGCTTCACAACAATAACATTAACAAGAAACTGAAAAATTTTAACATATTTACAACATTTTCTCATATGGACATACAAATATAATAAGTCGACAACTGCAAAATAATAAAAAGTTATTTGCGATATTGGAAGTCTAAATAAAGGGCCAGTGTATGCAAGCTCATATTTTAAAGTTTTGTAGATACTGTAGGCTTTAGGCACAGGTTTCATTCAATTTAACCTTTAGACTCTATTGGTTACATATCTACACTTGAGTTCCTGGGTCGGCACACCTGCTGTGGCCATTATACAGGGTACCCATTTTGTTTGTGGACATCTGGGTATCTCACCTATTAGTGGACATCCTATTACAATACCATGGGAATATCCATGAAGTCATCCCACTGTTGCGGTTATAACGCGTTTCACGTTGCTGGGAGGCACTTCCCAAGATTTTGGGGTGTGTCTGTGGCACGTTGTGCCCATTCAGCCAAAAGGTAATTCATGAGGTCAGGTACTGATGTTGCCATCAGCGTTCCAGTTAATCCCAAAGCTATTCAGCAGGGTTGAGGATAGGGCTAATTTCAGGCCACTTATATTCCTCTTCACATAACTCATCAAACCACCTCTTTATGGACTTAGATTTGTGCATCGGGGCACATTCATAATGAAACAGAAAAGAGCATGACCCAGACTGCTGCTGGCAAAGGTTGGGATTGCACAACTCTCTAAAACGGTTTGCATGTTGTAAC
Organism: Lithobates pipiens; assembly: GCF_037356315.1. Lineage (NCBI taxonomy): Eukaryota > Metazoa > Chordata > Amphibia > Anura > Ranidae > Lithobates > Lithobates pipiens. Next base: position 251,790,659 of record NW_027507718.1, on the reverse strand, counting down.
AGTACTCTTCACTCAAAATAATTTGTACTCAATAATTTGGAGGTGGTTGGCAATTTGGCTTACGTTTTGCCATATATTGTACAACAAGTGCATAATGGTTCTATAGAACAATCATGTAATAAATATGAACATTTGAACCAATTACAAATGCATACTGATGCACTGTTATGTATGTAAATCCTACCAATGAACTTTATTTTTACATTTTTTGACTATTAAATATACCACGGAAAGCACCCTGTTAAATATGTTCCTTAAGTGCTAAAAAATACCTGATCATGTCAGAAATTCAGAGCTGTCCTGTGTTCTGTGGATACTTCATGTGTTATCTGAAGAAGTCCTCCCCGTTCTTATCTTGGACTATTGAAAAATGAATTCTTATGAAGTGTAAATGAGGAGAGTAGGATAGATTCAGTAGTTTAGCACCAGATAGGCAGGGTTGATACCAGTTTTAGTCCACAAAAGGCATGTGGTTTCTTCCATAAGAAGACATTAAGAATCTGAAGGCATATTTTGGCATATAAACAGTTTTTTCTGTACTTATGTAGTCTATAAAGGAATAAAATATATGTATTTATTACAGGGATGGATTTCATATTGTTTTGTTTTAAAAATATATTCTTTAAAACAGCTATTGCAAACAATAGTGATTCAAAAACTCCACCCTTATGCCGCATACACATGACCAAACTTTCCGGCAGACTAGGTCCGACAGGATCAGTCAGTCGCACATTCCAATCATGTGTGGAAGAATCCGATCCTTTTTCTAAAAAAAAATCTGACAGACCTAGAAATAGAACATGTTTCAAATCTGTCTGACAGACTCGATTCCTATTGGTAAAACTGTTTGTCTGTATGCTGGTCCGACGGACCAAATACGACGCAAGGACAGCTATTAACTACTGGCTATTGAACTTCCATTTTTAGTCTCGTCTTATGTCATCACATTCAAAACGTACAGACTTTTGAACGGACTCAGTCCATTTGTGTGTGGGCAAGTCCATTCGTTCGGAAGTCCATCAGAACTCAGTCGAAACTCTGTCGGGAAGACCGTCGGACCTAGTCTACCGGAAAGTCTGGTCGTATGTACGTGGCATTAGCAATTGACTTTTCTTCTGAGATTGTTTTTTCTGTCATATGTGTCCAAATAGCATTTTTTTTTTTTTTTGCTTCTGCAGCACCTTCCTGGGTTTAGGAAAGGTTGTTAGGTAAATTTAGTTTGGCTTTACTGTACTTGGTGAAACAGGGGTTGATTGGTTCGGGCTGCTCAGGTTTTCACAGGCTGCTGCTCTGCTACTTTCCATATGTATTCTATAATTCTCTGGAACATAGTGAGAGGGAGAGAAGAGGCTGGAGTCTGAATATTTGTGGGCATTCCAGGGTCTAACCTGGAGAAGACCCTGTTTAAGGGCCTTGCACCCCTGGTTAAAAGCCAGTTTGAAGATCCTAGGGTCCCAGTTAGGCTTAGCTGGAGGGTCCATCTACAGAGCATTGCAGGAATCCAAGGATTAAGGAGAAAGCTCATGGGAGGAAGCCGGGATGGAAACTGTGGGAGGGAGCCCAAGTTTTCCAGAGGCTGAGTGAGTCTTCATTTCCATCACAGGGAAAGAGTCTACCTATAATCCTGTGACTGAATGAATACAAGACCCGAGTGCTGCATGGGTGACTGTGTGGTGCTTTAATGTCTGGGAAGAGGACAGATCACAGGCAACATATTGATACTATATAACAGTTGCTGGGAGAAGCACAGCCTAAAGTGTGCCAGTACAGCCAAGCAGGGGTGCAATACTGCCTAGTGTTGTACAGGTGCAGCTGAAGGTGTGCAAGTCTTTTGTCAAGAGTTGGACAAGCTCTGCCAGACATTTATCAGTCCTAAATTTGATCAAATTCTACAGTTCTGGGGTTTCTCATGCTCCCTATCCCCATCCAAGTTGATCATTCCCCATTAAAAACACAAAAAGGAAACCCCTAGACTGATTCTTGAGCCAGAGAAAGACTGCTGAAAACGCTGTGTGCCTGGCTGTGTTTGTGCAAGGGGGGGGGGGGGATAGGCCCAAACTACCAGCTACTCTCTAGGGGGTGCACTACCCTTCCTTTCCTTGAGCACAACAAGATGTCATAGGAAATCTCCATTGAGTAAAGGAAAGTTTCTTTTTGAACACTGTCACTCGAACAAGTGAAAGAAAGATTTTGTCTATATTACTGTTCCAATGATGAGACACAATTTTAGATTTTCTCTCACTTTCAGTCTGGGTGCCAATGGTAAGTAAGAACAAGAGTTGTTTGGGGGGTCACTACACCTGTGATACAGTGAGAACACTTTTTACTTTATTTTTAAAATGTTGTTTTTCCAGCAATTAAATGATGGTATGAAGGTGTTGTGCACTGGTACATAGAATATTGTAGTATATTCAGTGGCGTAGCGTGGGTTGTCAGCGCCCAGGGCAAGGCTAGTAATTTGCGCCCCCTAACCTGCAGGCTTTTAGCACTCCCCGAGTCCCTTCCCTTCCTACAATAATACTGACCAGCCTGATTCCAACACTGACCATCCTGATTCCTATACTGACCACTACTCTGACAAACCTGATTCCAACACTGACCACTACACTGACCAACCTGATTCCTATACTGACCACTACACTTTCCACTACCCACTACAGTGTCCTATACCCACTACACTGTCCACTACCCACTACACTGTCCACTACCCACTATACTGTCCACTACACTGTCCACTACACTGTCCACTGCCCACTACACTGTCAACTACCCACTACATTGTCCACTACACTGTCCACTACCCACTAAACTATACTGACCACTATACTGTCCACTACACTACACTGACCACTACACTACACTTACCACTGTACTGTCAACTACACTGCACTGACCGCTATGCTGCCCACTACACTAACCTCTAAACAGTCCACTAAATACACTGACCTCTATACAGTCCACTCCACTACACTGACCACTACACTGCCCAATACACTGCACTGACCACTATACTGCCCACTACACTAACCGCTATACAGTCCATTACACTACACTGACCGCTATACTATTCACTACACTGACCACTATACTGTCCACTATACTACACTGACCACTATACTGTCTACTATACTACACTGACCACTATACTGTCCACTACACTGACTGCTATACTGTCCACTATACTGTCCACTAAACTACACTGACCATTATACTGTCCGTTACACTGACCATTACACTGTACACTACATTGTCCACTATACTATCCACTACATTATACTGACCCCCTATACAGTCCACTACAGTGTCCTACCTACAGTATTCCTATACTGACACTACACTGCGCTGCTCTTCTACTCTCTCTCTCTGGCTGCTCCCTCTCTCCAGACCATGTCCATCCCCCCCGGGCCAGCAACATGACTCTCACCTTCTGTTTTTTTGTCCCGCATTGTTCCGGAGGAGAGGAGGAGAAGACAGCAGCAGCTCACTATTTTCATTGCTTGCTTCCCCCGCGCTCTGGCCACCATATTTAGTGTCCAGCGTCCTGTGATTGGGCGTATCGGGTCATGTGCAGAGGTGGGACTCCAGGAGAAACCATGATCACAGACAGGCCAGCCCCGTCTCTGCACATGACCCCCATACGCCCAATCACATGGCGCCAGGCACTGAATATGGCGGCCAGAGCGCAGGGGACAAAGGAAATTGAAATTACGGAGGCAGCCATTAGTGACACACACTGGCGCAGAAATTCGCCCCCTAAATATTGTGCCTGGGGCCACGGCCCCCTCCACACCCCCCATGCTACGCCACTGAGTACATTAGAGTTTCAAATCCCTGACTGCATATCAGCTGTTTTCCTATTCCATAGAAACTAACAAACATTATTCACTGGTTTTAATGGATGATTTTTCAGCTAGCCTTCATTTTAAACCAACAAGCAAAGATGTTCGTGTTTTTTTAACAGGGTCATTATGGGAGTGAGTTTAATGTAAGTTAAAAGATGTGCCAGACAGAGTAATGATATGCTCTAAAATAACAGACAGAGCTTGCTGATGTGAAATATAAGGATAGGTCAAGAAAGCGGAGTGTATGACTCTTTGGAGGAGTTCAGAGATTTTCCAGTGGGATGGTTTTGCAGGGACAGATTAAAGTTGCAGAAGTGATGAGTATATACAGCTAGGGGAACAAACAATAATGGAAGGATTAAAGATGTTGGAGCAATGATGAGGGAATCTACCCAGGTTCAATTTGCAAGAAGCTCAGTGAATCCTCTTAAATTTTCATAGAATTTACACTTTTTCCTGAATTCAATGATGTCTATGCAGGCAAATCTTGTTAGTCACAAACTTTGCCACTGACAGGGGTTCTTACAATAGGCAGTTTTTATTCACTTATGTAAAACCTATATTCCAAAAGGAGAAACAAAACTAGTGCTGTAAAAAAATGTTAGCTGGAGTTAGTCAAATAATGTTAGTAAAGTCCATCTAAATCTGCTAGTATATCCAATGCTACCCTCTTCTCAGACTGACAATGTGGCTGGTCAAAGGTTTCTATCTATGTGTATTACTGTCTGGCTGTATCGCCAAAAATAAATAAAACTAATACAGCCACCACATTTAAGGATTGGTAAGCTACACCATATTATATTTTTTGTTTTTACCACTATTTTAGGAGATACATTTTTTCAATGCTGAGGACTGCTTTCCCAGACAAAGGGCACATGGCCATACAGCATGAACATCTGATGTTTTTTAGTGCCCAGGAGGTCCTGGTACTGTCTACAGACATAATGTTCCAAATGCAGATAGTGTGCGATCGGGACAGCATGTCAGTCCATGTGTACTGCTTTACGCAAAGCCGCGTACAACCACCTTCATCCGTCATGGCTATGGACAGTTGTTCGAAGTACAAGACTCTCCCAGGCACTAAAAAATGCCTGTTTGTTTATACTGCATGGGTTAATGCAGGGGTAGGTAACCTTTAAGAGATGGAGATCTACTTGAACACCACTGATGAAGTCAAGGATCACCGGGCACAGTCCACCCCCCCAAAAAAAAAATGACAGTAAGACTGATCTTTTTTTCTTTTTTTGATAAAATATTTTTACTGAGAACAAAAATAAAATAAGTATTACAAGAGAGTGCAGGGTTTAGAAGTGTGTTATTCAGAGAATGCAGGGTTCACCAGTAGATTACACTCAGAATGCAGGGATCATGAGTGCGCTTTGCTCAGAATGCAGGGTTAAGGATTGTATTACGCTTAGAATGCAAGGTTAAGGAGTGCATTATGCCAAGAATGCAGGGTTCAGGAGTGTGTTGCGCTCAGAATGCAGGGTTCAGGAGTGCATTATGCTCAGAATGCAGGGTTAAGGAGTGCGTTGCACTCAGAATGCAGGGTTAAGGAGTGCATTGCACTCAGAATGCAGGGTTAAAGAGTGTATTAGGCTCAGAATGGAGGGATCAAGAGTACGCTGTGCACAGAATGCAGGGTTAATGAGTATATTATGCTCAGAATGCAGGGTTAAGGAGTGTATTATGCTCAGAATTCAGGGTTCAGGAGTGTGTTGCGCTCAGAATGCAGGGTTCAGGTGCGCATTATGCTCAGAATGCAGGGTTAAGGAATCCATTACACTCAGAATGCAAGGTTGAGGAGTGCATTGTGCTCAGAATGCAGGGTTGAGGAGTGCATTGCACTCAGTATGCAGGATTAAGGAGTGCATTGCGCTCAGAATGCACATTATGCTCAGAATGCAGGATTAAGGAGTGTGTTGTGTTCAGAATGCAGGGTTAAGGAGTGCGTTGCGCTCAGAATGCAGGGTTAAGGAGTGTGCTGTGCTCAGAATGCAGGGTTAAGGAATGCATTGCACTCAGAATGCAGGGTTAAGAAGTGCAATATGCTCAGACTACAGGGTTAAGGAATGCACTGCACTCAACATGCAGTGTTAAGGCATATGTTGCGCTCAAAATGCAGGGATCAGGAGTGTGTTGAGCTCAGAATGCAGAGATCAGAATTGCATTGCTCTCAGAATGCAGGGATCAGGAGTGAGTTGCGCTCAGAATGTAGGGATCAGGAGTAGGTTGCTCTCAGAATGCAGGGATCAGGAGTGTGTTGCATTCAGAATGCAGGGTTCAGGAGTGTGTTGCGCTCAGAATGCAGGGTTCAGGAGGAGACTGGGAGGAGAGACAAGGACCGGCACCTAAAAGGCAGGTGTACATAAGCTCTTACCCTGGGAGATTATATTTTTATCAAAGAACACAGTTATGAGAATGTTTGCAACTGTATACAAACACTGCAAAATGTATTCCTATGGACAATACATTTAAAGGCTAAAAAACAAAAATGTAAAAACAAATGTCTCATGTCCAAAATCCATTAGAAATAAGAAATAAGCATTAAAAATACATAAAAATGAAAGATCATCTTTTGAATGTTACAAAGCAGTAAAAAGGAATCAAAATGGAAAAAAATTCAAAGTGACAGCAGGTCATGAAAGAAATTCTTTGAATATAGTAATAATAAAAGGACTGAGTCTGATTTATAGTTTCATAGTTAGTAAGGTTGAATAAAGACACCAGTCCATCCAGTTCAACCTGAGTGAGTGTCTACAATTGCCCCTGTACATTGCACACTCACATTGGTCCACACCCTCAAAGAGCCCACAATCCAAGGTCCCCATTCATATACTAGGGCCAATTTTGGACAGAAGCCAATTAACCTACCTGCATGTCTTTGAATTGTGGGAGGAAACCGGAGTACCCGGAGGAAACCCACGCAGGCACAGGGAGAACATGCAAACTCCAGGCAGGTAGTGTCGTGGTTGGGATATGAACCAGCAACCCTTCTTACTGCTAGGTGAGAGTGCTAATCACTACACCACTGTGCCATACCCTACCTGTGTCCAAAATAGCAATGGTATTGTCAGTTTCAAATTGACTATATTGTCTCAAAATTGATTTGGTCCAGAAACAGACAAAATAAAGTTTCCCCGAGCACCTGAGCCAAATGGATTACACACACGTGTAATGAACTGTGATCTCAAAGAAATGAGCTCTTTCTTTTTACAGGGAAATAAGCAAAAATGTAGACAAAGGGGTGGCTGTGGATATAGTATAGTTCGACTTCGCTAAAGTGTTTGACAAAGTTTCAAACAAATGGCTAGGGATGAGCCGAACACCCCCCGGTTCGATTCGCACCAAAACTTTCGAACGGACCGAAAATTTGTGCGAACTTTAGAACCCCATTGAAGTCTATGTGACTCGAACGTTCAAAATAAAAAGTGCTAATTTTAATGGCTAATATGCAAGATATTGTCCTAAAAAGGGTTTGGGGACCCGGCTCCTGCCCCAGGGGACATGGGTCAATGTAGATTTTTTTTTAAAAAACTGCAGTTTTTTTGGGAGCACTGATTTAATGACGATTAAAGTGAAAAAAAAAGTTAAATATTCCTTTAAATATCGTGCCTGGGGGGTGTCTATAGTATGCCTGTGAAGTGGCACGTGTTTCCCATGTTTAGAACAGTCCCTGCACAAAATGACATTTAACGGAAAAAAAGTAATTTAAAACTGCTTGCGGTTTTAATGTAATATCTGGTTCCGGGAAATACAGATGAAAATCATTGAGAAAAATGGCATGGGTAGCCCCCCTGCCCATTACCAGCCCCTTTGGGTATTAAGGGGAACCCCGTACCCAAATTAAAAAAAGGAACGGCGTGGGGCCCCCAGGCCCTATATACTCAGAACAGCAGTATACAGATGGTGCAAACAAGACAGGGACTGTGTAGGTTTGTTGTGTTAAGTAGAATCTGTTTGTAATTTTGAACTGGTACATTATTAAAGTGTAGTTCCAGTCCAAAAATCTATTTTTAAGCTTTTTGGAAAACATAGGGAAGGGTTATCACCCCATTATAATTTTTTTTGCCGTCCGTCTTTTTTCAACTCACTTCCTGTTGTCTCCTTCTGTTTGCAAGTAGGAGACGTTTGTAAGTTGGATGTTTGAAAGTAGGGGCCTGCCCTATATGCTCTCCAGAAATGGGGGCCTAAGGTGTTGGTGTTACCACAACACTGTAAGCCCTCAAAGTGACTCTTGGTGGGTGCTGGAGCACCCTCCTGTGAACGATTATATCAAGAATTGTAATTACATGCCATTGTTGAACAGTGGTAGAAAAATTGGGCGTTTGGTGGTTGTGGTGTTGGTGCCACAACACTATAAGGCTCGGTTCAGACAGGGGCGACTTGTCCAGGCGATTTAGCCACCTGACAAGTCGCGCTCCGTTCTGTACTATGGAACCGTTCTAATAGGAGCGACTCAAGTCGCTCCGACTTAGAAAAAAGGTTCCTGTACTATTTTTGGGGTGACTTCAGGCGACTTGCATTATCTTCTATACAGAAGTCGTTTTGCAAGTCGCCGCTGAAGTCGTGTGCAGGTCGCGTCTGTGAGTCGCGCTGCAAGTCGTGCCGCCCCTGTGTGAACCGAGCCTAAGTCCTCACAGTTACTCTCGGTGGGTGCAGGAACAGGCCCAGCTGTGAAATATTATATCAAAAATTGTAATTACATGCCCTTGTTAAACAGGAGCTGAAAAATTGGGCCTTAGGCGCTGTTGCCATGACACTGTAACCTCTCCCAGATACTCTAGTTGGAGTGCAGGAATGAGCCCTGCTGCAAAGCATTGCATCAAAAATTGTAATTACAGGCCCCTGTTAAACAGGGGCTGAAAAATTGGACCTTAGCCACTGGTGCTGGTGCCATGACACTGCAACCTCTCCCAGATACTCTAGTTGGAGTGCAGGAATGAGCCCTGCTGCAAAGCATTGCATCAAAAAAATTATTACATGCCCCTGTTAAACAGGGGATGAAAAATTGGGCCTTGGGCACTGGTGCTGGTGCCATGATACTGCAACCTCTCCCATATACTCTAGTTGGAGTGCAGGAATGAGCCCTGCTGCAAAGCATTGTATCCAAAATTGTAATTACACGCCCCTGTTAAACAGGGGCTGAAAAATTGGGCTGGTGGCGTCATCCAGAACCAAAAATGTTCTTCCAAGATATCAGCAGGATCATTGAGGAGGAAGAGGATAGTCAGTCAACATAACAGGACAGTCACTCAGCATCAGCATATGCAGTCTTGAAGGGATGTGACATTTAAAAAAAAAAAATATTCGGTTACATCAGCTTCAGGTGCTTGGTAGCTGGTGGTGATCCAAGACTGATTCATCTTGTATCTATCCATCTATGAAGTATAGATACAGACAACACCCACTAACTCCTGCAGATGCCTGTATTAGAGAACACCAGCAAAAAAGGGTAGCTACAGTTGTATACTGTGCTGGAGGCACACAACACCCACTAACTCCTGCAGATGACTGTATTAGAGAACACAAGCAATAAAGGGTAGATACAGGTGTATACTGTGCTGGAGGCACACAACACCCACTAACTCCTGCAGATGCCTGTATTAGAGAAAACAAGCAATAAAGGGTAGATACAGGTGTATACTGTGCTGGAGGCACACAACACCCACTTTAACTCCTGCAGATGCCTGTATTAGAGCAGACCAGAAAAAATGGGTAGCTACAGGTGTATATGGTGCTGGAGGCACACAACACCCACTTTAACTCCTGCAGATGCCTGTATTAGAGAAAACCAGCAATAAAGGGTAGATACAGGTGTATACTGTGCTGGAGGCACACAACACCCACTAACTCCTGCAGATGCCTGTATTAGAGAACACTAGCAATAAAGGGTAGCTACAGGTGTATACTGTGCTGGAGGCACACAACACCCACTAACTCCTGCAGCTGCCTGTATTAGAGAACACTAGCAATAAAGGGTACATACAGGTGTATACTGTGCTGGAGGCACATAACACCCACTTTAACTCCTGCAGAGGCCTGTATTAGAGAACACCAGCAAAAAAGGGTAGATACAGGTGTACACTGTGCTGGAGGCACACAACACCCACTAACTCCTGCAGATGCCTGTATTAGAGAACACCAGCAATAAAGGGTAGCTACAGGTGTATATGGTGCTGGAGGCACACAACACCCACTTTAACTCCTGCAGATGCCTGTATTAGAGAACACCAGCAATAAAGGGTAGATACAGGTGTATACTGTACTGGAGGCACACAACACCCACAAACTCCTGCAGATGCCTGTATTAGAGCACATCAGCAAAAAAGGGTAGATACAGGTGTATACTGTGCTGGAGGCACACAACACCCACTTTATCTCCTGCAGATGCCTGTATTAGAGAACACCAGCAATAAAGGGTAGATACAGGTGTATACTGTGCTGGAGGCACAGAACACCCACTTTAACTCCTGCAGATGTCTGTATTAGAGAACACCAGCAAAAAAGGGTAGATACAGGTGTATACTGTGCTGGAGGCACACAACACCCACTTTAAATCCTGAAGATGCCTGTTTTAGAGAACAACAGCAAAAAAAGGGTAGCTACAGGTGTATACTGTGCTGGAGGCACACACCACCCACTTTAACTCCTGTAGATGCCTGCATTAGAGCACACCAGCAAAAAAGGGTAGATACAGCTGTATACTGTGCTGGAGGCACACAACACCCACTAACTCCTGCAAATGCCTTTATTAGAGAACACCAGCAATAAAGGGTATATACAGGTGTATACTGTGCTGGAGGCACACAACACCCACTTTAACTCCTGCAGATGCCTGAGAAAAAAAACACACTGTCCCTGACTATCTTGCTCTTTCCCTGCACGCCGGAACACACTACACAAAACCGCCACGCTGGCGGCCTTATATAGTGTAGGGCATGTACTAAACCCCATCCTGCCAATTATGGCTCTCCTCGCTGCCGACGCTGTGATTGCCAAGCATGTGGGGTCACAGTGCATGCTTGGCCAATCATGAGCCAGCAATGTGCTGCGATGGCGCAGTGCATTGTGGGCCGTAAGCATCACATGAATTTGGCTCATCCCTACAAATGGCTAATGTGTAATAAGGTTTTTAAGCTCTGAAAGCTGGTTTAATGAGCATATATAGAGAGTAGCGATTGATGATTCATACTCTGAATGGTCTAAGATTGTTAATAGGGTACCCTGAGGTTCATTTTTAGGACCATAACCTTTTAACCTATTGATTTATAATATAGCGTTGTTTCTGTGTTTGAAGATGACCCCAAACTATGCAGTGTAATAAAGTCCCTAAAATATGTTTTGACTTATAGTTAGGCCTGGGCGCACTGTTTGTTGGGCATCTAAATGGCAATTAAGTAGAGGAAAAATAGGCACGCTTCTGCTTAATGGGTCTTAATGGCACTAGGGTAGCTCTTAAAGTATAAGGGACTCTGGTAGGGAAAAAGAGAAGAAGAAAAAGGTGCCTCTAAATGCAGAATGACAGCAATGTATTGTAGAATGCAGTATATAAACTTACAAGAAATCAGCGTAAAATAAGCTTACCATAGTGATGTATTCCTGGCGGGGCTCTTGTCACTGCCTTTCCATCTCCTTGTGCTGACCAACAGCTGTAAGTATAGTTATCCTTTCTTATTATCCTTTCCATTCTAGAATAAATTTAAATTGCTTGCATTCTGCACTTAGAGACGCCTTCTATTTTCTTCTCTAAATGGCAAATAAGGTTTGTGATTCGTAAATGTAAAGTTGTTGTGGACTAAAATCGTGTGCATTATACATTTTAGTGGAAAACAAAACTATTAGGAAATAACCAGAGAAACCCCCAGTATCCCACAATAATGGATTATATCTGCCACAGAAAGGAGACATTATGGGTAAAAGCATAACATTTTTATTTTTGAAACAGTTTAAAATATTTTGAAACAAAATTTTGGGATACCACTACAGGGGAAAATGAATACATAAAATATTTAAATAATAAAAATGGACATATAAAGATTAGATGGATACAATCCATTAGACATGTGCACACTGAAATATTTTGTTTCGGAATTTCATTTTCGTCCGAAAAATACATTTATTTAGTTACTCCCGAAATTCATTTTTTTAAATTTAATTTCTTTAACCACTTCCCGACCAGCGCACGACGATATACGTTGACAGAATGGCACGGGCAGGCATATTGGCGTACAGGTACGTCCAATATTCGATGCCGCCCTGCCATCGGGAGCGCGCCGCCGGCGGCGCGCTCCCGCGATGGTCGGGACCCCCATGAGTCCGGTCGCGGGACCCGCGGACTCGATCGCCGCGGGCGTCCCCGCGATCGTCTCACGGAGCGGCCGAATGGAGGAAATGCTGTGTAAACAACATTTTTCCATTCTGCCTAGCAACTAGTGACGCTGATCTCTGCTCTATGTGATTGGAGCAGAGATCAGTGTACACTAAATGAAAGCCCAACCCCCCCACAGTTAGTAACACACCCCTAGGAACACTTAACTCCTATACTGCCACCCACTGGTTAACCCTTTCACTGCCAGTGTCATTTACACAGGAATCACTGCATTTATATAGCAGTGATTACTGTATAAATGACAATGGTCCCAAAAATGTGTCAAAAATGTCCGATGAGTCCCCGACAATGTCGCAGTCACAATAAAAATCGCAGATCGCCGCCATTACTAGTAAAAAAAAAAATAATAAAAAAATATTAATAAAAATGCTATAAAACTTACCCTATTTTGTAAACGCTATAACTTTTGCGCAAACCAATCAATAATCGCTTATTGCGATTTTTTTTACCAAAAATATGTAGAAGAATACGTATCGGCCTAAATTGAGGGAAAAAAATGTTTTTTTAAATATTTTTGGGGGATATTTATTATAACAAAAAGTAAAAAATAATGCGTTTTTTTCAAAATTGTCGCTCTATTTTTGTTTATAGCGCAAAAAATAAAAACCGCAGGGGTGATCAAATACCACCAAAAGAAAGCTCTATTTGTGGGAAAAAAAGGATGTCAATTTTGTTTGGGAGCCACGTCGCACGACCGCGCAATTGTCAGTTAAAGCGACGCAGTGCCGAATCGCAAAAAGTGGTCTGGTCTTTGACCAGCAAATTGGTCCGGTCTGAAAGTGGTTAAAAAACCCATTTGTCCGAAAATCCAAAATAAATAAGGTTGAATCTGTCATTGAAGGCTTATGGTGTCTGCCGAATGTTCTAAAAAGATACGACGGAATAGCTTGTAGGCGGAAGATTCGACAGAGCAGCTAAACTGTACGACACTGCAATCGTATATTTCCGGTCGAATGTTCCGCCTACAAGCTATAGTAGAATTCTAATGTTGTATGACACTAGTAATAATTATATTTATTAATCAGTCAACCAACATTAGAATTCTTCTATAGCCTATGGGCAGAGCATTCGACCATAAATATCCACTCGCAGCGACTGCTTCATCGAATCTTCATGTCGAATCTTTCCTCCCTATGTCGAATAATCTTGAATGAATAGAGTTACTGTAGGCTGGGGCCAAACAACCTTTTCTGTCATTGTCTCTATAATGTCGAATCTTTTCTCTCTATGTCAAATCTTTTCTCTCTATGTAGAATAATCTTGGACTAATAGAGCTATGGTTAGGCACATTTGACCACAGGTTCGATGGAAACAGATTGCTATTGTCAGCGTCGAATGTTGAATCTCCTATCTACATCGAACTGTTGTCACAACAAAAATGAAAATAAAGCATTTGTTTATGTCGGATGTTTAATTTTTCGGATTCTGCACATTCGTTATCGTTTGTTAAAATGATAACGAAAATACCCAAAATTCGGACGAAAATGCATTTGGACGAAAACGAATGCACATGTCTACAATCCATACAGTGGTGTCATATGGTGTTTTCTGTATGGTCAACGTTTCGCTACTAATTTAGCATCTTCAGGACCCAGAAATATAACCAATTGTTAGAGTTACCTAAAACAACATAGTGTTAATAACACATCTTTATTGTTCAATTTGTATATAATTTAATAAAACAGTATAACTACACACGTACCAATAGATCTCTGTAACAGGTTAGCCAGCCCAAATGCCTGGGATGGGCATAGGAGCATACCAGGCGCAGACAGACCAGAGTGCAGGTGGTAAAAAAAGACAGCACACCTGTATGAAAAAAATTATATTATATCACTCAAGATTTAAAGTACTGTAAGTAATGTATATAGAGCCAAAAAGAGCATGCTTTGACTCTTCGTTAAAAATTGGTGTATAGTTTTGCTTATATAATAATTCACAGAGCATTATATAGACAATCCCTGGAGTTTTACAGTCAACATAATGTTTGATTTGCTGACGTTTTCCATTCGAAAGATAAAAGGCCTGATTAACCAGGATTCACTCACAGAAGTCACAAGAACCACATTGCCAAGTGCCCCTGAGGTTGGATACTGGAGGAGGAGAGGAGACAAAATGACTCAATGTAACCCTGATGGATTTGGCTTTTTTTAAAAGTTACCACAGGTGAATTTTTAAGATATTTAGCTAGAGTGGTATCATTTTTAAATAAATATCATTGTTTTTAGACAATTAGATGAAATACAGAGTGTTGGTGAGTATATGTAGTAATGAGTCAAATTGTGTTTCCTAAGTTTGAACAGGAGATCTTCCCTAGATAGTTTATACACCCTATTGAATGTTTTACATAAAAGGGTTCACAAATACCCTCTGGCCAAAAGTCTTTCTCAAAGAGCTTCTGCTTCTAGCTTGAAATTAACATCATTTGAACAAATGTGCCTAATACGTAAATACTGACTGCAGGGTATGCTCCTAAGGAGGGCCTTGGGGTGGGCACTGTGGGCATGAAGTAATGTATTGACAGCATGAGGCTTATGATAAAGGGTCGTTCTGATGGACCCATCAGAATGTTTGAAAATCCTGATGTCAAGAAATGGAATAGATTGTGTATAGTGATGCATGGTAAACTTCAAATTGAAGTTATTGGTATCCAAAGTGGTCATGAATTCAGTTAATTCAATTTCAGTGCTTGTCCAAAACATGATCACATCATCTATGTAACTGTACCATGTTAGGATATGGGGCCAAAATTTCACAAACCTCTCCTTGGAGAAGATCGTACACTCCCACCCCCCAGGTATAGGTTAGCATATGAACGGGCAACTGGTGTCCCCATGACAACCCCCTGCACCCGGAGGTAGTGGGAGCCATTGTGAGGAAACATGTTCTTTGTAAGTATATGCTCGTGCAGTGTCAATATGCATTTAACATAAGGCCATTGGTCTTAAGGTCGCTTATTGAGGAAGCTCTCTATAACTGAAAGGCCAGAAGTATGTAGTATGCTACTGTGGAGGGCCTCGATATCGCTACCAATGGGGTGTCTGAAGGAACCGAACAATCTTGCAAACGTTTGAGACGTTTGAGATGGTGTTGTAGGATAATGCCAACCTGTCATGAGAATAAGCCATGAAAGCCAGCATATACTTCACACTACACCCCCTGGCACAGGGAAAAAGGGATGAAAAGCCACAGAAACACCTCCACGCCGTCATGTATGCCTTGAGCGTGTTCCTGGACATAGATGCATTTATAAGGCAGGCCGCTTGCGCCTCAAGAGTGTTTAATCCAACTTCAGCTGGGCAAATGGCGGAACTGGCAAGCCCCTCTGATCTGCCTCTGGATGCTGTGAAAAGAAACTCAGAAAATCAGCTCTGGATAAAGCATCAGCTGCCCCGTTATAGACCCCACTGATAAACTCCCCCTGGAACCCAGAAATGAAGCCGACGAGCATAAGGAGGAGGATGTGGAGATTATGAAGCCCCACACTCCTCATACAAATGCAGGCTGGCCAATAGCCAGCCTTCTAACATGTCAGTTTCCTGGCAAACAAATACATCTTTTTAATGGTATCAAAATGATCTGGTTCTTGATTAGGGCAAAATGAAAGTCCTAGACTCAGAGTCTGCTCTTCAGCAGGTGTTAGATTATAAGAGGAGAGTAGACATGTGCATTCGTTTTCGTCAGAATGCATTTTCATCCGAATTTCAGGTATTTTCGTTTTGACAAACGAAAACAAAAGTGCAGAATCCAAAAAACGAAAGATCCGACATAAATAAATGCTTTATTTTCGTTTTCGTTGTTACAACAGTTCGATATAGAATAGGAGATTCGACGTGACTCTGACAATAACAATCTGTGTTTATAGAACCTGTGGTCTAATGTGCCTAACCTTACCTCTATTAGTCCAAGATTATATAGAGAAAATATTCGACAGAGAGAAAAGATTTGACAGAGAGAAAAGATTCTAAAGTGCTAATTTTAAAGGTTAATATGCAAGTTAATGTCCTAAAAAGTGTCTGGGGACCTGGGTCCTGCCACAGGGGACATGTATCAATGAAAAAAAATGTTTTAAAAACGTCAGTTTTTTCAGGAGCAGAGATTTTAATATTGATTAAAGTGAAACAATAAAAGTGTAATATTCCTTTCAACTTCGTACCTGGGGGGTGTCTATTAGACAGTTGCATTCGTTTTCGTCCGAATGCATTTTCGTCCAAATTTCAGGTATTTTCGTTTTCATTTTGACAAACGATAACGAAAGTGCAGAATCAGAAAAACGAAAGATCTGACATAAATAAATGCTTTATTTTCGTTTTCGTTGTTACAACAGTTCGATATAGAATAGGAGATTCGACGTGACTCTGACAATAACAATCTGTGTCTATAGAACCTGTGGTCCAATGTGCCTAAAGCCGCGTACACACGTAGCCGTTTGTCCGACGTACTTAGTCTGGCGGACTTACCGCCAGACTGTTCGTCGGACTTTCCGAACGGGCTACTTGCCCACACACGGTACTTTTTCAGCGGACTAATACGGCGTACTAAGTCCGCCGTATTATCCGCCCTACTTTTGAAATGAACGGACTCGCCCACACATGCGGAGCAAAATCCGCTCATTTTGAGCGCGTCTCCAGGTAGGCGGGGCCCGCGAAGGATACGTCGCTGGCCCTGTCGCCTGGTATGGACTTAAAGGTGAACCCCAATGCCGAAAAAAATCGGCGTGGGGGTCCCCCCAAAGTCCGAGCATGCTACCCGGCCGGCCAGGAAAGGAGGGGCAAGCGAGCGCCCCCCCCCCTCCTGAGCCATACCAGGCCGCGTGCCCTCAACATGGGGGGTGCCTTGGGGAAGGGGGGAGCCGCGCGGCCCCCCCACCCCAAAGCACCTTGTCCCCATGTTGATGAGGACAAGGGCCTCTTCCCGACAACCCTGGCCGTTGGTTTCGGGGTCTGCGGGCGGGGGCCTTATCGGAATGCGGGAGCCCCCTTTAATAAGGGGGCCCCCGGATACCGGCCCCCCACCCTATGTGAATGAGTATGGGGTACAATGTACCCCTACCCATTCACCTTTAAAATAAAGTACAAAAAAAACACAACACACAAGATAAAATAATTTATTGCACAGCTCCGGGGGTCTTCCGTCTTCGGGGGTCTTCTCGCTGGACTCCTCTGCTATCTTCTTGTAGCTCTTTTACTAGCGGAGGAGCCCGGCATTCTTCTTCGTCGCCGCGGCCACTTCGGGGGTCTTGTCCCCCTCTTCGGTTCTTCTGCCGGGACAACGCGCCTTCTTATAGCTCTTTTACAGGCGGTGGCCCGGTCTTCTGTCGCCACCGCCGCCTTCCGTTCTTCTTCTTCTCCTGGAGATGTTGACTCGACGTTCTCTCCGGCCGCAATGCCAGGGACACGCTGCGCTGCCACTTATATAGGGACAAGGGGCGGTGTCACATGGGTTGATGTCACATGGGTTGGTGTCACATGGTGACCCCGTCCCCTTACGATGTCACAGTCCCGGAGGATGCTGGGACTGTCGCCATGTGACATCAACCCATGTGACATCAACCCATGTGACACCGCCCCTATATAAGTGGCAGCGCAGCGCAACCCTGGCATTGCGGCCGGAGAGAACGTCGAGTCAACATCTCCAGGAGAAGAAGAAGAATGGAAGGCGGCGGCGGCGACAGAAGACCGGGCCACCACCTGTAAAAGAGCTATATGAAGGCGCGGTGGCCCGGCAGAAGAACCGAAGAGGGGGACAAGACCCCTGAAGTCGGAAGAAGAGGCCGCGGAGACGAAGAAGAATGCCGGGCTCCTCCGCTAGTAAAAGAGCTACAAGAAGATAGCGGAGGAGTCCGGCGAGAAAACCCCCGAAGACGGAAGACCCCCGGAGCTGTGCAATAAATTATTTTATCTTGTGTGTTGTGTTTTTTTTTTGTACTTTATTTTACAGGTGAATGGGTAGGGGTACATTGTACCCCATACTCATTCACATAGGGTGGGGGGCCGGTATCCGGGGGCCCCCTTATTAAAGGGGGCTCCCGGATTCCGATAAGCCCCCCACCTGCAGACCCCGACAACCAACGGCCAGGGTTGTCGGGAAGAGGCCCTTGTCCTCATCAACATGGGAACAAGGTGCTTTGGGGTGGGGGGCGGCGCGCCCCCCCCTTCCCCAAGGCACCCCCCATGTCGCGGCCTGGTAAGGCTCAGGAGGGGGGGCTCTCGCTCGCCCCTCCTTTTCCTGGCCGGCCGGGTAGCGTGCTCGGACAAGGGTCTGTTGTGGACTTTGGGGGGGCCCCCACGCCGATTTTTTTGGCGTTGGGGTTCCCCTTTAAGTCCATACCAGGCGGCGGGGCCAGCGATGTATCCTTCGCGGGCCCCGCCTACCTGGAGACCCGCTCGAAATGAGCGGACTTTTCTCCGGGCGGGAAAAGTCAGTTCATTTCAAAAGTACGGCGGACTGGCATACACACGGCCGGATTGTCTGCCGAAATGCGAGTCCGGCGGGAAGATTGGCGTGTAAAACTACATTCTAAGTCCGCCGTACTTTCGGGTCAAAAAAGTATGCCGGAGGCTACACACGGGGGGATTGTTTGGCGGACTTCAGTTTGCCGGACTTTTCCACCCGCTTGTTTGATCGTGTGTACGCGGCATAACCTTACCTCGATTAGTCCAAGATTATATAGAGAAAATATTTCACAGAAAGAAAAGATTTGACAGAGAGAAAAGATTCTAAAGTGCTAATTTTAAAGGCTAATATGCAAGTTACTGTCCTAAAAAGTGTCTGGGGACCTGGGTCCTGCTTCAGGGGACATGTATCAATGCAAAAAAAAGTTTTATAAACGGCCGTTTTTTTGGGAGCAGTGATTTTAATAATGATTAAAGTGAAACAATAAAAGTGTAATATTCCTTTAAATTTCGTACCTGGGGGGTGTCAATAGTATGCCTGTGAAGGGGCGCATGTTTCTGGTGCTTAGAACTGTCCCTGCACAAAATGTAATTTCTGCAGGAAAAAATTCCTTTAAAATCACCCGCGGCTATAATGAATTGTCATAATACAGAGAACACTCATTGAAAGTCATTGATTAAAAAAATTAAAAAACATTAAAAAAAAAAGCGTGGGGTTCCCCCAAATTCAATTACTAGGCCCTTCAGGTCTGGTATGGATATTAAGGGGAACCCCGCATCAAATTTAAAAAAAAAGTGACATGGGTCCCCCTAAAAATCCATATCAGACCCTGTATCCGAGCACGCAACCTGGCAGGCCGCAGGAAAAGAGGGGGGGACGAGAGAGCGCCCCCTCCTGAACTGTACCAGGCCCCATGCCCTCAACATTGGGAGGATGCTTTGGGGGTCTGTGACCCCTCAAAGCACCATGTCCCCATGTTGATGGGGACAAGGGCCTCATCCCCACAACCCTGGCCGGTGGTTGTGGGGGTCTGCGGGCGGGGGGGCTTATCACAATCTGGAAGCCCCCTTTAACAAGGGGACCCCAAATCCCGCCCCCCCTGTTTGAAATGGTAAGGGGGTACCCCTACCATTTCACAAAGAAAGTGTAAAAAATAGTTAAATAAGACAAACACACTTTTGAAAAAGTCCTTTATTAAAAATAAAAAAAGATTCCAGCAGTGGTAATCCATTCTTGCTATCCAGTGACGGATGATCATCTCTCCAGCGATGGCTGATCTGATCCAGCGCAGCGAATCCATCCATCTTCTGTCTCCACGGAGGAGACACTGTGGGTTCCTGGCGGCCTGATGTTTCTTATATGTGGAGGGCGGGGCCACCCATCACCTAACCCCACCCCCCTCTGACACGATGGGGAAGCCGGGCTTCCCCAATGACTTATGGGTGACCCCGCCCCCCTCTGATGTAATGCAGGTTTCCGTAACATCAGAGGGAGGCGGGGTCACCCGCACATCACTGAGGAAGCCCGGGTTTCCCCTTGCGTCAGAGGGGGGCGGGATCAGGTGACGGGTGGCCCCGCCCTCCGCATATAAGAAACATCAGGCCACCAGGACCCCACAGTGTCTCCTCCGTGGAGACAGAAGATGGATGGATCCGCTGCGCTGGATCAGATCAGCCATCGCTGGAGAGATTATCATCTGTTACCACCGCTGGAATCTTTTTAATTTTTTTTATTTTTAATAAAGGACTTTTTCAAAAGTGTGTTTGTCTTATTTAACAATTTTTTACACTTTCTTTGTGAAATGGTAGGGGTACTTTTGTACCCCCTTACCATTTCAAACGGGGGGCCAGGATCTGGGGGTCCCCTTGTTAAAGGGGGCTTCCAGATTCTGATAAGCCCCACCGCCCACAGACCCCCACAACCACTGGCCAGGGTTGTGGGGATGAGGCCCTTGTCCCCATCAACATGGGGACATGGTGCTTTGAGGGGTCACAGACCCCCAAAGCATCCTCCCAATGTTGAGGGCATGTGGCCTGGTACGGTTCAGGAGGGGGGTGCTCTCTTGTCCCCCCTCTTTTCCTGCGGCCTGCCAGGTTGCGTGCTCGGATAAAGGGTCTGCCATTGGATTTTTTAGGGGGACCCCCACGTCAATTTTTTTTTTAATTTTGACGCTGGGTTCCCCTTAATATCCATGCCAGACCTGAAGGGTCTGGTATGGATATTTAGGGGGAACCCCACGTAAAAAAAATTTAATTTGACCCAGGGTTTCCCTTAATATCCATACCAGACCTGAAGGGCCTGGTATTTGAATTTGGGGGAACCCCACGCTTTTTTTTCATTTTTATTTTTTATCAATGACTTGTTCTCTGTATTACGGGAGTCGACAATTCATTATAGCCGCAAGTGATTTTAAAGGACTTTTTTTCCTGCAGAAATGACACTTTGTGCAGGGACAGTTCTAAGCACCAGAAACATGCGCCCCTTCACAGGCATACTAGACACCCCCCAGGTACGAAATTTAAAGGAATATTACACTTTTATTGTTTCACTTTAATCATTATTAACCACTTTCTGACCGTCGGCAGTCAAATGACGGCCAGGTGGCGCACCTATTGTGGTGGGAGACCATCATATGACGGCCTCTCGTTTAAACAGGGAATGCGCGCGATCGTGCGCGCGCATCCCTGTTTCTTCGGTGGCGGCGTGTCACGGAGATACCGCTCGCCACCGAAGGGGGTGAACAGCCATTGGTTATGGCTGTTTACCACGTGATCGGCCGTGATGAAGTCACGGCCGATCACAGATGGTCACACCCCCACTGTGCATGGCGCATGCGCGCAATCACGAGCGAGCTGCGCGTGCACGTCAGTGGCAGCGTGTTCCCCGGGAACACTGCTTGTCACTGACGCTGGTAAACAGCCATTGGTTGGCTGTTTACCCACGTGATCGGCTGTGATCCTTTCACAGCCGGTCACTAAAATGTAAACAAACCGCGGTAACGAGATCCTACCGGGTTCTCCTCCTCACACACCGATCGTGTATGAGGAGGAGATTGCGGTAACATCTCATTACCGCCTACAGTGTACACCAATCACACTGATTGCCCCCCCAATAAAGAGGACCTGTCACCACCCCTCATAGTACCTGTCAATCACAGTCCACCAGAGTACCTGTCACAGTCCATCAGAGTATTTAAGTACCTGTCACAGTCCATCAGAGTACCAGAGTACCTGTCACAGTTCATCAGAGTACCAGAATACCTGTCACAGTCCATCAGAGTACCCGAGTACCTGTCGCAGTCCATCAGAAGACCAGAGTACCTGTCACAGTCCATCAGAGTACCCGAGTATCTGTCACGGCCCATCAGAGTACCCGAGTACCTGTCACGGCACATCAGAGTACCCGAGTACCTGTCACGGCCCATCAGAGTACCCGAGTACCTGTCACGGCCCATCAGAGTACCCGAGTACCTGTCACGGTCCATCAGAGTACATGAGTACCTGTCACGGTCCATCAGGATACCCGAGTACCTGTCACGGTCCATCAAAGTACCCGAGTACCTGTCACGGTCCATCAGGGTACCCGAGTACCTGTCGCGGTCCATCAGGGTAAACGAGTACCTGTCACGGTCCATCAGGGTACCTGAGTACCTGTCACGGTCCATCATGGTACCCGAGTATCTGTCACGGTCCATCAGAGTACCCGAGTACCTGTCACAGCCCATTAAAGTACCCGAGTACCTGTCACGGTTCATCCGAGTACCCGAGTAGCTGTCACAGCCCATCAAAGTGCCCGAGTACCTGTCACGGTTCATCCGAGTACCCGAGTACCTGTCCCAGTCCATCTGAGTACCCGAGTACCTGTCACAGTTCATCTGAGTACCTGAGTACCTGTCCCAGTCCATTTGAGCACCCGTCACAGTTCATCTGAGTACCTGAGTACCTGTCACAGTCCATATGAGTACCTGAGTACCTGTCACCACCCTTCAGAGTACCCAAATACCAGTCACCAAGCCATCAGAGTACCTGTCACCAGGCCATCAGAGTACCCGTGTACCTGTCACCAGGCCATCAGAGTACCCGAGTACCTGTCACCAGGCCATCAGAGTACCCGAGTACCTGTCACCAGGCCATCAGAGTACCAGAGTACCTATCTCCAGCCCATCAGAGTACCCGAGTACCTATTTGCAGCCCATGTCTCATAGAATATACGTTGGGGTGTTTGCTTTTCAAAATGGGGTCATTTTGTGGGTAATTTCACTGTCCTGGTGGTCCAAGACCTTCAAAAGTGTGATGGGTAGGAATGAAATGAGATGTGTCATTTATGCTCCTTGAACGCCTGAACGTTCTACTTCAATGTTCGGCCTCTCTATGTGACCAGTCCTACAAATGTGGTATCGCCATACTCGGGAGGAGTAGCAGAATGTGTTTTGGGGTGTAATTTTTCTATATACATGCTATGTGTTAGAAATATCTTATAAATTGACAACTTTGTGTAAAAAAAAAGAAAATGCGTTTTCATTTTTTTCCACATATTCCAAAAACGTCTGGAAAAAAATGAACAGTTCAAAAGACTCATTATGCCTCAGAGATTATACATTGGGGTGTTTGCTTTCCAAAATGAGGTCATTTTATGGGAAATTCCATTGTCCTGGTACTCCAGGGCCTTCAAAATTGTAATAGGTGGTTGAGAAATGAGATGCGTCATTTTTGCTCGTAGAACGTCTGAAGGTACTACATCAATGTTGGTGCTCTGTATGTGGCCAGGCTGTGTAAAAGTCTCACACATGTGGTATCGCTGTACTCGGGAAGAGTAGCAGAATGTATTTTGGGGTGTAATTTGTTGTATGCATATGCTGTGTGTGAGAAATAACCTGATAATATGACAATTTTGTAAAAAAAAAAAATAATAAAAAAAAATCTTCATTTTGCAAAGAATTGTGGGAAAAAATTACAACTTAAAAAAAACTCACCATGCTACTTACTTAATACCTTGGAATGTCTACTTTGTAAAAAGGGGTCATTTGGGGGGTATTTGTACTTTCCTGACTTAGTTAGTGTCTCAAGAAATGAGGTACACCTGATGTACTGAAGGCCTGATCAGATGCGATAAATTTTCAGCGATTGGCACCATAGTTTGTAGACTCTATAACTTTCACAAAGACCAAATAATATACACTAATGTGGGTTATTTTTACCAAGGATATGTAGCAGTAAAAAATTTTGGCCAAAATGTATGAAGAAAAATTACTAATTAGCAAAAATTTATGACAGAAACAAAGAAAAAGGCATTTTTTTCACAAAATGTACGTTTTATTTTATTTATAGCCCAAAAAATAAAAAAACCCACTAGTGATTAAATACCACTAAAAGAAAGCTCTATTTGTGTGGAAAAAAGGACGCAAGTTTCATATGGGTACAGTGTTGCATGACTGAGTAATTGTCATTCAAACTGTGAGAGCGCTGAAAGCTGAAAATTGGTCTGGTCAGGAAGGGGGTGTAAGTGCACTGTATTGAGGTGGTTAAAATCACTGCTCCCGAAAAAAATGCAGTTTTTAAAACTTTTTTTTGCATTGATACATGCCCCCTTGGGCAGGACCCAGGTCTCCAAACACTTTTTAGGACAGTAACTTGCATATTAGCCTTTAACCCCTTTTCCGCCGAGCGTACGCAGATGTGCGTACTCGGCTTCCGCACCTGCAGGCATCATCCCGGTACTGTTTTTTTCAGCGGGCGATTGGCTATCCAGCCATAACAACCGAAGCGGCTGAAAGCCGCTCGGCTGTTATGCCGGAGGAGCGGGAGGGGACTCCCCCCCTCCCGCCGCCTCCCGCCGCCTCCCGCCGCCTCCCGCCGCTGTTACCGGTGCTCCCGCTCGATCGGGAGCACCGATACCACATCCATTGCCTCATGACGTCACTTCCCGTTTACTCGGCTGCCAATGGCGCCGGTTTTTAAAAAATATACAGTATTCAGAATCGCCATTTTCGGCGATCTGAATACATTGAAGTGTAAAGGAGGGATGGGGGGGTCTTTTAGACCCCCCATCCCTCCATAAAGAGTACCTGTCACCACCTATTACTGTCACAAGGGATGTTTACATTCCTTGTGACAGCAATAAAAGTGATAAAAAAATTTTTTTAAAACAATTTAGTTATTTTAAAATAAATAAAATAAATTAAAAAAATAATAATTTTAAAGCGCCCGCCGTCCCCGCGAGCTCGCGAAGCAAAGAAAACGCATACGGAAGTCGCGCCCGCATATGTAAACGGTGTTCGCCGCGATCGTCAGAGCAAGAGCAATAATTCTAGCACTAGACCTCCTCTGTAACGCTAACCTGGTAACCGTAAAAAATTTTTAAACCATCGCCTATTGAAATTTTTAGGTATTGTACTTTGTCGTCAATCCACGAGTGCGTGCGATTATAAAGTGTGACATGTTTGGTATCTATTTACTCAACGTAACATTATCTTTCACATTATGCAAAAAAATTGGGCTAATTTTACTGTTTCGTTTTTTTTTAATTCATGAAAGTGTCCCTTTTCCCAAAAAGTCGCGTTTAAAACACCACTGCGCAAATACAGTGTGACATAAAATATTGCAACAATCACCGTTTTATTCTCTAGAGTCTCTGCTAAAAAAAATATATATATATAATGTTTGGGGGTTCCAAGTAATTTTCTAGCAAAAAATATGGATTTTAACTTGTAAACACCAAATTCCAAAAATAGGCTTAGTCATGAAAGGGTTAAAATTAGCAGTTTAGATTTTCAACGTTGGAGTCCCGTAGACTTTAATAGGGTTCTAAAGTTCACACGAAGTATGCTATATACTAGCTCCGTGGAATCTTCTTTATACATTTGACAGACACCATAAGCCTTCAAAGACAGATTCGAACGTAATTCATGTAGATTTTCGGACGAATGCAATTTTTGAACAAAAAAGGAAATAAATAAAAACGAATTTCAGGAGTAACTAAATAAATGTATTTTTTGGACTAACACGAAATTCCGAAACTAAATATTTTACTCTGCACATGTCTAGTGGAGCATGGGCGTCCACAGCAGGGGGCAAGGGGGGTCAAGTGCCCCCCCCCCCCGGAATCCCCAAGGTGTTGCATTTTTTTTCTGAGTCTGCTGGCGGCTGCATCCTCTGCTCTCTCCTCTGGATCACAGCGCTGGATGGCTCTGTGTTCGGCGGCCGCTCTGTAACACAGTCCGGCCCCCTCCAGACCTGCTCGTGTGATAGTGGAGAGAATCAACGTTCCGCCTATCACACGAGCAGGTCTGGGGGGCGGGACTGTGTTACAGAGCGGCCGCCGGACACAGAGCCATCCAGCGCTGTGATCCAGTGGTGGAGATGCCCATCCGTACAGCCCGCCCTGTGTGCCACAGTGCCTGGATAGGAGGATCGAGGAGGGGGCTGCAGTGCTCTCCTCCACCACCGCACTCTCATGCCCCCCCACCCAGTGCCCTCCACGACCACACTCTCCTGCCCCCCCCCCAGTGCTCTCCTCCACCACCACACTCTCCTGCCCCCCCAGTGCTCTCCTCCACCACCACACTCTCCTGCCCCCCCCCCAGTGCTCTCCTCCACCACCGCACTCTCCCCCCCCTGTGCTCTCCTCCACCATCACACTCTCCTGCCCCCTCCAGTGCTCTCCTCCACCACGCACCCTCTTGCCCCCCCAGTGCTCTCCTCCACCACCACACTCTCCTGCCCCCCCCCAGTGCTCTCCTCCACCACCGCACTCTCCTGCCCCCCCCCAGTGCTCTCCACCACACACTCTCCTGCCCCCCAGTGCTCTCCTCCACCACCACACTCTCCTGCCCCCCAGTGCTCTCCTCCACCACCACACTCTCCTGCCCCCCCCCCTCAGTGCTCTCCTCCACCACCACACTCTCCTGCCCCCCCCAGTGCTCTCCTCCACCACAACACTCTCCTGCCCCCCTCCCCTCTGCACTCCTCCACCACCACACTCTCCTGCCCCCCCCCCACAGTTCTCTCCTCCCCTGTTCTTGCTGCCCTCCCTGCTCTCCAGCTCTCCCCATCCTTCTCTAGCCACCATCCCAGTGCTCTCCACTCCCCCTGTTCACCCCCAAGTGCTCTCCCCCTGTCCCCCCAGTGCTCTCCCCCCATAGTGCTCTCCACTCCCCCCCAGTGCTCTCCACTCCCCCCAGTGCTCTTCCCCTTCTCCCCCCCCCCCCAGTGCTCTCCTCCACCACACTCTCCTGCCCCCCCCCCCTAGTTTTCTCCTCCACTGTTCTTGCTGCTCTCCAGCTCTCCCCATCCTTCTCTAGCCACCATCCCAGTGCTCTCCCCCCCAGTGCTCTCCCCCCTGCCCCCCCCAGTGCTCTCCCCCCCATTCCCCCCAGTGCTCTCCACTCTGCCCAGTGCTCCCCCCTGTTCTCCCCCCCACAGTGCTCTCTACTCCCCCCAGTCCTCTCCCCTCCGTGCTCTCCCCCGTTCTCCTCCCCAGTGCTCTCCCCCCTGTTCTTTCCCCCCCAGTGCTTCCCCCCCAGTGCTCTCCACTCCCTCCAGTGCTCTCTCCCCTGTTCTCCCCCCAGTGCCCTCCACTCCCCCCAGTGCTCTCCCCTCCTGTTCTTCCCCCCCCCCCCCAGTTCTCTCCTCCCCCGTGCTCTCCTCTCTCCCCCTGTTCTTTCCCCCCCAGTGCTCTCCCCCCAGTGCTCTCCACTCCCCCCAGTGCTCTCCCCCATGTTCTTTCTTCCCCCCTGTTCTTTCCCCCCCAGTGCTCTCCCCCCAGTGCTCTCCACTCCCCCCAGTGCTCTCCCCCATGTTCTTTCTTCCCCCTGTTCTTTCTTCCCCCCAGTGCTCTTCAGCTCTCCCCATCAATCTCCAGACCCCACCCCAGTGCTCTCCAGCCCCCCCATTCTCCCCACCCCTGTTCTTTCTGCCCCCCTGGTGCTCTCCAGCCCCCCCAGTGCTCTCTACCCTCCGTGCTCTCCACCCCTGTTCTTTTTGGCTCCCCCCAGCACTCTCCACTCCCCACCCCTGTACTCTCCACTCCCCCTGCATTTTTCCCCCACCCATGTGCTCTCCACCCCCCATAGTGCTCTCCAGTCCCCCGTGCTTTCCACCCTTTTTCTTTCTGGTCCCCACTGGTGCTCTCAAGCTCCCCCCCATTGCTCTCCACTCCCCCCTGCTCTTTATACCCCCCAGTACTCTCCAGCCCCCGTGCTCTCCACCCCTGTTTTTCTGCCCCTCCCAGTGCTCTTCACCACCCCACACTCTTAGCCCCCCCCAGTGCTCTCAGCCTACCGTACTTTCTACCGCTGTTCTTATTAGCCCCCCCAGTGCTCTCAAGTTCCCCCCAAGCGCTCTCCACTCCCCACCCCTGTGATCTCCACTCACTCTCGCTCTTTGCCCCCACCCATGTGTTCTCCAACCCCGCCGGTACTCTTTTCTCCCCCTTCTTTCCAACTCCCACCCAGTGCTCTCCACTTCCCTAGGACCAGAGGGCAGACTGACTGGGGCTGGAAAATGAGGATTGCTGAAGGTGCAGGTGGCCAGGGACCACTCCATCTCACAGCAGACAGATCCTCTGAAAGGAGCACCATCCCCATCCAAAACGAGAACAGACCCTGTCTGCTGCCTACCATCATGGATATCCTGCTGGCATGCAAGGTACTGTACCGAGCATCAACAACACACCTTCCCACAGACAGGGACTGCAGACTGGGACATGGGGCACAGGAGGGGCTGCAATGATGGGCACAGTGAGACTGCATTCACGGCACAGTAAAGCTGCATTTGATGAGCACAGTGAGGCTGCATTTGATGGGCACAGTGAGGCTTCATTTGGTGGCCACAGTGAGGCTGCATTTGGTGGGCACAGTGAGGCTGCATTTGGTGGGCACAGTGAGGCTGCATTGGTGGGCACAGTGAGGCTGCATTGGTGGGCACAATAAGGCTGCATTGGTGGGCACAGTGAGGCTGCATTTGATGGGCACTGGTGAGGCTGAATTGAGCTCTTGCATCAAGTCTGCAGTCTCTGACCATCTCCTGTAGCATGTCTGCAGTCTCTGAGGGAGTCTAGAGAGGAGTCAAGAGTGGGAGCACCGCCGGGATGGGGGTCATGGGAGAAGTTAGACTTGTGTGGACTATGGACAGGAGACTATAGGATAAAACCAGAGCCACCAAGCTGGAGCCGACTGACTGAGCTCTGCACAGTGCATCTGAGAGCATACTCCTACCATCACGTTATAATTTTTCTGTCACTTCTTATATATGGCTCCTCTGAATATACTTTCTCTTAATGTTAAGGGTCTTAACTCACCCAACAAGAGGGTTAAGGCCTTCCGAAATTTTCAATCCCTGAAAGCTGGGATTGTGGCCTTGCAAGAAACACATTTCGCAGCATCCCAAACCCCTAAATTTTTTAGTTCTCGCTACCCCCAGGTTTTCACGGCCTCTGCCGCCACGAAGCATAGAGGTGTGCTGATAGCATTTCACCACTCTTTACCATTCACCCCCACTGCGGAAATTAAGGACCCGGAGGGTCGCTATATTATCCTAGTAGGCCTGCTCCAGGACACTGAAGCCACGTTTGTCTCATATTATGCCCCCAATGGCAACCCCAATCCTTTTTTCTCGCACCTCCTACAAGTTATCAAAACTCACTGTAAAGGTACACTTTTTGTTTGTGGAGACTCTAACCTGACCCTACACTCCCACCTAGATAAATCACCATATACGCCCGAAAACCATTCCCTTTCAGCCCAGTTTCGAAAACAGCTACAGACGGCATCCCTCCTTGACACCTGGAGAGAGTGCAATCCCCTGAATAAGAACTACATGTTTTATTCTTACCCACACAAATCATTCTCTAGGATTGATCACATATTAACCACAGTGACCTCCTTTCCAGTCGTGCTCCAATCTATTATATGCCCAGTTCCCTGGTCCGACCACTGCGCAGTAATCACTACTATCACTTCACTGATCCCCCAGGCCAAAGAGGGGACCTGGTGCATGAATGAAGCGCATCTCACCAACCAAACTTACTGTTTTGACATTCGCCACGCTCTCACGGAATACTTACACCATAATACCACCCCGGACATCTCTCCGGTTCTCCTCTGGGAGGCATACAAACCCGTAATTCGGGGTAGTTGCATCCCATTAGCCACACATCTTAAAAAAGACCGACAGATCAGGCAGCAAAGACTAGAGAAAGACTACCACTCGCACTTTCTCCAATTTCAAAATTCACCCACGGATTCCCATAGGCTTATCTTTGAAAAAACCAAACTGGAACTGGATCTTCTGTTACCCGGATCAGCAGACAAGGTTCTCCGCAGGTCTAGCCACACAATATATACTAAAGCTAACAAACCAGACACCTTTATGGCCCTGCGCCTTAGGCAGCCCGATATGATCCGTAGGCCGATTCGACTTAAGCTGACTAAAAACTCCCACACCAGTAACCCCGTTAAAGTGCTGTCCGAATTCCGTGAGAGATTGGCGGATCTATACTCAGACAAAACCAAGTTCTCCCCTCAATATGCGGAGTCCTTATTTCAGAACCAACCCATTCCTGAATTGTCCCAAACGGCTAGGGAATCAAATGACAGTCTGGTCACGGTTGAAGAAGTACTCATGGCCATAAAATCCCTCAAACCCCACAAACGCCCTGGCCCTGACGGTCTGCCTAGTAATTACTATAAAAAATTCTCTGACATATTAGCTCCCCTTTTAGCAAACTCATTTAACGCTTTACTACGGCAGCAGGCCTTTGGCAGGGACTCCCTGATGGCTACGATAGCTATGATACCCAAACCCAATACTGACAACACCCTATGGTCCAATTTTCGCCCCATATCCCTGCTCAATGTGGACGTTAAAATTTTATCCAAATTTCTTGCACTACGCCTCAATCCAATCATTGGTAAATTAGTCCACAAGGATCAGGTGGGGTTCATTCCCCGCAGACAGGCTAGTGACAACATTCGCCGTGTCATTCTATTACAACACCTCGCGAGAGCACGCTCAATCCCCATGCACCTCCTATCTTTAGACATTAGAAAAGTGTTTGGCACTGTCTCTTGGCCATATCTTCACTTTATTTTGAAACGTTGGGGTTTTGGTCCCCACTTCCTCCAGTGGATTACTTCGCTATATGCCGACCCTCAGGCTTCCGTGAGATACTCCGGGTTCTGCTCTCAAAGCTTCCCAATACGCAGGGGTACGCGACAGGGATGTCCTCTGTCGCCGCAACTCTTTTCCTTGGCAATAGAACCCCTGGCCGCAATGATCCGGGAGAATCCTGATATCCGGGGTCTCAAGATTGCCTCAATTGCCCATAAGTTGTGCTTATTTGCGGATGATGCTTTACTGTTCATTACCTCCCCGCACACCACCATCCCTAATCTACTCAGCCTTCTTGACAAGTTCGCTAAAATATCTGGCCTAGAAGTCAACCAAGCCAAGTCCAGAGCCCTTAATGTGTCTCTACCAGAGGCCACCGTTGCACTCCTCCGGAGCAACTTCCCTTTTCAATGGTCCAGTTCCTCCATCCCATATTTAGGCATCAAACTAACCAGAGACCCCACAGACCTATTTAATGCGAATTATCTTCCAATGTTGAAACACCTTTCATCCTTACTCCGCGATTGGCATCCCCTTTGCATTTCTTGGCTGGGTCGCATCGCCGCTGTCAAAATGTCCCTACTCCCTAAGCTTTTGTATCTATACAGAGTTCTCCCAATACCAGTACCCCCTTACTTCCACCGTATAATCCAGGGCCGAGTATTTAATTATATATGGGGTTCCACGAGACCTAGAATTCCACGGTCTGTCCTACTTCACCACCACAGAGCAGGAGGCCTGGGCGTACCTCATTTCCACCATTATTACCACGCTGCCCAACTTACCCAAATTACACTTTACCATGCCAAAACTGAAATCCCTATATGGGTGAGTCTAGAAGCAGTGGATCTTCACCCTATACCCCTAACTAACCTCCTCTGGCTTCCTTCTGCTGCTCGAGGCCCCATTCTCAACCCCTTAACTTCGCATTCACTGAAGCTTTGGGATAAGCTACATAAACCGTTTAGATTAATGTCCCCGCATTCTCCACTCCTCTCCTTCTTGGGTCACCCCGAGTTCTACCCTGCCTACACTACACCCTTCTTATTCGGGGCCTGGACACTAGCGGGCTTAACCCAAATATGTGACCTCGTAGCGGGCGGCACAGTTAAGTCGTTCCTATCCCTACAAGCCCAAACGCAACTGCCGAATAAAGAGTTCTTTCGCTACCTTCAAATATCTAATTTTGCGCAAAAGATCATAGGCCCTGCCAAGGAATTAGACACATTATCATTATTTGAAAAAATATGCGACTCTGACCCGCATGCTCCGGGCATCATATCCCAGCTCTACGAACACCTTACATCTCAGCCTTCAGCCCTTGCAGCGTATGCGCAATGTTGGTCCAGAGATCTAACTCTGAATCTAGATGGACACGACTGGTCTGACATCTGGCTACACATTAAACTCTCCTCACAAAATATTGTTGCTTTGGAAGCTAGTTATAAAGTCCTCATGAGATGGTACTTAGTACCAGACAGAATTGCCAAATTCCTACCCTCTTACTCGCCAAATTGTTTCCGCAGCTGTGGAAAGAGGCACACACTTGCATATTTGGTGGACTTGTCCAGTATTACAATGCTTCTGGACAAACATCTTTCAAATTCTATCTACTGTGATTCGTGAACCATTAGACCCCGACCCAGCCTTGGCCCTTCTATATTCCTACCCAAATTTTTACACCAAAGCACAGATGCGCCTCTCCATGCAAGTCACTACGGCAGCCAAACAAACGATCGCTAAGGCGTGGAAAACCCCCACCTTGCACCTAGCTGAAGTTAAAAACAGGGTTACACAAGCAATGATCCACGACAGAATTGAAGCGACTGTTCATGACACTATTCCCCGGCACTCTAAAATCTGGCAACCATGGGTTGATCACTTTTTACCCCCAAATTTTGATCGACACCTGCTGGAACTGTAGACACAAACACCCCCCTACCCAGCCGTTGACTGCTGGTCCTTATGTACCCAATGTGAGCCGACCGACCCCCCAACCCCATCTCTTCCCCTTCTCCCTCCCTATCTCCCCCTCCCCTATATTCTCTCCCCCCGCACTCTCTTTTCCTACTCTTCCCTTCTTCTTTCTCTCCTTTTATTCTAACTTCCTTACTTTCTACTTTAACGTCTTCTTCCTAACTGTACCCACATGCTATTTATAACCACCCTCATGGTGACTTACGACTACACTAGTTATGGTCTATTGGCTATATGACTCTCCACAAACTCAAGACCAATTATTCTGTTCAAGTGTACACAGTAGTGTCTTAACCCCAAAGCGTATTACACATCTCTGATCATACGATATGGTGTGAAGACTAGGTATCGGTTAGGTTCCAGATTGATCTATCCAGTACTATTGTTTTGTATTACTGTATCATAACCTGACGTGGTTTGAAATACATTTTGTTATTATCCCTTTTATTGTATGCAAGACAAACTGCTGTTTTCTCTGTACTGTACGTACTTATTTCCAATAAAATTTTTGAAACGAAAATATGGCCACAACAGATGTATTGCAATGTAAAAAGATGTACATTCTCTAGGCTATATGGGCAAGGAACACAGCCGCCAGAGTAACTTCCAATACAAAGTGAAGATGAATTATCTGTTATATAACACATATGTATTACCAGTGGAAAGATTTTCATGAGATTGTCGAAAAGGGGCGGAGCATGAGTAGCCTTGAAATGATGCCCCCCCTTGGAAAAAGTTCTGCGGACGCCCATGAAAGTGAAGTGTATGTAGTGAATAGAAAGTACCTTATATGCAGTACTGTAAGTCAAGAGTATAATTTTGCATAGATCTTTGACAATCTTTTGCCAAGTATTTTTTTTTTAATTTGTACATTATTAAAATATGTTTTCTGTGAACAGTAGCTTTGTGACCAGAAATTGACAAATAGAGATTGGGCCCTCGATAAGGTGGAAATGTTCTAAAATAGATAAATATAAGTGGAAGGCTATAAAGGGGTCCTGCAGAAGGTGCTTGTTCAACACCAAAAAGGCATTCAGAGGAAAAAGGGGGGCCTAATCAGGGGATATAAATATGGGCCAATGTCTTGCTTTTGTGATCTCCCCATAAATACAGAAACATTTTTTTAAAAATTACAGATCCTGTTCCCTTAAAGCAGATTAACCACTTCTGCATCAGTTTAACTGACAATTGTGCGGTCTGTATTCAAACAAAATTGACGTCCTTTTTTTTTTCACAAATAGAGCTTTCTTTTGGTGGTATTTGTCACCTCTGCAGTTTTAATTTTTTGCCCTATAAACAAAAGAAGAGCAACAATTTAGAAAAAAACACAATGGGGGTAATTTACTAAGATGAATGCGCTGCGTCAGTTCATACCTTAATTTGTGCGCCAGAAAAAATTATTAATTGAGCATGTGAACGGGTGCACGCATAAGCGAAACAGATAATATGCTGGCACACGCGATAATGATATGCCATTGATAATAGTGCACACGGTATCATTAACAGTCCATTCACACAGGGGCTTCCAGCGTGACTTTGGGAGGCAACTTGGACACGACTTGAGTATGAATCACAGCACGACTTGGGATGACTTACAACATGACTTTAAGCCGCCCCTAGGCCAGGCGACTTTAATAAAAAAAAAAACAGCATGACTTCCCCTCCAAGAGCATACCAGGCCCTTCAGGTCTGGTATGGATGTTAAAGGAAACCCGCGCCAAAAAAAACAAAAAAAATGGCGTGGGGATCCCCCTCAAAATCCATACCAGACCCTTATCTGAGCACGCAACCTGGCAGGCCACATGAAGAGAGGGGGGATAAGAGAGTGCCCCCCCAAACTGTACCAGGCCACATGCCCTCAACATTGGGAGGGTGCTTTGGAGTACCCCCCAAAGCACCTTGTCCCCATGTTGATGAGGACAAGGGTCTCATCCCCACAACCCAGGCTGGTGGTTGCTTATTGGAATCTGGAATCCCCCTTTAACAAGGGGACCCCCAGATCCCGGCCTCCCCTCTGTGTGAAATGGTAAGGAGGTACAAAAGCGTCACACAGCAGGAGCCTCCCATTGATGCAGAGCGGCCGAGAATGAAGCGGGGAAGAAGAGACGCCATGGAGGAAGATGCCGGATGAGAATACCGGAGCAAGAAGCAGAGGATCGGAGGAAGAAGAAGATGCAGGGAGAAGATGAGGGAGGAAAAAACCAAAGAATGAAGGAAAGAAGAAGGAAGATGACCCGAAGAAGAGGGAAAGAAGAAGACTTTAAATAAAGGAATTGTCAAAAACTGGCTCTTGTCATTTTTAACACTTTTGTCACTCTTTTGGTGAAATGGTAGGTACCCCCTTACCATTTCACACAGGGGGAGGCCAGGATCTGGGGGTACCCCTGTTAAAGGGGGCTTCCAGATTCCGATAAGCCCCCCCGCCCACAGACCTCCACAACCACCAGCCAGGGTTGTGGGGATGAGGCCCTTGTCCTCATCAACATGGGGACAAGGTGCTTTGGGGGGTACCCCAAAGCACCCTCCCAATGTTGAGGGCATGTGGCCTGGTACGGTTCAGGAGGGCGCTCTCTCGCCCCCCTCTTTTGCTGAGGCCTATTTTTGGTATTAAAAAAACGCAATAGCGTATATTGATTGGTTTGCACAAAAGTTATAGTATCTACACAATAGGGGGATAGATTTTTTTTTAACTATTGTAATAGAGGGGCTCTGCAATTTTTATTGGGACTGTGATGTTGTGGCGGACAAATTGGACACTTTTGACACATTTTTGGGACCATTGACAATTATACAGCGATCAGTGCTATAAAATGCACTGATTACTGTATAACTGTCACTGGCAGGGAAGGGGTTAACACTAGGGGGCGATCAAGGGAATGACTGTGTTCCCTAGGTGTGTTTTAACTGTAGGAGGGATGGGACTGTCTGGGAGGAGCGAGAGATCAGTGTTCTTACATAGTATGAACACACGATCTGTCTCCTCTTCCCTGAGAGAACCGTGAACTGTGTGTTACACACACAGATCCGGTCCTCGATCTGTCACAAGCGATCACGGGTGCCTGGTGGTCATCGCCACGTGACCTCCCCAGCTTACGTGAGAAGGAGACCTCGGCCCCTCCTGCACAAGCCCTGTATCAGAGCTGTACAACAGTTATGAGTCACATAACCGACCTGAAGATCCACCTAAAAAGGTATTTACATGCCTCGTTTTTATAAAAGACTTATACAGTGTGCTATGCATAACTATAATAGAGGGGCTGGCACAGGTTTGCACATTTGGGTTAACAAACACTTTAAGAAGAGCTCTGAGTTTCTTTGAAATATTTTTAAATACATTTGAACATATCTATTTTGGCAGTCCGAGCAATATGTACGTTTATAATATCCATATTCCCTTACTGCAGACCTTTTTTAAATGTAGGGTTGGAAATATGTACAATTTTAAATAGTTTTACTTATTATTGAAACTAAATAAAAATGTTTTAGGTAGGCATATTTCATAGATTGGAATAAAAAATTGTCCCTGTCTTTAAAATTCAGTTTTCTCACTGTATCAATCACCTGGCAGACTTAGGCATTGACAACATAAATACAGTAGAATTAATGGAATAGGTCCTGTGTTCTTCTTCATATGATTTCAAAACAGGTGTCATTTGTCCAAAAATGATTCTGAATAAAACAAAGTAAATTTTGTCCACTTATTCACAGAATGAATACCTAACATAATTTTTAAACATGATTCACACTTCTTACAGACTTCCGCCTTAAATATCCATTGGTGTTTTATTATGGCTTTAAGCAAAGTCTTCGAGTGCTGTCAGTTTGTTTCTAGTGTGACTGCATACTTGTTTCATGTAAAAAGAGGACAGTATGCTGGTGTGAATTCCTTTGAAGTTCCAATAAATTCTATGGTTTTATTATTTACAAACAAAGCCTTCAAAGCTTCAGACGCAAAATAATAACCCATCAAATTTCTCTAATTTTAGACATGAAAATAAAAGCACATGCCATCATCATTCCTA
The DNA here is from genome assembly GCF_037356315.1 of Lithobates pipiens. Lineage (NCBI taxonomy): Eukaryota > Metazoa > Chordata > Amphibia > Anura > Ranidae > Lithobates > Lithobates pipiens. Next base: position 251,753,923 of record NW_027507718.1, on the reverse strand, counting down.
ATAATATACTTGGAGCAGTATAATGGTCTTGTTATGCTGTGCTTCTTTATTATGCTTACAGGAAAGTCAAAAAGTATACTAAGCAAATAATCCAAAAGTAAAAACTAATGTCTAATGCAGTGGTCCTCTATCTTTTTTACACAAATGGGCAGTTTACAATCCTTCAAGCTGTTTGGGAGCAAAACTGTGGGTGAAATAGAGACTGAACAATTTGCCAATACCAAACAAGTCTAAATATTGCAACATGTATGTTATAAAAAAACCTTTACCAAAATTACTACTAAACACCAATATTTCAATGGTAGGGACCTTCAGATTTGTAAGCATGCACCAACCACACAGAAGCTTGGATCCTATCAGGTAGCATGGTCCAGTATGACCCATTAGAGCTAGATTTTCATCCAATGAGCCTCTAGGCCAGGGATAAGCAATTACCGGACCTCCAGCTGTTACAAAACTACAAGTCCCATCATGGCTCTGCCTCTGGGTGTCATGCTTGTGGCTATCAGAGTCTTGCTATGCCTCATGGGACTTGTAGTTCTGCAACAGCTGGAGGTCCGCTAATTGCATATCCCTGCTCTAGGTACTTAAAATCTGGTGCCTTAAGCTGATCCATAAATAATGCCAGACCCAAACCATGCCAAGGGGTGCTGATGGACGGGGAGGATAGTTAAAAATGATTGACAGTAGAGGGAACAGTATGGCAGGAGGTGGAGATGCTCTGCAGTGTAGGAGGGGGACAAGGCAGCAGGCTTGGGATGAGGTAATTGGAGGGAGGGTGTTGCTGTTGGAAGGCTAGGGGACATAGTGCCAGGAAGGAAGGTGAGCACAAGATAGTGATGTGATTGTTGGGCTGCACTGTTATAGGGGATTGGAGTTACGCAATAGCTTTTGCTGTTCTGTACTGATCAGTGCAGAGCTACATTCTCTTAGAACAGTTTGTGATCTGGCACTGGGTTCGTTTTCCTGCACCAGACACAATAGCAAACTCTAAATTCCTGCACCAGAAATGTGGTGGGATTTCTTTTTTTTCTCCCCCAGATAAGCTATATTTTACTCCCCTATTTTATTGCACTGAATAGTAGACATGACCTAAATTAGAGCATAGCTAAATACCCCTGGTCCAAACCCACCCATTTTACCTCTCACCAATAGTATATATTTTAAGTAATGTTATTTATTTTCCACAATTTTAAAAGATTATCATTTGCACTTCAGGAGTGCACTCTTTATCCAGTGCATGGCATCAGGATAAAAACCCCTTTGGAAATTCATGGGAACCTCAAACATGCAGAACCGTACATCCACACACATGTTTTTTGGAGGCTGGATGCAGTGAGATATTAAAACAATAAAAGGCAGCTCTTGATTTAAATATCAAAATAAACAGCCTGATGTATTCTAATTAATGCAAAGTTAAAAGTTATCATTAAAATTATTAACAAAAATGTCTAAAATCATATAGATAACATAAAGTAAATTTAAAATTATAATACAAAATTACAGTTCATTATTTCAGTGACAACAGCCAGAAATATTGTACAGACTCACTCCACAGTATATAAGCACTCTTACAAGGTGGCAATTTTAAAGGGAGAGACCAGGCAGGTTATACTAAAGGAATACTAGTTATAGTGTATTCTTTTAAAGAAAATTACTGAATTTTTCAAATATTTCATCCACACAATTTAAGAATATTTAGTTGGCCACAGTTTAAAGCAGAACTAATCTCTCCTCTTTATTACAGCCAAGGAAACTGCCTTAGTCTGTTTGCTCTGCAGTTGCCTTGGCATTGCACATTTAATCAGTTAGGACACCAGCCATTTAATTTTATTCTACTGGCTAATGATTAGGTATAATTCTCTGTCCAATATGATTTTATTTATAAAATTATTAACTACTATTATGTTTGTGCTATCCTGATTGGTCCATCTGTGGATTAGTGTGAAACGATCCTCTGTATTAATGTGCCTTATTATTGTGTCACTTTTGCCCTCTTTCTCTTCCCTTATACAATCTGACAAGGGTGGCTCTCGTTTGTGCATTCTCCTCCTGGTTGGTTATGTTTCACACGGCGCACAAAGAGGGTTATCCATGTTTTTACAAACGTGGGTTCCCCACTTATGGTTACATATGTGTCAATGGAGCGCAGGATGCCACCTTTTCCCTTGGGGCAGCGCCATGCACTCTGAGAACTGATGTGGTCAGACCCTTTTTGGTTACACCCTCTGCTGGCAGGCTGTGTATTTTGCGTCAGTGTCAATGGAGCGCAGGATTCCGTCTTTCACTTGGGGCAGCGCCATGCACTCTGAGGACAGTTGGTCCTCCCTGACCCCAATGCGCATGCACAGTGACCTTTCACTGTCTGCATGTGTACGATAAACACTGGACTACTGCGCATGTGAGGGTGTCCCAGCGTGTATAAAAGGTCTAGCTGTAGCCGATCATTAATACGGCTTTGGCAGACTTGACATCAGACTTGTGTGTGCTCAATTGACAGGAGGTAAGTTGGTGTTCTTCACCGTGACTCCCCTGGGTCCCTGATCCATTTTATGATCTAAAATGTATTCCCTCCTTTTGGTCCTACACAGGCATTCCTCCTGAGTATAGGGACTTAGTGAAACTTTCCCTGATATACTTGTGGGATCTGCTTCATGGGGGCATCCTCTAGGAGTGTATGTTTCATTCCTATATGCACACACTATTGCACACCCATTTGGTATAATTTGGAGACATTTTTGTATTTACCCAGATCACTCCAGCTCTGATATAATTTTTTTGGGGGTCTTGGACCTTCATTGGAATATCTCCTTTGCTTGTGAGGTGTATAGCCTTCAAGACCTGTCTGCCCAGTCTCTCTGTTTTCTTTTTGGGGTGACCCCTCTAGGGTCTCTCTTTTACTCTTCACACAAACAATTGATACCATCGGTATGTGTTTGATATTTTCATCAATATTTGCATGCAGTTTTTGTTTTCTTATATTCTTACATATGTTTACTGTCTTTTTAATCATATATATATATATTTTTTCAAACAACATTTGTACTCTGTTTATAAATAACCCCTGAAGAAAGGAATGTAGCCAGAAACGTTGGGTTCACCAGAGATGTAATCACTGTCTGTATATGCATCAATTATTTATTTTTCGCGTTTTCATGTTTATGTCCATTGTGACGATTATGTCTAAATCTATATAATAAATACATTTTTGATACTATTTGGTGTATTGGTCACTTCCAAAGTCCCATTTCCCAAGGGGGTTTCTCTTCTTTTACAAGCCATTTAATGAGCACAAGCCCATGTGGCAGTTATCATTCACAGCATGTTTTGCATGTGACTGTTTTGGGAGACAGTGAAAAGCGATGGGTGTAGTTCTACTTTAGAAGCATAGTTGCCAAAATTTGAAAATAGCCTGGGGAGGCATGAAGGCACTGCATTGCACCAAAGAGCAAAACACACATTACCACTGAGCTCTGATGTGAAGGGAGCCTTAAAGCCCAACTGTAAGATCCTGTCTACAAGCGTCCTCATATTTTAAGCTTTTTTTTTATATATTAACTTTTTCAAATGTATTCAAGCAAAGGGTCCTCTTCAGATCTTTACTGGTGCTGGGTGATTCTTAGTGATGCAGAGGGAGGCATTGATGTGCTAGTGTCAGCAGGGCCATCTTAATAGCATCATGGGCCCCTGGGCAAAGTAATGCACTAGGGCCCCAACCGGCCTGCCCCAATTGAACCACCTACTTTCTAGCTAATAGAATTAAACATATATTTATTAGCACTTTCAATCAAGTAAATTTTAAACAAGTAGCAGGGTAAGATGTCATTCCAATTGTAGATTTAGCCCAATGACATGCTGCTGCTGTCCCTGCAGCCCAGATTCTGGTATGCTACTCAGGATATGTCCATCCTAAGACAGCTTAGTAAAAAGCGTGACTGTCCTGGCAAATCCGGGACAGTTGGCAATTATGGTATAATGCAAGAGTATCATGGGGGCCTCCATGCACCTGGGGCCCCTGGGCAGTACCCAGGTGTGCCCGTGCATTAAGATGGCCCTGAATGTCAGCGAAGCTCACTGCATGATTAAATTATTAGTGCAGGATACACTTGTAACTCCCCTTCAGGGGGCATGTCTATGAAGTTCTAAACTCACAGTGCGTCCTCAGTTTTCTGCATTGATTGATGCTAAACCTGGCCATAGAAGGACCGCCTGAATTTTGATTCATTTATTGCCATTCCCACTCAAAAGAAGTTGATTTAATTACTGTCTTCTCTTGAACAGGAAAGTTGTCATTTGAATAGCGTATGCAGCCAATCAAATGTAGTACTGATCAGTGTATTCTGACAGTGGAGGAATCCCCGCTGTCAGATAGCACATTGGGGAGGATTCCTCCATCCACCTCACTTGTGTGGATGAAGGAATCCATCTATTTATTTTTTAATCAGCCTACTAGCTGATCAAAAGAAAAAGATCCATCTATGGCCAGCCTAAGGCCATCTAATGGCAATGAGGATTTGTTGTGGGGGACAGGGCTGGAATGGAAGTGATTAACGCAGCTAAAGCCTTTTTAGGCTTTAAACCCCTGTTTGGGCATTATTTAAAGAGAAGTAATGTTTGCCCTGCAGTGGTCTTTAATGAGAATGCATACAATGTAAACACGCTTCAACTTCAAAATTAAAGCCCAACTCCACCCATCCACCATATGTCTTCTCTTTTTCATGGATACCCTCCAACATCTAATTTTTGCTTTGTATATACTTACCTTTTTTTCAGAAGTCTTCAAGTCAATCATGTGACACACAGGGTCCTCTTCCTTTCATCATATTTTCTGCCAATGGTGGGTTTCATAATGTATAAAGCCTTACTGATGTGACAACATCGGCGCCATTCCCTGCATCACTGAATTTTATGTGCAGGGCACTGTAGTGATGCTCCCGCCAGGGGGCAGGTCAATGATGCCCTGCACTCAAGGAAGTTGCTTGAATTATACTGAACATCCTTCAACCTGGAAGACAACTGGCATCGGATCTCTGAAAGAGTAAGTCTATGGCGAACCATGCTGGAGAGGAGGCTAGCATTGCAGTAGGAGCTGATGTATATATTTTTACAAATGAGAAGCAACTATTTAATGATTATTAAGAAAAAGTGGTACCCAGAAATGTGTATATTTTAGGAGCGCTAGACTCATTCATAAAGTCACTGTCTTGTTTGTTACACTTCATTGCCATTATGATCAACACACAACATGATGAAATGTTGCTATTTTTCCTGCAGGGGAAAACCATTCAGGTGAATTGAAGCCACCAGTGTGTGTGACGTAAAAAAGTCAAACTAATTGTGAATGAATGCCATTACGTTAGCTAGTTCTAATTATTGTGGTTTGTTCAAGGATTATATTTTACAATGAAGCAGACTCATTTTTATGCTGGGCTGAACACCTTGGCATACACTGAATCAATCAACATTCAATTGACTGTCTGCTTTGTATTATGACATGTAATATGTCCATCACTAACAGAAGGTTATTTTTTTCTGTTTTGTTCTAAATTCGAAGAAATGAGACAGATACATAATTCGACGATAAGCTGTGTTTTTTTTTTTTTTTTTACTATTAACTAACCAGATATTCAATAAAAAGACTACAGAGTAATGGGGAATTTCCACACTGATACACAAAATACAAAAATAAATCAATGTTTAATAGGTAGAAAACCTATATAACAGTTTGTGGGAACTGTGAGTAGCCATGTTATTTAATAATAAAAGACTGCACATTTATTTGTTTAAAGGAGTTGTAAAGGCAGAAGGTTTCTTTATCTTAATTCATTCTATATTTAAGATAAAAAAAACCTTCTGTGTGTAGCAGCCCCTCCAGCACTCCCCCTTATTACCTACCTGAGCGCCTTCCCCCTCCCTCCAGCGATGTCCACAATCCCCTCAGCCATCCAGGACACTCCTCCTGATTGGCTGAGACAGTGCAGCGTCGCCATTGGCTCCCATGGCTGTCAATCAAAGTCAGCCAGGCAATCAGGAGAGAAAGGGGGTGGGGCCAAGCAGGGGCTCTGTGTCTGACTGGATACACAGAGCTCTGACTCTGCTTGGGCGCCCCCTGTGCAAGCTGCTGGCTGAGGGGCACTCAAAGGTGGGAGGGGCCAGGAGCAGCAAAGAGGCACCTGAGAAGAAGAGGATCCAGGCTGCTCTGTGCAAAACCAACTGCACAAAGGAGGTAAGTATAAAATGTTTGTTACTTAAAAAACAAACAAAAAAAAACAAGCCTTTACAATCACTTTAATATTACATAAACAGCAGACAAAATATATACATAAGGCTCCAATGGCATGCCATTCCATTTAGTGCATTGTTGAAAAATGTAGCATTTTTCCACACCACAATGCACTGCACATTACACTAGTATTTAGTTTTTTTTATATAACCTTGCAGTGACTGGCATTTATCCAGTGGGGGATAAAAATATTTACAGCACATAGTGCAAATGAGCCCTCAGAAATATACTCTAAATGCAAAAGTGGGTTTGGCAGTGCCAATGTACAGTAAATGAGGCCTTAGAATTATGAGTACCAACTTTCAGTTCCAACTTAACAGTGACCGGTCTACTTTCAGTTTTTTAGTACATTACTGGTGAGGAAATCAACCTCACAATTTCCTATATACTGTATCTCAGCAACCCTGTTCATATAAACTCTCTACCATCACTTGATCTGTGTACCTGCTGTGGCCATTACGAGGGTTTCTCATGTTTCTTGTTTTTTAATATAATGGAAAAGTATATAATGGAAAACGCATTAGAGCATGCAAAGGGCAGACACACCCAAAACTTCCAGGTCAACAGAGACGGAATTATGGCAGGGAGAACTTGCTGTGTAGTATCAGAAACCAGGGGCTGACTCAGACCACGAGAATAAGCAACTCACTAAAATATTACTTTTTATTGGGCTGATATGTTAGACAAATTTGTAATTTTATATGGAATTAAACATGTGATCTTTTGTAACTACATAAGAAAGGGGAAACATTACATGAACTAGTGTAATAGGTGGGACCTCGAAAGGAGGAAATCGAACACACAGATACATACACAGTCATGAAGGCCTCACAATGAAGACATCTGCTTAGTAGAGACAGATAGGTATATGCCTTGGTAGAGTTGCTAAGGGAGGTGACAGCCCCAGAGGCTTTCCTGCAGTGTGTTTTATGCTTTTTTAAATATATTTTACCCTCCTATGCCAATAGTTGTGCTTCAAAGGATCAGTTCACAGAAAACTGTGAATTCACTGTAGGTTAGAATATAGCTAGAATATATATATATAAGCAATATAAATATCTTTTTTTAATTTTTTTATAAGTATTCACACATGACCTCTGTTCACAGCTGTATAAGGGGCTTAGGGGTTGGTTCACTAAACTTTACCGCATGCATTAAGGGTATCATATTACTCATTTGCATAAATGATCAAATGCGGTAAATAAAGTCCAATTCATAAGAAAAAAAAGCAATTATGCAGCATTTACAGCAAAAGTGAAAAAATGAAAAATGTGCCTGTAAATATCCCATAAAAAGCTGTTAGGTTGTCAACCCTCAAGGTTTTTTACCTTAATGAATTCTATGCATTAAGGTGAAAAACACCCTGTACTGCACCTGCGTCCCAGAGCCCCCCTTTTACTTTCCTGAACCCGGTCTTTCCAGCGACAGGGACGAGCACACCAGCTCCAGCCAGTGTCTCAGGTCCTGACAGCCATTGGGTGCCACTGCTGTCAATCAAATCTGGGGGCCCCCCGGTTAAAAGGGGCTTTCAGATTTTGATAAGCCCAAAGACCCCCCACAACCACCGGCCAGGGTTTTGGGAATGAGGCCCTTTTCCCCATCAACATGGGGACAAGGTAGTTTGGGGTGTGGAGCAGAGCCCCCCTACCCAAAGTACCCACCCCCCCATGTTGAGGGCATGTGGCCTGGTATAGTTCAGGAGGGGGGCAGCGCTCACTTGTCCCCCCCTTTCCTGACTTACCCAGGTTGCATGCTTGGGTAAGGGTCTGGTATGGATTTTGGGGCCCCCCACAACGTTTTTTTTTCATACTTTTTAATTGTCGCCTTTTTTTTCTCCCTGCTGACAGCTGATAAGGCCCCTTTCACATATGCGGACATTATGTCCATATTTCATCCATCCATTTGCGGATGAAATACGGACATACATGCATTCCTATGGGATAGCGGGTGTCTGCGGATGAAAAATTGTCCGATTCTGCAGACGGAGGAAAATCCTATTTTTCTATCCGTCTGCAGAGCGGAGCGGATGAACACGGACAGACGGTCCATGCTCATACGATCCCCCTTAGAGGAGAGCGGAGAGCTGACAGGGCGGTCCCTGCACAATGTGCACGGACCGACCAGTTATCCGCCGGCTCAGCGGGGACAACTGAGCGATCCCCGCTGAGCAAGCGGATCATCACGGGGCGGATCATTACTGATCTGTCCCGTGTGAAAGGGGCCTTAGTAATACAATGTTAAGAGCACGGCAGCCATCTTCCCATCCCTCTCCTTAGCAACCAGCTCAATGCAGTAAACGTTCAATTACCGCTAAAATGAACAAATACTGCATTCGGTATTTAATGCTAAATTCTTAGTGAATTGAAATTTCCCAACTGATTTTCTGCATGCGGTATTTTACTACATTTTATTTTTCATTAAGGAGACTGCAAGGGGATATGTCTTCCCAGTAAAGAGATGTGCAGGGGTTGTGTCAGTACACATTTTGGCCATTGGAGGACAGGCAGGCTGTGCTCCCAGCACAGCAAGAAAACTGACTCAACTATAATGGATGAACACTTATGCCTAGCGGGGTCAGTTTGTAATCAGAAACATTGAGACTGGCAGGATCACCGGGTATTTCAAACAAAGGAAGCAATGCAAAGAGAACAAGTACATCAGACAACAGACACATATCAGGAAAATGAAATGTTAGGGTAACAAACATTTTAAAGCTTTCAAGCTTCCAAGGACACCGGCACAAAGATCTCCCCATCTCCCCAGGTCAGCCAAGACACAGCTGTTACAAAAAGTCCTCACATGCCTTGCTTGAGAACCATTTATTTTAAAAGAGAGGAATGCAGGAAGTAGGGGACAGAACTAGATCTCTAGTTGGTCAGCGTGTAAAGAAAACATTTGTGAGAATAATGCTCTGATACAAACACACAAACAATTTACACATTTGCGGGTCAGAGACAATTCATACAGACTCCAGACAGATGCTAAATGCTTTTGATAAATTTATCTTCAAGACTGTTTGCCAGGCAGGTATTGCTAAATTTATCTTCAAAGCCATTTGACAGGTAGGTAAATGAATGAAGAACTGTGGGGACAAGAATGCAAGAAAGCAATGCAATACTAAAAACAGCTACAGCAAAACTATTTTTATCTCTCATGGTACTTTTTTTTAGTTAAGCACACATAATCCCCTCACGGTATGGTTGAGTTGCATCAAAACATTGCATTAACTATACAGCTCTCCAGTTCTTTCATAAATAGTTTTCTAGAAGAGAATATGGCCTGTCTCAGAGTGCTGAAAGATGCTGTAAAATAGTGGCCCTTATGTAGCTATATGTATGTTCATTTTGGTCACAGACTCCTTTGTAATTCTTAAAATATGCCTTTTAGTAAAATAAAGTAACAAAGCTTATTCAATTGGTCAAATTATAGATTCAACGTATGTAAAACTTCAGGACAAAATGTAATATATTGCAGGTTACCAGTCCTTAGGTGTGGTGGCTGCATTCGTTTATTTTAGAGGAGCAGAGGGTCGAGCAGTCACGTGAGCGCTGGGAGATGCTCTAAGATAAGGTAGAAATCAGCATTTTTTTATACAGCACAGACACTGGGACACTATAACAGATGGGATGGAATACAGATGATATCGTTTTTTATAGCAGTGTCTGGAGCTGACAGGCAGGCAGGGGAGGGGGAAGAGGATAGAGGAGAGCAGAGAGGAGACACGGTGGATGACAGAGGCATGTAAATTGTCCACAGTGTCAGGGCTCAGCAGCAAATGGGGAAAAATTTAGAGCTCCTTACCATGTAAATTGCACCACAACGGCAGTGGTTTATCTCATGACCTGTCCCTGTGGTGGGAAAAACAAAGCGTTCTTTTCAAAAACGCATTCATGATCATGTATATTATGTGCCCACGTTAAATACCCCTATTGGATGCCACATATGTTTGAAACATAACTATAATACCTTGGCCATGAGTTTCATGGCATTAGATCATGTAAGGGAGGACCCTAGAGGGGGTTATTTTGCCAAATTAGTCTTACAGCGAGAAACCAGATGGATCCATTGCTTAAAGGCTTTAAACCCCCTAGGATAAAACGATGCAATAAGTTTTGCATCTTTTCTTTAATATAGAATAACCTTGTACAATAACTCTTATGCCATCTGTGTGTTTGCTGACGGTTTGGTATGGGGTTTCCCCTTAAACTACGATTTTTCTTTTTAACATTGTGTAGCAAATAATATGCTGTATTTCACATTGATTGTTGGTTTATTCTCTAAATTGTACAATCGGCCTCTCCCATTAGGTTGGTGCTGCTTATTAGAGAGCTCAGAGTGTGGGCACCCCGCCTTCCCCAAAATGGTGCAAATTGAGTTTGCGAGCGTGTGACCTGGGTTGTCATGGGTACGCACAGCACATCCCCCTCCATGCACTGATATGTTTAGGATGTCTCGACTGTTACAGCGTCACTACCACCTCAGCTGTTTCCACCTCCTTCGCAGGGGAGGGAGTAGGGTAATATGGAGCTCTCTGGGAATTAAAAAAAAATAAAAATTATAATACAATGAATTAAAATATTAGATGAACAATAAATTGTGTCTATATAGCAAACGTATATACCGTATTTTCCGGCGTATAAGACGACCTTTTACACTTAAAAAAACTGAGCAAAAAGGAGGGGTCGTCTTATACGCCGGGTCAGCTGCTGGGATGCCTTCTGGATGTCCGGTAATACTGTATGTAGCTTCGGCTACATACAGTATATACCACTGAACCAATCCCAGTGAGAGATGTATTCAAATGAATACAGAGCCTGCTCGGATTGGAGTAGCAATCTCTGCCAATCCGAGCAGGCTACACACAGTAGCCTGCTCCGATTGGCTTTGAGAGTGAGGCGCGGGCTGATGATGTAACAGCCTCCGCCAATCCCAGCAGGCTTTGTATTCATTAATAGAATACATTGCTCGCCGTGATTGGCTCCAGCACCAGCAAGAAGAAGGAAATGGCTCCAGCAAGAACGAAGAAGAGGGATATGAAGCGTCGGAAGCCTCGGAATGGGGGATCGTCTTAAACGGTGAGTACGGGCAAAACATTTTAAAAACCTGCACAGTTAGGGGGTCGTCTTATATGCCGGGTCGTCTTATACGCCGGCAAATACGGTAGATGTATTTGTGTGGGTTATAAATATATCCACACACCAGTGTCCACAATAAGGGGTTCATGGTCTATGTAGATCATCAAGGTGGTCTGTGAGGAGGGTCCATAGTACAAGCTGTACCCTAGTGGGCTGCCAGTCTTAAAGCAAGAAGTAGCTCTAGGAAACAATAAATAGAAAAAGAGACGGCGCCCTCTAAGTGCAGCAATAAAGTTACTCAGATTTATTAAAAATGGTTTAAAAACACTCACATTAGATTAGTGGTATAAAGGCACATCTTAGATACAATGTTTCATCCATATGTCCATAGGCACGACTCATGGGGCTGTAGTACATGGTTCACACGAGTGGGCGTGTATGTTTGAATGGAAAGGCTCACCCACAGACAATGCTCTCTCTCTGTTCGCTGCAAGAGCCTGCCATGTGTTTCTGCTGACCTGATGATTCGGGCCATCTCAAGGCCTAATCTGGGTGATGGCTCCGGCCTAAACCTCATGGTGAAGGCCCTCTCCTGGTCTGAGCCTAGCCGATGCAGCAAAGCCTCACGGAGGACCGTGTGATAAGTATCTTTCATATTCTTTTATTATATGTTCTGATTGTAAGCTTTGTGATATTGTAATGTCTTTTTAATACTTCATGTTAGCTTTCCTAATTTCTTGGGAAATAAATAAGATGGTGTTTTACTAGCAGCAGTGTGTGTGTTTTCATAAGTAACTTTATATCAGTGTGCCTAGTAGGGTTTTATAAACTAGATAACTATGGGAAGAGACAAGTTAATAATAGGTTGTATTGATCAGGTACTTCAATAATAAATTAACTTGTATTGTTGCAATATAATATAATTATTACACATTTGACATTCTATTTAGATGGCATTTATAGAAAGTCTATATTGATAGCTCCTGATGAAGAGGACCTTGTCGGAGAAACGCATTGAGCTATACGCAATCATTGCAAATATCGATCGTCTGGTTTTATACAATTGTATTTTATTGTATTCTGTTGTCATATGGACTGAATATTGTATAATTGTATCCAATTTTGAATAAATGTTATTTTTTTACCAAAATGCTTACACTATCAATATAGTTGTGATACATCAAATTTAGGGATGTGGTGCAGAAATTGAATAATTGCCTGATCGGAATAAACTGTGGTCAGTTTACAGAGGGGAGGGCAGAACCAGGCAGGATCAACCAGGTTTTTCAGGTGATATGGGGAGCCAAATTACACAGCACAAGCTCTGTGCTGTATAACATGCTTTAAGGGTACAGGATCCATTTTTTTTTTTTAGGGTAACAAACACTTCAATTAGGATTTACATACACGTTAAGTAAATTATACCTTTTCTCACGTAGGTAAGGTAAGAAAGTATGCTTTAACCCCTAGGCACTCAAGATACAAGTACACAAAGATGCGTCCTTTCGGCAGGTAAGCCTTGGCGCTGCAAAGCCACATATTTGCGTACCAATTTGCAAAGCTTTCCAATCATGTGACCACCTTGACAGCCAATCACGGTGGTCACATGATCAAAAACCCCGCCCTGCTTCCCAGCATCTGAAGTCCCTTAAAGAGTCTAGAAGGCGGTGGCGCAAAGGGGTTAAAGTAAATGTGTCAAAAAGCAGGATAATTTAAAAGTGCACATAATGATAACTACAGAAGCAGAAGGTGGCTGACATTTCATATGCAAGCGATCATTAGATCCACAACTAAATTCAACTGTCTATATTGCTGGATTTACTGCTCGTTTTGACAACCAGTTTTCCCTGTAGATAGTATCAGCTTATTTACTTATTTCCTCAGTTTGCATTTTTCAAAATTGCCCCTGTTTTATGTGGCATTCATTTTTTTTTTAGAAATTGTATTTATGACCTGTCTTGCTCCTTTACTGCATATTTGCTCAGACTCTTATAGAATTATCTTGTGTACTATATATGAATGATTTCTACATGTATTTGGAATGCAGCTGCTTCTACAGAATGGCTAATTAAAGTGGTTGTAAACCCTTACAAACCACTTTGACCTACAGGTAAGCCTAGATTAAGGCTTACCTGTAGGTCCAAGAAATATCTCCTAAACCTATATGGTTTAGGAGATATTTGCCCGAAGACAGGCACCGCTGTCTACGGCGCATGCGTCGTTGTTGAGGCAGATTGTGGGTGGCACTGTGGGCACTGCTGGGTGGCACTGTGGGCACTGCTGGGTGGCACTGTGGGCACTGCTGGGGCGCACTTATTTATTCCTGAGGTGGGCACTAGTAAGCTGGCCGTGATCGGGACTGATGTCCCGATCACGGCCGCCGGTGATCGGCTCTTTTTTTTTCTCCTCGTGCTGTCAGCGCGAGGAGGAATAATAGCCGATTACCGGCTCCGTTGTATCACATGATCAGCTGTCATTGGCTGACAGCTGATCACGTGGTAAGGGGTCGGGATCGACCCCTTGCTCGGATCCGTGATCAGGCGAGTCTCATAGACTCGCCGATCACAGAGCGCGCCGCGCGCGCCCCTCAGGGGACGACGTCAATAGACGTAGTCCCGGCAAAGGAGGTCCGCGCTGTAGCCGTCATTTGGCTATAGCGTGGGTCTCAAGTGGTTAATGGTTCTAAGTGAATCTTCTTGCAGGACAAAGACTAGTAGTCACAAGACTAGCAGCCTATTTTCCACATGTTCTTGAATATATACACTCACCGGCCACTTTATTAAGTACACCTGTTCAATTGCTTGGTAACACAAATTGCTAATCAGCCAATCGCATGGCAGCAACTCAATGCATTTAGGCATCTAGATGTGGTGAAGACAATTTGCTGAAGTTCAAACCGAGCATCAGAATGGGGAAGAAAGGGGATTTAAGTGACTTTAAATGGGGCATGGTTATTGGTGCCAGACGGGCTGGTCTGAGTATTCCAAAAACTGCTGATCTACTGAAATTTTCATCCACAACAATCTCTAGGGTTTCTAGAGAATGGTCCAAAAAAGAGAAAATATCCAGTGAGCCTTGTTGATGTCAGCAGTCAGAGGAGAATGGGAAGACTGGTTCGAGATGATAGAAAGGCAACAGTAACTCAATTAACCCCTCATTACAACCGAGGTATTGAGAAAACCATCTCTGATCGCACAACACATTGAACCTTGAAGCAGATTGACTACAGCAGCAGAATAACACACCAGGTGCTTTTCCTGTCAGCTAGGAACAGCAAACTGAGGCTACAATTCGCACAGGCTCACCAAAATTAGAGAATATAAGACTGGAAAAACATTGCCTGGTCTGATTAGTATTGATTTCAGCTGCGACATTCAGGTGGTAGAGTCAGAATTTGGCATAAACAACATGAAAGCACGGATTTATCCTGCCTTGTATCAACGGTTCAGGCTGGTGCTGGTGGTGTAATGGTGTGGGGAATATTTTCTTGGCACACTTTGGGCCTATTAGTACCAAATGAGCATTGTTTAAACACCATGGCCTCCCTGAGTAGTGTTGCTGACCATGTCCATCCCTTTATGACTACAGTGTACCCATGTACCTATGGCTACTTCTAGCAGGATAATGTACCATGTCACAATGCTCAAATCATCTCAAACTGGTTTCTTGAACATGCCAATGACTTCACTGATCTCCAATGACCTCCACAGTCACTAGATCTCAATCCAATAGAGCGCCTTTGGGATCTGGTGGAACAGGAGATTGACATCATGAATGTGCAGCCGACAAATCTGCAGCAACTGCGTGATGCTATCAGGTCAATATGGAACAAAATATCTGAGGAATGTTTCCAACAGCTAGCAGTTCTGAAGGCAATATGAGGTCCACCACGGTACTAGCAAGGTGTACCTAATCAAGTGTCTGGTGCGTGTATTTCATCAGTAGTTCTGTTTATAAAGTGCACACTATGATCCTCCAATGGTTTAGTCTGATTTTTTTTATTACAACCATACTATCTATTTGTAGGTAGTCTTGTTGCCTAGAAAAGGGTTGTAGCCCTCTAGAAAAGAAATAACATTTTATCTGTCCCTGGGATCTCACAAGCTTTTTATAATAATGTTTGAGGCCTATTTAGTGGCACAGTATATATATCGCTTAATGGACTATATTGAAGCATTGCGTGCTAGTAAATGGGTAGCGGCAAGTAGTCAAGCAACAATACTTGGTTGCGCCTGTAGGGGTGCTGCAGATGAGTAAAAGTGCAACTTCTCTTTCCTTATTTAGGAGAAGATGTGATCTGCCAGCATTTTCTCACAGCACAATGAAAATAGACACATTATAGACGTAAACCAAAAAAATGTATGGCGGCTTATCCTTTTGTTTAATGAGATGTAACTAAGCAAATCGTTCATATACTATACATCTCTTTACTAAGATAAACATACAGTACAGACTTCTTTCGGTCATTACCAATGTTTATTAAAATACAGTATGTCGTGATCATGACATGTTACAAAGAAAATGAAATGTTTTAAAGAGTTCACGGATGTACTGACAACTGCATATTCTTTAAAGTTTAACAGCCCCCAAAGTGAGTCATTTCCCACCTACTTAGACAACAATTCTTTATGGAATACTCATTCCAAGCCTTGTTAAAACATGTTCTTTTACTTTACGTACATGGTGTTCCTTTATGATCTTTTTTGATATAGAATTTAGAATTAAAACATTTTCACAAATGTACTAAAAGTTGCAGTCTGGTCAAACATAAAAAATACTGCATTTACATTCATTTTGGGGAACTTTAAATTCAATCCTGGTACCTTAAATTATATTTAATCTTATAAAGTTAAATGTATTTAGTTTAGTCGCTGAAGTTGTATTTTCATATTTTCAGTTTTCAAAGTGTGCCTGATTTGCATGGTATGTTCCTTGGTTTAGGCCAGGTATATGCAATTAGCGGACCTCCAGTTGTTGCAGAACTACAAATCCCATGAGGCATAGCAAGACTCTGACAGCCACAAGCATGACACCCAGAGGCATGATGGGACTTGTAGTTTTGCAACAGCTGGAGGTCCGCTAATTGCATAACCCTGGTTTAGGCACATGGGCTGATTTATTGAAGTTTGTTTACAATTATAATTTACTTGAAGTGTAAAGTCTGGTGCATCTCTGCATAGAAAATAATCAGCTTCCATTTATTTTTTATTTTTTGTCAAAGCCTAATTGAACAAGCTGAAGTTAGAAGCAGATTGGCTACTATGCAGAGCTGCAACAGATTTTACACTCTACAGTTTTAGCAAATAAACCCCACAGTCCCCTGGGGTGTCAGTACAAATATTGAGTAACAAGATGTTGCATTTATACAAACAAGGGTATCTTTAGGATGCAGGAAAAACAAAGAAAATGGAATCTGTTATATTACGGACACCTAATCATTCCTTGTAAACTAGAGCTTATATAAATATTCCGGAGACGTCTGTAATTAAGGCTAGGTTGAACTGACTGAGATTATTTATTTGGCGTGGGAACCCGACAACACCCGAATATGTTCCTTGCAAAACTGGATCAGCACCTTTTCTTTACTGTAAATGGGAGTTCATTATAAAGATTAAGAAATTGGTAACTTTGAAATACCTTAATGAAATAAACTGCCACCCTGAGCTGGGTGATATTAGAAAAAAAACAGGATAAGCTCTTGTTAACTCTACAAATTCATAGATTCCAGGGAATGGCTATGTGTTTATAGCCTGGTCCCAAATGCTGGCAGCAAAGGAGCGGATTCAGGGACTTGTTTTTCTTTCCCCTCCCCCTTGCTGCAGCTGACAGAGGGACAGGAGTGGGAGCAGCCCTGTTAAGCTTTGCCTACCATTCAGGGGACACAGAGGATGGGGATATGGATTGCTGTGCCGCCTGAGAATGAAAAAAGCTTTCTGGGAGGAACTGGGGATCATGGTAGAAGTAGTTTCCACAATGTAACACAGCCCTGTGGAAAGGGGCAGCAGGAAAAGTTGAACTATGATAACCAGAGTGTCTAGGGAGAACTGAAAATGAGAGAGGGGAAAACATTAGGTGGCTGTGGAGTGTGCTGTAGACTGAGGAGGGAAGCGGAAGAGGATATCTGGCTGCCTGCTTCTGCTGAGAAGGTCACTGAACTCAGGCATAAGGCTCCAGACTGCAAACCTGTCTGTGTGGACTGAACTACTGCAGGGAGACCAGAGAGGGTGGGAAATAGTGAGTACTGAGATCTGTGTTGCCCCATCCTGCTGTGTGCTGCCTAGTGTGATGACTGAAGAGCTGCCTGGGAGGGCTGAATGCCAGGACCTGTGTGCAGAAAGCTACTGTGCAGTGTTCATCAGAGGCTGTGTAGCTGCATTGTACCTGCCAGAGACTGCGCCATTGAAGGTATTTGTGGTGTTGCTGCTAGGGAATATAGGGAGGGAGAATTCTGCAGTTTCATCCAACACCACCTTTAAGGTGCTTGAATATCATTGGAAGTGGTAAGAGGCCCTTTGCCCACTTGTTTAATTACATTTTTAATCATATAGAGAACAAGAGAGACAGAAAAAAATATAAAAATTACAACAAAAAATATAAACATTACAAACATTGGTAAGGTACACCAACAATACGTATCATGTACTTTGGAACAAATGCATATCCAGGTTACATAAACATGGAATGAAAACATGTTTATGTTGCACATCAGGAGATGTGCAACATCTCCTGATTGCACAGGAGATGTGCAACATATGTGCTAGCAACCCCTGAAAACATTACAGGTTAAAGTTATGTAGCGCCGACTCCTGAAGAGCACACGCTATGTTTTTTAAATTTAATGTTACACCTGAACTGCAGTTTGGTTTGGGTATAATTATTCAAAATTTTGACCTCAGCATCAGTCTGACTGGACTATAGGGTGTTCAGCCTGGCCATAGGGGGTGCTGTCTCTTCTGGCAGGCATGGAAACACAGTCTGGTTGGGTGCTTTAAGGTTACTTTCTCTCGGAGCCAGCCCAGTGGGAGTGTCACTCTTGCTGATCTTTCTGGAGAGGGTACTTAAGATGCGGATGTCACGTGGTTCGGGGGTTTCGGTCCAGAAGTATGTTCTGACTCCATGGTCCTGGCCCTGACCAGCCCCCAGGACACCCGAGGCAAGGAAACTAAGGAAAGGATTCGGAGGAGTGCCATCTCAGGTTGTGGAGAGGCCCAGTTATCCAGGGGAGGACTCTTCAGAAGAAGGCCACATAAGGGTTGGCTTCTTAACAAGAGCCTGGTAAAGCTGAAGGACCTAAGTGAATCCTATTTCGTGCGGTATCGTCGGATCGGCTGAAAGATACTGGTACCACACGAGTGTTCTACAAGTTCTAGTTTCTTTGTTCATGTTCTACAACAAAGTCTGTGGCAGAGACTTATTCCTACGTGTTCTACAACAAACTCTGTGGCAGAAACTTGTTCTTGATTTAAGCACCCTGTTGGCTGCTAGGCCTTGTGAAAGAGGGACTATCCAACTAGAGTGAACATCCAGCTGTGAATGGCTATTCTCTGGATTTATTCAAAGTAAGAAAGTTATTTATTATTGACTTTGACACTAAGAGTACCTGGACTTTTCACCTAACCCTCTGATCCTACACTGGAGACTGTTGTTAACTACGTTTTTGCAAATAAAAATCCCTTTAAGCAGACCTGATGTCAGTCTCTAAAGTTTCTGGACCATCTACCACGGGAACCCCTATACACGAGGAGCGAGTGAGGGAAGGTAACGGTAAGCCCATTAAAACCAGCAGCTCCTTCGGGGGTCAGTGCTACAGTAACATTCAGCATCCTTTCAGAAAAAAGGATTATAGGTGTCCCAAACATAATGCATCAGGAAAGGTTATATGAAAAACCTGTCTTTATGAAAAATAATGCCTTGTGGGGTCACCCACGGAATCAGTAACAATGGATTAGTCAAAGTCACGGTACATTTGCTCAATGGATTACTAAGGGTGTATTTAGACATAGAGGAAAAGGAATAGGGGCAGAAAAGAGGGGGCAGAAAGATAGGGGACAAGAAGCACTCCATTATAGTTCCAAGGCAACATTGTCTAAGCCACTGTCAGCCCAGGAGATGAACTCCGAGGAGTATTGGAACATGGACCATGAAGTCCAAGTCAGAGAAAACTGTTCGTCTTTACCAGATTCCTCCACCAACAGATGTTCGAGGTCCCTTATGCGGTTCACTTCAGTAGCCCAATCCCCAGGGATGGCATGATTGTCAATCTCCAGTGAGGGGCAATCACTACTCTGGCCGCTGCAAGAAAGTGTTGCAATACATCTTTTTTAATGGATTTGAATTTGACAGGCAGTATAGATAAGAGAGCCACCTCAGGTGAAGGTTGAATGGAAGTTGTCATCAGTTTACAGTATAGTTTGAAGATCTGTTGCCAAAATCCCTGTACTGGAGGGCATTCCCACTAGATGTGGAGCATGGTACCCTGGAAGCTAAGACACCGGCCAAAAGGTATCTGTTACTGTTGAGTTGAAATTGTGTATAGTAGAAGGGCATCTGTACCATCTCATTATCAGTTTAAATCCTTTTTCCTGGGTCTTAGTGGCTAGGGATAGCTTGTGCGTTAGGATTAAACATTAGGGGAGATAGAATGATGTAGTTCTGCCTCCCAGGCCTCCGTAAATTGTGGAAGGTCAGGAGAAGAAATACTGAGCAAGAGGGAGTAACGTTGAGATACCACATGTGTTGGAGGTTCTGCCTGCATGAGCAGTCTCTCAAATCCTGTTGGTTCAGCTAGGATGTCTGGAATGTATGGGAAAGTCCGGATGTAAGAAGTAGTCTGTTGTCTCTAAAACCACTGCATGGGGTGTCAGGAAAGCGACACGAAAGAGGTATCTGTCCTTAAAGTGGGGTCTGCTCAAAGGACTTGGGCAAGTCTCTTCTTTTTATCATGGTCTGAATCCTGACATAGGCCCCATGTGATTCAATAGGCCCCTTCTGGACAGCATGTGATCCCAGATATGAATCATTTGACAGGTAAGGTCGTTGAGAGGGCTTGACCCCCCCCCCCCTCCCGGATCATAGGCAAGGTCCATGGGAAAGCGAAGAGTTCAGTTGGGCGCATATGGCTTTCTGTCAGCAGAGCGAGAGAAGAAGATGAATGGACTTCATGGTACATTTTTATTTTTTTATTTTTTAATAAAGGACTTGTCTTTTTTTTATTATCTTTTCCTGCGGCTTGCCAGGTTGCGAGCTCAGATGAGGGCCTGTTATGGATTTTTGGGGGAACCCCCACACCATTTAAATGTTGGTGCAGGGTTCCCCTTAAAATCCATACCAGACCTGAAGGGCCTGGTATGGAATTTGGGGGGACCCCCACACAATTTTTTTTTTAATTTTGGTTCACGGTTTCCCTTAATATTTTTGGGGGGACTCCCATGCCGTTTTTTTTTCAATGACTGTTATCTGTATTGCAGAGACCCGATAATTTAGCCGCTAGTAATTTTAAATTACTTTTTTTTCTTTAGAAATGTCATTTTATGCAGGGACTGTTCTAAACACAGGAAAAATGTGCCACTTTACAGGCATACTATACAAACCCCGCAGGTACGAAATTTAAAGGAATATTTCACTTTAAGCATTATTAAAATCCCTGTTCCCGAAAAAAACGGCCATTTTTAAAACTTTTTTTTGCATTGATACATGTCTCCTGGGGCAGGACCCATGTCCCCTGGGGCAGGACCCATGTCCCCAAACACTTTTTATGAAAATAATTTGCATATTAACCCTTAAAATTAGCACTTTTGATTTTTCACATTCGTGTCCCATAGACTTTAGACTTTAATGGTGTTTGCATGTTCGAATACATTTTTTGCCTGTTTGCATGATCTGCTGCAAACTGAACTGGGGGGTGTTCGGCTCATCCCTACTGACCACCTTAAATGCACCTTGAAGATTCTGAGGCCACATGGAAAAAGGTTTTATGGTCAGATGGCCTCAATACACAATATGTCTGGTGGAAATCCAACAGAGCTCACCATCCAAATAACACCATTCCTACAGTAAAGCATGGAGGTGGTAATATCCTGTTATGGGGGTGTTTCTCTGCAGCAGGGACTGAAGCACATGTCAGGATAGAATGCAAAATGGATGGGATAGGGCAGCAAACAGTGCACCCACAGCCACCCCCCAGGCTGGTCAGGTCCCCCGCACCACCACCCCCCCATCCGGTCAGGTCAACTATACCCACCAGGAGGTCAGTTATGAGCCCAGCACTTACCGCATCTATGGCGTGGGTTCCCTCCAAGGCGACGGCTTCCATTGTGCGTCTCTTCCCTCCTCCTCCTAGGACAATTGAGCACTTCTCCTATCGGCCAATTGGGAAACGGGTCTCAGACCAGCTTCCTAATTGGTTGGGAGGAGAATCAGTGTGACAGTAGCTAATATTAATTCGCTATTGTCACAAAACTGGGTGGGCTCTGCTCCGAGCCCACCATTTTACGAAGCCTATTAGAGCCTCTGGCTCTAATCACGGGCTTCGAAAAAAAAAAAACCTGATTGGAATCCATGCATTCAGCACCCTGCATGTAGATTAAGGGGCCAGATGCATGGATGGGTGACGGCAACGGGCCACTACTGGACATATCCCAACAGACTAAAGACTGTAATTAAAGCAAAAGGTGGTTCAACAAGATACTAACATAAGGGGGTGATCCTTTTTCCAATTCAATGATTCTGTTTTTTATTTTTTTTATTTTCTGTCATGTTGGTGTTCTACCTTTCATTTGGATGTTATAAGTTGCACTAGTAAATGCAACTGGATGAAATAAAAACTGTGTCTGTCTTCATTTCAGGCTGCAAAGCAACAAAATGTGATTATTTTAGAGGGTGATTATTTTCTATACCCACTGTATGAGGAGCTGGATCTTTCACTATTAGGGTGCACTATTGCCAAAGTAAATTTTTTTTGTTAAAGTTAAAGTTTTTTTGAGCTCCCTGACTCTGGCTAAGCTAATCTCATGAGCCAGGAAACTCCAAAGAGCTCCCTGGGTAGTATTCAGAAGACTAAATATTGAGAGTGCGATGCAGATGGCTATAGAGACCAAAAAGTTCTCTTTTTTGCTTCAAGCTGGATTACCATAGGGGGAGACTAGGCACTCCACCTTCATTATAGTATAAGAGCATCACAAGAGATAATCAGACTCTAATGGACTGGACAAAAATAAGGAATGTGACATCACTGAAAACTCATACAGGCTATGGATTTTAAGAGCTATAATATAATATCAGATCTCAAAATCCAGAAAACCCTAATGAAAAGAGAGTGCCTAGACCCCAGAAATACATAGGGGATGATTTACTAAAACTGGAGAGTGCAAAATCAGGTGCAGCTCTGCATAGAAACAAATCAGCTTCCTTTTTTTTTTTTTGTTAAAGCTTAACTGAACAAGCTGAAGTAATGCCGCGTACACACGAGCGGAATGCCCGACAGAAAAAGTCAGATGGAAGCTTTTCATCGTATATTCCGATCGTGTGTATGCCTCATCTGACTTTTTTTTCAAAAAAATTCTGACGGACGTAGAAATAGAACATGTTTTAAATATTTCTGACGGAACCAATTAGTGTTGGGAAAACCGCTCATCTGTAAGCTGTTCCGACGGACCAAAAACGACGCATGCTCTGAAGCAAGTACGAGACAGAGGCTATTGGCTACTGGCTATTGAACTTCCTTTTTCTAGTCGTACGTGTTGTACATCACTGCGTTCTTGATGATCGGACTTTGGTATGATCGTGTGTATGCAAGACAGTTTCAGCGGAACTCCGTTGGAAAAACCTTCTGAGGTTATTCCGGCAGGAAAACCGGTGTACGCAGCATTAGAAAATGATTGACTACCATGCACAGTAGCATCTGATTTTACGCTCAGTTTTAGTAAATTAACCCTATTGGCTGTTTTCATGTGTTAATCTGATGTGGAGCAGAAAAAGGCCCGGAGCGATAGGAATGTAATGGAAATAGTGAAGGGTCGGCATGACAGAGTGAGAAGAGGAGCCAATGAATGGGTTTTACGCACTGCTAAAAAATCAACAGCTATGGCAGTGGTGGACAGGATTTTGTCTCAGCTGCAGGCGGCTGCCACCACAAAGGGACCGGAGTGGCTACTTAGTCAGGTAGCGTCCTTGATAGAGGATCAGGCATCCCGGGTCAGGGGCGGGAACTTCAACGCGCGTGGAGGTCTTGGCCTCCGGAGCATTTTTCCCTGGGTACCTCCCCCCGAGCTTTGCTCCAAGTCAGGAGTACCATGTGGGATCCATCAGGCACACCTGCTGGGCCACCATCGGCTGCAGCAGGTGGATCACCTGGACGGAATCCTCATCGGAGGAGGAGCTCTATGAGCGAGGCGGTGGGTCACATTCAAACTCCGCCCCTGCCTGCTCTGAGTCACTGTTGGAAGCCAGCGGACTCTATCCCCTCTGACGCGGCAGAGTCCCTGTGAGGGAGACGATCAGCCACGGCTGCTGAACTGTCACCAGATGCGGCCAGTGGCTCCAACACCAGGCCAGTTCCCCCTGTAGGAGGCAGAAGGGTAGAAGATACAGGAGAGCGACAACGGTTTTGAGGTAACTGAAGGGCGGAACAACTCAGAAGCTGTGCCGTGGGGGCAGATCCAGTGCTGCAAGGAAGGGTCAACACCAGCACGGGTCCTCGGCATCCAGGCCCTATATGCCTGGGGTGCTAAGAGCGGAGGAGCAGCAGCTTCCAGGAGAGCGGTCCGAGGGAAAGCTGTCATGCTCTGAGGAGGAAGAGTCGTGGAACCAGCTGGCACAGGTGGATCCAGGAGCGGCGGTTGTTGGGGTCTCCCCTGGTCAGCCCAGTAAGTCTGCCTCTTTATTTACTACCCCATTCAATGCTGCATTGGGTGGGTTGTTGGCTGTAAGGGATGGGGGATTCAGTGAATGTCAGGCTGTGGCTCGGTGGCTGGCCCGCAAGGGGCAGGTAATACACCTGCCACTTCCGGGACAGATGCGCAGCTGCGAAATTTGCAGGGAGGACTGCAGGATCTCGTGCAGAGTATTGCGGGGGGAACAGAGTTACAGTCCCCGCAAGTGTCACCTTGGGTCCAGCCGGGTGGAGGGGCAGTGTTACACGGAGCTAGTCCGGGGTCCGGTGCGGTGCCCACCCCTCCCCCTTCAGTCTCGGCGGGGGGCCCCGCTAGCTACAGGGATTTCTGTGCTGCCTCCAGTTTTGGGGGCAGCTAGTGTGGTGCCTGAGAAGAAGGGAGAGGCGCAGGAGGTATCAGGAAAAACGAATGCAGTGAGGTTAGCTGACGCGGCAAAATGCAATGTTTATGTATGCTTTGATGGTCCATTGGGAGCGCATTTAAAACAGGAAGTCCAAGAGAAGATTTGCAAGGTGAATATGTGGAGATTTTTTCCTTACTGCTGTTAGAGAAGTTTAACCTTCACAGGCTCAAGCCTGAGGACACTAAAAAAGAGGACGAGGAGAAGCGGTGGTGTCAATTGATTCCGCGGACTTTCGCCAACTGGCTGTGATCCGACTGATCCATCACCTATCCTTCCCGAAGGGAGGTTCTGTTAATGATGAAATCGATCCGGAAGTGTGTACGGTGTCGTATACTTCTTTTGATGCAGCATTGAGCTGGGTTTGCCGCCATGGCAATGGAGCTCTAATGGCAAAATCTGACATTGAGTCTGCTTTTCGTCTGCTCTCAGTTCATCCTGACAGTTTTAGATTGTTGGGGTGCTGTTGGCAGGGCAAATTTTATGTCAATCGCTGTTTGCCCATGGGCTTATCCATTTCCTGTGCTCTGTTCGAAACATTCAGTTCTTTTCTTGAATAGGTGGTTCGAAATCTGTCCAGGGGGAATTCTCTCATTTATTATTTGGATGATTTTCTTTTCGTGGGGCCACCGGCTTCTAATAGGTGTGTGGTCTTTTTATCTATGTTGCGGCACATTGCAGGGAGTTTTGGTATTCCTTTGGCGGAGGACAAGACGGGGGTCCAACGACCATTCTCAGTTTCCGGGGCATAGTACTGGACCCGGGAGATAGTGGGGCTGCACAAGATACAGCTTCGGAGGCTACAATCGCTGGTGAGTAATAGCAACGGCAGGGATTAGGTCCCCTACCCATTTTATTTGTCAAACTAGGGATCATCAGGAAGATTTGCGGGTGTGGCACAAGTTTTTGGAAAGCTATGATGGTAGATCAGTTTGGATGTCCGGACCGGTGAGTAATTTTGATTTGGAGCTGTTTACGGATGCTGCAGGGTCGACAGGTTATGGGGCATTCTACCAGGGTCACTGGAGTGCGAAACCTTGGCCGAGTTCCTGTTCAGACGCGGTAACCTGGTACTCCTGGAGCTTTTTCCGGTAGTGTTGGTGATGAAAATCTGTGGTGAATCATTTAGGAATTTGAAACTTCAGTTTAATTGCGGCAACCTGGGTGTGGTGCAAGTCATTAACTGCATCTCAGCGTCGTTGCAAACTGTGATACGGCTGCTGTGCCACATGGTGCTCTTCTGCCTTGAGATGAATATGTTTCTGTATGCTGTACACTTTCCGGGGATTGACAATACGGTGGCTGAGTCATTGTCACGGTTTCAGTGGGATAGATCCAGAGAGCTGGCACCAGAGGTGGAACAAATGGGGGTTCCTTGTCCGGGTTGGCTGTGGGAGATTACCTTGGAGCTGTTGCTGGATGGATCAGAAGGTCGGTCAGTGAGGCCACGTGGGCGGCATATACCAATGTATGGCAGGAATGGTTGCAGTTGGTACGAGATGCAGAAGGGGTTCAGGAGGATTCGGAGGTAAGGCTGCTGGTCCTTTACTTCATCTCCAGGAACCTGGATCGGGGTGTGTCGGTGTCTGCCATGGAGAGAAAACTGGTGGCCTTGGTCTTTTTCTTTAAATTAGGGGTGGGGTTGATTTTACAAAAGATTTTTGGGTCCGTCAAGCTTTAAAGCTTATGCGCAAGGTTGCTAGGCTGCCCGTGTCCTTTGTTATCTTTCAGGCCATTTTTTTGCAATTGGGCAACATCTGTACTTCCAGATATGAGGTATCCTTGTTTAAAGCAGCTTTTTCCTTGTCATTTTTTGGGGCATTCCGGATCAGCGAGCTGGTCAGTCCTTCTAGGAAGGTCCCAGGGGGAATCTTGGCGAGGGATGTGATTTGGGAGAAGGACAGGGTGCCGGTTTTGCTATGCAGGTCAAACATGGACCAGAAGGGCAAGGGCGCATGGGCACAGCTGTTTCAACTCCCGGGTTCCACAGTGTGTACGGTGGGGGTTGTATGGGAATCTTTGGATGTGTGCCCGGGCATTGCAGGGCTCTTTCTGTTACACGGGGATGGGTCACTGTTGTCCAAGTTTCAGTTCATTGCCATATTCAGGAAGAGTCTTTGGCGGCGGGTTTGGAAGTATCGGGGCAGCCACAGAGGCCGCTCAGTGCGGGCTGGACAAGGCATCTGTAAGGAGGATTGGTAGGTGGGACTCAAGGAGATTTCGTAGCTATATTCGACTGCATTTGTTAGCCAATTAGCCGATCATGGGGGGGTACCCAATAGAAGAAGGGTCACGGTGGTTCTTGCTTGTGGGTGAGTATTCATGGTGTTTTTGTGTTATGGGTTCTCGTTCTTTTCTTTCAGATGGAGTGTAGACACACCTTGTCTGGATTTTGGGCCACTCATACGTATTTTGGGGGCCAGGCGAGCTGATGTTAGGCCGGATGGCAAACAGCTAGGTATTTCCAGGAGGGAGGCATGATTTTGTTGTCTAGACGTACCAGTGATGATGTGGAACAGGGTGGTGGTGAAATACATCATTTTGCGTGCCTTGACAGGTCACATGACATTATAGTGCTCCATGTTGGAGGGAATGATCTGGGGATTTGTTCCAGTAGGGAGCTTACTATGGACATCAAGTTAGATTTCCTGTGGCTCCGTATGGCCTTCCGCTCGGTTACAAGACTCAATAAGACTCGAATTAAAGTAAATAAAGTAGTGGGCCTATTTTTTAATGAGAAATGGAGGCATCGTCATTCGCCATAGGGAATTAGAATCCGATACCAGGATGTACCTAAGGGGGGATGGAGTCCATCTATTGGCGGTGGGGATAGATTTGTGGTCCCTGGGGTTGCAGGATGGGATTCAACGTGCCTTGAGGGTGTGGAGGGGCCCTTAAGGGTAAGGTGTCAACCTTATGGGCGGTGGCGGTAGATTGGTCTGTGACATTGTAAGTAATTACTTACGAGATGGACGCGTGGGGGACTCATCGGTGGTATGTGCCCCTCTGGTGGATTCCAGTTAACATGGTTTAGCTGGAATAGGGTAATGGTTGCACTGCGGGTATTCTTGCGGTCTCAGAGAACCCCTGCTAAAAATTAGAAGTCTACAACTCATGATAAATTAGTGTGATGGTCAGTGGGAAAAATGGTCCTTACACTTGTGGTCATTGGGAAGAATTACGTCCTTACAGATAGTTAAAAAGATCAATGGTGTCAGTGGGAACTTATCTGAGAGGCAGAAATTGCCCAATGCTGAAGGAACCCCTAGCAACCTCTGGAGGAACCCTAAGGTTCCACGAAACCCTGGTTGAGAATCACTGATCTAGGTAATGAGAAGGGGTGGGGGTGAGCACTTATGGTTGGGCAGGTAAAAGGAAAGTTGGGGACATCTGATCTACACTGGTCATGTCCTCTTCCAAAGCACTGTTAACAATTCTATTTTTTCACCGTTTGCAGTTTCTAAGAGGACAATGATAATTTGGAGTGTCCTTAAATGATGATAGATGTTTCAAAGAGGTGTTGGCTGGTATTGTATAAAACCCTCATTTGCATTTCCTGGACAAAAAGGCAGGTCTGAAGCCTTACGTCATTTTAAATTGAATACACATTTGCTTGGAGAATTCCAGGATTGCCTTGTGCACATAGCTCTTTTGACAGATATGTCATTAATTTAGTTAACTCATTTATGGTATGTTAAGTATTGTAAAGACATCTAAAATGGTATGATTCCTGTAAATTTTAGTTTCATTATCAACATGACTACCAAAGTCTAAATGGAAGACCTGCTGATATTATTTACAACCACCAACTCAATCATCAATATATAATATGCTTTAAAAAACAGAAAAATACGAATTTATCAGAACAGATTTAATTTATAATTATCATGACCTTTATAGCTGTATTTATGATATATACCTAAACATTTTGAACACGTTGTACAAAGAAGGTGGCAAGTTATATTTCCTTTACTTTATATTTTACCATTATAATTTTAGGTAGCTGTTTTCTCTCCGTTAAGTTCTTACTATTTCTCCTGACAACACAAAAAAAATGTATTATATAAAAGTATTGTTTTTTTCTTGTGGTAAAAACAATCAAACAATGGATATGCTTTTGACTCATGCGCTATGGAAATAAAATGGCACCTAAATGGGTACTTTACATAAAATTGATTACTAAGCCATATGAGGATAAAATCCAACTGGAAAGAGCTATTATTTTTCATCCAGCATTAGTTATGGAGTGGCAGACCACTCTATTGCTACATTTTTCTTTGGTGAAACATATTTACTTGTCTACCAGTGGCATTTATAGACAGCAGCTAGTAGACAGGGATTTTAATTACACTCCTATGTGTTTAAATCTTTAGAACAGGTAATGGGCTTTTGTTGCACAGACCTGAGACTGACATGGCAGGTGGCAGTGGGTGGAATCGAGTAAGAACAGTGAACATCCATTTGCTTATCTTCCCTCTGGTGAATGAACACAGAAGCAACGTGTATGATGTCACTTTTGGGTTCAGCTGTCCCCTTTCCCCAGCTGTTGTGACTGCTGTAGTGTATTTTTCACAAAACAATTTGCACTTGATAAATGTGCACCAATATTATGTAACTAAAAATTGCATCCATCACCATTTTTTTGTGAATGATCTTTCAGAAAATATATGCTGTGCTTGGGGGGGGGGTTAGGGTTAAACTAATCCTCAGACTTCGGATGTTCATTTTAATGTGTGTGAAAATGTAAAAAAAAATGTCCCTGGTAGATGAGTGGCTAACCTGGTGTTTTGGATTGACATCTCTCCTCCAGTTTCAATATTTAGTAGCTCTTTAGGTTTTCTGGACATGATCTCCTAGCACAATAGACTCTTCTTTACATTTTTCAATCTCCTACCACACAGTGACCCTGGTTCCTTCTGATGTTTTCTGGGCTCTTTGTGATGGAAGGTGGGATGGCAGGCAGGCAGGTGACACATACTGTATCTGTATGATCTTGTGGTCCTGTTCAGCTATTATAGTAAAAGACAAGAAATGAATGTAGTTGACAAAACTTAGGGCAACTTTCTTATTTAAGTACATTTACAATGTTACCTGGATTTCATAGGTACAGTGGTGTGAAAAAGTGTTTGCCCCCTTCCTCATTTCCTGTTCCTTTGCATGTTTGTCACACTTAAGTGTTTCGGAACATCAAACCAATTTAAACAATAGTCAAGGACAACACAAGTAAACACAAAATGCAATTTGTAAATGAAGGTGTTTATTATTAAAGGTGAAAAAAAATCCAAACCATCATGGCCCTGTGTGAAAAAGTGATTGCCCCCCTTGTTAAAACATACTATAACTGTGGTTGTCCACACCTGAGTTCAATTTCTCTAGCCACACCCAGGCCTGATTATTGCCACACCTGTTCACAATCAAGGCATCACTTAAATAGGAGCTGCTTGACACAGTAAGGTCCACCAGAAGATCCTTAAAAGCTACACATCATGCCGAGACCCAAAGAAATTCAGGAACAATTGAGAAAGAAAGTAATTGAGATCTATCAGTCTGGAAAGGGTTATAAAGCCATTTCCAAAGCTTTGGGAATCCAGCGAACCACAGTGAGAGCCATTATCCACAAATGGCGAAGACATGGAACAGTGGTGAACCTTCCCAGGAGTGGCCGGCCGCCCAAAATTACCCCAAGAGCGCAGCGACGACTCATCCAAGAGGTCACAAAAGACCCCACAACAACGTCCAAGGAACTGCAGGCCTCACTTGCCTCAGTTAAGGTCAGCGTTCATGCCTCCACCATCAGGAAAAGACTGGGCAAAAATGGCCTGCATGGCAGAGTTCCAAGGAGAAAACCACTGCTGAGCAAAAAGAACATCAAAGCTCGTCTCAATTTCTCCACAACACATCTTGATGATCCCCAAGACTTTTGGGACAACATTCTGTGGACCGATGAGACAAAAGTGGAACTCTTTGGAAGGTGTGTGTCCAAGTATATCTGGCGTAGAAGGAACACTGCATTTCATAAAAAGAACATTATACCAACCGTAAAATATGGTAGTGGTAGTGTGATGGTCTGGGGCTGTTTTGCTGCTTCAGGACCTGGAAGACTTGCCGTGATAAAAGGAACTATGAATTCTGCTGTCTACCAAGAGATCCTGAAGGAGAATGTCCGACCATCTGTTCGTGTACTCAAGCTGAAACTAACTTGAGTTCTGCAGCAGGACAATGATCCTAAACACACCAGCAAGTCCACCACTGAATGGCTGAAGAAAAACAAAATGAAGACTTTGGAGTGGCCTAGCCAAAGTCCTGACCTGAATCCTATTGAGATGTTGTGGTATGACCTTAAAAAGGCCGTTCATGCTCGAAAACCCTCTAATGTAACTGAATTAGGACAATTCTGCAAAGATGAGTGGGCCAAAATTCCTCCAGGACGCTGTAAAAGCCTCATTGCACGTTATCGCAAACGCTTGGTTGCAGTTATTGCTGCTAAGGGTGGCCCAACCAGTTATTAGGTTTAGGGGGCAATGACTTTTTCACACAGGGCCATGATGGTTTGGATTTTTTTTCACCTTTAATAATAAACACCTTCATTTACAAATTGCATTTTGTGTTTACTTGTGTTGTCCTTGACTATTGTTTAAATTGGTTTGATGTTCCGAAACACTTAAGTGTGACAAACATGCAAAGGAACTGTAGGTGATTGGTTGATTTACTGTAGTTCTACCCCTGCAGGAGCCACTGGTAATTTCGGTCCTCTGCTCTTGTTTAGCCCTATGGGAGGCCTCACCCTCACTGGCAACACCCATTGCCTGTAAGTCCCCAGCAAGCATACAAAATGTATACACGCAACTCTTTAAATGATAAACAGACTGGCAGATTCAATTAATAAAGTATAACAAAGCAAATAGGCACATGGATGTTCTTATACATAATCACAACAAGAGCTATATTATTCACTCCACAGGGGTGCCCAATGATAAGTCAAATTTCAGCTTTTGCTGTGGCCTCATAAACAATAGCTCTCCATATTAGATGATGTACCAAAAGTGACCCAACAGAGCTAAACAATAGTAGGACAGACTTTTTCAATTGAGAGCTCTCAAACAAAAGGGGTTAGGTTTATGCTTTCAAATCAAAACTTATAAGTTCTGCCCTCAGGATAGAGTAACTTTGGTAGGTCTTTCATGGGTCTTCCCGCGGGCTACCATGAAGCCCTTTAAAACTGATGGTGCGTAAGGTGTTGAGGCTAAGTCAATATGTGGGGTATAGCAGCAGTATATTATGAATATTGTACTTAGTAAAAATAGGAACTCCTTAGACCAACAAGTGCAAAGTTAGGGAAGGCCTAGATGCAGCAGCTGGGGGGGTGCGAGGATGTTATGCAGCAGTAGCAGTCAGGTATAATAGCAAGCACAATGTCAAAACTTTGGGGTACATACAGACATCTGGGCTATGTAGGGCTCCTAATATGTCTTGGCGGTGCACACAGCAGCAGGTGTAATGGGTCTCTGATTATGTTTTGCTAACAAGTGAATGCAACTTAGTAATGGATCTGCGATTGTAAGTTGTTAGCAAGTGGTTACAACTTAATGATGGATCTGTGGCCCTTTCACCAACTCCCTTCTCGACTGTCCTCCGATCGTGATTAGTTAACTGCACGGTGAGGGGGGCACCCTTATCCTGCAGTACATCGATGGTGGAAAAAGGTTTGATGGCAAGCTTCTCAGTGATGATAATTTCCTGGATCACCATAGCATTATGAAATAGCCCTGATAGCCCTGGACCGCTGATACTGCACAGACTCACTCAGGTTCGGCCTTCTGGCTCAATCAGGTTTCGCCTATTAAGCATCTGTGGGGCATCTTCAAATGGAAGGTAGAGGAGCGAAAGGTCTCTAACATCCACCAGTTCTGTGATGTCATCATGGAGTAGTGGAAGAGGATTCCAGTAGAAACCTGTGAAGCTCTGGTGAGACTCCATGAACAAGAGGGTTAAGGCAGTGCTGGAAAATAATGGTGGCCAAACAAAACATTGACACTATGGGCCCAATTTGGACATTTTCACTTAGGGGTGTTCTCACTTTTGTTGTTAGTGGTTTAGACATCAATGGCTGTGTGTTGAGTTATTTTGAGGGGACAACAAATTTACACTGTTATCCACTTAAGGACCACCTCACGCCGATATACGTCGGCAGAATGGCACGGCTGGGCACAAGCATGTACAGGTACGTTGCCCTTTAAGTGCCCACCCGTGGGTCGTGCGCGCGCTGCCGGCGGTGCACTCGTGACCTGGTCCCTAGCTCCGTGACCGTGGCTGCGGGACCCACGGACCCGATCGCCGCCGGTGTCCCCCGATCGGGTCACAGAGCTGAAGAACGGGGAGAGGTAAGTGTAAACAAACCTCTCCCCGTGCTTCCTAGTGAGCCTGTCACTGATCGTCTGTTCCCTGTCACAGGGAAAGACGATCAGTGATGTCACGCGCTAAGCCACGCCCCCTACAGTAAAAAAAACACACACTCACACTTAACCCCTACACTGCCCCCTAGTGGTTAAGCTCTTCACTGCCAGTGACATTTTTACAGTAATCAGTGCATTTTTAATGGCACTGATCACTGTATTAATGCCAATGGTCCAAAAATGTGTCAAAATTGTCCGACGTGTCCCCCATAATGTCGCAGTCCCAATAACTAGTAAAAAAAAGAATTATTAATAAAAATGCCATAAAACTATCCCCTATTTTGTAGACGCTATAACTTTTGCGCAAACCAATCAATAGACGCTTATTGTGATTTTTTTTACCAAAAATATGTAGAAGAATACGCATCGGCCTAAACTGAGGAAAAAAAGTGTTTTTATATAATTTTGGGGGATATTTATTATAGCAAAAAGTTAAAAATATTGCATTTTTTTCAAAATTGTCACTCTATTTTTGTTTATAGCGCAAAAAATAAACGCAGAGGTAATCAAATACCACCAAAAGAAAGCTCTATTGGTGGGAAAAAATGATGCCAATTTTGTTTGGGTGCAATGCAGCACGACCGCGCAATTGTCAATTAAAGCGACGCAGTGGCGAATCGCAAAAAGGGGCCT
Source organism: Lithobates pipiens (assembly GCF_037356315.1). Lineage (NCBI taxonomy): Eukaryota > Metazoa > Chordata > Amphibia > Anura > Ranidae > Lithobates > Lithobates pipiens. Next base: position 251,720,189 of record NW_027507718.1, on the reverse strand, counting down.
GGTCCTTTAGCTGCAAAATGGCCCGGGGCTAAAATGGTTATACAAGCTGTACACTCACTACTTTACATTGTAGCAAAGTGTAATTTCTTCAGTGTTGTCTCATGAAAAGATATAATAAAATATTTACAAACATGTGAGGGGTGTACTTACTTTTGTGAGATACTGTATATATATATATATATATATATATATATATATATATATATATATATATATATATATATATTATTGTCTGCATGGAATATTTTACAAGACACACACACAGCCATTTTTCTTATTCATGCACATTCACTGAGAAAATCCCTTGATACTGAATATTTAAACCTGTTAATGTACCGTATCTGCAGTATTAGAAAAAAAAGTTTTCACATCACATTTAATTGTTAATGACACATAATACAGCGAGAGGGTGTGGAGTAGTACCTGAGTCTATTAAAACCTGCTTTGGTTTCTATTTTTAGCCTTTGTTGAACTTTCCTTTAAGTTGTTATTTTCGTTCAGTGTTCTACATCTGTATAGATTTCAAGCACAAGTAAACTGGGACTATTGACCCGTGATGAAAAGGAAGCCTTTATATTCTCTGCGTAAGTAAGCTTCAAAGGGCATGGATCAACAAAGCCTATGTGTTACTAGAGGACATGGTGTATTTGAAAAGTTTGCCTCTTTGATTGTTGCAGTGTCCTCAATAAATTGTTCTCAGGGATTGGACAAACACAGACTAGAAATAATAAGCTGTAACACAAAAAGGCATTTCAGCTCAGCTAGTTTTATGTTTCAGGAACTGGGGGTAGAAAAGGGTTTAGTAAAACCACAGAAATCTTTTGGAAGGCAGGGTTTTGGCACTTAGAATTATAAATATAAAATATGTAGTCCCATTTAAACAAAAAAAATCCATATAGTGTGACAAACCCAGGATCTGATTGCTCCTAAAAAAAAAAAATAGTTTACATAATTAATCAGTTCCCGACAGTCTAACGCACATTTACTGTGGCACAATGGCACCACTGTGCGAAATCCATACATATAGGGGGTTCCCTTTAAGAGCCACCAGAGGGCGCGTGAGTGCCCCCGCAACACAGCAGGGGACATGGTGCGCGTGGCCATCAGTTGCGATCGCCGCTGACCACACGTGATTGTGTGCACAAGAGTCAGCACGAGGAAATCCCTGTTCTGTCAGGGGAGAGGAGACATATCGTTTGTTCCCAGTAAGTAGGAACGTTGTAAGGTTAGTAAGTAGGAACATTGTAACATTGTTCCTACTTACTAGGAACAAACGATATGTCTTCTCCCCTAGTCAGTCCTATCCCCATACAGTTAGAACACACTGAGGGAATATACATTTAACCCTTTGATCGCCACCTAGTGTTACCTGCCAGTGACATTTACATAGTAATCAGTGCATATTTATAGCAATGATCGCTGTATAACTGTCAATGGTCCCAAAAATGTGTCAAAAGTGTCCAATCTGTCCGTCACAATGTTGTAGTACCACTAAAAATCGCGGATCACCGCCATAACTAGTATAAAATAAAATTATAAAAATGCCATAAATCTTTCCCAATCGTTTGTATACCCAAAAAAATTGCGCAAACCAATCAATATACCCCTATTACTATTTTATTTACCAAAAATATGTAGAAGAATATATATTGGCCTAAACTGATGAAGAAATGTGTTTAAAAACATTTTTGGGGATATTTATTATAGCAAAAAGTCAAAAGTACGGTATATATATTTTTTTCAAAATTGTCGCTCTTTTTTTGTTTATAGCACACAAAAAAAACCTGCAGAGGTGATCAAATACCACCAAAAGAAAGCTCTATTTGTGGGAAAAAAAGGACGCAAATTTTGTTTGGGTACAGCATTGCCCGACAACACAATTGTTAGTTAAAGGGACGCAGTGCCAAATTGTAAAAAGTGCTCTGGTCAGGAAGGGAGGTAAAATCTTCCGAGGCTGAAGTGATTAAAATTGTGTCCATCACTGCATATATTCCACTTCACTTAAAAATTTACCAAAGTAAATTATCAATGCTTTCATGTATGCATTGCAAAACTTTTAACCGTATTCGCTTATTCTGCCACAGTGCTGTACTGGGTGTCCTATTGGTCATTCCCTAGTCCCCAAGGATATCATTTGGTAGCAGAGATATGGTATGCAGCCTACTGTGAGGTCTGACTGTGCTGACTTATAGAAAGTATACAAATAGTGTAGCGCTGCAATCAACAATAAAAAACAAAAAATTCAAATCCTAATGCTGCAAGGCAAAAGCACATTAAAATAAATGAATACAATTGTGGTAATCCCCAAAACTACTTTTTGAAAGAATAAATTATAAAAGTGTAAAATCCCAGTGTTGTAAAAGTCCAATTGTTATCATACAATATAAGTGCTGTGAAATTCAAAACAAAAAAAACACAAAACCAGTTCATAAACGATAACAAAGTCACGTGATGAGCAGCGCAACATGTTAGGGCGGAGCCTTGGGTGACATAGTGAGCTGGATGCCGGAAGCTAGATGCGATTTTGACCTGTCACTGCTTTGAAACACTATTTCACATAAGCGCATTTGCCTATTTAAAAAAAAAAAAACTATTCGGCATTGCTGCACTATGGTGGGCTTTATGTTATCTTAAGTACCCACAGTGTTTATATCCACAAGCCACAAGAGTAAAAGTACCTGACTAGTGAGCATAGGAGGTGAAGCTGATCCTGAGAGACCCGTGTGAGACTCCAAGGGTGGGGAAAGGGGGGCATGACCTGTTAGGCCTATTCTGAAGATGAGAGTCCATCTCGAGCCCAGGAGGTGTGGGGATTTTACTATATTTAAAGTGATTTGCAGCACTGGGAATGTGGTCACAAACATGGAGACAAAGATCTTGACTAACTTCTTTATAGTTTATGAACTGGCTTTGTGATCTGTTTGGAGTTTCACAGCACTTTTGCAGCAATGGGGTTTTGACTTACACAGGGATTTTTCTTTTCACCAATGGATGAGCAGGGTTCAAATGGAGAGTGAATTTAAGTGAGAAAATAGGAAACACAAATGAATAACATGGACAGTACTTTTTTGATAGTTTGCAGTTTGCATCTGTCCCATTTCTTCATTGTTTTCTTTAGAACAGCTTTTGTTGTCTGAGGCAAAAACAATCATACACTGTTACAAAAAGAATACATGGCCTACATGAATGTGCATGCAACTAAGCCAGTAGGTTTGACCTTGGCATGAGAAACAACTTTTTAAAAGATTGTAATCACTTGGCATGTAAAATACCTGACAGGTGAGAGTTGAGCATAGGCATAACAAAATAAATCTGCTTCAATAGCGACACCTTCCCTGTCAGCCACTGAAAAACAATGAATGGACAAAGCTGGATTGGCAAAGCCCAGCTTTATTGATTACAAAGCATATTTGTTCTTGAAGGTGTTCTGCCTGTGCCTGTGTGGGTTTCCTTCGGGTACTCCAGTTTCCTCCTACACTCCAAAGACATGCTGGTTGATTAATTGGCTCCGGTCTTAATTGGTCCTAGTATATGTAGCTATGAATGTGAGTTTGGGACCTTAGATTGTAAGCTCCTTGAGGGTAGGGACTGATGTGAATGTACATAATATCTGTAAATTGCTGCATACATTGTCAGCGCTATATAAGTACCTGTAATAAATAAATACATTTATTCCAAAAATAAAGGCAAACAAACATCAGCTTACAGTTGTCCACCATAGGTCTTTGATCCCCCATTGTAAAAAAAAGGGCATAAATGCCTGTCCTAACCATAACTTCAGGACAGACATCTGATTAACCAAGGCCCACTGGGGGCTTCCATAATAGTATAATCAATCAAAATATAGATAGTAAAAATGGGACTTTAACCATTTGTCGACCACGCTATAGCTGAATGATGGCTACAGCGCGGATGGCTAGTTCTGAGAGACGTCACATGACAGTCTCCCATGTTTGCGCCTCTTGCGCACCCCCTTGGGGTGCGCACCCAGAAGTGTCCATGATTGCTGGGTCCGCGGGACCAAGCGAATCATGAATCAGGGTAAACAGCGAATCACAGCAGTCCTTTACCATGTGATTGCTCCGTCCAATGACAGAGCGATCACTTTATAAACAAACCAGGATCATGCCCGGTTCAGCTCAAGCTGCTGGGGTGTTTCTCTCTCCTTTCCTCACACACTGTATCCGTACGAGGAGAAGAGAGAGAAACACTGCAACAGCATGAGATGGCTTGATCCTACAGTGCTTATCAGTGCCCTTCAGTGCCCATCGGTGCAACTACAGTGCCATCAGTGCCACTACAGTGCCCATCAGTGCTACTACAGCGCTCTCTACAGTAGGAATCATAGGCCCCCATAGTAACCTACCTAATGCCATGCTTTCAACAGTCAGAAGCTATTATCACCTGACAGGTAGAACAGTTTAAAAACTACAATCATGACATATCTAATTCTAATACTTATAACACTGGTATACAAACTTTTTCACTTTTAAAGGCAGCTTTTTCTCTTTTTTTTATAAGTGATCATATTCCCTCTGTTCTCAGCTGCATAAGAGCTGGGAGAGGAGAAGCAGCAGAGAACTGATCTTTCCAGTGAAAGGCTGCACAGCGGGGCATGTCAGGACAAGTCTGATTATTGAAGGAGAGCAGGCTGAGATCCTAGCACAGCTAGGAAACTGACCACAGTGAGCTCTCCTGCCTAGTGTGGTCGTTTTTTAATGGGAAAGCAGAGGGACTAGCAGGAACACCAGGGATTTCACACAAAGGAAGCAATACAACGAGAACAGGATACTTTTTCATACAAGTCCTTAGTACAGCATACACGTATCAAGAATTTGAAATGCTGGGGTAACAAACACTTTAATATTTATGTGAAAATGAAACATACTACCACAGTTTTATTGTTATATGAGACTAGGCAGGTACTTTTCGTGATTTGAATTGCTTTTTATGTTTTGTTTTTTTTAAGTTTGATCGACCAATGCAAGCATTCCTAGACATTAGTGGTCACCATTCATGGCAATCTTTTACTGTATAATCACCATCCATTAAATGCAGTCAATCTACAACACAGAGGAATCAAGTGGCAATAAAAAAGCGCAGATCATTTTATTTTTACTGTCTTAAATAGAGAGGACACTAAATCAAATATTTCTTATACCGTCTGCTTTAAGGAGGACAGAAGATCAAATATTTCTTATATTGTCTTTTATAAGGAGGACTTTTTTCATAATTTAGAAGTGAAGTAAGAGGTAGTAGTCATCACACAGGGAAAACATACACATAATCCACCCAGAGTATTTATTGCTGATGTCGTTTGTTCGAGCATACTGCTAAGTGCTAATGACAGAAGATTAAATTTAAGAGTAAATTTAAGGAAGGACAGTTGAACCTCACTGAACCCAATGGTATTATTTTTGCAAGTATTGCTTCAGTAGAACATTTTCATTAAGGAAACAAACCAACTTCCTCATATAGTTCCCTCTGTGTGTTTCAATCCCTCTTCTGATTTTCTGTATCAGTAATTAAACTTACTCATTTTCTTAATTAGGATAAAAATAACATTAAACGTCTAGGGAAATTCCAACTAGAAATCCATTTTGTTTTTGCAGGACCTCATCTAAAGGGGTTATAAAACCCCCAAAAATATATATATTTTGCAGTTTACCAATCCTTTAACAGGGTGGTTGCAGTACTTTTCCTTTTTACATTTTTTTTTCTACAATATTTTCACCTTATGATCCAGCCAGTAACACACTTCCTGTCTTAGCCCTTGTACACACGATCGGAAAATCCGACGGATTTTCCATCGGACTTTAGTTTGAGAGCTGGATATAAAATTTTCTGACATGATCCGATGCATGTCAAGTCCGATCGTGTGTAGCCTAGTCCGATGGACAAAGTGCCATGCATGCTCAGAATAAATTCTGAGACGGAAGCTCTCGGTCAGGTAAAACTACCATTCATAATCGATAAAGCACATTCGTCACACTGCAATGTTGAAAATTCTTTAATGCAGCGCATTCTCTTTTTCTTTATAATGCTACAAGAATGAAGTTGTTTTGCTGCTCATATTCACACATACTTCTCCAAAACTTATTTCTTTATTCTTTTTCCTCATTTCATGAATACAATATTTTAATTCGTCACCTCCCCAATCATTTTTGATTTTTTTTTCTGTATATTTTGTGGTTGGTTTTTTAATCAAGATCTCCTTTTATGACATTTTGCTCATCTTCGTAATTTTTTTGGTGGGTTTTGTGTGTCAAATTACCACAACACCATTATTATCTTTTTATTTTATTGTTTTCTTTTTTAATCTCTAGGAGGTTGTTTGGTGTTGGTGCCCCTTGTTTTAATTTGACTTTGTATTTTTGAAATGTACCTGCCTACTCACAAATAAACTGCCCTTTTTGAAGTAAAACACATAGGCAAGTATTTCTTGAACCCCAAAAAATTTTTATTTAGGTGTCATAAAGAAATAAAGAGGGAGGCAGCGCTGGAGAAATTGGGGAAATTAGCAAAGCCTTTTGCCCCCAGGGCACACACCAACTATTTAAATGCAAAAATTGGTGGCCTGAGGAGTACATATCTGAGGAAGAACAGTCTGGTCCTGAAGTCCAAGAAACCCGGAACAGCAGCAGATGACATCTATGTCCCCAGGCTGTGGTCATACAAGAGCCTGGATCTTCTGTCAGACCAGACTGAACCCAGGTCATCATTCTCTGGTCTTCCTTCCACGCTTCCTTCCAGGCTGTGGCTGTGGTGCTGGAGGTGTGGCAGAAGGAGGAGGAGGAGCATGGTCCAAAGTGTGTTGTTTGTGTTATTTGACCCAACAACCCCTTATTCAGTGTTTGGATAATTAGCTCCTCACACATGAGGTGTCGCCCCTCCTCCATTTGCTGCAGCTTGCAGGCAGCCAAGGCGGCAAAGGCCTCTTGATATGTGGGGGTGGCTTTGAGGGCCGCTGAAGCCTCCCCAATTAGCTTGAGTGCCGACTCCTCCACATTCCCCCCCCCCCCCTTTCTGGCCCTTTTGGGTGGAAGTTGGAGGGGAGGGACTTGCGATTCAGTCAGGCTCCTTGGCTTGCCTACCTCTTGGTTGCCACTTACCCCTGCCTCCTCCTGGCTGCCACATTCCACAGCCACCTCCTGGTTGCCGCATTCCACACCCTACTCCTGGCTGAGGTCTTCCTGTGTATGAAAAAGGGACATCGTTTTAGTTTTTGGTTCATCAAACACACACAATTTTCAGCTCTTGACTGTTGCAAATTGTTAACAAATAGAAAAGACTATCATTCTGAGCCCAGCATTTTTCATTCTTGGCCCAAAAATTTTGGCCACTACTGTCTATTGATATGTGAAACACTTTCTAAAATCAGCAATTAGTGAGCAAAAATCAAGTTAACATCATTCATTTTTACTCCAAAAATATGTAGAACAATACTATACCTGGCTCAAGCTGGGCTCCTCCAGTTCTTCCTGTCTAGAAGGCCCAGGTTGGGCGTCAGAAGCCTCAGCAGGGGTGGAATGAAGTGTAGAAGGAAGCGTGGAAGAGTAGAGAAGGATTCCCTGACCTCAGCCTGGTCTGACAGAAAATGCATCCTCTCATAGTACCACAGCCTGGGGACATAAACTTCATCTGTTGCTGCTTGAGTTTTCATGGACTTTGGCACCTTGTTGCGCTCCCTCAGATATATACTCCTCAGGCCACCATTTTTATTTTTTAAATAGGTGAGGTCTGCCCTGGGGACCACCGGCTTCACAAACTCCAGCAGTTTCTCCATCGCTGCCTGCCTCTTTAATTTGTTGCTGTAGTGGGGATGTGTAGCTTGCCACAGACAGGGCAGCTCCCTGTACTTGTCGATGAACAGAGGAAGAAAGCTGTGGTCGTTAAACCCATCCATATTCTTATCTGCAAGACACTACACAAGATAAACCCTAATGTCAGGCTAAACTCTCCTAATCTTGTCCCAATATAGGCCTCAATCTAGAAGCAGTATAGGCTAGTCATGTACCAAGTTAAAATTGTACCTTCGATTGAATGATCGGCACGTCAGCTCCTCCCTCTGCTCACAGATCGTACATACGACACACGCATGTTGCGTTTTATATACAGTGCGCATGCGTGAAACTCCCCCTGTCCCTGACGTTCTTTCTAGTCTATTACCCACCCCTTCTCTTTCAGCACAGTGGGGAGAGCACATGGCGGAGATACAGCAGGGGCATGATAATAATTCCACTAACAAGGAGGAAGACGAGGAAAACCTGGAGCCAGAAACGTCCCGATCTCGGACGAGAAGATTTAAGGCCTCAAATATGTCTTTTAGAGAGATGTTGGAGATGGTGGACATATTGAAGAGGAATGGCTATGATGGGAAGTATGGACCTTACCCAAACCCAAATGTCAGAAAGGCCAAGATCATGACTAAAGTTGTGAAGAGTCTTCAGAAGAATTTTGGGGTACGACGATCCAAGGATCAACTGAGAAAACGCTGGTCAGACCTGAAACTGAGGGAGCATGATCAGTGCAGAAGGATCAAGCGAGTTCTTCAAAAAAGTAAGTAGTTGTTGTGTGTTCATATTATTATTATTGCTTGCATACTGCTCCATGTGCTTTGAATTAATGTTGTACAGTTTAAAATGGCCACTTTCGTGTTCACGAGTTCAATCGTTCGTAATTAACATTGTTCGTTAGTCCACTCCAAAGAATGTTTTGCCAAGTTGCACTTGACTATATTTCTTCACACAGCAGGTAAGTATTCCAGCTTTAGAAAGTGTCAAAAATAATGTTTTCACCTTTGAATTCTGCCAAAAAACACAATTGTACGACACTTCCAAACAATGTTTCATATTCCTATTTCTGCCCTCAAATATTTGTTTGCTAAGTATTCAGTTTTTACATTCTCATAGGGGAGAGAAGACTCGGGACGTCTGAGGACACCAGGGACCCCACACCTCCCAAAGAAGGGGAAATACCAACACCAGAAGCAGAGAAGGCAGAGGAAGGAGAGATTGTAGAGATTGGTGAAAATGGCACCACAACAGGTGAGTGTCTCAGACCACAGCGTCCGGTAAGCTAATCAATGTATGCCTGCATATTCATAATACACTGTTTTTTTTTTGTTTTTTTTTTAGGTGATGTGGATGTTGTGCAAGAAGAATCGCATTTTACCAGTGAAAGTGCCCAGATCCTCATTGGAGAGATAATGGGGTGCAATCGCGATTAAGAGAATATCCAGAAGAACATCATTGATGTTTTAGGGAGAATCTGAAACACCCAAAACTAGCTAGCATCCATTTAAATTTTTCCAAAACACTTTTATATTTTTTTTCGAAAAGCCAAATTTGGAAGATGCACACAGTGTTTCAACATGTGCTCCCATCACGGGGGATCAATGTACGCGTTTTGTGGGTGCAACCCCTTCCTTGCTACTAAAGTGCCTGAGATGATGGGGTTGTACCACCAAAACACGTACATTGATACCCCATGATGGGAGATAGCACATGTTGACATTAGGCATGGGATCAGGAGGAAACTGGACACTTTTTGATTCTCAATTTGTGTGCATCTTCCAAATTTGGCTTTTACAGGGGTGACACCCCATCTGATATGCGGTTTACGTCACCGCGTTTTTGTCGACCGAAGCCAATTCCGACAACTTTGTCCAACCGTGTGTATGCAACACCACTTCCAGACTAAATCTGTCGGAAATTATCCGACGGATTTTGTGATCGTAATCGCCGACCGTGTGTACAAGGGCTTAGAGTGCCTCCACTTGACTGCAGCATTGTCAATCCGGGGAGAGGGCAGTGAGATGCACTTTAGATGGACTTGGCTAACTAATTAAATCTGAACTTAAGCTAACACTTTTTTTAAGCGTAACTAAACCTAAAATGTAAAAAACGGTGAGCAGGCAGCTCATTAGAGCAGAAGTTACATGCTATGTCTCTTCTGCAATAAGACACACTTACCTGCCTGCTTGCTGTGTTGTTGAATGCAACAGTTTTTCCTCCTTTGGGGTTAAAGAATAACAGTTGGCCTTTTAACTTAAATAATATCTAAATTCAAGAATAGGGATGAGTTGCGTTTGGCGAAATCCAAACATTATGGGTTGTTTGCATCAAATTCGAGTGGCACTCACAGCCCATAATTCACTGCGGAATGCTTGGCCAATCACAGCACCGTCAGCGAAGAGAGCCATAATTGGCCACAGGCAGGATGTGCCCAATTATGCCCAATTATGGCTCAGGGGGTTTAGTACACGCCCCACACTATATGTAGTGCATAGTGTATTGCGTCGGCTAAGAGAGAGAGATAGACGGAGAGACAGTGTCTGAATTTCCTTTTAAGCTGTTGCAATTACAGTCGGTGTATTGTACCACCTGCACAGTGTACACCTCAAGCTACCCCAATTGCTGGTGTACTTCTGATCCTATACCACAGGCAGCTGCTGCAGCAGTTACAGTAGGTGTATTGTGCCACCTGTACAGTGTACACCTAAAGCCACCGCAATTGCTGGTGTTCTTCTGATCCTATACCACAGGCAGCTGCTGCAGCAATTACAGTCGGTGTATTGTGCCACCTGCACAGTGTACACCTAAAGCTACCACAATTGCTGGTGTTCTTCTGGTCCTATACCACAGGCAGCTGTAGTAGTTACAGTCGGTGTATTGTGCCACCTGCACAGTGTACACCTAAAGCTACCCCAATTGCTTGTGTTCTGCTGGTCCTATACCACAGGCAGCTACAGCAATTACAGTCGGTGTATTGTGCCACCTGCACAGTATACACCTAAAGCTACTGCAATTGCTGGTGTTCTGCTGGTCCTACACCACAGGCAGCTGTAGCAATTACAGTCAGTGTATTTTGCCACCTGCACAGTGTACACGTAAAGCTACCGCAATTGCTGGTGTTCTGCTGGTCCTATACCACAGGCAGCTGTAGCAATTACAGTCGGTGTATTGTGCCACCTGCACAGTGTACAGCTAAAGCTACCCCAATTGCTGGTGTTCTGCTGCTCCTATACCACAGGCAGCTGTAGCAATTACAGTCAGTGTATTGTGCCACCTGCACAGTGTACACCTAAAGCTACCGCATTTGCTGGTGTTCTGCTGGTCCTATACCATAGGCAGCTGTAGCAATTACAGTCTGTGTATCGTGCCACCTGCACAGTGTACAGCTAAAGCTACCTCAATTGCTGGTGTTCTGCTGCTCCTATACCACAGGCAGCTGTAGCAATTACAGTCGGTGTATTGTGCCACCTGCACAGTGTACAGCTAAAGCTAACCCAATTGCTGGTGTTCTGCTTGTCTTATACCACAGGCAGCTGTAGCAATTACAGTCAGTGTATTGTGCCACCTGCACAGTGTACAGCTAAAGCTACCCCAATTGCTGGTGTTCTGCTTGTCCTATACCACAGGCAGCTGTAGCAATTACAGTCGGTGTATTGTGCCACCTGCACAGTGTACAGCTAAAGCTAACCCAATTGCTGGTGTTCTGCTGTTCTTATACCTCAGGCAGCTGTAGCAATTACAGTGGGTGTTTTGTGCCACCTGCACAGTGTACAGCTACAGCTACCACAATTGCTGGTGTTCTTCTGATCCTATACCACAGGAAGCTGCTGCAGCAATTACAGTCGGTGTATTGTTTCATCTGCACAGTGTATGCCTATAGCTACCCCAATTGCTGGTGTTCTGCTGATTTTATCCACAGGCAGCTGTAGCAATTACAGTCGTGTATTTATTCAAATTTTTCAGGCAGCGCAGTGTTCCTCGGATTGTATACTGTGTCATCTGCACAGTGTGCACCTAGAGCTACCCCAATTGCTGGTGTTCTGCTGATCCTATGCCACAGGCAGCTACAGCAATTACAGTTGGTGTATTATGCCACCTGCACAGTGTACACCTAAAGCTACTGCAATTGCTGGTGTTCTGCTGGTCCTATACCACAGGCAGCTGTAGCAATTACAGTCACTGTATTTTGCCACCTGCACAGTGTACATGTAAAACTACCGCATTTGCTGGTGTTCTGCTGGTCCTATACCATAGGCAGCTGTAGCAATTGCAGTCTATGTATTGTGCCACCTGCACAGTGTACAGCTAAAGCTACCGCATTTGCTGGTGTTCTGCTGCTCCTATACCACAGGCAGCTGTAGCAATTACAGTCAGTGTATTGTGCCACCTGCACAGTGTACAGCTAAAGCTACCCCAATTGCTGGTGTTCTGCTTGTCCTATACCACAGGCAGCTGTAGCAATTACAGTCGGTGTATTGTGCCACCTGAACAGTGTACAGCTAAAGCTAACCCAATTGCTGGTGTTCTGCTGTTCTTATACCTCAGGCAGCTGTAGCAATTACAGTGGGTGTATTGTGCCACCTGCAGAGTGTACAGCTAAAACTACCCCAATTGCTGGTGTTCTTCTGATCCTATAACACAGGAAGCTGCTGCAGCAATTACAGTCAGTGTATTGTTTCATCTGCACAGCGTATGCCTATAGCTACCCCAATTGCTGGTGTTCTGCTGATTTTATCCACAGGCAGCTGTAGCAATTACAGTCGGTTCATTTATTCAAATTTTTCAGGCAGCACAGTGTTCCTCGGATTGTATACTGTGTCATCTGCACAGTGTGCACCTAGAGCTACCCCAATTGCTGGTGTTCTGCTGATCCAATGCCACAGGCAGCTGCAGCAATTACAGTCAGTGTACTGTGTCATCTACACAATGTGCACCTAAAGCTACCACAATTGCTGGTGTTCTGCTGATCCTATACCGCAGGCAGCTCCAGTAATTACAGTTGGTGTATTGTGTCATCTGCACAGTGTGCAGCTAAAGCTACCCCAATTGCTGGTGTTCTTCAGATCCTATACCACAGGCAGGCAACTGCAGTAATTACAGTCGGTGCACTGTGTCATCTGCACAGTGTGCACCTAAAGCTACCCCAATTGCTGGTGTTCTTCAGATCCTATACCACAGGCAGGCAGCTGCAGTAATTACAGTCAGTGTACAGTGTCATCTACACAGTGTGCACCTAAAGCTACCCCGATTTCTGGTGTTCTGCTGATCCTATACTGCAGGCAGCTGTAGCAATTACAGTCGGTGTACTGTGTCATCTGCACAGTTTGCACCTAAAACTACCCCAATTGCTGGTGTGCTTCAGATTCTATACCACAGGCAGGCAGCTGCAGCAATTACAGTTGGTGTATTGTGCCATCTGCACAGTGTATGCCTAAAGCTACCCCAATTGCTGGTGTTCTCATAGTAATACTACTACAGGCAGGCAGTTAATTCTGCTAGCTGCAGTATAATCAGTATATACGTCCCAGCTTTGTGCAGCTACATCTCCCTGCAGGCCATTAGTATGTCTGGAAGGCCAACAAGGAGAAGCAGACATTCACGAGCCAATAAAAGAGGTCAAGCAGGCTGTGTCTAGAGACAACAGTGCTGATCGCGGTGTGGCCATGGGACAAGCTTGTCCTTATTTTCGGCAGCTGGACGTATTGAGCCGCAATATGCCAAAGACTTGGTAGAGTGGATGACCAAGCCATCCTTATCCTCCTCATCCTCTCTCACTCAGGCTCAGGGTACTGGCAAAGCAGCTGCCAACGTGGCCTCTTCCCTTGTCTCAATGGGATCAGTCACTCCTTCCCTAGCCCCACCATGTCCTCCTCCTAAGGAGTCCTCCAAATTGTTTGAGCACAGTGTTGGGTACATGCTCCATGAGGATGCCCAGTGTTTTGAAGGCTCTGATGATGATACCCAGATAGAGGAAGGCAGTAACATGAACCCAAAGAGAGGGGATGCCCAAGAAGGACAGCAATCTGGCAGTCATGTTCCCCCAGCTGCAGCATACTGCCAGGTTTGCTCCAGTGATGAGGAGGGAGGGAATGATGAGGTCACTGACTCCACGTGGGTGCCTGATAGGATAAAGGAGGAAGAAGCACATCTCCAACGAGGCAGGATGCCCTCCAGGGGCCAGCTTAAGGGCAGCACACTGACTGAATCACACCACAGAGCTCCGCCTGTGCAGGGCACTGCCTCTGCGCGTTATTCCAAAAGTTCTTTGGTGTGGGCCTTTTTTGAGACGAGTGCATTAGATTGCACCGCTGCTATTTGCAACATATGTCTCAAGCGTATTTCTTGTGACCAAAACATCAGCCGCTTGGGCACCACATGCTTGACCAGACATATGTCGACCCGCCATGCAGTTCGTTGGCAAGCGTACCTAAAAGACCCACACCAAAGAACAAAGTGGACCTCTCCTTGCTCCTCATCAGCTGGGATCTCCCACCCCACTATACCTTCAGTCCTCTCTGAAACCTGCACTGAGAGGAATGAAGGTGTAGAATTAGGTGTGTCACAGCCAAGTACTTGCGGGAAATCTGCTATCAGCACACCGACGTCCGATTGTACCAGGCAAATTTCCCTGCCCCAGCTGCTGGACAGTGGAAAGAAGTTCATTCCCAGCCATCCACATGCCCAGCGGTTGAATGCTAGCTTGGCTAAATTGCTAGCACTTCAACTGCTGCCTTTTCAGTTGGTAAACTTGGCCCCCTTCCGTGAGTTTGTGCAATGTGCGGTTCCTCAGTGGCAGGTTCCCCAATCTTCTCATGGAAGGCGATTCCGGCTCTCTTCCGGCATGTGGAAAGCAATGTCCATGCCTCACTGGACAGGGCGGGCAGCAGTAAGGTGCATATTGCCACTGACTCATGGTCCAGCAGGCGTGAACAGGGACATTACCTATCTTTCACGGTGCATTGGGTGACTCTTCTGGCAGCTGGGAAGGATGCAGGACAAGGTGTAGTAGTGTTGGAGGTTGTTCTGCCACCACGCCTCCAAAATGCTACTACTGGTGATTGTGACAGACCTCTCTCCTCTACCCTTCCTCTTCTTCTTCCTCCATGGCCTCTTCCTGTGCTTTGTCCTCTGAGCCAGTGGTGCTCCGTAGGTGTTCAAGGGTCTACACAAGTACGCAGGCAAAAAGATGCCATCCCATGCTTGCGCTGGTGTGCTTGGGGGTCAGGAGCCACACTGGAGCAGAGATTCTGTCATATCTACAGGGGCAGGCTGAGAGGTGGTTGATGCCACGCCAGCTTAAGCCAGAAATGGTGGTTTGCGACAATGGCACCAACCTCCTCCCTGCCCTCCGACAGGGACAACTGACCAATGTGCCCTGTGTGGCTCACGTCCTTAACTTGGTGGTGCAGCGGTTCTTGGGCAGGTACCTGGGCTTACAGGATGTTCGGAGGCAGGCCAGGAAAGTCTGTGTGCATTTTCGCCGGTCATATTATCAGCTCGGCTGGCTGACCTCCAAAAGGAATTGAACCTTCCCAAGAACCGCCTAATCTGTGACATGCCCACTGGGTGGAACTCAACGTTGGCCATGCTGCAGCGGCTGCACACGCAGCAGAGGGCCATCAATGAGTACCTGTGCAACTACGGCACTAGGACAGGGTCAGGGGAGCTTGGTATCTTTTCCCCATGCCAGTGGGCCATGATCAGGGATGCATGCACTGTCCTGTCACCATTTGAGAAGGCCACAAGGATGGTGAGCAGTAACAGTTCATGCATCAGTGACACTGAACCTCTTGTCTACCTGTTGGAGCACACGCTGCGTGGAATAATGGACAGGGCACTTGAGGCAGAACAGAGGCAGGAAGAGGAGGACTTCCTTGCCTCTCAAGGCCCCCTTTATCCAGACAGTGTTCCTGCTGGCCCGCCGATCACACAGAAAGGAGGAGGAGGATTGTGTCAGTATGGAGGTAGAGCCTAGCATTCAGCATCAGCAGCAGTCTTTTAGGGATCATTTACAGTCCCAAGAAACCCGTGGACTTGTACGTGGCTGGGAGGAGGTGGCTGCGGATCATGTCGTCCTTAGTGACCCAGAGGACTCCGGACCAAATGCCTCAGCTAACCTACGCTGCATGGCCTCCCTGATCCTGCAAAGCCTGCGGAAGGATCCTCATATTCAGCGTATCAAGGAGAGGGATCATTACTGGCTGGCAACTCTCCTTGATTCATGGTACAAGGGTAAGGTTGCGGACCTTATCTTGCCATCGCAGATGGAGCAGAGGATGAGACATCTTTGGGAGGCCTTGCAGAAAAGTCTGTGCAACGCGTTCCCGGAAACTGGGAGGTTACAAATTCCTGGTCCTGGACAACGTGTTGCTGAGGCTTCGGCCAGTCATAGAAGGAGCGGTGGAGAAGGTAACCGTCTGACTGATGCATTCCGACAGTTTTTTAGTCCGTAGCCCCAAGGTATGATCGGTTCCAGCAACCATCGCCAACGTCTGATTTACATGGTGCAGGAATACCTAGGGGAAAGATCAGACTTGGACACCTTTCCCACCGAAAATCCTATGGGTTACTGGGTCTTGAGGATGGATCACTGGCCAGAGCTTGCACAGTATGCAATAGAGCTACTGGCCTGTCCTGCATCCAGCGTTCTTTCAGAACGCACATTCAGTGCTGCTGGAGGCTTTGTACCCGATCACAGGGTGTGCCTGACTCAGTTGATCGACTGACCTTCATAAAGATGAATCAATCTTGGACCACCACCAGCTACCAAGCATCTGAAGCTGATGTAACCAAATATTTTTTTTTTAAATGTCAGATCCCTTTAATACTGCCTATGTTGATGCTGAGTGACTATCCTGTTATGCTGACTGACTATCCTCTTCCTCATCAATGATCCTGCTGCTAGTTTGGAAGAACAGTTTTGGTTCTGGGCACCGCCACCAGTTGCTAAGGCCCAATTTTTCAGCCCCTGTTTAACAGGGGCGTGTAATTACAACTTTTGATGTAATACTTTGCAGCAGGGCTCATTCCCGCGCTCCAACTAGAGTATCTGTGAGGAGTTGCAGTGTCATGGCACCAGTGCCTAAGGCCCAATTTTGCAGCCCCTGTTTAACAGGAGCGTGTAATTAAAATTTTTGATGCAATACTTTGCAGCAGGGCTCATTCCTGCTCTCCAACTAGAGTTTCTGTGAGGTGTTGCAGTGTTGTGGCACCAGTGCCTAAGGCCCAATTTTTCTGCCCCTGTTCAACAGGTGCATGTAATTACAATTCTTGATCAAATATTTCATAGCACAGCCCGTTCCAGCGCCCGCCAAGAGTAACTGTGAGGACTTACGGTGTTATGGCACCAGCACCACCACCACCAAAGGCCCAATTTTTCTACCACTGTTCAACAATGGCATGTAATTACAATTCTTGATATAATAGTTCACAGCAGGGTGTTCCAGCACCCACCAAGAGTAACTGTGAGGGCTTACAGTGTTGTGGCAAAACCAACACCTTAGGCCCAAATTTCTTCAGAGCATATAGGGCAGGCTCTTACTTTCAAACATCCAACCTACAAATGTCTCCTACTTGCAAACAGAAGGAGACAACAGGAAGTGTGATGAAATCTACCCCTAGGAAGGTAATTATATTGTTGTGCCTCAAATACTTTAAAGAAAATATAATAAAATATATGGTATCCTCATCCTTATATATTTGGTGTAGGGAAAAGAATTATAGGGGAGGGAGGTCTATACGTGGAACACTATAACCACGACCGACCATACATCCCCCAGTAGAGTGAAGGACTGTCTTGATACCCAAAGATTATACCAAAAAATAATTAAAATGATTTTTATTAAATACAATTTAAAGAAAATATATATAAACAACATTAAAAGTTTTGATTGATGCACGGTGTGATTATAACGTATATATGTATATTACGGCAGTATTTAGTCTCCGATTCGGTCTTTATTCTACTAGTTTTGCGACTTTTCTGTCGCTTCTTCAGGAGACCTTGATATTATCTAAAATTAAACATACCATGTCAACATTTTTTATATCCACATTAATACAATTCCAAGCATATAGTGTATTACTGTTCAAAGAAAATTGGAGAGTGAGTAGCTCACCACCACTATGGAAAAACCGTATTGCAGAAAGACCTTAGAGCCAGGGCGGTCCCTGCCTACCAGGCTTTGACCACCCTTGGGGCGGACACGGGAGATAATAGGAGCCAGCTGAAAAATAAAGAAAGAGGTATTTTGCCAAATAAATAGATGGGTAGCCCATTTTGTCACTGGACATAAGTCCATTATTGCTGATATATAAATACACACAGCAGTGACATTAGTGTCCCCAACATTTAATCTCAACATCTACGTACCAATATATTTAGCAATTTTCAGGCAATACAGTAAGGATGGCCATGCACAAAATCCATAGGGGTAGAGACGGAATGTAAGTAGTTATATGCAGAGAGAAATCCTGTCATCCATCTAATTCAGGATAGGTTTTGTTTTAAACACCTGAAAGTTGATCCTGGCAAAAACATAAGCCATATCAGACACTGCCAGATATAGGCAAAAAATAAGGCAGATCAAATTATGTAAAGGTAGCCAGGAGGTATAGTTACCAGGGTATAGGATTTCGCCTCGTTCCCAGTCGTCTAGTTCAATCAAAAGACCGTTCTAGCAGGGGATTTGCTGGATGTATGGTCGGTCGTGGTTATAGTGTTCCACGTATAGACCTCCCTCCCCTATAATTCTTTTCCCTACCCCTAGGAAGGGAAATTCTCTCCTCTAACAGTTGATATGGGAAAAATGTGTCTCCTCTCCACTGATGCTTTATCCCAATCCTTGTTTTACTAAAAACCCCAAATTTTCAAAAAACATTGGTCATTGGGACAAAAAGTGAGGTGAAATCTTCCGAAGGGGTGCACAGATGGAAAAAAAAAAATGTTACAGGGGTGATAACCCTTACCTATTTTTCCAAAAAGCTTAAAAATATATTTTTTTACTGGAGCTACACTTTAAAAATGTACCAGTTCAAAATTACAAACAGATTCTACTGAACAACAAACCTACACAGTCCCTGTGTCAGGGACTTCCCAGCGATGGACAGGCACAGCTGCGTGCACGCATGCGCACGCGTGCTTCTTCTCAAACTGAGCCTCAGCGTGTTCACACTGGCAGGCGTTGGTGCGTGCTTCCGGCACGTGCGCGTTCGCGTACGCATTCGCGGGTGGTGCGCGGGCGTGCGTTAGGTGCGCGCGTGTGCACGATATCGCTGTTTGCTGCCACTGAACGCTTAAAGGTTCTCCTAGTGCACTGGTGCTGCGCTGTTTCGTCTCAGCTCCTGTGCATCTGACTACCTGAACCTGAACCTGATCTTCTGCTATTGCTACCGACCCGACTTCGTCTGACTTCTCTGCCTTCTCCAAACCCGACCCGGCCCGCCTGACCTTGCTACCACTTCTGCCTGTGATTCCGTTGCCAACCTCTGCCAGTTTTACCGACGCTTCCTTGCCTGCTGCTATCACCTGTCTGCTCGCCTACTGACGAGGACCGTCCGACCCTGCTCCAACCTGCTGCCTGTTCAGTGTTCTGCTGTGCCTGTGGTTCCTCTCATCGGCTCCTGTAGCTGCTGCTTGCATTTCTCAGCTCTTCTATCAACTTCCAGCCGTCCAGCCATCCAGAGGGATCTCTTCTCTGCTATCAGTTCCAGGGGCCCTATTCCAGCAGGCACTCCTACCCACTGTGCTCTCGAGACCGCTGTTCCCATTCCAGTGGCTCCTGAACCAGCGTTGTAAGAGAGGTCTCCTTCTGCAAGTCGGGCTTCAACACCAGGTACTTAACAGTACGAAACAGCCGTGACTGAGCCCGCAGGAGAGACCTCTCCCATGAAGGAGATCTGCACGCATCTGGCGGCCCTTACCCAAGCTGTAAAGTCGCTGCAGGATGGCTACACCAGACTTGAAGGACAGGTCCAGAACCTTACTGATGCTGGTCATGCAGCTTCTGCTCCATCCTCCACACCAGTACAGTCTGTTGCCTCCCCATCTGTTGTCATGCTTCCACCTGAGCCAAGGGTGCCCATTCCAGAGAGGTTCTCTGGGGATCAAACCAAATTTCGGGCATTTCGGAACTCATGTCAGCTCTATTTTGCCCTACAACCACGGACTTTCTCCCTGGAAGCCACTAAAGTAGGATTTGTGATCTCCCTTTTACAAGGAGAACCCCAGACCTGGGCCCACCGATTACTTGAAGGAGACTCAGTCCTGACTCACTCTCTGCAATCCTTCTTTGAAGCCATGGCTCAGCTTTATGAGGACCCCCAAAGGACTGCCACAGCTGAATCTGCCCTGTTTGCGCTCCAGCAGGGCCGCAGACCGGCCGAGGACTATGTCACAGACTTTAGACGCTGGAGCGCAGACACTCAGTGGAATGATGCGGCTTTGAGGCATCAGTTCCGCATGGGGTTATCCAAAGGGCTTAAGGATGAACTTGCTCGAGTCGGCATACCAGAAACCCTGGAGGCCTTGATCTCCTTGGCAATCCAGATTGACCGATCGTCTCCGGGAG
The DNA here is from genome assembly GCF_037356315.1 of Lithobates pipiens. Lineage (NCBI taxonomy): Eukaryota > Metazoa > Chordata > Amphibia > Anura > Ranidae > Lithobates > Lithobates pipiens. The sequence continues at coordinate 251,699,824 of NW_027507718.1, read as the reverse complement.
TGACGATCAGAGCGCTCTGCTCAGCAAACCCGCCCAGTTTGGATGACAGCGAAGGCCCCAATGCCTGCTTCCCGCTACTTACCTCCGCCCAGCTCTTATCCGGCCTGCTCGGCTCCTGACACCTCCAAGCCCATGCAATTGGGACTAATGCGCCCTGCTTTACCCCCAGAAGAACGTGCATGTCGCCGGCAGCAGAATCTCTGCCTCTACTGTGGTGGTACAGGTCACTATGTCTATAACTGCCCTGTCAAGACAAGTAAGTGCCTATCTTCTGCTTCTACCAGTCTCTCTGCATTGTCTGCCAACTCAACCCTCACATTAATTGGGTTACTAGAGAAGTCAAGTTTCCTTCTCCCTATTGTCTGAAGCACTGCCTAACAGACTCCACCAAGCCTTCTGCCACCCTTTTATGTGTAGACTCTGACCAGAATCTACTCCAGACTGTACCCAAGCATTATCACGAGTTTATTGATGTCTTCAGCAAGAAAGGAGCAGACTCTCTACCTCTTCATCGCCCCTACGATTGTCCGATTTAACTGCTCCCTGGGGCCGAGATTCCTTTCGGACGCATCTTTACTCTGTCAGAAAAGGAGCAGGAGGCACTTAAGATCTACTTAGATGAGAACCTGGAAAAGGGGTTCATTCGCCCTTCAACTTCCCCAGCGGGAGCTGGAATTTTCTTTGTCACCAAAAAAGATCAGACCCTCCGACCATGTGTGGACTATAGAGAGCTAAACAAGATTACGGTTAAGAATCGCTACCCCTTACCTTTGATACCCGAACTCTTCCAGAGACTGAGGTCTACTGTCATATTTACTAAGCTTGACTTAAGAGGGGCGTACAATCTAGTCCACATTCCGGCTGGGCATGAATGGAAGACAGCCTTCCGGACCCGATTCGGGCATTATGAGTACTTGGTAATGCCCTTCGGGCTCTGCAACGCTCCGGCCACTTTCCAACATCTCATTAACGATGTATTCAGAGACTTTCTTGATGTATTCGTGATTGTCTATCTGGATGACATCTTAATATTTTCCGGATCACTCGATCAGCATCGGGAGCATGTCCGCAAGGTCATAAGCCGTCTTCGTCAGCACAGACTTTACACAAAGGCTGATAAATGTGAATTCGAATTACGAAGCATCCAATTCTTGGGGCTAGTGATCTCTCCAACGGACATTAAGATGGATCCCCAAAAAGTGTCTGCTGTGTTAGACTGGCCGGCGCCTCTGGATAAGAAGGGCGTACTTCTATAGGAAATTCATTAGAGGCTTTTCAGCTATAATTGCGCCCATCACGCAACTAACCAAACAAAGCTCTCGTTTTCTGCTGGACTCAGGAGGCACAGAGTGCCTTTGAAGAGCTTAAAAGACTTTTCACGTCTGCCCCAATCCTCAGTCATCCGGACCCATCCTTACCCTTCATTCTTGAAGTAGACACTTCTGAAGTGGCCGTAGGAGCAGTCATCTCTCAACGTCGAGGTAACAAGGACCTAATGCACCCTGTAGGGTTCTTCTCTAGGAAACTCTCTTCTGCAGAGAGGAATTATGATGTTGGCGACCGAGAACTGCTCGCTATTAAAGCTGCCTTGGAGGAGTGGAGGTATCTGTTGGAGGGCGCTGCTCATCCGGTACTAATATACACCAATCATAAGAACTTAGAGTACCTAAGGTCTGCCAAACGACTGAGACCCCGACAAGCTTGCTGGGCCCTGTTCTTCTCATGCTTCTCCTTCCATATAACATACTGACCCGGATCGAAGAATGTGAAAATGGATGCGCTGTCACGCATGTGTGACAATCCAAAGGACTCATCTGTTCCTGATACCATCCTGCCTGCCGGAAATTTCTTACAGACAGATCTTCTCTCTTTGATCAAAGAAGCATCCTCTGACTCCTCAAAACCCCCCAAGATCACTTTAACGTCCAGGGATGGCTTGTTCTGGAGGGGAAGTCAAATCTTTGTTCCCAAGAATGTTCGAGTCAAAGTGTTGTCCCTTCTTCACGATCATCCGCTGGCAGGCCACTTTGGGGTCCGTAAGACCCTTGAACTCGTACGACGCACGTTCTGGTGGCCCAACTTGAAGGACTTTTGTGAGACGTACGTCAGCTCCTGTCCTGTTTGTATCCAGAACAAGATGCCAAGAAATCGGGCTTGGAGACTGCTGAAACCCTTACCTGTGCCCGACAGACCCTGGAGAATGATTACCATGGACTTTATAGTCGAGCTTCCATGCTCTGAGGGATGCTCGGCTATCTTTGTGGTTGTAGACTGGCTGTCCAAAATGGCCCATTTTTTACCCCTAAAAGGGACCCCATCTGCTGTGGAGACTGCCCGCATATTCATTAAAGAAATTGTGAGGTTACATGGAATTCCAGCAAATATAGTTTCCGACAGAGGAGTTCAGTTCACCTCATGTTTCTGGAGGGCCCTGTGTGAGATCCTCAAAATTGAGCTGGCCCTGTCCTCGGCCTATCATCCCCAAACCAACGGACAAACGGAAAGGACCAACCAGACTCTTGAACAGTACATTAGGTGTTTCACATCTTTTGTACAGAATGATTGGGTGTCCCTGCTGCCCTTAGCAGAATTTGCCTACAATAATGCTTGTCATTCAGCCACCGGTTAGTCCCTTTTTTTTTGCCAATTATGGCTTTCATTTAACTTTTCTGCCTGACTTTCTTTCAGAAACCTCAGTTCCGGCAGTCCAGGAGACAGTGGAGTTCCTCAGCCATAATAACCGGGTGTTGCAGGAGGCAGTGGCTAAAGCCCAGGCAGACAGCAAGAGAGCCTTTGACTGGAGAAGAAGAGGGGAACTGACCCTACAGCTTGGCGACCAGGTATGGCTTTCTACCGATAACATTAAATTGGCTTGTCCTTCCAGGAAACTTGCACCTAAATTTATGGGACCATTTCCAGTAAAGAGGAAAATCAATGAAGTTTCCTATGAGTTAGCATTGCCCGAGTCAATTAGGATTCACCCTGTGTTTCATGTGTCACTGCTGAAACCGATCCTTTCCCCGATAGAGGAACTAGACCTCCAGAACCCATCTTAGTGGATGGAAACGAGGAGTATGAGGTGGAAGCCATCCTTGATTGCAGAAAAAGACAGGGACGTATTCAGTTTTTGATTAAGTGGAAGGGGTTTGGTCCGGAAAACAATTCCTGGGAACCTGACAGCAATATCCATGCCAGGCGGTTAATTCGTGCCTACTTATCTGCCCATCCAGAAAAGAGGCTGCCCCTTGGGAGGGGGCAATGTCAGGGACTTACCAGCGATGGACAGGCACAGCTGCGTGCACGCATGCGCACGCGTGCTTCTTCTCAAACTGAGCCTCAGCGTGTTCACACTGACAGGCGTCGGTGCGTGCGCGTTCACGTGAGCTATCGCGTACGCGTTTACGTGCGCGATCGCGTGCGCGTTCGCAGATGGTGCGCGGGCATGCGCGCGGGCGGGCACACTAGGCGCGTGCGTGCACGCGTGCGTTAGGCACGCGCGTGTGCGCAATAACGCTGTTTGCCACCACTGAACGCTTAAAGGTTCTCCTAGTGCGGTGTTTTGTCTCAGGTCCTGGGCATCTGACTACCTGAACCTGAACCTGATCTTCTGCTATTGTTACCGACCCGACTTCGTCTGACTTCTCTGCCTTCTCCAAACCCGACCCGGCCCGCCTGACCTTGCTACCACTTCTGCCTGTGATTCCGTTGCCGACCTCTGCCAGTTTTACCGACGCTTCCTTGCCTGCTGCTATCACCTGTCTGCTCGCCTACTGACCCGGACCATCTGACCCTGCTCCAATCTGCTGCCTGTTCAGTGTTCTGCTGTGCCTGTGGTTCCTCTCATTGGCTCCTGTAGCTGCTGCTTGCATTCCAGCAGGCACTCCTACCCACTGTGCTCTCGAGACCGCTGTTCCCATTCCAGTGGCTCCTGAACCAGCATTGTAAGAGAGGTCTCCTTCTACAAGTCGGGCTTCAACACCAGGTACTTAACACCCTGTCTTGTTTGCACCGCCTGTATACTGCTGTTCTGAGTATATAGTGCCTGGGGACCCCACACCTTTCCTTTTTTAATTTGGGTCAGAGGTTCCCCTTAATATCCGTACAAGACCCAAAAGGGGCTGGTAATGGGCAGGGGAGGTTACCCATGCCATTTTTCTCAATGATTTTCATCCATTTTGCTGGGACCAGATATTACATTAAAACCACAAGCAGTTTTAAATGACTTTTCTTCCATTAGAAATGTCCTTTTGTGCAGGGACTTTTCTAAACATAGGAAACACGTGCCACTTCACAGGCATACTATAGACACGCAGGCATGATATTTAAAGGAATATTTCACTTTTTTTTTCACATTAAGCATCATTAAAATCAGTGCTCCTGAAAAAACTTTTTTTTGCATTGATACATGTCCCCCGGGGCAGGAGCCGGGTCCCCAAACCCTTTTTAGGACAATAACTTGCATATTAGCCTATAAAATTAGCACTTTTGATTTCGAACGTTCGAGCCCCATAGACTGTAATGGGGTTCTAAATTTTGCGCAAATTTTCAATCCGTTTGCAGGTTCTGGTGCGAACCGAACCGGGGTGTGTTCGGCTCATCCCTATTCAAGAACAAACATTTATGTACATTGTATTACAGCTTACCTGTCGTTAGATGTAATAGCTGCATTCATTTCCTTTTTCTGGCTAAAAATGCATTTCCAGCAAGTTCAGAAAATTACTGTTTATCTAACTAGAAATAAGGTGTCCTTTTCACGTCCTGTTAATTAAACCGATATATCCAGGGGTGGTTGCAGCCAATGTTTTTGCTGGTGTTGGTGTTGTACCAATGCTGGGACCATAGGCAGGAGAGCTAAGTTTCTGGTCATGAATTCCATGTTATAATAAAAGCAGTCATACCGGAATGAGAAATGCTTAGCCAGAAAACAAAAAATGTAATGTTATTTAGCAGGGATATGCAACTAGTGGACTTCCAGCTGTTGCAAAACTACAAGTCCCATCATGACTCTGCCTCTGGGTGTTATGCTTGTGGCTGTCAGAGTCTTACTATGCCTCATGGGAATTGTAGCTGGAGGTCCGCTAATTGCATATCCCTGTTATATAGTAAACAATCACTGAAAATAGAACATTAAATGTTATATAGCAAGCAACCACTTGGTCACAGTGGAGACAACAGCTATGGTGGACATAGCATGTTGTCACAGATATTATGTATGCCCACATTGCACTGATCATGGGGCACGGAACAAAGATGCATAATGAATAGAACCAGAGCCTGTTTACTGCAAACAAGCATGATCTGTGCTTGATCAGATTCACTGGGGTCCATGTGTAACATTAGGGGCATAACAGACCCCTGATGTCTCCTTAAAGATAGACTGTCATTTCTGTTTTGCTATCAGATAGGGGCCACAAATCCCTTCTAGGCAGGTCATGCACATTAAAGAGGCATTAAACCCAAAACAAAAAAATATATGCATTACAGCTTGCCAATCCTTAGATGTGGTGGCTGCATTGGTGTTCTTCTTTAAGGCTTTTTTTCCATTTTAACCTAGTGATCTGGGCAGTAACACATCTTCTGTATTAGAATGACCCTACTCTGGGTGAAAGATGTACTAGCAGATTTAAATACACTAACAAATTGAAGCCAAAAGCCAGATAACACAGCAGTTCCACAAGCAGTTACAGCAACAGTTTTTTTTTACCTTTTGGGATAAAGGTTTTATATAAATAGATAAAATCTGATCCTTTTATGCACCCCTGACAGTGGTAAATGGGTTGTCTCAACCACGTAGTTGCTACATCTGCAAGACAGCGTGTTCTGTTGAAAAACAACAGACTTACTGGGAGGATCACCAGGTGAAAATTAAGGGAAAGAGAGCCCAAAAAAGAAAACAATGCAGCCATCACATCGAAGAATTTGGTAAGCTGCAATAAAAATAAATGTTTGCTTTTGGGTTTAATAACACTTTAGCCTTCCTTCCGCTCTGTAATGTTAAAATGCTTATACAGATAGTTGTGTAACAGAAAATGTTCAGTACTGTAAATCAAACACTACAAATATCTGAGGAAAAAACACAAACATGAAAAAAGAAAAAAGTGAACAGAAGAAGGTAAACAAAATTGACCACACATATACAATCTTATCGTGATAAATTGGTGTTCATATAAAATTGTTATATAGTACACATAAAGTCCACAGAACAGGAGAAAAATGTGAAATGTTGCAAAAATCACTGCACATTATGTAAGTATTTTACTGCAACGCTATATTAGAGGAAGAGATTATTGAGAGAAAATGACAGTTTATTATGCCAATCAAGAGCCAAAAATATTGCATTGTCACACTTCACAACAGATTGAGCAGATTTCATCTGCATGTAAACAGATTGTGCAGATTTCATCTGGAGATAAAAAAAATCCTTTTTTCTGAGACTTAAGACAGAAAACTTTTACAGATTAGCAGTACAACCTTTCATCCTTTATGATCGATCAATATTTCAGAGGGAAACAGCGAGCAGATTTAACCTGGAAATAAAAAATGTGTGTCTTTTTTTCTGAGACTCAAAACACTAAGTCACTAAAGTAAGAGACCAAGCAGATTTCATCTGGAAAAAAAAACATGTGGGTATCTTTTCTGAAACTGAAGACCGACAAATTGTACAAATGTGCAGCACAACTTGTCACCCTTTTTGATAAGCTTCCATTTTAGTGGGAGAAAGCAAATTAAGCTAAAGGCAGAGAAAATGTTACAGCTTTTGCAGCACATACTTTCATCCTTTTTGATAGGCCATCATTTTAAGGGGCTAGAGCAAGAAATTGTTACCTGAAAAATATAAGCATACTATATTTTTCATGAGACTCCACAGTATACAGAAAATGTTTACAGGTTTGCAGCACAACCTTTCACCCTTTTTTGATTTCAGAAGGATTGAGCAGGCAGAATGCATCTGAGACTTAAAGCGGAGGTCCACCCTAAAGTGGAACCTCCGCTGATCGAAACCCCCCCCCACTACAGGTATTTTCACCCACTTCCGGGCATAGACTCCTACGGGAGTCTACGCCATTTCCAGCCCTGCCGCGCTGTCTGCTGGGACACACACGGGTCCCAGTGACAGCGCGGAGATTTCCTATTGCGCGGCACCACTCGCGCATGCGCAGTAGGGAACCGGGAAGTGAAGCCGATTCGCTTCACTTCCTGATTCCCTCACCTAGAATGGCGGCGGCAGCAGCCGAGGCCCGAGCGGTCGATCGGCCTCGGCTGCCGGCATCGCTGGAACCCGGGACAGGTGAGTGTCCATTTATTAAAAGTCAGCAGCTGTAGTATTTATAGCTGCTGGCTTTTAATATTTTTTTTTTTAGGTGGAATCCCTCTTTAAGACAGAAGAATTGTACAGATTTGCAGCAAGAAGAGAGTGAATATATATTATCTGCAAAAAAAAGGTGTCTTTTGCTGAAGCTCAAGACAGTAAGAAAATGTACAGATTTGCAGCAGAGCCATTTATCCTTTTTCAGACGGAGGTACCAAGCAGATTTCATCTGGAAATTTAAAAAAAAAAAATTTTCTGAGATTTTTTTGATAAGTTGCTATTTCAAAGGAAGAGACCAAGCAGATTTCATCTAGAAATAAAAATTGTCTTTTTTTCTGAAACGCAAAACAGAAAACCTTCTGTAAATTTGCAGCACAGACTTTCATTTTTGATAGGTTGCTAATTTCATCTGGAAATAAAAATGTGTTTATTTTTCCTGAGACTGAAGACAGAAAAACTTTATAGATTTTCAGCACAGACGTTTATGCTTTTGATAGGCTGCTGTTTCATACACTGAGTGCAAACAGATTTCATCTGAAAATAAAAGATATTGGGGTTGATTTACTAAAGGCAAATCCACTTTGCACTGCAAGTGCACTTGGACACGCAGTTGCTGTAGATCTGAGGGGACGATCTGAAATGAGGGGAAGCTCTGCTGATTTTATCATCCAATCATGTGCAAGCAAAAATGCTGTTTTTCATATTCCATGCATGTCCCCCTCAGATGTACAGCAACTACACTTCCAAGTGCACTTGCAGTGCAAAGTAGATTTGCCTTTAGTAAATAAACCCCATTGTGTCTTTTTTTTTTCTGAGACTCAATGCAAAAGAAATTGTATATATTTTCAGCACAACCTTCGTCCTTTTGATAAGCCACTATTTTAGATGAAGAAATCAAGGTTTCATCTGGAAGTAAAAACGTTTGTGTTTTTTTTCCCCATGACTCAAGACAGAGACATTTTACAGATCTACAGCACAACTTTTCATCTTTTTTGATAGGGTGCTATTTAAGAAAAAGAGAGAAACCAGATTTTATCTGAAAATAAAAACAAAGTGTCTCTTTTTTTTCTAAAACTGAAAACAAAAAGATTGTGCAGGTTTTTCCTGAAAAGAAAAAGAGCAAGCAGAGTGCATCTGTAAACAAAAAAAATTTTTTTTTTTTTCTGAAACTCAAGACAGAACAACTGTAAGGCCGCGTACACACGGGCGGACTGTTCGCCCAACTTTGTCCGCTGAACAGTGTTTGGGCGGACAGTCCGCTCGTGTGTGGGCTTTCAGCGGACAGTTTCAGCGGACAGTTGGACGGACAAGGTTTTTCGGAATTTCCGAAAAACTGTCCGCTGAAACCTTGTTTCAGCGAACAGCCCGCTCGTGTGTAGGCTTGTTCGTCAAACAAAGTTGCGCGCATGCTCAGAAAGGATTTTCACGCCGAAAGCTATAATGCAGTGTATAGGACGTTGTATTTTTCGTCCCGTCGTACGTGCCGTTCACGTCATCGCGCACGGTTTCAGCAAACTGTTCGTCCGTCGTGTGTGGCCATGTCCGTCCATGCTAAGTTTGAGCGGACTGTTTGCCGAAACTGTTGGACGGACAAAGTTGGGCGAACAGTCCGCGCGTGTGTACGCGGCCTTAAGGTTTGCAGCACAGTCCTTCATCCTTTTTCACAGGCCAATATTTCAGTGGAGCAGGCAATCAGATTGCATCTGGAAGTAAAATATGATTGTCTTTTTTTCACAGAATGAAAAAGTAACAATTTCACTCATTTGTACCTCAGCTGTTAATGCTTTTTGGACTGATTGCAATTTCAGGAGGACTGCACAAGCATATTGCTTTGGAATTGAAAAATTAGTTTTTTTTAAATTCCATTAAAAGAGAGAAACATTTTACGGATTTGCAGGACAATTTTTTTACTTTTTTCTACCTGCGAGAGCAAGCAGATCTTGCTATAACAAAAGTGAATGTTTATTTTTAGATGCATTCTCCTTGCTCTTTATCTCTAAAATAGCAGCCTGTCCAAAAAGGTTTAAAAGCTGTGCTTTCATTCTGTTAATAAAATAATAACTAAATCTTTTATTGCAAGATGCAAACTTATCCTCTATCTTGTGGTCTGTTCAAACAGGTTAAACATTGTTCTGCAAACATGAAACATTTTTCTGCTCTAATTTGAAACAAAATTTGAAGAGAGATTGTGACCTGACCCAATCCTAGTAGAATATTGGCTTGCCTCCATCCCTAAATTAGGTAAGACATGTGTAGAGAATCGGACTGGGACTTTAAATGAGGCAAGTCAATCATTAATCAGCTGTTTCTATTGCCTAAATAATAAGGTCATATTGTAACATATTCCACAGAATCACAACTATATCAATAATTTAATAATACTTATAATAATACCGTAATCACAAGATTTCCGAAGTAATATTCGTATAAAATATTTAATATAATTGATCATTGGACATGGTGATACAAATGATAAAAATAATAAAGCATACACAAGGCAATTGATGTGGTTAATACAGCCATATATGTAAAAAAATCAACAAAACGATAGATTTAGTGGTTATATAAAAAAATTAAAGCATCCATAAAGAGTTAACGCATTTCATGGTTTTGTACCAATCTTCAGGAGTCGGATGCATATAGATATGGGCTGGAGAGAAAACATTTTTTTATTAAATAACAAAGGGAATCCTCTATTTGGGTAGAGGGTAGGTCTAAAGAGATATATAGTTTCCAGAATACTCACGAAACGCCAAAGGATGGGATCAAAACTCCTAGGGTGAAATTTAATGGTGGTCTGGGCTACATATGGTCTCAACCGGGGTTGAGGCAAAGAACATCCCCCAAAATGGGTGAACCCCGGACCAGGGAAAAACAGCCGACATAATCACCAGAACACCACACTGCATCATCTGCATATGCCAATAAAGTGGTGATGTCAGAAATCCTAACCCCAACGCAGTCATTAGAACCTGCTGGTCTATATACAGTAACCTATGGTTGCTTCAGGAGGCCACAACCTGGCTTGCAGGATAGCTTGAGCTTGAACAGTCCTCCTATTATGCGTTGTCCCCCTTCCTTTTCCTCCTCTTACTTGTATCCAGCATCCCACATGGCATCTCTTCTTTCCTCTCTGTCCAGCTCCCGCATGAAATCTCTTGAAACTGTTATATCAGTCTCTCATGGCTCTCCACCTTTCAAGTCCTCTCTTTTCAATTCAGCCTGATGCTAGTGCTTGTGCAGTGCAGGTCACATTCAATACAAAGAATGCTTTCAAAAGATCTATTGCTTGAAAGGAGTGGGACACATTCTGCACATACACATCTGAATAAAACGTAATATTTGTACAGAATGAGTTGCAGCCAAGAGATTTGAAAGAACCTTCATCAAAAATAGACGTGCCTAATAAAAAAGAAGCCTCAACCTCTAGTTGTGTATTACTTCAGTCTATAAGGATGGCCGCACACTACGCAACTTTTGGCCAGTTCCTGATGAGCGGACCAAAATTCATTCCATGGGTGGCCCTGTTGCCAACCTCCCACTTGACATCCTTTGACTCTTGAAAAGGAAGTGAACATACATTTCCGCAATTAGGACTTAATATATATTTTAAAAATACAATACATGGTGTCTTTCAATAAATTACTGCATTAAGTGCTAACTGGCTTTTTTCTTTTTTTCTTTTTTTCATTTACCTGAAGATCCTATTCACATCAATGTATTTTTCTCCTTACCGTGTTTCCCAAGCAAACCAGTAGAAATCATTCGAAGCACATCACACATTGTTGTGCATTTTTAATGTGTGTTGAAATGCACTTTGTGTTTAATGTAAAGGCCTGTCATAACTCATATCACAATGTGTTGACATGTGTTGTAATGCATTGACAGGTCTTAATGCATGCATTTTGATGCACTTCCAATGGAAATCGAAGTATCAAACAAAAAACAGCCTTCATTTTCTTTATCAGTTTTATACCTCATTCCATATATCACAATATATAAGATACAATGTTTCAGTTTTAAGTACAAGTCCACAGCTGCAATAGTGGATGTTTACTTCAGCTTTAGGGAATTTACAACAAGACTGGACTTCACACAGTCAGTGACTGACTTACACATCCACTAATGATAGTGGGTGTTGTCTGATATTTCAGGTATGACATACGTGATAGACACAATGGGGAGTCCCCAAGCCCTGTAAAAATTACAGCTTCCTTCTCATAGTTCCATCATCTTCAAATGCAGAAATCATAACCACGCTGGAATCCAAAATATTAGGAAGTAGCTTGTAATGTATTAAATATCAACTCCAGCTATATCTCTCTCTCTCTCTCTTTTTTTTTTTAGTTTTGAATAAATCTTTCTATCTCTAATGCCGTGTACACACGACCAAATTTTTCGACAGCAAAGGTCTGACGGAACGAATCCGTCGGACAATTAGATCGTGTGTGAGCTCCATCGGACCTTTGCTGTCTAAAAATCTGCCAAACTTTGGAAATGATTGTTTCAAATTTTACCCAGTTCCTATGGAGAAATCCTGTTTTCTGTATGCTAGTCCGACGGACAAAAACGGACGCTAGGGCTGCTATTGGCTACAGGTTATGAACTTCCTTATTCTAGTCCGGTCGTACGTCATCACGTTCGAATCTGTTGGACTTTGGTGTGATTGTGTGTGGCCAAGTCCGTTCATTCGGAAAGTCCATCGGAACTCCGCCGAAAGTCTGTCGGGAAGACCGTCGGACCTAGTCTGCCGGAAAGTCCGGTCGTGTGTACGCGGCATAAGGCTTTTACCATTGTCTGTGCCCTAACTGGTGCGATAAAGGAGAAGCACAGATAAATAGGAGAAAGCAGAAGAAGAGCTGAGGGAGGAGACACATTTCCTAGAGAAAGGAGGTAGCATTTGAACCATATCATACAGTACAAGACATGTAATCATAGAACATGGGTTGTTTGCAGGCTACCTTCAGCTGATTGAACACTGGCAAAACACTTTCTAGAGGCACCTCTCGAGTGCACAAATATAACCCAACCCACAGACTTCAATAAAGTTTTGAAAGGTTGTAACCGTTATCCAGTCTATCCAAAGCAAAGAGATGAACACCCCCATGGTTAGGTTTGCTCCAGAACTTTTGAACATCACAAAAGTTCAGACCCAAACAATGAACCCCATTGAAGTCTATAGGACCCAAACTCAAAAAATCTAAATTTTTGAAGGCTTATATTAAGTTATTAAGTTATTTGCCAAAAAAGGGTATAGGGACCCGGCTAATGCCCTGGGGGACATATACCAATGCAAAAAAAAACGTAAAAAATATTTTTTTTAAAGGAGCAGTGATTTTAATAATGTTTAAAGTGAAACAATAAAAATAAAACATTTCTTTAACCACATGCCGACCAGCGCACAACTATGTACGTCGGCACAATGGCATGGCTGGGCAAATGGGCATACAGGTACGTCTTCTTTAAATAGAGGTATTGTGGGCACTGCCGCATACTCCATTACTGTGCCCACGGGTCCCACGGACTCGATGTCAGCTGGGGGCCCGCGATCATGTCACGGAGCGGCAGAACGGGGAGATGCCTATGTAAACACGGCATTTCCCGGTTCTGCCTAGTGACATGACAGGCATCTACTACTCCCTGTCATCAGGAGCAGTGATCGTTGTCATGTCAGTGGTAGCCCATCCCCCCCAGAGTTAGAATCACTCCCTAGGAAACACTCCTTGATCGCCCCCTAGTCTTTAACCCCTTCCCCGCCAGCGTCATTTACACAGTAATCTGTGCATTTTTATAGCAACGATCACTGTATAAATGACAATGGTCCCAAAATAGTGTTAAAAGTGTCCAATGTGTCCACCATAATGTCACAGTCATGATAAAAATTGCAGATTGCCTCTATTACTATTAAAAAAATATATAATAAAAATGGCATAAATCTATGCCCTATTTGTAGATGCTATAACTTTTGAGCAAACCAATTAATATATGCTTACTGCAATTTTTTTTTAACCAAAAATATGTAGAAGAATACATATCGGCCTAAACTGAGAAAGAAATGTTTTTTTTAAATAAATTTTTGGGGGATATTTATCATGGCAAAAAGTAAAAAATATTGCTTTTTTTTTCAATTGAAATTACAACATTTTTGTTTATAGCGCAAAAAATAAAAACCGCAGAGGTGATCAAATACCACCAAAAGAAAGCTTTATTTGGGGGGAAAAAAGAATGTCAATTTTGTTTTGGTACGACGTCGCACGACCACGCAATTGTCAGTTAAATTGACGCAGTGCCGTATCGCAAAAAAGCGCTCTTGTAAGGAAGGGGGTAAATTCTTCCGTGGCTGAAGTGGTTAAATATAGTGCCGGGGGGGGGGGGGGGTGTCTCCTTAGTCTTCCTGTAAAGTGGTCCATCTGCACCGCGTAAAAGAACCTGCTGCAGCAAAACTGACATTTATAAAGAAAAAATAAATACATTTAAATCAATTTTTTCCTGAAAGCTTTCTTTATTTTGTAAACAACGGCTTGGGGAGCCAGTGGATTCAGGCCATGATTTAGTGTACTCAGAACAAGAGTAGAGATTTTTTGGATACATTCTGGTGTCTCTTTGGCAGGCTCTGGATGAAAAAAAAAAATTTGCACCAAAGTGAGCAAGCCTTATGTGAAGAAGCCAAATTATCCACTTGACCTCTAGAAGATTTACCCCCCTTCATGACCAGGCCATTTTTTGCAATACGGCACTGCATTATTTTAACTGACAATTGTGCGGTCGTGCAACACTGTACCTAAACAAAATGTATGTCCTTTTTTTGTCACAAATAGAGCTTTCTTTTGGTGGTGTTTTGATTACGTCTGCGTTTTTTTTAATTTTTGCACTATAAACAAAAAAAGACTGACAATTTAAATAAATAATAATAAAAAAAAAGCAAAGCAATATTTTTTACTTTCTGCTATAAAACATATTCAATGAAAAAATTGAAAAAAATCAAATTTCTTCATCAATTTAGGCCAATATGAATTCTGCTGCATATTTTTGGTAAAAAAAATCCCACTAAATGTATATTGATTGGTTTTCACAAATGTTATAGCATGTACAAACTATGGGATATAGTGGGACTGCAATATTGTAGTGGACAGTCCGGACACTACAGCCCCATACACACTATCAGATTTTCTGCTGTTTTTTTCCTTCAGATTTACCAAAACCATATAATATGAGGTCAAACCTAAGGAGTTTCAATGTGTATGCAATCAGACAGGACCTTGCACTACATGGTTTTGGTAAGTCTGAAGACAAAAATCAGCAGAAAATCTGATAGTGTGTATGGGGCATTACTGACACTTTTGACACTTGCCACCACATATATATAGGGTCAGCAAGTGGTTAAAGTACACTCAGGCCAAGATTAACAATTTTTTTTTAAGATAAAGTCTGGTGTCTCTTTTGCAGATGTTGGATAGAAAGCAAGAATTGGCCTTGCTGTAAAAAATTTAATTAGAATGCCCCTATCACACAGATGTGGAAAAATTGGGCTTTGGGTGTTGGTGGTGACTTCACCCCGTAACCTTCTAGAGGTACTCTTGATGAAAGCAAGAATTGGCCTTGCTGTAAAAAAAATTAATCTGATGTCCCTGTCAAACAGTTGCAGAACAATTGGGCTTTAGGTGTTGGTGGTGCCTTTCCACCTCAACCCCTATACAGGTACTCTTGATGAAAGCAAGAATTGGCTTTGCTGGGCTCATGGGAAGTTCACATGCCACTGAGCGATCCCATAATGCACTGCAATCTCGATTGGCCAAAGCATGCACCTGACCTGTATGCTTTGGCCAATCATAGCGCAATGTACTGTGAGTGCCATGATTGGCTAAAGGCAGGGTGCAGTGGCGTAACTAGAACCTTCAGGGCCCCGATGCAAGAAACCATGAAGGGCCCCCCTGACAGGGCCCTTTACTCCGAGTTTGGTGGCGGAACAACAGAACCCGGTTGCAAGTGGGTGGCTACATGTAAAGGAACCAATTTCTCCATTTGCCGCCGCTTCTCCACCTCTCCCTTCCACAGGCATTCAGCGGCTGCAAGAGGAAAATGGAGAGATGGGTTCCTCTATGTCGGTGTTTCTCAAGCTTTTTCCAGTCAGGGCACCCTTTAAGTACATCCCTAGGTGAATGGGGCTGCACTGCAACCACCCTGCAACTGTGTGCATTGCATGCAGTTGCAGCATAGTGATGATGCATTTAAGGGGTTGTAAACCCTTGTGTTTTTTCACCTTAATTCATCCTATGCATTAAGGTGAAAAAACACCTGGCAGTCATCGGAACCCCAGCCCCCACCTTTTTACTTACCTGAGCCCTGGAACTTCACCAGGTGGAGATGCGCTCTTCCTTTGCCCGGGGTTCTCGGCTCCTGATTGGATAGATTGATAGCAGCTCAACCATTGGCTCCCACTGCTGTTAATAAAATCCAATGAGGCGGGCGTCGGGGGCGCCTGCAAGGTAACCCCCCCCCCCCCGGGAGAGCGCTTCTCCTAGGGGGTTGTCTGATAAGAGGAGGAGCCACGAGAGCCACCGAGGGACCCCAGAATACAAGGTTCGGGGCCACTCTGTGCAAAACGAGCTGCACAGTGAGGGTAAGTATAACATGTTTGTTATTAAAAAAAAAAAAAAAAAAACCTTTACAATCACATTAAGGGATTAAAACAGGTGGTCAGGAGGCAACATATTGCCCCTTTACCAGCTGTCAAATGCCTCTGAAAAGCGATCTGAGCACAGATCGCTTTTCAGAGTAATAGCATTTTTTTTGCTGCTACTTTGAACAAGCAAGAAAAAAAAAACAGTTCTGATTGTACACAAATGGAGTAGGGCTGGGGAAAAAAATCGATTTGAATCTTGATTTGAGTTGAGAGGTCAAATCGATTAAAATTTTCAGCAAATAGTTTTTTTTTAGATATTTATTTTTTCACCAGGATCAGTGCTGACACCGCACCGGTCCTGAGGAGCTGCATGCAGGAGTTTTTAGGTGAGGCAGTGGCTTCGGCCTAGCCCGCGAGGCCGGACCTGCGGACTAGGACGAAGCCACGGCCTCACCTAAAAACTCCTGCATGCAGCTCCTCAGGACTGGCGCGGTGTCCATAAAAAAAAACTGGATTCGATTTGTGAATTGAGTTTTTTTTTTTTTAAATGACAACATTTTTTTTTTTTAGAAAATCGCCCAGCTCTAATATGGGAAGGGGGGGCAGGATTAAACGCAGATACATAAAATGTGCATAAATACATCTAAACAGCGGTGGCTCGTGCTCAAAATTTTTGGGGGGCACAAAAATTTTTATAAACCAAATCATCAAATGCAGCCACTGTGCCGTCAAACGCTGCCACTGTACCCTCAAATGCAACCACTGTGCCCAAACGCTGCTACTGTGCCCAACAAACGCTGCCTCTGTGCCATCAAACGCTGTCATTGTGCCATCAAACGCTGCCACTGTGCCATCAAACGCTGTCACCGTGCCATCAAACGCTGTCACCGTGCCGTCAAACGCTGCCACCGTGCCATCAAACGCTGTCACCGTGCCGTCAAACACTGCCACCGTGCCATCAAACGCTGCCACCGTGCCATCAAACGCTGCCACCATGCCCATTTAACGCTGCCATTGTGCCATTAAAGACTGCCACTGTGCCCATTTAACGCTGCCACTGTGCCATCAATTGCAGCCACTGTGCCATCAATTGCAGCCACTGTGCCATCAAAAGCTGTCACTGTGCCATCAAACACTGCCACTGTGCCATCAAACACTGCCACTGTGCCATCAACTGCAGCCACTGTGCCCATTTAACGCTGCCACTGTGCCCTCAAACACTGCCACTGTGCAATCAATTGCAACCACTGTGCCAAACGCTGCCACTGTGCCCTCAAATGCTACAACTGTGCCATTAAACGCTGTGCCATTAAACGTGTGCCCCCCCCTGCCCGCTCGCCATCTACACACATGCACATACACATACACGCACACATGCACATACACATGCACACACATACACGCATACATACACACACACACACACACACACACACACACACACACACACACACACACACACACACACAAATACACACACACATACACACACACACAAATGCACACACACATAAAGTCTGTTCAAAAACGGCAGTGCTTTATCTTACCTCTTCCTGCCGGGTACTGCACTGTAGGGGGAGACAAAGAGCACACACTGCTTTCACTTTAGTTACAAGCAGTGTGATGACTCTGAGCTCCCCGCACAGCGCACAGTGCCGATTACACTTCGGCTGAAGATCGGGGAGCTCGGTCACAGCCGCCCGCTCCTTCAGATATACAGGGGGGCCCTGAAGGCCCCCCTGCAGCACGGGGCCCGGTCGCCTTGGCGATCGCAGCGACCCCTATAATTCCGCCACTAGCAGGGTGTTTTTGGCCAATCATGGCTCAGGGGCTAAGTCCATGCCCTACAGTTTATAATTCTGCTTACACTGCAGCCACATGTAATATGTATTAGTGGAGATTAGGCAGGTAGTTAGTGTATTGTGCAGTCAGTCAGTTAAGTGCAGTCAGTGTAGTGCAGTGTATATGATACAGTGTAGTGCAGTGTATATAACACAGTATAGTGTGGTATATATAACACAGTGTAGTGCATTGCATATAACACAGTGTAGTGCAGTGTAAATAACACAGTGTAGTGCTGTGTATATAACACAGTGTAGTGCAGAGTATATAATACAGTGTAGTGCAGTGTATGTAACACAGTGTAGTGCAGTGTACTTTAACACAGTGTAGTGCAGTGTATATAATACAGTGTAGTGCAGTCTAAATAATACAGCATAGTACAGTGCATATAACACAGTGTAGTGTAGTGTATAATATAGTGTAATGTATAATACAGTGCAGTGCAGTGTATAGAACACAGTATAGTGTGGTGTATACAGTGTAGTGCAGTGTATATAACACAGTGTAGTGTAGTGTATATAACACAATGTCGTGCAGTGTATATAACACAATGTCGTGCAGTGTATGAAATATAGTGTAGAACAGTGTATATAACACAGTGCAGTGCAGTGTATATAATGCAGTGTAGTACAGTGTTTAACATGGAGTAGTGTAGTGAATAACACAGTGTTGTAGTGCTACTGAAGTGCTGGTGTGTACAACACTTCTGTCTCACCACTGACCCTTTTTTTTCATTATGAATTTTTATTTGTATTTGTTTTATTTTTTTGCAGTATCAAACTCTGTTGCTGCATTATTAGTACACCCCCTTCTGTGTCACATTCTTTCTGCGTCAGCACTACAATGATATAATTTTTTTTTCTTGATTTTTTTTTTTTGGCAGAGCAGCAGCACGAAGAATATTTCCCCCCTTTTTTTGGAGGGGGGAGGCTTTTTAATTTTTATTTTTTTCAGCAGCAGCAAAAAATAATTCTCCATAATTTCTAGATTGTAAGCTCTAACGAGCAGGGCCCTCTGATCCCTCCTGTATTGATTTGTATTGTAAGTGTACTGTCTGCCCTCATATTGTAAAGCGCTGCGCAAACTGTTGGCGCTATATAAATCCTGAATAATAATAATAATAATAATAATTGTTGTTTTACATTTATTTTATGTCTCCACGATTACTGCACCCTTATTTTCTTTATTAAAAAAAAGTAAAAAAACTATAATAAAACAGTTTAAAGTGCACCAAGCACAAATGTATTGGACCCCAGCACCTCTGGCTCTTACAGACCTATTTCATTAAATAATGTGGATGCAAACATTTTAGCAAAGGTAATAGCTGATTGATTAAATAAAATAATTCCTTCCCTGGTGCAGAATGACCAGGGAGGTTTTTTTCCCTGGTCGCTCTACTAGAATGAAGATACGTAGACTTTTTCAGAATATGTAATATCCCCATGACCACTCTTATACCAGGGTTATCATGTCATTGGACACTTGTAAGGCATTTGATAGCGTAGAGTGGACCTGCTTCTTTAAGGTGTTACAACTTTATGGGTTTGGTCCTCAGATGATTTCCTGGATCTGGGTCCTCTACACTGATCCAGTGGTCAGAGTTCAGGTCAATACCTCTGTCCCTCCGACATTCTCCATCCCGAGGGATACACGGCAGGGCAGCCCCCTGTCTTCACTCCTCTTTGCATTGGCCATTGAACTATTAGCTGTTCAGATCCACTCCTCATCGACTATTCAGGGTCTCATTATTGGCACTATTGAAGAGCAAATTTTATTATATGCCGATGATGCAGCTATATATTTTGCTGACCCTTCTATGGCCTTATGTCCCCTATTATAAGAGATGGAGAGTTTCAGTGGGTTTTCGGGTTTCTGGATCAATTGGTCCAAATCTAGTCTTTTTTGCCTAGACCCAAGGGCAGAACAGGTAGTTCATCTGAGTTCTCAGTTCCAGGTGGTCCATTCCTTCCGCTATTTTGGAGTGGTTTTACAGTTACCTCTGAACTCCTATGTGCCTAATAATCTGTGTCCAATTATTGCCCAGCTACAACAACACAAAAGCCAGTGGATGAATTCCCCATTAGACCTTATGGGCAGAGTCAATTTATTAAAGATGATTTTCCTTCCAAAGCTCCTATATGTAATGGCTAATGCTCCCTGTAAAATTCCCAAACCTTTATTTAAGCCAATTGATTTTCTTTGCACGTGTTTCCTCTGGAACCGGAATGCTCCCAAAATGGCCTAAGAAATCTTAAAACTGCCCTCTCATTTAGCTGGCTTAGCGTTTCCAGATTTTTACCTTTACTGTGTTTAGCATGCCAGCTAGTGGCGATACATGACTGGTTACATCCCTCTCCACATAATGCCTAATGCCACATAATGCCTGTCCCACCACTGAAGCCACCATAGCTTCCTCACTCGAGACTAGACTAGGTTACAAACTACATTGTCTATTTTTACTACTATAGTGACCCATTTTTCCAAAGATACATGAGCCTCCTCCCCTAACAATCCTCTTTGGAATAACCCCATACTGAATGAAATATTAATGAATCCTCATCCACAGTACTGGATTGTGAGGGGAGTTAAATACCTCCGTCATTCATACATGGAACAGGGCCTTAAGTCCTTTTCTTAAATGCGAGAGGACTTCAGTCTTACAACCTCCTCTTTCTTTTTTTATTTTTAACTTCGTCATGCTCTGAGAGAACAATTTGGCTCACTCTCGCTTCCACTATAGATGTCCCCACTACAGAAGCTACTCAGAAACTCGGATACTACTAAATTGATCTCTCAATGTTACTCTGCACTAATGGCTGATTCCAATCCGTGGTTTGCTGCAGCACAAACCTGTTGGGTTGCTTTAGATATTCAATTCACTGATGATGATTGGACTGAATTTGTGGACACTTATAAAAGCTCGGTCATATCCTCTAGAGATAGAGTTATGCAACTAAAGGTATTTCATCATCGTCATCTTACCCCGTATTAAATGTATAAGATGGGCTTGCGTTCTACACCGGAGTGTTCCCGAGGTTCTGGAACTGAGGCTGACTTTATCCATTGTTCCTGGTCCTGCCCGTTAGTTTATTCCTTCTGGTCAGCAGTTGACTCATTATTATGTACTATCCTGGGTATCCCTAATGTTCTGCATCCTACAAATTGTTTATTAGGTATTTTTGGCAAACTATTTGGTTCTACATACCCTCAGGGCAGCCATGAGAAAGCACTGTTTATCACAGGTTACAATGGGTACATTGATAAAATAATATTTTTCACAATCTCCTCCACCTTTTTCTTCTACATATCCTGTGTTATCTTCTTTCAGCTACTTCCTGTCTACATGCACATTCCTAAAATTATTAGGACTGACTTCCTGATAGTTACAATAGTGGACCATGTCTATGCAATGTGTCTTGGCACAACAGATTTTGGTCTCCATCAGGGATTTTGTGTGACAGGATGACAGCGCAGAACCACCAGGTATTATTCTACAAAATAAATACTACTACTACCTCCTATAGGGGGTGATTGTTGGTTGTTATGTTTTACTGCACTTTATACTCTTTTATTACTATTTAGAGCTGGTAATGGAATGTTGGTATAGAATGCAGCCCTAAACAGTAATTCTGTAAAGAACCACAATCTTGCTGCAAGATATACTGTATATTTCAGAAGAAAAATAAAGGAAAAAACGTGTTTAGTTGTAGTTTACCCTGAATAGATTGATTTTATCTGATGACTGGTCTACTTGCAAACATAATAGCAATAATTAATATCTGGTATGTTGCAACCTTTTATATTTGTATTTGTAATTTTATTATTCTTACCACTAATGCTTCTTTCTTTGGTGAGGTGCATCTTAAAACGGACCCTTCACACTGATCTAATGAATCGGAGTGCACATTCTCTGTCCATATATGTGCGCAATCCATATGCCACTCCTACCCTGAGATCGTGTTCTATTTTTAGGCTCCCACAGTCTAAGTTTAGGTAGTGACATAAACCTTAACATTGGAACTGTATCAACAATACTCTCTAAATGGAAACAAAAATTATTTCCTATAATGAAACCCTTACTGCTTTACCATTATGATTCAGGAGTGTTCTTATAAAAATGGCAGTTATTGCCAACACAGTGCCTTCAAAAACTGAGCAA
This sequence comes from Lithobates pipiens, assembly GCF_037356315.1. Lineage (NCBI taxonomy): Eukaryota > Metazoa > Chordata > Amphibia > Anura > Ranidae > Lithobates > Lithobates pipiens. The sequence continues at coordinate 251,677,891 of NW_027507718.1, read as the reverse complement.
AGAGCACTAATAGCCCCTAACATTGATAATGAACAAAATTCCCCTGTAAGGTATTAAAAGTTACTTAAAACTATTTACTGATAAGAACAAAGTACATTCAACACCTTAAAGTGAACTGCCAGCCAAGCAGCTGAAATTCACATCCATGCTTACCATATTTACTTTAACTCCCATGTGTACTTCTCTCACTCTGGTGCGTCACACATATCCGCCACCAGGGGAGGGCTGGCAGCCTTAGGCCTGGGAGTCAAGTGGCCCGGTGAACCACCAAATCAGCTCACTATCCATGCCAATCTGTTTTTATAATGGATATTGGTGTTATGAAGCAAGACAAATATGATACAATGTGGTAACATAATTTAATGTAAATAGCAACAAAGAAGGTTTAACAAAAATAATTAATTAACACTGCAGTCTGATGAGTGCCCATCAATGCAGCATGATCAATGCCCATCAATGCAGCCTCACCAGTGCCCATCAATGCAGCCTAATCAGTGTCCATCAGCTCATCATCATCAGTACCCATCAATGCCCATCAATGCCCATCAATGCAGCTTCACCAGGGTCCATCAATGCAGCCTGAATAGTGCCCATCAATGCGGCTTCACCAGTGCCCATCAATGGAGCCTCACCAGTGCCCATAAATGCAGTCCTATCAGTGCTCATCAGCCCAGCCTCACCAGTGCCCATCAATGCAGCTTCTCCAGTGCCCATCAATACAGCCTGATGTGGGAGTGTGTCGGGTCTCTCACCTCAGGGATGACAGCTCAGCAGGTCCTTGCAGGGCCTCCTGCAGGGGTGATGCTCCTGGTCCTGGGGTCAAATTATTGCAGCCAGTGCCCAGCCCTGCAGCCCGGGCCAGTCACGCGTGCCCGACTCCCTGGCACGTCCTGCCTCTGCCTGCCTCCAAGACTCCAGGAGCTGTAGTTACTGGATTCCCCCAGTCTGCACAATCTCCCCTTTCCCTACTCTGCCAAATCCCTCCTACCCCCAGTCTGTACAATCCCCACCAGTCTGCACAACCCCCCCTCCCCTATTCTCCACAATCCCCCCCAGTCTGCACAATCCCCCTCCCCAGTCTACATAATCCCCCCTGCCCTAGTCTGCACAATGCCTCCCTAGTCTACCCAATCCTTCAAACCCTCAGTCTGCACAATCCCCCTCTCCCCCTATTTTTCACAACCCCCCCGCAGTCTGCACAATCCCCCCCAGTCTGCATAATTCCCCCCAGCCTGCATAATCACCCCTCCCTAGTTTGCACAATGCCTCCCCAGTCTGCCCAATCCTTCAAACCCTCAATCTGCAAAATCCCCTCCCCAGTCTGCACACTCCCCCCTGCCCCTAGTCTCCACAACCCCCCCTCCCCGTAGTCTGCACAATCCCCCCCCCAGTTTGTACAATCCCCCTCCCCCAGGCTGCACAATCCTTTCTCAGTTTACACAATCCCCCCTCCCCATAATTTTCACAATCCCCCCAGTTTGCACAATTCCCCTTTCCCCCAGTCTGTAACCCCCCAAGTTGGCACAATCCCCTCCCAAATTTGCACGGGGGGTAAGATGGAAAAGAAAAGGCAAAGCAAATAGAGGTCGGGGGAGAGAGGGGAGTTCTGCAGGGTGCAGATAGCTCACTCACCAATTAAGCTTCCCCCTCAGGCTTGTCTCTTCTGGTAGGCTGAGCACAGTGCAGGCACTGCATTCAGGGAACTGGGTGTGTGGGCGGGGTTTGGGTGGAAACAAATGGGAGGAGGAGTGTCAGATTGGACAGACAGCCGAGTGAGGGAGGAGCTAGGATGACAATGGCAATAGGATGGGTGACAGAGCAGATACAGCCCAACTCCCAGGAAAGCTTGCTTTCACTGCACTATCTACTCTATGAGCACTGACAGGAAATGCAGCAGTGATTCATAGAAATGAAGGGCAAAACATATGTTCATAGATATATATAAAAAAGTTATAAATACCTTGTCTGCTCTTTTTTAAAAGTGATAACATAAACTCTGTTCCCTTCCTCAGTTGCATAAGAGATGGGGGAGGAGAAACAACAGTACACTGAGATTCCCAGTGAAAGGCTGTGCAAGGGAGGTATGTCAGGAAAAGTCTGATCACTTTAGAAGAGCAAAGGAATATAAAAGGATAAAGGAAGCAATGCAAAGAGAACAGGAGACTTCTTCCTACAAGTAAATTGTACAACAGGCACATATCAGGAATATGAAATGCTGGGGTAACAAACACTTTAAGTAGGGTTTTACTGCTGGTTTGGCCAAAGATAGACAGGAAATTAAGTAAGCGAAAACAACTCAATGTCCTTTTTATTTGACAGGGGTTAGAAGAGAAATGCATGGATATCACCCAGATAGCACACAAACTGTTATAAAAAAATGTACTTTCTAGTGGAGTGGGGATGGTTTAGAACTTCTGTCAAAATTCTAACTATGTCTGTGTCCCTATGAGTGGGTTATATTCACCTTCTGTTCAAGTGAAAAGGGATTTTTGTGGAGGCACAGACAACATTTAAATATCTCTAGAAGGTCTAATGCCTTGTACACCCGGTCGAAAATTCAGACGGAAAGGGTCAGATCGGATTATATTATCGGAAAACCCGATCATGTGTGGGCTCTATCGGACTTTTTCCTTCAGAAATTCAGACAGAAAAAATTTGAGAGCAGGGTCTCAAATTTTCCAACAAAAAAATACGTTCTGACTTTTTCTGATCGTTTGTAGAGAATTCTGATCGGACAAAGTGCCACGCATGCTCAGATCAAATTATGAGACCAAAGCTATTGGCTACTAGCTTCAACGTAGTCCCGTCGTAATGAATGAACGTCATCACGTTCCAAACGATCAGATTTTCTGTCAACTTTGTCCGACCGTGTGTATGCAACACCAGTTTAGAACAAAATCCGTCTGAAAAAATTTGACGGATTTTGTTGTCGGAATGTCCGACCGAGTGTACAAGGCTTCACACATTCTTCATCTATCCAAAAGAAAGTGTTTTGATTGAACTTGGGTTTTGATTTAAAAAATAACTTGATGATATTGCATTTTTTACAGAAAGTGGTATTTTCCCTAAAATCTGATGAGGCTTTTTTAGTTCCAGTTCCAATAAAAGAATAATGCAAATTGAGACAGAAAAAGAATAATGCCGATTGGGGATGCATCAATATCATTTTTTGATTTTTTAATGAGTACTGATACTTTTTTTTAGTATTTGTCGATACCAATTACTGATACTTGCCACAACTGTTTTGTTTACACTTCAGCTGCCAGCAATAGTACAAAGCATTGAGAAGTTATTTACAAATGAAATACATTTTTTTTTATGTTGTTTTTTTTTCAATATGAAACGTGTAAATATATGTTAAAGGTGTAAATTATTAATGAACAACGCAAACAAAAAAATGTTTTAATCATTAATAGTTTATAAAATAGAAGTGAACAAAAATAAAAGGAGTTAATTAAGACTTTTTAGAGTAAATGAAGGGCTAATAAGGAGTTAAATTGTGAAACTTTAAAAAAGCCAAAAACAAATGTATTTTTACTTGACAGGTTGCTTTAAACTGACTTCATCTGCAGATCCAAGTTCATCTCTTTGATCTGTAGATGAATAAACAGAAGGATACAACAAGAAACAATGTCTGTTGTTGATAAACATTGCCTGGCTTTTGAAGTGGATGTTAACCCCATTCATGAAATTTGAACTGGGCACAATATATCTGCAGTGTTCTCTTATCTCTCTTCAAAGCCTCAAGTCCCATGGCTTTCTCCTGCTCCTTTCTTCTGTTATTAGCATAATAACTTCTGACAAGTTCTCAGTCAACTGTGAAAAAAACAGGCTGAATTTTGTGTCAGGGTGCATACTATAAATAGATTAGCAGACAGCTGGTCTATTTACAGCACAAACCTGCATTGTTTCTTCCTTTTTCTGCCTATGTGGAGAGGGGGTGTGTGCCCTTCATCCAATCAGCTGTCTGACAGTGTATGGAAAGAATCCACACCCACAGATGAATCAGGACGTGTAAATTTTAACAGGACATGCACTTTCTAAACCAGGGGTGCCCAACCAGTGGCCACATGTGGCCCCCGGAGCGCTCTAATGTGGCCTGCGACCTCTTATTCTGGGATGGCAAGCACAGATTGCAGGTTGCCATCCCAGAGCATCAGTGTTGTGAATGAAGCCGGCGGTAGAGGAAGCAAGCGGCAGCGGAGAAGAGCCGCATAAGCCGATGTTGCCTGTATAGAGCCAGCTCCTGTCACATATGGAGTGATACCAAATGTGCTCTGCCTGGGACAGTAACAGCCTGTGATATCTGAATGGAAGACTGTTATTAAAGGTAAGTTTATTACTAAAATCACAGTGTATATTTGGGCATATCTGTTCTGCGGTGGTTACAAGGCTGCTTTCAAACTGATCCCCAGGTGCACCTGCGGGTTACCTGCACTAAGCCACAGACTTCTGTTATTACCTGCGGGTTTGGTGCCCTTTCAGGAAGTCCAATACATCTGCAAGATTTAATATAAGTCTATGGTAAAGTGCAGCTAACCTGCAGGAAAGCAACAGGTTACTGCACCTGTGTCTGCTCTGCATATGCAGAGTGGACATGGGCCTGCCACCCGCCTGCTTCATTCATTGTGGCCCGCAACCGGGTACCAAGTCGCTTAAGTGGCCCTCGCTCTTCATCTTCATCTCTTCTTCTTTTTTTTTTTTACATTTGAGCTGTCAGTGGGGGAATCCCCTATGATAGCTGAAAGAACTGAGCCTGAAAGTATTGGTTTCAGGTATCTGAGCATTTGCATAAGCACTGATACTCATGAAAATGCTTAGTATCGGAACCAATACCGGTCTAGGTATCGGTGCAAACCTAATGCAGTATTTTTGTTAAAGTTCAACTAAAGTTTATTTTAACCACCTCAATAACAGCATGTTACAGCCCCTTCTTATCTAGGCATTTTTTCTGTTTTCATTGTTGTGATAGTTTGACTAACAATTAGTTGGTCTAGCAACACTGTACTAAAATGAATTATTATTATTTATTTTTTTAGAAAGATTGAGCTTTCCTTTGGTGGTATTAAATACCAATGCTGTTGTTTGTTTTATTATATAAAGAAAATCAGACCAAAAATGGAAATAAACTGTTTCCCTTACTTTCTCTTATAAAGCATATCAAATAAATAATCTTTTTTCAATAATTTAGTTTAAAATACATTCTGTTACATTTTATTGATAAAAAAGTGTACATTATTTATTTATGTGAAAAATTATTTATTTATGTGAAAAGTTACTGGGTCTTCAAACTATTGTTTATATATTTGAAATGTATGAACCCTGATATTATGACTGCCTGTTACATTTTTTAAGGCTTTAAAATGCCAGAACAGTACAAACACCCCCAAACAATTCTGCTGAGAATGATGATGCCACGTGTGTGAGATTTTTTTGCTGCCTAGCTGCCTAGAGGGGCCCGAAATCCAATGAGCACCTTCAGTCTTTTTTGGAATGAATGACGCATTTCCTGTCTATTACACTTTTGGAAGTCCAGTAGTACCAGGGCAGTAGAACACCCTCAATAATTTACCATTTTGCAAAGCAGACACCCCAGGATGAAAAGGTTAATAACAGCACTGGATGCAATCAGCAATACTGGCTGACTGTAATCAGGCTCTAGCAATAGTCTGAGACTAACAGTAACTAACAGGGGACGGAGCCGGCAGGAAATTCAAAAAAGTTCAAAACATAACATACACACAATACATTGTAATCTGTAGATTACATTGCTGTATCAAACCATTTCACCTCAGTGTTTTCTCTAATGCTTTGTCCAGTGCCCTTCTTACACTATTACCCTTCTTTCTGCCTGGAAACTTGAGAACTTCCATGGCATACAAAAAACGTCCCTTTAGGGGATGTTTTTTGCGGTTTTAGTGGTTTTAAACCAGCTAGAAAACAGCGATAGTAAATTAGAATAATTTGCAGAATTGAGCAATAGTGATTTGTGGGGAAATTCGTCACCAGACTCTAAAAGTGATGATAACGACAATTCTGCGACTGAGCTCAGTGATGTGCGGACTTGGTGCTCTATTGACTGTGGATCAGGCAGCGCCCCCAAGATTCCCATGTACTGGAGCATCTGGTATGAAAGTAGACATTTAATACGACAACACCTTGGTATACTGAAAATTCTTTCTGACCGATGAGGTTATTAAAAAAATTGTTACTGAGACTAGTGATGGCCGAACGGTTCGCCCGGCGGTCGTTTCGTGGCGAATTTCGGCTGTTTGCAGTCCGCCCGTTCGGCGGACTATTGGCGCCGTTCGCCCGGCGGACTTCCGTGTTTACTGTGTAAAAGAACTTTGACCTATGATGACACATCCATCATGGGGTACAGGACAGACAATTGAGACATTACAGCACATGGACACTTGGACATTCCCCCTAACTTATAAATAGACCCGATCCGGCGGCCATTTTACATTCTTACTTCTGTCACTATAGGGAGAGGTTGCTGTGTGGAGCAGGGAGAGATTGCAGTGACCCAAATCGCTAGCTATTTGGTACACAAAAGTTCTTTTCAGGACTGGTATAGGTGTTAGGTGTAGTTCAGGATATAGGTTTGCTGTGCTACTGATTGTTGCAGCAGCCTGAGTGTCTTTTGTCAGTTTAGAGAAAGGGACAGGATGGTGTGTGCTGCAGGGAGAGTCAGTTTAGTCATTAGCTGTTACTATCAGGTCCACAAAAGTGCTATTCCAGTTATTGTTCCAGTAGCCTCTGTTTTGTCAGTTTATATAGGGACAGGCAGGAAGCTGTGTGTGAGGCAGTGAGGGTCAGTTTAATCAGTAGCTGTTACTATATTAGGTCCACAAAGGTTCTTTTCAGGACTGGTATCAGTGGTATGGTAATAGGCTTGTACACGTATAATATTTTTTCTTCCAAATATAGAAAGAATATTATACTTGACTGCTGCCCTTCTGCTGCAGTCTGCTAATCAGTCACACACAACCTAATTGTTCCACAAAGGTCCTTATAAGGACTGGTAATAACCTGGTGTAGGGTGCTATAGTACATAGGGTTGAGTGAGGTACAGTCTGCTATTCTATAAGGACTGGTATAGGTCCACAATACATAGGGTTGAGGTGCACTACTGCTGACCGCTGCCCAAACTGCAGCAGTCCTTCATCGGTATAGGGACTGACGTACAGTCTGCTAATCACTCACACACAACCTAATTGTTCCAAAAAGGTCCTTATAAGGACTGGTAATAACCTGGTGTAGGGTGCTATAGTACATAGGGTTGAGTGAGGTACAGTCTGCTATTCTATAAGGACTGGTATAGGTCCACAATACATAGGGTTGAGGTGCACTACTGCTGACCGCTGCCCTATACTGCAGCAGTCCTTCATCGGTATAGCGACTGACTAACAGTCTGCTAATCACTCACACACAACCGAATTGTTCCACAAAGGTCCTTATAAGGACTGCTAATAACCTGGTGTAGGGTGCTATAGTACATAGGGTTGAGGTGCACTACTGCTGACCGCTGCCCTATACTGCAGCAGTGCTTCATCGGTATAGGGACTGAGAGTTTTGTCACAGGGTCATTTAAAAAATTACAGGCAGAGGAAAAGGCAGGCCCTTCCGCAGGGGTGGTAGGGGTAGGGCAGGAGCAACAGGCTTGAGCCAAAGTGGGAAGTTGCAGAAGGTGCGTTCAATTACTTTAAAGGACGCACCAGACTTGGTTGAGTGGCTCGCTCAGCCTTACTCTTCTGCACCCTCCTCATCCTCTGGATCTGCACCCTCTTCTTCACTCTCTGCTATGTGCACCCCCAAAGACACTACCACCAACAACACCACCATCACCACCACCACCACCACATACCTTCCGCTTGAGTCACAGGAATTATTTTCCGATCCATATCAAGAAGACATTTCTGATGCCACTCTTGGTATTGGATCAGGAAGAGGAGGTAGCAACAACCGCTACTCAGCAGTCTGACGACAGTACCCAGATGAGCCCAAGGAGGAGGTTGGTCCCCGGTGTTGCTGCCTACTCCGAGATCTCTACTTATAGCGGTGGGGAAGGTGACGTTGATGATGACGTGTCTAGTGATGTCACATGGGTGCCCACAAGAGAGGAAGAGGAGGGGAGTTCAGAGGGAGATATGGACCAGCAGATAGGGATGAGAAGCAGGAATAACTTACATTGCACAGGAGGGACAAAGCAGACTGCAAATGTATCAGGAGTGAGTCATCGACAATGTACGGTCACATCTGGCGCTCCCAGGACACCGGCACATGGCTCCACAGTGTGGGCTTTTTTTAACGTGTCCGCTGCTGACAATAGCATTGCCATCTGCAATCTTTGCAGTCAACGCATTAGTCGCGGTAAGCCCAACACTCACCTAGGGACGACCGCCTTAAGAAGGCACATGAGCAGCCATCACCGAGCCGAGTGGGAGCAATGGAACACACAAAGCCACACTCCAGGCTCTCACCGTCCAGCCTCGTCTTCTACTTCTCCTTCTCCTCTCTCCTCACAATTGTCCTCCACTCCACCGTCCATCACGCCAAGCTCACGTTTTTCTGCAAAAAGGCAGGCTTCCGTGGGCCTAATGTTCGAGCGTAAAAAAATGATGACGCCTCTTGCCCAACGGTTGACGGCTGGCTTGTCAGAACTCATAGCCCGCCAACTACTGCCATATAAACTGGTGGACTCGGAGGCCTTTCGCAAATTTGTGGCCATTGGAACACCACAATGGAAGGTCCCAGGAAGGAAGTATTTCTCAGAGAAGGGCATCCCAGAGCTATATAGCCATGTTCAGCGGCAAGTGAATGTATCTCTGGCTCACAGTGTCGGTGCCAAGATACATCTGACCACGGACACGTGGTCTAGCAAACACGGGCAGGGAAGGTATATCACTTTTACTGCCCACTGGGTGAACCTTCTGACGGCCGTCAAGCATGTAACCCGTGGCACCCGTGTAGATTTGGTTTTACCGCCACGAATTGCATGCAGGCCTGACTCTTCTTCTCCTCCTCCTCCTACTCCATCCTCCTCCCTCTCCTCCTCGGCTGACTCCTCCTTTTCCGCTGCTACCGTCTCTTCCGCTGCGCCGCCCAAGCTCCCCAGAACCTGTTCGACATGCCAGGTGAGACGTTGCCATGGCGTGCTGCGTCTGTTGTGCCTGGAAGCCAAGAGCCACACTGGCCCGGCACTCCTTTCAGCTTTGCGTTCCCAGGCAGATCAGTGGCTAACACCGCTCAATTTGACAGTTGGTAAAGTGGTGTGTGACAACGGTGCCAATCTGCTTAGCGCATTGAAACATGGCAAAATCACGCACGTGCCATGAATGGCACACGTCTTAAACTTGGTGGTGCAGCGATTCCTTGTCAAATACCCTGGGGTCCAGGACATCTTGCGGCAGGCAAGGAAAATCTCGGCCCATTTCAGAAGATCTTACACGGTCATGGCTCGCCTTGCTGACAATCAGCGGCGACACAATCTGCCGGTCAGACGTCTTATTTGCGATTGCCCGACGCAATGGAGCTCAACCTTCTATATGCTTGATAGGCTGCTCCAGCAGAAACGTGCAGTTAACGTCTACCTGTATGAACTCTGCAGCAGAACAGGTTCTGGGGAGCTGTTTTTTTTTTCACTGCGCCAGTGGCTGCTCATGCGCGATGCATGCAGACTTCTGCGGCCATTTTAGGAGATCACCAAACTGGTCAGTCGCAGCCATGGCGCCATCAGTGACATGGTACCTTATGCCTTCTTTATGGAGCGCGCATTGCGTCGTGTCATTGATCAAGCTGTGGAGGAGCAGGAGCGGGAAGATGAGGAAGTCGCAATGCTGGATGAATTCCCAGGGGGGGCTACTCTATCTGAGACAAGTCAACAACAGGAGTCTGAAGCGGAGTCAGAGGAGGATGGTGCCGGGGTGGATGAGGAGGAGCAAGAAGAGCATGCTTTAAACCTTTCTGGGATCCCTGTTGTGCGTGGATGGGGAGAGGAGAATGAAGAGGACGACATTATCCTGGATGATGAGCAGGAGCCAGGCCACCACACCACTTCCAGTTTAGTGCAAATGGGGGCCTTCATGCTCCAGTGTTTTAATAGGGACCCCCGTATAAAAAGCATAAGGGTCAAGGACCAGTACTGGCTGGCAACGTACTTAGACCCCCGGTACAAACACAAAATGGCGGAAATGTTACCGCCGTCACAGAGGGCTGGCAGAATGGAGCACTTCCAGGCCTTGCTTCGAGAAATGCTGCATTCTGCCTTTGCGTGCGCTGGTAGAGGAGCAATTCCCATTCCCAGAGAAGGAGTTGCGGGTACCAATCCAACAGCGCCTGCAAGAAGAGGCCGGTTTGAAGATGTGTTGGTGACTTCGGATATGAGGTCATTCTTTCAGCCGACCCATCGACAGGTGTCATCCGGATCCAGCATCAGGGAACGCCTAGACCGTCAGGTGTCCGACTACATCGGGTGGACATGTGGACGCTCTGAGGAGTGATGAACCCCTGGACTACTGGGTGGGCAGGCTTGACCTCTGGCCAGAGCTTGCCCAATTTTCAATCGAACTGTTGGCTTGCCCCTCGTCCAGTGTCCTGTCAGAAAGGACGTTCAGCGCAGCAGGGGGGATTGTGACCGATAAGCGTACTTGCCTAGCTCACGACAGTGTTAACTACCTCACATTTCTAAAAATGAATGAGGCATGGATCTCGGAGGAATTCAACACATGTGACCAGTAGACCATGTATATGTCTATAAACAATTTTTTAAATCGAGCACACAGACCTTCTTTCTTCATTTGGCTCACTTCCTTATCCAAAAAAAGCACACCATACTATATGCCCGTACCCTCCTCTTTGAAGAGGTTGAGCGGTGTCATATTTCTACTGGGGCTGCTTATTATGAGGGGCTCCCACCATCCCTGTGCTGTGCTGACTTCCTCCTGGGGCTGCTTATTATGAGGGGCTCCCACCATCCCTGTGCTGTGCTGACTTCCTCCTGGGGCTGTACCTCTGCTGTGCATATTTTGAGGTGCTCCCACCATCCCTGTGCTATGCTCATTATGAGGGGCTCCCACCATCCCTGTGCTGTGCTGACGTCCTCCTGGGGCTGCTTATTATGATGGGGCTCCCACCATCCCTGTGCTATGCTTATTATGAGGGGCTCCCACCATCCCTGTGCTGTGCTGACTTCCTCCTGGGGCTGCTTACGGTGCAGGCGTCATTGCTGTATGTCACGCTGCTGATGTCAGTGCTCTCTATCACAGTGCTGCTGTCAGTGCTGTATATCACAGTGCTGGTGTTAGTGCTTTATGTCACGCTGCTGATGTCAGTGCTCTCTATCACGGTGCTGTTGTCAGATGACTCTATCACGGTGCAGGTGTCATTGCTGTATGTCACGCTGCTGATGTCAGTGCTCTCTATCACGGTGCTGGTGTCAGATGACTCTATCACGGTGCAGGTGTCACTGCTGTATGTCACGCTGCTGGTGGTCATCTCCTGCACCCTCTTCTTTGCCTACCCTGACCTTCCCTCTCCTCCATTGCCTTCATGCGCTCCACAGTCCTGAATTGTCACAACATTTTCCCATATAAAAAAAGAATGCTTGTAGTTGTCGATCCCAGATTCACCTCATACATGTGTTATGTCATTGGCCATGTGGTGGGACTATGTTTGCACAGCTATTAATTATTTTGTGGCTGCAAATTTGACCTGTAGGTTTGCGAAGTTCGCCTCCTATTGAAGCCAATGGGGCCCGTCGCGAACGTTACAGTTCGCGAACTATCGGCCGCGTTTGCGGTCCGAGTTCGCGAAACGTCCTGTCGGAAGTTCGTCCATCACTAACTGAGACAAACCGGTAAAAAGAGCAACAATTAGCTAGCTACTCTACATCAGAAGTTTCCAAAAAGCAGAAAGTGGGAACCAGTGACCAAAATGACATTTGAAAATTTCTGGGCCTAATAATACGTGATATTGGACAACTAATAAATTACTCACCACTCCATTCTTTGGCATGGTCATTTCAGTGTACAGGTTATCCCTGATTATGAAATATTTACATTTCAAAAACAATGAAGAATTTGATGAAACTACTCATGTAGCTATGTGCCAGAAATAGATATCAGCATAGATGAAAGTCTAATGGCCTACAAGGAAAGGCATAGCTGGGTACAATACATTGCATCAAAGAGAGCACAATTTGGCGTAAAATCCTACATGCTATGCGAATCGTCACCTGGCTACATTTGGAATTCAGTCATATACATTGAAAAAGGAACAGAATTCAATTCAAAATACAGCAACTATGGAATGGCAACATCTTCAGTTCTTTCAGTCATGAGACATTGTTAAGCAGGACTATTGCTAAAGCAGGTAACAACCAACAACTTTTATACATCTCCTGAACTTTATGAGTTTCTTCTGCAAAACAAAACAGATGCCCAATGTTAGGGCTAACCTGCGCAATATGCTGCCAATGTTTGGCAATAAGAAGCTAAAGACTGGAGAAATGTTTGTCTGGGAGAAAGGCAAAATGATGGCACTGTGATGGCGCGACAAGAAAGATGTTTTTAAAACAAAAAAACCTGCAAGGCAAAGGCATAATGAGCTAGTATGCAGCACTAGCTAACTATGAAATACTCAGCTTAGAATGAGGCATTGGTATCTCACTCAGTCCACACTGAGGGAGCTGACCTGTTGCCTCAGTGTGTCTTGCGGGTATCGCAGTTCCGGTGCTGTGAGTGGCCGAAGCCGTGATACGTCACTCCCGCACGGGAGTCTTTTTCCCGGCAAGGTCTGGCAGTTATGCCGGGCATTAACAGCGAATGCACCGCATGATGTCAGCGGCTGCATGAAAAGTAAATAACTCCTAAACTGTACAGGTTTAGGAGATATTAATTTTACCTACAGGTAAGCCTTATTATAGGCTTACCTGTAGGTAAAAGTTCAAAAAAGACTATACAACCATTTTAATGAGTACAGTTCATAATACCTCCACTGTTATGGTACGCACGAAAGGTGGGAAAGAAATCATGAAGCCACAAGTAGTGATAGACTACAATAACAACATAGGAGGTGTCGACAGAGCCGACCAAGCAATGACATTCTACCCAGCAATGAGGGAACGGCAGAAGAAGTACTACAAGAGGATCTTCATGCATCTTCTTGAGCAATACTTGTGGAATGCCTATATTCTGCTCAAAAAAAAGAGTGACAAGTGGCTGAACGTATATTTGTGAACCACCAAACACCATCAATGGCTGTGAATAGAGCTGGATGTCGTGCTGTTGGGATTGTCAACCCGGAATTCCTGACTGGTCGTCACTTCATGGACTACATCCCACCAACCGAGAAAAAGTTACCCCCCTCGAAGGATGTGCGTGGGTTGTTGCTCAAAGCGAGATGACAGTGGAAGCAAGAAAATCAGAAAGGAAACCAGGTTCTATTGTCTTGATTGTGACGTTGAAATTTGTGCAGTCCCATGTTTCAAAATGTTTCATACCCGTAATGTTTACTAAACCCATATGCAGTGTCTAGTATTACAGTGACTAGTAATATTGCACCCTTGTTTGGACAAATTTCAGTATTTTTGGTTTGATTACATTATGGAATAAAATGTACTATTATTATATTTTATAATCATTTATAATTATTTATTATATTATAATTTATAATTTTGTGTTTCAAACGTTATCATACCTAGGATGTCTACTAGACTCTTGTTCGCACAGATTTACATGTAAGTGAGTTATTCCTAAGAATTACAGGCCTACAATATAAAACAACAAATTTACATGCAAACCAATGTACAGCTTTGACATTCAAAAATACTGATATAATCAGAGTGCCAGGGAGGTTAAGGAAGATGCAACTGAGCATCATGCAAACCAGCTTGAACTGCGTGACTCCTCAGTTCTTAGCCCCTGTACACACGGTCGGAGATTTCCACAACCAAATCCGTCGGATTTTGCCCGTCGGATTTTGTCTGAAACTGTTGCATACACACGGTTGGACTAAGTTGTCGAAAAATCCGATCATTCAGAACGTGATGACATAATTTCGTTACGACGGGACTATGTTCAGGCTAGTAGCCAATAGCTTTGATGTAGGAATTTGATCTGAGAATGCCTGGCACTTGATCCGATCAAAATTCTGTACACATGATCGGAGTATGTCCGATCGAACCAGTTGGTCGGGAAATATTTCCAACATGTTGGAAAATTGGGTCCGACGGATATTCCGACAGAATCAGTCCGATGCATACCACACACAGTCGGATTATCCGACAACACGGTCCGATAGGACACATTCCGACGGATTCTCCAACCGTGTGTACAAGGGCTTACAAGCAAGAATGTTAAATGATTTATATTATTGAATAGAAAAGAAATGTATATATTTTTTGATGTGATTCTCTGCCCAGGGGCGATTCTCTGTTAGAGGATTCTAATTAATAATGTATTGCTTTTTCAGCAGGATTCTGTGCCAATATTGCATTGGTGAATGCATTACACCAAATCAGACCGAACAGTTTTCTGATTAAAGGCAGCCTCAGATTGGCTTTGCAGCACCAAGCAAAGGGCTTCAGATATTGCCTGTGGAGAGGTTTGTCATATAAATATGTGTCTTCCTGTCTCTGTCCCAGGAAATGCCTGGAGAAGTCCTGGTACCCTAAAAGTAGGTAGTGTAGGGTCAGAACAAAGCAAGCCCACCCAAAGGAAGGTATTGATAAACGCTGCCAGAATTGCGTGAACTCGCCTGTTATATCATTTCTGAAGTAGAGACTTTGAAAATCTACTGGACTAGCTTCATCCTTGTATCTGGCCTATTCCTAGAAATGATACCTGGCTCAGCCTGAAGAACTAGGGGAACTGTTATGGCTTGGTAGCATACATGTGATGTTGAACTGTACATGTTATATGCTCCCTCAGGTGTGGTGGACTCACTAACACAGAGAATAAGGCAAGAGGCCTGTTGGTGGTACCCAGGAATGAAACGTTATGCGCACATTTCAAATGGCCCTGCCTATTTATACTAAACATATTAAAATACCATTTGCCTTAAAAAGAGAAGATTGGAAATGCAGAAAAATGCAGAAAAATAAGAAATCATAATCATCTGGCTGAAGCACCAATCACAGGTGCAGCTGTTTCCTGCCGGCTTCCCCCCCCCCCGAGAACTGAGCAATCAAAGACCGCTGATCACTCACTTCTCCCCCTCTGAGTAGAGAGCAGTGAGCATCAGTCACCGACTCTCTGCTCTGCCCCTTCATACGGGGTGCAGCGGCACCCGGCCCCTTATCTATGCTCCCAGCCCCTAATCTACATACAGGCCACCAGACGCATTGATTTCATTGTTTGTTTGTTTTTTAGAAGCACATGATTAGAGCCTGAGGCTCTAATTGGCTTCAAAAAAAGGTGGACCCACCCAGCTGTGTGACAATAGCAAATTGATATTTGCTATTGTTTTCCTAATTCTTCTGAGACCCGTCACTCGATTGGCCAAGAGGAGAAGCAATCCTATTGGTCGCCGAGGAGGGAGGATATGCAGGGGAAGCCACTGTGAAGCCCAGAAGGAGGAGACGCAGGGTGAAGCCACCACCCGCAGCCTAGATGGGGTAAGTGTGGGGCTGGTGACCGACCCAACCTACCAACCGGGGGCAGGTGGTGGCCAGGTGAATTGTTTGCCAACCCCCAAAAATTTGCCACCCCCCAGCTACCATTGCTCACTGAAGAGCTGGGCTGGGGAGGGGCTGACTCAGGCTCCCAATGGCATCTTTCCTTAGCATGATGTTGGCTGAAAATGGGTCACAGGGCTGCAGAACTGACTGCACTCCTGTGATCTGCTTTGTGTGCATCTGCTTGCCATCTCTGAAATAGATTACATATACTGTATATGTTAGTTCGTACTGTCTATGTTAGTATGATTTTGTATTACTCTTATTGGATTTTATCTGCCTATTCCAGAAGTACCTACCAATTGCCAAGGGTTCCAGTGCTAACTCATTTCAGGAATCTGAAAAGACAAATAGCATGCACTTCAACTGTAATGCACAATGATCCAACCTGGTAATACCATAGGAACAAATGAACTTTGGACTAAGTCCCATAACTAAGTGGAAAGCAGCATAGACTTGACAGTAGCAAGGAGTTCTAAAATTAGATTGGAAGACACATCATAAACGTACTTAACCATTATTTACAAAAGAAAGAGATGGTATTTCCGCCATCTCCACATTATGAAATCACTTTAGAATGCATCACTGGAATCACGTAGAGGTCCTAATAAACAAAATTCCGGATATTGTAAAGTAAATGCATAGCCATAGCTTTTGAATTTTCTTTTGTACGTAGAAGGAATTAAGTCTGTGGTATAGTTAAACAAATCATTTATGTATCATCAGATTTCCCATATTTAACCATGTGAACCAATAAATATAAGTATAATGTTATAAATTTGATAAATGCATATTTAAGTATATGCTGTAAAATGTTATGCACATATTCACAGTATTTATTATATATATATATATATATATATATATATATATATATATATATATATTATATATTATTATATATAATATATATATATATATATTAGGGTGTTTTATTTTCTAATGGAAAAAATAAACTGTAAAATTTTTGCAGACTTTGCTTATGCTCCGAGTCTGAGTGATGTAAAAGATATATATGCAAAATTTCAAGAAGATTGGATAATATTTAGAGGTTGCGCACTTTGATCTGTTTTGTAAAAGTAGGCAAAAAAAAAAAAATTCAATGCTAATTACTTTTATTGGGAAAACTAGAAATCACAAACTTAAAATACTATTAACCACTTAAGGACCGCCGCATGCCATTGTACGTCATTACAATGGCATGTACAGGCACAAGCACGTACATGTACGTACTTGCCTTCCAGCGGGTGGGGGGTCCGATCGGACCCCCTCCCGCTGGATGCAGCGGTCCGGTTCGCTTCAGGAGCGATCCGGGATGAGGGAATGGCCGTTGGTTTCTGGCCATCCCCTCTCGGTCGCTCCTGGCGAATGAGAAGCTTCCTCCCACTGTGTATTGTATACACAGGCAGGGAGGAAGTGATGTCATTCTCCTCGGGGCGGTCTTATTGACCGGACTACGAGGAGAGGACACAGTAAGTCTGCACCAAACACTACACTGACACTAAATAACACATAGGCACACAAACCCCCCCCATCGCCCCCTCCCGCCCCCACCCCCCCAGTCACAGTGTCACTGATTGCAGTGATCATTTATTTATTGATCACTGCATTCAGTGTCAGTTGTAAAAGTAAAAACAGTCAGGGCAGTTAGTGTTAGGTCCAGGGTAGCCCCCTACCACCCCCAATAAAGATTTAACCCCCTGATTGCCCTTAGAGTTAACCCTTTCACCCCCTTTTGCCAGTGTCACTAAGCGATCATTTTTCTGATCGCTGCATTAGTGTCGCTAGGTAGCTAGTTATTTTTTTAGGTTCACCGCCAGGTTTTTATAGCGCTAGGTACCCCGATATACTACCCAATAATGGTTTTAACCCCCTGATTGCCCCTAATTAACCCTTTCACCCCCTTTTGCCAGTGTCACTAAGCGATCATTTTTCTGATCGCTGCATTAGTGTCGCTAGGTAGCTAGTTATTTTTTTTAGGTTCACCGCCAGGTTTTTATAGCGTTAGATACCCCGATATACTACCCAATAACGGTTTTAACCCCCTGATTGCCCCTCGTTAACCCTTTCACCCCCTTTTGCCAGTGTCACTAAGCGATCATTTTTCTGATCGCTGCATTAGTGTCACTAGTGTCGCTAGGTAGCTAGTTATTTTTTTAGGTTCACCGCCAGGTTTTTATAGTGCTAGGTACACCCATATACTACCCAATAATGGTTTTAACCCCCTGATTGCCCCTAGTTAACCCTTTCACCAGCGATCACGGTATAAGTGTTACGGGTGACTCTGGTTAGTTAGTTTGCTTTTTATAGCATCAGGGCACCCACCATTTATTACCCAATAAAGGTTTAACCCCCTGATCACCCGGCGGGTGATATCAATTAGGTTTTAGGGTCAGGGTCTGCGTCGCCCCAGGCAGCGCTAGGTTAGTGCCAGTACCGCTAACACCCACGTGCAAAGCATAAACCTCCCGTAGTGGTATAGAATCTGAACAGATCAATATCTGATCTGATCAGATCTATACTAGCGTCCCCAGCAGTTTAGGGTTCCAAAAAAACGCATTGTTAGCGGGATCAGCCCAGATACCTGCTAGCACCTGCGTTTTGCCCCTCCGCCCAGCCCACCCAAGTGCAGTATCGATCGATCACTGTCACTTACAAAACACTAAACACATAACTACAGCGATCGCAGAGTCAGGCCTGATCCCTACGATCGCTAACAGTTTTTTTGGTAGTGTTTTATATTTAAATCCGGAAGGCAGTGCTTGGTTTTCGGGGTCCAGTACGTGGCTAGGCTCCCAAAAAGTCCCCCACATGTGGTATCCCCGTACTCGGGAGAAGCAGCAGAATTTATTTTGGGGTGTAATTTGACTTATGCCCATAGCATGTGTGAGCAATATATCATTTAGTGACAACTTTGTGCAAAAAAAAAAAAAAAAATTGTAATATTTCTGCAACTTGTGGCAAAATATAAAATATTTCATGGACTCAACATGCCTCTCAGTAAATAGCTTGGGATGTCTACTCTCCAAAATGGGGTAATTTGGGGGGGGGGGTTGTGTTATTTTGGCCTTTTATGGCCTTCGAAACTGTGATAGGTAGTGAGGAGTGAAATCAAAAATTTGCACCCTTAGAAACCCTGAAGGCAGTGATTGGTTTTCGGGGTGCCGTATGCAGCTAGACTCCCAAAAAGTCCCACATATGTGGTATCCCTGTACTCAGGAGAAGCAGCAGAATATATTTTGGGGTGCAATTCCACATATAACTATGGCATGTGTGAGCAATATATCATTTAGTGACAACTTTTTGTAAACTTTTTTTTTTTGTGTCATTATTCAATCACTTGGGACAAAAAAAAAATATTCAATGGGCTCAACATGCCTCTCAGAAATTTCCTTGGGGTGTCTACTTTCCAAAATGGGGTCATTTGGGGGGGGGGGGGTTTGTACTGCCCTGCCATTTTAGCACCTCAAGAAATGAGATAGGCAGTCATAAATTAAAAGCTGTGTAAATTCCAGAAAATGTACTCTAGTTTGTAGACGCTATAACTTTTGTGCAAACCAAAAAATATACGCTTTTTGACATTTTTTTTACTAAAGACATGTGGCTGAATACATTTTGCCCTAAATGTATGACTAAAATTTAGTTTATTCGATTTTTCTTATAACAAAAAGTAGAAAATATCTTTTTTTCTCAAAATTTTCGGTCTTTTTCCATTTATATCGCAAAAAATAAAAATCACAGAGGCAATCAAATACCACCAAAAGAAAGCTCTATTTGTGGGAAGAAAAGGACGCAAATTTCGTTTGGGTACAACATTGCATGGCCGCGCAATTACCAGTGAAAGCAGTGCAGTGCGAAATTGTAAAAAGACCTCTGGTCCTTAGGCTGTTAATTGGTCCGGGGCTGAAGTGGTTAAAACTATACACTAAGATTAATAGGTAATATGATAGGCAAAACATGTGTTATATTAATCAACTTTGAACGATGCAATCCCTTGTATTCTGTCACGTTGTGGATCCCAAACAAATAAGGAATGTCTCTATTTTATTAGTAACGAAATGGCTCAGGTCTTTTCCTTCAAAAGCCATGTTTTTACTCTCTCATCACTTCACTTCCTTTTTCTTTGCAGGTTTGGTTTCTGCAATTTGTTTATTAAAAAATAAAAAAACAATGTCCCCCGATGTAGATCCATTGTCGATCACGATGCTGTCTGTCAAGGCTGGGCCCCTGCTATTTACTAACAGCTTGTTTCAGTGCACAAAGGCTGCTCAGCTGTCTGGTAATTACCAGCCTATCATTGTTTTCTCAGTGACTCAACTCAAGAATTACCTGCCTCATTAGTCCAGCCTTACAGTTATAAAATAATAGTGGTGGTTGAACACTATAGTCACTGGATATATATCTGGTGGCTCCTTAATTAATTTCTGCTCACCCTTTTGATATATTGAGTATTTTTTATTTTATTAAGTAATTAATTCATTATTTTTGTGTGTGTCACTAATCACTGTGGTAATTTTATTTTAAATACTATATGTGATAGACATAGGTAGTGACATTGGGGTCTACTTTAATATCTTTTCATATGTCATATAATAATTAAACCTGATAGGTCACTCTTCAGATACAGGTAGTGCCCCATACCCCTTTCTTTTTACTTATACATGTGTAGTTGGGTTAGCAATGGTATAGCCAGCTAGAAGTTGTTTAAATTCATACTGTATTTAAAGGTAAAGTCTAGCCAGTGGAACCAAATATTACAGAACTTCGAGTCAGTACCACTGAGGGAGATGGACACGTCTTCCATGAGCCTGAAATCCTCAACTCGGCGCACCCATTGTTGTATTGTGATGTTCGTATAACCTCATTCCTGGTACCTATTTGTAATGAAGGGCTTGTAGGAAAGATCCAAGATTTTGGTTGAGGCCTCCAATGAGAGAGTAAACCTGGATATCTTTCTCCCATAAATCTAGGAAGCCCAGTGGAGTCCAGGAGGTCACCACGACTAGTAGTTTATAGTTATAAGAAAATTAATATCTCACTGGTCCAGCTGACCTACATTACTGTTCAATTAGATGACAATGCTATGCAGAGTCCTCTAAAAATTATTTGTTGGCTTCCCACATTGTACAAGTGTGATGAACTGGTCCTGTGTTAAGTTAGAAGTATTACAATAAGCATTTTGCTCCTCTTCCTAAGCTGGAGCTTGTGCTGGCTTGATGCCAAGGTGGGCTCTGTATGTCCATTGACACACAGAGTGTGGCTTGGCCCTGTCCTCTGCTTTCCTCCCAATAGCTCCTGCTACTGCCTCCATGACTGGTGAGGAGAGAAATAGAGGGGAGAGACACCGCTTTTGGGCACAGCGCTGGATTGAGATAGGTTTCAGGCAAGTATTGAGGGAGGCTAGGGGGGGGAAACTGAACACAGAAGTTTTTTTTACCTTAATGGAGATAATGCATTAAAGTAAAAAAATACTCTGCCGATACAACCACTTTAGGTTGTATCAATGCATATTTGTAGGCATAGTCTCAAATGTATACATCCAAAAGCTGTCTTTCAAAGTATTTCAATCACAATCATTGCTCAGTTATAAAAATTATAAAAATTATAAAAATTAAGATACTGTTTGAAATATCTGGGAAAAGCAGGCAGGATATCTGTGGTAAAAATTAGCACAGTTGGGACTACGGTTCGGATAGGAAGCATGGATAGTCACAAACAATATGGTCTTGAATAATATGTGTCTCTCTAGGTAGTTTTAGAGAGAATGTTAAAGTGGTTCTAACCATAAGCACACCAGACTTAAACAAGAAAGTGCCATGTATCAGGTTTTCCTCTCTCACACTGACAGAGTGTAAGGTGGGGAGAGCTGATAAGCGGCATCTACTCATAGGCAAAATGTGTAAAGGTAATCAGTGCTCTGATTACAATGTAGCCCCAACAATGCCCATCAGTAATGCCACTTTGTGCCCATCAGTGAAGCCAATCTCTGCTCATCAGTTATGCCAATCAGTGCTACTTTTCAGTGACCATTAGTGCCTGCTCATCAGTGCACATCAGTGCCACCCATCAGTTCCCTCTATAATTGCCCATAAGTGCTGCCTATCAGTGCCCAATCAGAGCCACCTATCAGTGCCACCTATCAGTGCTGTATATCAGTGTCCATCAGTGCTGCATATTAGTGCCTCTATATCAGTGCCACCCCATCAGTGCCCTTCGGTGTCGCCTCATCAGTGCCCATCAGTGTCACCTCATCAGTGCATCAGTGTAGGAGAAAAATTACTTATTTAAAAATTTTGCTGACAGAAAACCTTTTTTTTTCCAAATTGTTTGACTTTTTTTCATTTTGTTTAGCAAAAAAAAACCCCCAACTCATCTGTGATTAAATACCACCAAAAGAAAGCTATATTTGTGTGAATAAAATGATATAAAATTCATTTGGGTATAATGTTGCATGACTGCACATTTGTAAAAAAATTGTTGAAAATCGGCCTGGGCAGGAAGGGGGTGAAAGTGCACTGTATTGGAGGGGTTAAAAAAATATATTTATCAATTTCCAAAAATGTGTGACAAAAAAATTCTTTAAAAAAAACGGGGCGCACTGCTGCCTAGGGGGCGCAGCCATGGCCACTGGTTTCCCTACTAGCCTGGTTGCCACCCTATACTGGTGTGGGACCTGTCTGTTATCCGGTGTTCTGTACGAGATGTCTGGCCCCTCCCTGCTCCCCCTCCTCTCTCAGCGCCCAGTCCAACTACACATGCAGCTCCGCATTACTTGCAGGCTTCCTCACACTGAGCTCGGCTCTAGGTATGGGGATGGAGCAGGAGGCGGCGGGGAGGAAGCTGTTCGTGCTGGTGCTGTGGGACCTGGCTGCCTGGAGGGACACCCGAGATGACAGAACAGGAGGCTGAGCTGTGAGGAGGCAGGGGGTGAGCTGTGTGAGGAAGTGCTGCGGCTGTAGGGGGGAGGTGAGGCTTGTGCATGGAGAGCTGTGTGTGATGTGGGGGTGAGCTGGGTGTTGCTCTGTGTGGTATGTACTGTGTATTATATGATACTGATCACTCTGGTCCCTCCTGACACACTGGTCCCTCCTGACACATTGCTCCCTCACCTTACACACTGCTCCCCCACTTGACACACTGCTCCCCCACTTGACCCATCCCCCAGACACACTACTCCCCCACCTGACACACTGCTTCCCCCAACAAACTTCTCCCCGACACACCTCTCCCCCCACACACATTCTCCCCCGTCACACTACTCTCACACCCGACACACTGCTCCCCCACCTGACACACGCTCCCCAACCTGACACACTGCTCTCCCACCTGACACCTTTCTCCCCCCGACACACTTCTCCCCCCTGACACATTGCTCCTCCACCTGTCACTCTGCTCCCCCACCTGTCACACTGCAAGTGTTGGGTGTATAGGGGGAGCTATGGGGAATGCATGGAGTGTGCTGCAAATATAGGGGGAGCATGGGGAATGCATGGAGTGTGCTGCGGGTATAGGGGGTGCATGGGGAATGCATGGACTGAACTTATGTTAGATAATTTTCTACTGTTTTTAGAAATCTTAAAGTTTTATTTATTTATTTTTTCCGGTGGTGGGGGGTGCAAGTAGCTGATTTTGCCAAGAGCACAGAATAGTCTAGCACCCTCTCACCAACGACCAGGCTGATTTAATGCCCTCTGGACAGCAGCTCCTGTAGCGACACATGCAACGGATCCACCGTATCGATCTCCCGATGTGGAGCTCAGAACACAGGTTGGCAGGCTACTCAAGCGGTTCAGAATGGATGTCTGATGAACAGCAAGCAGTGCTAGACCCCTCTCATTTTTGGCTTTGGTTTCTTATATAGTTCCTCCCAGCAAGCTCTCCAGTGGTAGCAAAAATCCCTGGGATATGTAGTCCAGACACAGAGTCATGCGAAGCAATTATCAGTCTGAGGGACTACTAATCCCACAATCCCTTTAGTTTAGCTCACAAACATGATGTAATTTGATAACACTGGGCACTAGAGGGACATGGAATGCATAGAAATACCGGAGGATCGCTGTACTTTATAATTGTAGTCCACATTGCTACACACAGACTAAATAATATGCCAAAGATATTTAGCAGAATTCATTTTGGCCTAAATGTATGAAGAAGGGTTATTTATTTGCAACATTTTATAACAGAAACTAAGAAAAACATTTTTTTTCCAATTTTTTGGTTGATTTGCAAAAAATAAGAAACCAAGTGGTGATTAAATACCAACAAAAGAAAGGTCTATTTTGAATGAATAAGAGAATAATATCATATTTCCCTGAAATAGTTTTTGTTCACTCGCAATGGGTTTGAATTATTAATCTAGCAGGAAAGACATTTATCTTACTGTAGCTGGGTTCACGTCACAAGTACACAATCATGTGTGGCTGAATATAAAATAGAAAATTCCACTGCCCTTAAATGGAGGATAGAGGTGACACGGGTTCACTGGATTTAGTGAACATTCTCCTTCATTTAATCTAGCCCCAGTGAGTTGTCCCCAGTGTCCTTGGTGGTAAGATTTGTTATCATTAGTATATAGGATGATCTTGTGCTGACTCACTATGAGATGCATGTTCTTCTATCTAAATTTTATGTACATATAAGTAAATATGTATGAACTTAAGTTCAGCCTAAGGGCAAACTTTAACCAAATTCTGGAAGAGAAGCCAACTGGTTTATATAATTCTGTAAAAATGTAGGAACACATGTTTTTAACACACCACCAGATGCACTGCATAAAAAAAAGAAATAACTGCAAGAAAAGACGTCTTTAGATTTTCTATATTTAAAAATGCAGTAAAAAAGAAGAAAGCAATCTATTTTTTTCACCCTAAATTGATTTAAAATACAAGAGATATGGTATGCATTACATTAAGTTTTCACTACTGTTAGCCCTTGTACACACGGTCGGAGATTCCGACAACCAAATCCATCGGATTTTGTCTGGCGGATTTTGTCCAAAACTGTTGCATACACACGGTCAGACAAAGTTGTCGGAAAATCCGACGTGATTACGTTATTTCGTTACGGCGGGACTATGTTCACGCTAGTAGCCAATAGCTTTGGTGTAGGAATTTGATCTGAGCATGCGTGGCACTTTGTCCGATCGGAATTCTCTACACATTCTCTACGCATTTTGTCGGCAAATTTTACCAACAAGTTGGAAAACTTGGTCCGTCGGATACTCCGATGGAAACAGTCCGATGTAGACCACACACAGTCGGAATATCCGACAAAACGGTCCGATCGGACACATTCCGTCAGAATCTCCGACCGTGTGTACAAGGGCTTATAGCTAAAAGTGAATTATTCCAAATGTGGGTACTTTACCTAAATGAAAAAAGAAATAGCATGTGGCTGCCAAAAGCAGAAAATAGGATGTCAGCTTTCCCAAGTCTGGCATAGTAAGTACAATTGTAGCTCTTACCCCCAAAGGAGACGCTTGATGTGTCAGAGGGTAAAAGTGTAGCGCTAAATAATCGAAGCAGTGAAATATGTATAAATCACTAAATAACAAGTAATGAAACAAATATAAAAAGTGGTGTTATAAGCGAAACAAATAATAAAAGTCCACTAATAAAACAAAAAAAGGAAATGTCCATAGTGGAAGTAGAAGAATCTCACGTTAATGATGTCACAAGAGCCATATAAACCCCATAGAGATTTCTTTCAAGCGAATGATATGACTTAAATATACTTTCCGGAACAGTTGGACCCGACTGTCTGCGACAACAGGTCATTCAAGCAAAGATTTTCCCAATCGGCAGATAGACCCAAAGCATCACAGGAATCCTGGAGGGTTGTGGATATG
Organism: Lithobates pipiens; assembly: GCF_037356315.1. Lineage (NCBI taxonomy): Eukaryota > Metazoa > Chordata > Amphibia > Anura > Ranidae > Lithobates > Lithobates pipiens. Next base: position 251,652,365 of record NW_027507718.1, on the reverse strand, counting down.
CTCTGCTGATCTCCCGATGCTGTTGAGGGCGGGGGAACCACTGGACCACTCACAATCAACCAAAGCTTGGTCTCTGGTTATGTGGATGGATCAGGTAGCCAGAGATGTCAGCAAGGCATCCAAAGGGGACGAGTGGGTAAATATGGGGTACCCTCCAAAGGGATAACCCAAAATCAATACCAGAACCCAAAGGAAGGCTTTCATCCATAGAACATGGAAAAAATGGGGCTCCAATAGTGCAGGTCAAAAATGGTAGGTTTTAATTGAATAAAAACCGACATACATATGTAAAAGAGATCACAGTTCAAATAAAAGCAATATGGGGAATAGTTTACCTGGACCGATGCGTTTAGTCCAAAAAGGACATCTATATATATATATATATATATATATATATATATATATATATATATATATATATATATATAAAGCAGTCATTAACCAATCAGTGACGATTCAGGTCAAAAGGTCCATGATTGGATGAGAACCAGTCACATGATCAACTGAACTGGAGTTCACCAAACAGAGACCAATAATATTAGGGGTTGTGAGGTCCATCCGGGTCATTGATGAATCACACACTCACAAATAGCTCATCAACTTTGCATGGTATGGCACATGGCTTAAGTCTGTACTATATATAGTTGGTTCCTCCGATTACAGAGGAACTATCCTAGAGTGGAAGAATTTACCACCCAATCTGCCATCTTAAAGGATAGGTTTCAGGAAAAAGACTATGCTGGCCTTGATGCTGAGATCGATCGGATCTCACAGATCGATCAAAACTCACTATTACAGGTACATCCTAAAAAGGCTATGGATAATAGATTTAGATGGTCCTCTTTTACTACCTATTCTATCCAATCTAGACAGATTAAGGAGATTTGTAGAGTTCTCCAAAATCATAGATATTTGGGACCTGTACTACCTGAGAGGGCTGGTGTGATTTTTAGGGGGGCTCAGGCCATTCAAGGCCAGATTGCACCGAATGTGATAGACCCCCCTAAAAAAGTCTCCTTTTTTTCACAATGCAACTGATATTTTCCTTGTTGAAAGTGTAATGTATGTTTGCACAATATTAGTGGTAGACGCAGGAGCGACACGTTTCAGTCATCTCTCACTTTGCGTATATACCCTAAGGAGTGTTTTACGACATACCTTCCCAGGACATAGTTTACCTTTTGACATGTCTGGCCGCACAATTAGGACTTTTTCTATTTGGGTTAATGAACACATGAATAATATTCAAAATGGAAAACCCAATCATAGCGTTCCCCGTCACTATTTACAACACCATAATCTCAACCCTATGGGAATGCAATTTCTGGTCATTGACCAGTTCACCCCCCTTTGGAGGGGGGAATCCCGTACACGTGGGGTTTCCCTCCTCAAAACTTACTGGATTTATGAGCTTCGGACCTACTCTACGTTTGGCTTGACCGTCGAGTGGGATATAAACTCGTTCATCAATTCAGCTTAGATCATTATCAACTTTTCTGTGTAGGTTAATATTCTATTTTGTTCTATTCCTGTTTATATATTTTTCTCAATTATTTTTTCTTAGGTTTTTTGTTTGATTTTATGATAGATAGTTTTTGTTATGTCTAGACAGATAGTATTGGTTTGTGTACTTTTATTATGAGCCATCATTGCCACCCATTGAATTTAGTTCCGCTTTATGGCGTCCCTTTTATGGCAGAGCTTATTCATATGGACGTCAGAACTGTTTGCTATATATGAAAATTATTTAGCGCTACACTTTTACCCACATCCTTTTGAATTTTTGTCACATTCTTGTGTAGCTGCTTACCTTTTTTGTTTACTTTTTTGGGTAAGCTCAGTCATTTTATCCATTTACAGCTGGATGTGTCAGGTCCTCTGTTCCTATGCTTCCCGTACTTTGACATTAATATAGGATCGATGTGCTAAGGATTGGCTAACATATTGATTATTATGTGAACCAATATACACTATCTCACAAAAGTGAGTACACCTCTCACATTTTTGTAAATATTTTATTATATCTTTTCATGTGACAACACTAAAGAAATTGCACTTTGCTACAATAAAGTAGTGAGTACACAGCTTTTATAACAGTGTACATTTGCTGTCCCCTCAAAATAACGTTAATGTCTAAACTGCTGACAACAAAAGTGAGTACACCCCTAAGTGAAAATGTCTGAACTGGGCCCAAAATGACAATATTTTGTGTGGCCACCATTATTTGCCAGCACTGCCTTAACCCTCTTGGGCATGGAGATCACCAGAGCTTCCCTGGTTGCCACTGGAGTCCTCTCCCACTCCTCCATGTCAACATCACAGAGATGGTGGATGTTAGAGACCTTGTGCTCCTCCACGTTCTGTTTGAGGATGTATCACAGATACTCAATAGGGTTTATGTCTGGAGACATGCTTGGCCAGTCCATCAACTTTACCCTCAGCTTCTTTAGCAAGGCAGTGATCGTCTTGGGGGTGTGTTTGGGGTTGTTATCATGTTGGAATATTGCCCTGCGGCCCAGTCTCAGAAGGGAGGGGATCATGCTCTGCTTCAGTATGTCACAGTACATGTTGGCATTCATGGTTCCCTCAATGAACTGTAGCTCCCCAATGCCAGCAGCACTCATGCAGCCCCAGACCGTGACACTCCCACCACCATGCTTGACTGTAGGCAAGACACACTTGTCTTTGTACTCCTCACCTGGTTGCCGCCACACATGCTTGACACTATCTTGAACCAAATACGTTTATTTTAGTCTCATCAGAACATAGGACATGGTTCCAGTAATCCATATCCTTAGTCTGCTTGTCTTCAGCAAACTGTTTGTCAGCTTTCTTGTGCATCATCTATAGAAGAGGCTTCCTTCTCGGGCAACAGCCATGCAGACCAATTTGATGCAGTGTATGGTGTATGGTCTGAACAGGCTGACCCCTAACCACTTCAACCTCTGCAGCAATGCCGACACCATTCATAGTTCTATTTCCCAAAGACAACCTCTGGATATGATGCTGAGCACGTGCACTCAACTTTTTTGGTCGGCCAGGGTGAGGCCTGTTCTGAGTGGAACCTGTCCTGTTAAACTGCTGCATGGTTTTGGCCACAGTGCTGCAGCTCAGTTTCAGGGTCTTGGTAATCTTCCTATAGCCTAGGTCATCTTTATGTAGAGCAGCAATTCATTTTTTCAGATCCTCAGAGAGTTCTTTGCCATAAGGTGCCATGTTGAACTTCCAGTGACCAGTATGAGAGAGTGAGAGCGATAACACAAAATCTAACACACCTGCTCTCCATTCACACCTGAGACCTTGTAACACTAATGAGTCACATGACACCGGGGAGTGAAAAAGGCTAATTGGGCCCACTTTGGACACTTTCACTTTTGTTGCCAGTGGTTTAGACAATAATGGCTGTGTTTTGAGTTATTTTGAGGGGACAGCAAATGTACACTGTCATACAAATTGTACACTCACTACTTTGCATTGTAGCAAAGTGTCATTTCTTCAGTGTTTTCACCTGAAAAGATATAATAAAATATTTACAAAAATGTGAGGGGTGCACTAGCTTTTGTGAGATACTGTATGTGTAGGTGTACTTACATATACACAATATTTTCTAAAGTATTGGGACACCTGCCTTTACACACACATGAACTTTAATGGCATCCCAGTCTTAGTCCATACGGTTCAATATTGCGTTAGCCCACCCTTTGCAGCTATAACAGCTTCAACTCTTCTGGGAAGGTTTTCCACATGGTTTAGGAGTGTGTCTATGGGAATGTTTGACCATTCTTCCAGAAGAAATTTTTGAGGTCAGGCACTGACGTTAGATGTGTTCTAACTGGTTGAGGTCAGGACTCTGTGCAGGCCAGTCAAGTTCCTCCACCCCAAACTCATTCATCCATTTCTTTATGGACCTTGCTTTGTGCACTGGTCCAAATCATTTGGTAGAGACTGATTATGGTGTGGGGTTGTTTTTAAGGGGTTGGGCTTGGCCCCTTAGTTCCAGTGAAGGGAACTCTTAAGGCATCAGCATATTAAGACATAAGACATATTAAGGCCTATTAAGACATTTTGGACAATTTCATGCTCCCAACTTTGTGGGAACAGTTCGGGGGTGGCTCCTTCTTGTTCCAACATGACTGCATACCAGTGCACAAAGCAAGGTCCATAAAGACACGGATGAGCAAGTTTGGGGTGGAGAAACTTGATTGGCCTGCACAGAGTCTGGACCTCAACCTGACAAAACACCTTTGGGATGAATTAGAACAGAGACTGCGAGCCAGGCCTTCTTGTCCAACATCAGTGCCTGACCTCACAAATGCGGTTCTGGAAGAATGGTTATATGTTCCCATAGGCACACTCCTTCCCAAAAGAGTTGAAGCTGTTATAGTTGCAAAGGGTGGGCCAACTCAATACTGAACCCTACGGACTAAGACTAGGATGCCATTAAAGGTCATGTGCGTGTAAAGGCAGGTGTCGCAAAACTTTTGATATAGTGCGTTTATATATTATGCAGTATTACATACATTAGATTTCCCTGCGTAACTGCTTATATATACTTATGGATCATTTTTCTTTCTAGTTCACAACCACCAACTGCAGAGCCCTATGTGATCGCCCTCCAGGAGCTTTTCCTCAGTGCATGCTTGCTCTTCTAGGCAAGGTGAACATATAGTTTGATGGATTCTGCATGTATTATGTTGATAAGAATATGGCTAAAATGATGTAATTCGATGTACAGGATAATTTATATATATACAGTACAGTATTTTCTCTGTTTATGTAGCAAAACACATTGATGCACAGGGACTTATTTATTCACTCAGACGCCATCTGGTGGATGACTCTTGCCTTGCTGCATATTTGTAAACATACAATAAAAACAAACAATAGCCCATGGTACTTTAACCACTTCAGGACCGCCGTATTGCCAATGTACGTCAACACAATGGCACAGGCAGGCACAATCACGTAAATGTACGTGAATGCCTTCTAGCGGGTGGGGGGTCCGATCGGACCCCCTCCCGCTAGATACGGCGGTCCCTTTCGGTGCCGGAGCGATCGGCAATGAGGGGATGGCCGTTGGTTTCCGCCCATCCCCTCTCGATCGCTCCTGGCCAGTGACGAACTTCCTCCCCTGTGAAAATGTAAACACAGGAGGAGGAAGTGATGTCACACTCCTCGTGGCGGTCTTTTTGAACCGGACAGCGAGGAGTGAAGACGTCCAAGTAAGTGCACCAACAGTCCACTGACACATAGGTACACACAGGCACACATTTCACCCCAGTCACCCCCCGATCACCCCCCCGATCGGCCCCCCGCCCCCCCCCCAGTCACAGTGTCACTAATGCAGTGTTCATTTATTTATTGATCACTACATTTAGTGTCAGTTGTGACTGTAAAAAGTGTCAGGGCAGCTAGTGTTAGGCCCCTTTAGGTCCAGGGTAGCCCCCTACCCCCCCCTAATAAAGGTTTAACCCCTTGATTCCCCTCCCAGTTAACCCTTTCACCCTCTTTTACCAGTGTCACTAAGCGATCGTTTTTCTGATCGCTGCAATAGTGTCACTGGTCCCGCTAGGAAGCTAGTTTTTTTTAGGTTCAACGCCAGGTTTTTATACCGTTAGGTACCCCGATATATAACCTAATAAAGGTTTTAACCCTTTGATTGCCCCTAGAGTTAACCCTTTCACCAGCGATCGCTGCATAAGTGTCACTGGTGACGCTGGTTAGCCAGTTAGTTATTTAGTTATTTAGGTTCCCCGTCAGGTTTTTATAAAGCTTCAGGTACCCCCATATAAATACCCAATAAAGGTTTTAACCCCTGATTGCCCTTAGTTAACCCTTTCACCAGTGATCACCGTATAAGTGTTACGGGTGACGCTGGTTAGGTAGTTCGCTTTTTATAGCATCAGGGCACCCGCCATTTATTACCTAATAAAGGTTTAACCCCCTGATCACCCGGCGGGTGATATAAATTTGGTTTTAGGGTCAGAAAGGGTCTGCGTCGCCCCAGGCAGTGCTAGGTTAGTGCCAGCACCGCTAACACCCACGCGCAAAGCATACACCTCCCTTAGTGGTATAGTATCCGAACAGATCAATATCTGATCTGATCAGATCTATACTAACGTGCCCAGCAATTTAGGGTTCTAAAAAAACGCATTGTTAGCAGGATCAATCCAGATACCTGCTAGCACCTGCGTTTTGCCCCTCTGCCCAGCCCAGCCCAGCCCACCCAAGTGCAGTATCGATCGATCACTGTCACTTACAAAACACAACACACATAACTGCAGCGTTCGCAGAGTCAGGCCTGATCCCTTGTAGCGTTTTATACAGTCGCTGACAGGCTAGGTGCTTTTTTACCTGTGAGTCTCACTACTGTACCCCTAAATTTAGAGCCCAAAATGGCAAAGCGAAGGTACACTAGTGAAGAGGCCTACACGTTTCTGAGCATGACAGACAGTGAAGAGGAAGACACTGATCTGTCAGATTCAGGCTCAGAATACGAACCTGTAGAGGACAGCGCCTCCATGTCAGATAGCTCTGACGACGAAGAAGAGGTCCCTGCTATTGTCCCCGACCCCGATTTTCTGATGTTGTTGAGGTGCAGGAACCGCAAGTCCCTCGTATGGAGTATAGAGCCAGTACTAGCGCCGCTCATCCTTTTGGTGAACTGGCAAGCACCAGCGGCCTAGTACACCCTGGACGTACATCCAGCACTGCAGTAACACGTGGTGACGTGGCGAGTCCCATAAGTGCAGTTCAAGCTGGCGAGGTGGCAAGCACAAGTAGTGTCCCGCTGCCACCAAGAAGAAGACAAAGACAGGCCCGTCGTACCCATAGTGCCCTTCCTGCAGAATTCGCCTATCCCAATTGGGTGCCCACCACTTCTGCAGAACCCGTACTTCCCCCATTCACTGCCCAACCCGGTATTCAGGTGGATACAGATGATTTTACGCCACTCGATTTTTATTCTCTGTATCTCACGGAAGATCTCTATAGATCTATTGTGGACCAAACCAATTTATATGCTGGTCAACGCATCGCCGCTAATCCCCAGTTGCCGTCTCTTGCCAGAGATTGGAAACCAGTTACGGTTTCCGAATTTAAGACGTTTTTGGGCCTTTCCCTCAACATGGGCACACATAAATTTATGCGGATGCGGGCTTATTGGTCCACGCATCCGGCTGACCACATGCCCGTGTTCTCTAACTCCATGTCCAGGAAACGATACGAGCAGATCTTGCGGTTCTTGCACTTCAGTGACAATGAACTTTGTTATCCACGTGGAGACCCTGAATACGATCGGCTCTACAAAATTCGGCCCCTCATAAACCACTTCAACCAACGTTTTGCAGACTTGTTTACTCCCCAAAAAGTTGTCTGCGTTGATGAGTCCCTGGTTAAGTTTACTGGTCGCTTGTCATTCAAACAGTACATTCCCAACAAGCGTACCAGATACGGGGTCAAGCTCTATAAGTGCTGTGACAGGGCCACAGGCTATGCATGGAGCTTTATGGTTTATGAGGGTAAAGATAGTTACGTAGAGCCGGAGAACTGCCCTGATTACATAGGAAGCGCTGGCAAGATAGTGTGGAAATTGGTGTCACCCTTATTCGGAAAGGGGTACCACTTGTACGTGGACAACTATTACACCAGCGTGCCACTGTTTAGTCATTTATTTGATAATCAGATTGGAGCATGTGGCACCGTGCGACCTAATCGCCGGGGCTTTCCCCAGCGGCTTGTAGATTCCCGTCTTAGGCTGAGGGAGAGAGCCTGCTATCGGTGTAATAATTTGCTCGCTATGAAGTGGAGGCATAATAAGAATGTTTTCGTTCTTACCTCCCTTCATGCAGACACGACGGTCCAAATTTCTACGGCGACTGGTATTGTGGAGAAACCCCTCTGTGTCCACGAATATAACAAAAATATGGGAGGGGTGGACCTCAATGACCAGATGCTGGCGCCGTATCTAACTTCCCGTAAGACTAGACGCTGGTACAAAAAAGTGTCTGCTTACTTATTTCAATTGGCTTTGCTGAATGCTTTTGTGCTATACAAAACTTCAGGCGGAACCTTTCTTTTCTTCCAAAGAGAGGTTGTCACAGAGCTTCTGTTTCCAGACGGTTCTGTACCTCACCATTCCCAACCAAATGCAGTAAGCCGGCTGCATGAGAGGCATTATTCTTATGTCCTCCCGAGTACCCCTACCCAACGAGCCCCCCAAAAAACATGTCGTGTCTGTAGCAAGCGCGGATATAGGCGTGACACCCGTTCTTATTGTCCACGCTGTCCTGGCAATCCTGGTCTTTGTCAGGGTGAGTGTTTTGAACGCTACCATGAACTAGTGAAGTATTAGCGTAGGGTACAGCATTTCACAGGCTAGGCACACTTACACAGGGTCTCCCAAGATGCCATCGCATTTTGAGAGACCCGAACCGTTACAGTTACAGTTTACAGTTCAAAAAAAAGTGTATAAAAAATAAAAAAAAAGTAAAATAAAAAAACCAAAAAAAATATAAAATATAAAAACCAAAAATAGTTGTCGTTTTATTGTTCTCTCTCTCTCTCTCTCTCTCTCTCTCTCTCTCTCTTCTCTCAAATTTTTTATACTTTACTGTTTACTGTGTTATTGTTAACCATTTTTCATGTTTTCAGGTACGCCATTCAGCTGCAGCGTGGATTTATTTATCTTGACAGCAACAGCGTTTGCTCCCACGATACATAAAGCCGCGACTCCAGTGCTGTAGGAGGTGATTTCACCACCACAGTTAAAAAAGAGCATATATGCCGAAGCATGGGGGCATAAGGGGTGGAGGAGCGATTTTGCTCCTAATGCCGCGTACATACGGTCAAAATTCCGACGGAGGGCTTGCCCGTGGAAAAGTTTGAACGTATGTACGCAGCATAACTTTTTTGCGGGAGGATGCCCCCATGCTTCGGCATATATATATTTTAGGCACAGGTTGTGTTAAAAAATGTTTTATTTTTTACTGTTTTTTTTGGCAATTGCTTTGCAGGTATGGTATGGTAAGGTTTTACTGGGATGTTACTTTGTTTTAACGTTAACCATAATTTGCTTAGCAGGTACGCCATTCAGCTGCAGCGCGGATTTATTTATCTTGACAGCAACAGCGTTTGCTCCCACGATACATAAAGCCGTGACTCCAGTGCTGTAGGCGGTGATTTCACCAGCACAGTTAAAAAAGAGCATATATGCCGAAGCATGGGGGCATAAGGGGTGGAGGAGTGATTTTGCTCCTAATGCCGCATACATACGGTCAAAATTCCGACGGAGGGCTTGCCCGTGGAAAAGTTTGAACGTATGTACGCAGCATAACTTTTTTGCGGGAGGATGCCCCCATGCTTCGGCATATATATATTTTAGGCACAGGTTGTGTTAAAAAATGTTTTATTTTTTACTGTTTTTTTTGGCAATTGCTTTGCAGGTATGGTATGGTAAGGTTTTACTGGGATGTTACTTTGTTTTAACGTTAACCATAATTTGCTTAGCAGGTACGCCATTCAGCTGCAGCGCGGATTTATTTATCTTGACAGCAACAGCGTTTGCTCCCACGATACATAAAGCCGTGACTCCAGTGCTGTAGGCGGTGATTTCACCAGCACAGTTAAAAAAGAGCATATATGCCGAAGCATGGGGGCATAAGGGGTGGAGGAGTGATTTTGCTCCTAATGCCGCATACATACGGTCAAAATTCCGACGGAGGGCTTGCCCGTGGAAAAGTTTGAACGTATGTACGCAGCATAACTTTTCTGCGGGAGGATGCCCCCATGCTTCGGCATATATATATTTTAGGCACAGGTTGTGTTAAAAAATGTTTTATTTTTTACTGTTTTTTTTGGCAATTGCTTTGCAGGTATGGTATGGTAAGGTTTTACTGGGATGTTACTTTGTTTTAACGTTAACCATAATTTGCTTAGCAGGTACGCCATTCAGCTGCAGCGCGGATTTATTTATCTTGACAGCAACAGCGTTTGCTCCCACGATACATAAAGCCGTGACTCCAGTGCTGTAGGCGGTGATTTCACCACCACAGTTAAAAAAGAGCATATATGCCGAAGCATGGGGGCATAAGGGGTGGAGGAGCGATTTTGCTCCTAATGCCGCGTACATACGGTCAAAATTCCGACGGGGGCTTGCCCATGGAAAAGTTTGAACGTATGTACGCGGCATAACTTTTTTGCGGGAGGATGCCCCCATGCTTTGGCATATATAAATGGTGCATGTATGTCCATCATTAGAAGTGGGTGGATGAAGGGAGGTATCTAATGGTGGGCATACCCAACGATCAATCTCTTTTTTTTCGTTCAGACAACATGACTCTCAGTAAATAGCTTGGGGTGTCTACTTTCCAAAATGGGGTAATTTGGGGGGGTTTGTGCTATTTTGGCATTTTATGGCCTTTGCACCCTTAGAAATCCTGAAGGTGGTGATTGGTTTTCGGGGTGCCGTACGCGACTAGACTCCCAAAAAGTCCCACACATGTGGTATCCCTGTACTCAGGAGAAGCAGCAGAATGTATTTTGGGGTGTCATTTCACATATGCCCATAGCATGTGTGAGCAATATATCATTTAGTGACAACTTTGTGCAAAAAAAAAAAAGTTTGTAATATTCCCGCAACTTGTGGCAAAATATAAAATATTCCATGGACTCAACATGCCTCTCAGTAAATAGCTTGGGGTGTCTACTTTCCAAAATGGGGTCATTTTGGGGGGTTTTGTGCTATTTTGGCTTTTTATGGCCTTCGAAACTGTGATAGGTAGTGAGGGGTGAAATCAAAAATTTGCACCCTTAGAAATCCTGAAGGTGGTGATTGGATTTTGGGATGCCGTGCGCGACTAGACTCCCAAAAAGTCCCACACATGTGGTATCCCCGTACTCGGGAGAAGTAGCGGAATATATTTTGGGGTGCAATTCCACATATAACCATGGCATGTGTGAGCAATATATCATTTAGTGACAACTTTTTGTACATTTTTTTTTTTTTTTAGTCATTATTCAATCCCTTAGGACAAAAAAAATAAATATTCAATGGGCTCAACATACCCATCAGCAGTTTCCTTGGGGTGTCTACTTTCCAAAATGGGGTCATTTGGGGGGGTTTTGTGCCATCTTGGCATTTTATGGCCGTCAAAACTGTGATAGGTAGTGATAGGTAGTGAGGAGTAAAATAAAAAAATTATGCCCTTAGAAATCCTGAAGGCGGTGCTTGGATTTCGGGGTCCCGTACGCGGCTAGGCTCCCAAAAAGTCCCACACATGTGATATCCCTGTACTCAGGAGAAGCAGCAGAATGTATTCTGGGGTGTCATTTCACATATGCCCATAGCATGTGTGAGCAATATATCATTTAGTGACAACTTTGTGCAAAAAAAAAAAAGTTTGTAATATTCCCGCAACTTGTGGCAAAATATAAAATATTCCATGGACTCAACATGCCTCTCAGTAAATAGCTTGGGGTGTCTACTTTCCAAAATGGGGTCATTTTGGGGGGTTTTGTGCTATTTTGGCTTTTTATGGCCTTCGAAACTGTGATAGGTAGTGAGGGGTGAAATCAAAAATTTGCACCCTTAGAAATCCTGAAGGTGGTGATTGGTTTTCGGGATGCCGTGCGCGACTAGACTCCCAAAAAGTCCCACACATGTGGTATCCCCGTACTCGGGAGAAGTAGCGGAATATATTTTGGGGTGCAATTCCACATATAACCATGGCATGTGTGAGCAATATATCATTTAGTGACAACTTTTTGTACATTTTTTTTTATTTTATTTTTTTAGTCATTATTCAATCCCTTAGGACAAAAAAAATAAATATTCAATGGGCTCAACATACCCATCAGCAGTTTCCTTGGGGTGTCTACTTTCCAAAATGGGGTCATTTGGGGGGGGTTTTGTGCCATCTTGGCATTTTATGGCCGTCAAAACTGTGATAGGTAGTGATAGGTAGTGAGGAGTAAAATAAAAAAATTATGCCCTTAGAAATCCTGAAGGCGGTGCTTGGATTTTGGGGTCCCGTACGCGGCTATGCTCCCAAAAAGTCCCACACATGTGGTATCCCTGTACTCAGGAGAAGCAGCAGAATGTATTTTGGGGTGTCATTTCACATATGCCCATAGCATGTGTGAGCAATATATCATTTAGTGACAACTTTGTGCAAAAAAAAAAAGTTTGTAATATTCCCGCAACTTGTGGCAAAATATAAAATATTCCATGGACTCAACATGCCTCTCAGTAAATAGCTTGGGGTGTCTACTTTCCAAAATGGGGTCATTTTGGGGGGTTTTGTGCTATTTTGGCTTTTTATGGCCTTCGAAACTGTGATAGGTAGTAAGGGGTGAAATCAAAAATTTGCACCCTTAGAAATCCTGAAGGTGGTGATTGGCTTTCGGGATGCCGTGCGCGACTAGACTCCCAAAAAGTCCCACACATGTGGTATCCCCGTACTCAGGAGAAGTAGCGGAATATATTTTGGGGTGCAATTCCACATATAACCATGGCATGTGTGAGCAATATATCATTTAGTGACAACTTTTTGTAAATTTTTTTTTTTTTTTTGTCATTATTCAATCCCTTAGGACAAAAAAAAGAAATATTCAATGGGCTCAACATACCCATCAGCAGTTTCCTTGGGGTGTCTACTTTCCAAAATGGGGTCATTTGGGGGGAGGTTTGTACTGCCCTGCCATTTTAGCACCTCAAGAAATGAGATAGGCAGTCATAAATTAAAAGCTGTGTAAATTCCAGAAAATGTACTCTAGTTTGTAGACGCTATAACTTTTGCGCAAACCAAAAAATATACGCTTATTGACATTTTTTTTACTAAAGACATGTGGCTGAATAAATTTTGCCCTCAATGTATGACTAAAATTTAGTTTATTCGATTTTTCTTATAACAAAAAGAAGAAAATATAATTTTTTTTCAAAATTTTCTCTCTTTTTCCATTTATATCGCAAAAAATAAAAATCGCAGAGGCAATCAAATACCATCAAAAGAAAGCTCTATTTGTGGGAAGAAAAGGACGCAAATTTCGTTTGGGTGCAATATTGCATGACTGCGCAATTACCAGTTAAAGCAGCGCAGTGCGAAATTGGAAAAAGACCTCTGGTCCTTAAGGTATTTATTGGTCCGGGGCTGAAGTGGTTAAATGAGGTGATCATAATGGTCAAGACAAGTAAACAAGGTATATAGCGTATATAACATTTCAAATTTTTTTTGAAAATGTATAATTTTCGTCATAAAAATTGCAAATGAACATTGCATAGACTCATAAAAGCATTATGGTACAAATGACTTCCAGACATAACCATAGTAATATTCAGTAGTGGTAGTGCAAGGTATTCATCTGTAACTCATAAACTCAATTTGCTTCTTCAGGAGTTGATGTATATATAAGATGTCACTAAGGACAAAGTATAATTGAGATATAGCATAGAGTATAGGTTATGACTGAACAAAAAGCAGGGGACCTGATCTAGAGGTCCCATAATTACTTGATGGTTAATTGGTTCCAAGGACTGACCCCCAATCGGAGACAGAGACAGCACCAAAAACGGAAGCCAGACAGAGGGCAAGCATGGCAAAGAAGTTGGATATGGAGGAGGCACATGCACAAGGCTCACCAAGATGGCCGCACAGCTTTGCACCATTCTGGTCTCCTGAGCGCAGCCGTAACCGACAAAGCCCACCGAGCGAGCCAGGTCCGCTGTTATCCATCCTGAGGGAGACCAGGGAACCACCCGATGTCTGCGGACTCAGCAAGGAGGAATTTCTCCTGCCAGCTAGAAGCCGCTATACAGCAGCACGGACCCTCCAATATTGTGACACTACCTCCACGAGGCCTAACACAGGAACAGGAGGAATCCATCGCTGACCAGGACACTAATCCAGCACCAGATGCCACACAGGGACAAGGCACAGTGAGTAACCCACACATGGCCTCACTATCCCCAACTTCCACAGAGTCACTAATCGACACAACCCTGGGAGGATTGCACAGGACTCCCATGAGTGGCTTTCTAACCTCCCCAGATAACTGTCCAAACGGGCCACAATTATCACCTCACTCCCTAGCAGACTTGTCTACCTTGATGTCTGCCTTCTCTACTATGCTCACAAAAGGCTTAGCTCAAACAGCTGCCCAGATGACCTTGTAAATATAAGAAAAAATGGACTACCGGCGCACAAGGAACTCACAATATAAATTTCTGTTTGCTGCAACCTAGTATAGAAGTGTCACTATACGAGTCAATCTAATTTACATGTCTGTATAACGTGGGTTGCGCTAACTTTACTTTTTGTTTAATAAAAAGTGTCGTGCTCAGAAAAAACATATTTAACTATAAAAAATACCCCCTTATAACATATTAATCCAATAGCATTAAATGTGAACTGGAAAGTGTATTGGTACCACTACAGAGCACACCCGTCCCCCAGGTCACTGGCCCCTGCACTGATATCAAATAATTAAAGAATTAAAGTGCCTTACAGTACCCATGAAAAAACAAAATATACTATGGGTGTTCCGAATGGGCACTCACCCCGAGACACCCCTACCATACAATAACTAAATGCCTTATAGTGCCCCAATTCACCAAAATATACAAAGATACTATGGGTGTCCCAAGAGAGTGATCACCTGGGAACAACCCCAAAAGTATATCAGATAAAGTGCTTTTATAGTGCCTTTGAACCACATATAATAAAAAACAAATTACAACATAATATAATGTAAATGTCCCAAGTGATTATTCACTCCTGTAATAAAAGTGCACAGTGCATAAATATAAATATAAACAATCACTTCAGTGCCGGTTGATTCCTCTTATTTCAAAAGTGCTTCTTTCCAAGCTTAAGGTGCTCTGTATAATCACCAACCAAGTGCTTTTACCACCCCCAGATAAAATGGCCACTCACCAAACTTTTTTTAAGTGAAAAAAGAGCGAAAATTTTGAAAAAAAAACACTTTTTTTAGTTTTTATGATAAAATTTTACAAATAAGTCATCTTTGTTCATAAATTTGGGCCAAAATTTATACGGCTACATCTCTTTGGTAAAAATAAACCAAATTAGTGGATATTATTTAGTCTCTTTGAAAGTTATAGAGTCTACAAGCTATGGTGCAAATCATTGAAAATTGATCACATCTGATCACACCTGATGCCCTGATGGCCTATCTCATTTCTTGAGGCTCTGAAATGTCAGGAAAGTACAAATACCCCCCAAATGACCCCTTTTTGAAAAGTAGACAGTCCAAGGTATTTAGTAAGAGGCATGGTGAGTTTTTTGAAGTTGTAATTTTTTCCCACAATTCTTGGGAAAAAGAAGATTTTTTTTTTTTTTTTTTTTTTTACAAAATTGTCATAATAACAAGTAATTTCTAATACACAGCATATGCATACTTCCAATTACACCCCAAAATACATTCTGCAACTCTTCCCGAGTATGGCGATACAACATGCGTGGGACTTTTACACAGGCTGGCCACACAGAGAAGTCCAAAATGCAGGGAGCACCGTCAAGGTACCTAGGAGCATAAATGACACATCTAATTTCCTAACACCTATTACATTTGTGAAGGCCCCAGAGCACCAGGACAGTAGAATTACCCACAAAATGACCCAATTTTGGAAAGCAAACACTCCAACGTATATTCTATGAGGCATAATGAGTCTTTTGAACAGTTAATTTTTTTCCACAATTCTTCGGAAAACGTGGAAAGAAAATGAAAACATATTTTTATTTACACAAAGTGGTCAGTTTATAAGATATTTCTAACTCAAAGCATGTACATAGCAATAATTACACCCCAAAATACATTCTGCTACTCATCCTGAGTATGGCAATACCACATGTGTGTGACTTTTTTACACAGCATGTCCACATACAAAGGCCCAACATGCAGGGAGCGCCGTCAGGTGTTCTGGGAGCATAAATGACACCTCTAATTTCCTAACAACCTATTACATTTGTGAAGGCCCTGGAGCACCAGGACAATGAAATTACCCACGAAATGACCCCATTTTGGAAAACAAACACCCCACAGTATATTCTATGAAGCATTATGAGTCTTTTGAACGGATAATTTTTTTACACAAGTCTTCAGAAAACATGGAAAGAAAATTAAATTTTTTTTTTTACACAAAGTTGTCCATTTATAAGATATTTCTAACACATAGCATGTATATAGCAAAAATTACACCCCAAAACACATTCTGCTACTCCTCCAGAGTATTGCGATACCACATGTGTGAGACTTTTACACAGCGTGGCCATATACAGAGGTCCAACATGGAAGTGGTACCTTCAGGCGTTCTAGGAGTATAAATGACACATCTCATTTTGTTCCTACCTATCACACTTTTGAAGGTCCTGGAGCACCAGGACAATAGAATAACCCACAAAATGACCCCATTTTGGAAAGCAAACACCCCAATGTGTATTCTACGAGGCATGGGCTGCAAATAGGTACTCGGGTACTCTGACGGGCTGATGACAGGTACTCTGTTACTCTGACGGGCTGGTGACAGGTACTCGGGTACTCCGACGGGCTGGTGACAGGTAGTCGGGTACTCCGACGGGCTGGTGCTCAGGTACTCAGATACTCAGGTGGACTGTGACAGGTACTCAGGTACTCAGATGGGCTGTGACAGGTACTCGGGTACTCAGATGGGCTGACAGGTACTCAGGTACTCGGGTACTCAGATGGGTTGACAGGTACTCGGGTACTCAGATGGGCTGACAGGTACTCAGTTACTCGGGTACTCAGATGGGCTGACAGGTACTCAGGTACTTGGGTACTCAGATGGGCTGGGACAGGTACTCGGGTACTCAGATGGGCTGGGACAGGTACTCGGGTACTCAGATGGGCTGGGACAGGTACTAAGGTACTCAGATGGGCTGGGACAGGTACTCGGGTACTCAGATGGGCTGGGCCAGGCACTCAGATGGGCTGGGACAGGTACTTGGGTACTCAGATGGGCTGACAGGTACTCAGGTACTCGGGTATTCAGATGGACTGTGACAGGTACTCAGATGGACTGTGACAGGTACTCAGGTACTCAGATGGGCTGTGACAGGTACTCAGGTACTCAGATGGGCTGTGACAGGTACTCAGGTACTCGGGGTACTCAGATGGGATGTGACAGGTACTTAGGTACTCGGGGTACTCAGATGGGCTGTGACAGGTACTCAGGTACTCGGGGTACTCAGATGGGATGTGACAGGTACTCAGGTACTCGGGTACTTAGATGGGCTGGGACAGGTACTCAGGTACTCAGATGGGCTGGGACAGGTACTCAGGTACTCAGATGGGATGGGACAGGTACTCAGATGGGCCGACAGGTGCTCAGTTACTTGGATACTCAGATGGACTGTGACAGGTACTCAGGTGGGCTGTGACAGGTACTCGTTTACTCAGATGGGCTGACAGGTACTCAGGTACTCGGGTACTCAGATGGGCTGACAGGTACTCGGGTACTCAGATGGGCTGGGACAGGTACTCGGGTACTCAGATTAGCTGGGACAGGTACTCGGGTACTCAGATGGGCTGGGACAGGTACTCAGATGGGCTGGGACAGGTACTCGGGTACTCAGATGGGCTGGGACAGGTACTCGGGTACTCAGATGGGCTGACAGGTACTCAGGTACTCAGATGGGCTGTGATGGGTGATGACAGGTACTTTGATGGGTGATGGCAGGTACTTTGATGGGTGATGACAGGTACTTTGATGGGTGGTGACAGGTCCTCTTTATTGGGGGGGTAATCAGTGTGGTTGGTGTGTACACTGAGCGGTAATGAGATGTTACCGCAATCTCCTCCTCACACACGATCAGTGTGTGAGGAGGAGAACCCGGTAACATCTCGTTACCGCTGTTTGTTTACATTCTGTGACCGGCTGTGATTGGACACAGCCAGTCACGTGGTAAAGAGCCAATTTCATTGGCTCTTTACTGCGATTGGGTTTGGGCTGTGTCAGGGTGACAAGCCGCATCCCCGATCGGCGCTCTGCATGCACCCTAGGCGCGTGCACGAGCCCTATAACGCCACAGTACATGTGACCGGCTGTGATTGGACACGGCCGGTCACATGTATCGGGGGGGGTCGATGGGGAGGAAAATCCCACAGATCGGGGATGGGCTGTGTCCGAGGGACACAGCTCATCCACGATCGCCGCACTGCGGGCCCCCGGGGGCCCGCAGGAGCGGCTAAATACCGAGGCCGTCATATGACATCCACCCAGGATAGGAGATCCCATCTGTGGCCGTCATATGACTATGGGCGGGTATTGAAGTGGTTAAGGATAACCACTCCTTCAATGGTCTCATCAACAGACTCTCCACGCGGAAAATAAAAACCTCTCGTTCTATTTGGCTCACAAAAATATATAAGGGACCATCATAGTGTAGCAAGTCAATACAAATTTATTAAAAGTTTTTTTTTAAAACAGCTAGATGTACACTCACATATACCTGTGCCCGAGCCGGCACCAAGCATGCCAAGCATGTCCAGCCATGTACATGGGAATATGAATGGAGTCTACCTCTCCGTATGCTCACAGCCCTCAGTGGTGACCTGTGGTTCTCAAGAATACGTCCCAATCCTTCTTTTAGTCAAACGGGGTTCCAGACAGCCGCTACGCGTTTCGCAAATTGGTATTGCGTCATCAGGTGACCTTGTAAATAGGTCAAGACGATACAATTTTAGAATTCGGGGGCTCCTGGAAATGGTTAAAGATGTTCCAACAGCAGTATGATCCCTAATAAGGGACCTAACACCCGAAATCCCAGAGCACTGGTTGGAGTTGGACAGAGCACACAGTGTCCTACAACCACCATGCAAAGATGGTCTGCCCAGGGACATAATCGTTAAACCCCACTTTTATGCAGTCAAAGAGGGGATAATGAAAACATATAGGGCCTCGGACAAACTATTACTACATGGTCACCAAGTCCAGATCTTTTCTGATCTTTCCCCTTACACAGTCCAAAAAAGGTGCACTCTGAAACCACTACTCCAGGTTTTAATGCAAAAAGAAATCACGTGCAGATGGGCCTTCCCCCTGCGCCTGAATTTCTCCTACCAGAATAAACCCTATGGCTTCTCTTCGTTTGGGGAAGGAGAACATCTGGTGACTTGCCTGGGGATCATCACCCAGGAAATCTCACAACCAACTGCCTCCAGAGGACCCCCATCCATGAAACGCCCTTCACTTTCTAGCCCACTAACCCCTGTCTGGCAAAAGCAACAACCGAAAAGGTCGAAAGACTCTTGCCCACCCTGATGAGAAGCTCCTACTTGTTTAAAACCCCACTGCCTTCAGTTCTCCCTGAATGGATCATCGAATTCCCAAATGGCACACCCCAAGAGAACAACCAACCTCTCTTTAGGGAAGCTTTTAGATTGCCATATGAAATCTCGTCCCACTGACCTATAATTCCTGTAGCCAAGTCGAATAGGATTTGGTTAACTATCTCTCTACTCCGGCCCACCTAATCACATTGTCTAATCCTACTCAATCTTCCCCTCCGAGCCTCTCATATACATCGGAAAGGCCAGTGTACACCTCTCCATCACCTCCAGAAACACTGGTCACCCGAAGCTCAGAAAGTGCCAGAGACTCAGACATTGGGATGGGGTTGGAGGGAGGGGGGTAAAATTCCTAGCCCTACCACACAGACGAAAGGTACAACAAAAACTCTTAGCAAAGTGGGAAATCAACAGCAAATGTATGAATGGACTGCTACAACTGACAAGAGAGAATACAATGTCCCCAGCGAGGGAATCCCCGGTTCAATCGAGCCCCCGCTGTGGTCACTGATCCTCAGGGAGAAGGCTCCACCCCTATTTTTCATGGTCTTTTCACTAACAGGGCTCTGTCTTACAGTAGGGATAATTTGTTTGTAATGGCTGGTTGACCGGAACAGTCACAATGCACCTCCCATAGTCACTTTGAGGATGAAAACCTTTTTACAGGGACAAAATGTCTTACCCAGGAAGAGGAGAACATTCTTTCTCCTGGTGGCGAGGGGGAAGGGACAGATCTCTTCCCCGCTCAACTCATTTACTTAAAAAATTTTTACATATATGTACTACTCAATTTCTTTATTTCTTATTTGTTCTCTATGCTATTTGACTCTATTTTCTCTCCCAAGCATCCGGTTATCAAATTACCCAAGAAAGTGGAAGGACCTAACTATCCCGAGCTCGGGCTACAAGTGAACACGAGCTTCTGACATTCCTCCTAGACAACATCCCTTTTGGGGTAAGATACCTGTCATTTTAGCACACTTTCATCTCTCTGATCCATGACTGACTCAGCACAATGTAACCATAGCCTGTCCATTCTACCCTACAACATTCAGGGGCTAAACTCTATGGTAAAATGCAGGAAGATACTCCAACTATACCATACCCTGAAGGCGGATATCATTCTCCTTCAAGAGACGCACTTCCCAACCTCATATAATCCTACCTTCCTACACCACCGATTCCCACAATTCTATTTGGCTAACGCTGAGAATAAAGCGAGAGGAGTAGCCATTTGTTTCTCCCGTAACCTTAACTTCACGCTAGCAACGATAGTTAGAGACCCGGGGGGGGGGGGGGGGGGGGGCGGTTTCTCCTGATTAAAGAAACCATAAACGGAGGGACATACACATTTGTCTCATACTAATGAAGGCCAAGGAACGTTTTCTGACTCTAAGATGAACAAATTAAAACCACACTTGAAGGGAACTGTCATTCTAGGAGGAGACACAAACCTACTATTTGACCTATCCCTGGACAAATCCAGAACAAGGTCAACCACAGCTAAACGCCGACCAAAACAAAGCTTAAAAATTGGGCAATTGCTAAACAACCTTAATCTAGTTGATATATGGAGGGAACTGAACCCCCACGCCAAAGACTACACACACTCTTTAGCTCCACATCAGACCTATGCCAGGATAGACCACATCTTCGTATCAGCCTCTTCCATACCCCTAGCCGTTACTTCTAATATCAGAGTCACCCCATTATCAGACCACTCTATGATGTCTCTATCCATGTCTCTATCTATCCGGAGATTCAGAGAGAGACCCTTTGTGTGGAGTCTCAACGAATCCCTATTGAGTTACCCTGTCCACTGTACTGCCCTTGAGAAATCACTACAGGAATACTTCCTTAATAATGATGTAGATAATACCTCCCCATCCACACTTTGGGCAGCACATAAGTCGGTAATGAGGGGCACACTGACTCCGCTGTCCTCTTGACTAAAAAGAAAACATAAAGCAGAAGTCAAGAGGTTAAACAAAGAATTTCTAGAATTGAGTAAATTGCATAAACACAATCCTACCTCCGCCTCTTTACTGAACTTGGAGACAGCTAGAGTTCAGCTTAACTTATCTCTCAACACCGCCACAGAGACATACCTTAGATGGTCGGGGGCAAAATTCTTTTACCGATCATCAAAATAGGATCCAAACTGGCAGCTAAGTTAAGCCCAAAGACACGATCTCTGGTCTTCTCTAAAATTCAAACCTTCACAGGGGATCTGACACAAAACCCGATTCGCATCATGCAATCCTTCCAAGAATACTACGCCAAGCTGACAATAAACCTCCTACCAATAATAAACAGGACTCCTTTCTTTTGGGACCTAACACTCCCCAAATTAACAGAAGAGAATATTATGGACAGCCAATTTTCCACCAAAGAAGTTCTAGGGGGTCATAAAATCCCTGAAACAAGGTTCAGCCCCAGGCCCAGGTGGATTCTCGGTGGATACTATAAAAAAATTTGGAACCACTCTAGCCTCATACCTTACACGATTTTATAACTCTCTGAAGGGGGGTACACCAATAGATAAAGATTTGAACAAAGCCTTTATTTCTGTTATCCCCAAACCAGAGAAAGATGGAAGAGAGGTAGACAATTAATCGCCCAATTTCTCTCATAAACAGTGACATTAAAATAATGACCAGAATCATGGCAATCAGACTGTATATCCATAAAGACCAGATGGACTTCATCCCAGGGAGACAAGGCCCAGACCAAGTTAGAAGAGCCATAGATGTTATCTCGATATTTAACTCAAATTGGGATGGAGGGGCCCCACAAGAAGGCTTTATAGCCTCTAATGACCTACAGAAAGCCTTTGGTTCGGTCTCCTGGCCTTACCTCTTTGGCATCCTGCGTAGGTGGGGATTTGGTCCCAACCTCTTGGGAATTATTCAGTCTCTCTATTCCTCCCCAAGTGCACAAATCCGGCTTATGGGATACTACTCTGACGAGTTCAACATCCAGAAAGGCACTAGACAGGGTTGCTCCCTTTCACCACTCATATTCACAATCACAATCGAAAACACTAGCAATAGCCATTAGATCCGACCTGGACATTAAAGGGGTAATATACGGCCCCCAAGAACATAAATGTACACTATTCGCGGACGATATGTTGCTCTTTGTCACATCCCCATTAATATCCACCTTCAATTTATTAATAACGCTCAAGGACTTCGGTACCCTCTCGGGACTCAAAGTAAATTTATCCAAATCCATGGCACTCAATATATCTGTCCCTCAACACCGGGTAGATCAACTAAAACTACATTTCACCCTTCCCGTGGTCTAAGGATTCCAAACCATACCTGGGTATTACTTTCCCCAATAGAATAGACAGACTCTTTGCCACAAACTACCCCCTGATGTTCAAAAAACTAGAAGGGGATCTGGGGGCCTAGTCTAAGTGTGGTCTATCCTAGCTGGGCAGGGTCAATGTGGTTAAGATTACCCTGATGCCACGTATACTATATCTCTTCCGTTCACTCCCCATCCCCATGCGGAAAAATATCCTTACCAAATTCCAGTCACACATTATACGCTTTATCTTGGGGAAGCAAGGACACCGTTTCTTGAAAGAGGTCCTCTTTTGATTCAAAACGCAGGGGGGTTTAGGACTCCCAAATTTATGGTGGTATTACCAGGCAGCTCAATTGACTCAGATCTCTTCCGTGTACCCCAAGGACCTCAAACTGGACTGGCTGTCCATAGGGAGACAGGCAGTCCCTCTCCACAAGATAGATTACCTGATGTGGTGTCCCCCAAAACAAAGACCCCCCATACTAGCTCCATCCCTCTCACATTCTCTGGCGCTTTGCGACACACTCCACAAGCAGAAATCGCTGATCTCTAACATTAAACCACTAACCCATATCTTCTACAACCAGAAATTTATACCAGGAATGAACATTGTAGCCTTCGGATGGTGGTTAAACAAAGGAATGTTCAGAACAGGCCACTTCTTCACCACATGGAGCCCACTCACACTAAACGACTGCTCCAATAAGCTGGAGATGCCAAACGCAGAGAAATTTAGATCATCTCAGATTAGAAACTTTTTAAACACCCTATGGACAGACAAACCTATCCCCCCAAAACCAACAGCATATGAACAATGGTACTCTAACCTCATGGATCAGAGAGGTGGGATTTCGATCATATATGCCTCCTTGGCTAACAAACACAGCTCACCTTCCTATGCCCGAGCTTGGGAATCGGACCTGGATTTAAAACTGGACTTTGATAAATGGCACCTCTACTTTCACAAGTCATATAAAGGTATCCTAAACACAGGCCTAATAGAGGCAAACATAAAGATTGTCACTAGATGGTATTACCCCACTATCGCATTGTTAAACCACAGAATAGACAACACTCCCAAACACACCCAAAATCTGATATTCTTCATACTTCTAGGAGTAAAGCTTACAGTAGCAGGGGTGTGGAAAAAGAACATGGCCTCATTAGTGGGCACAAAATACAAGATATCTTGGATCATGACCCAAGAACAGATTCCTGTGAAAATTCTAGACAGGGTACTTAGGTTTGAAGCAACTTGGGAACCCTGGGTACTGTACATCAAAGTCCCCCTATACCCGGGTCATATGATTTCCCGTGAAGACTAACCTGGATGTCTAGCTTCTTCCCTTTCCTTCCATCTATCGAAGTAACATTGATACTCTATCTTTCTGTCCTTCTTCTGTCCTCTTACAGCTATGAGTTACCCCCCACAGGGGATATCCTGTGGGGCCCAGCTTAATTACCTCCTGAACAGCTGTTTTTAATTTAGAGAACACCATTCGCAAACTTTACTGGGTCGAAGTTACTAACCATCGCCAACAACATTCTGGGCAAAGATGCAAGGTGTACAAAACATACTCCAGACAAATGGAAGGGGTTGGGGGGGAGGGTGGTGGGACCAGAGGTCCGGGCATGCTAAGGGGTGATTGTACGGGCCACAGCATGATCCCTTTGGGGTGGCAGGTGTGAGATCCCTGGAGCCAACTGGAACAGAAACAAAGCTGCTCCTCCACCTGCCTAAACTCGACCCGACTATACTACAGCACACAGAAAGGCCCCCAAGGGGCCTTTTTGTGTGCTGTAGTATAACTTAACAAGCCCAGGCTTATGGTATAATTTCGGCCTTCAGGGGGGTCTAGGTTCACCAAGGTTTTCTAAACATTTTCTGGTTCAATCTTATTTTCTGTTTGTCAGTCTCTACCGACGGGCTATGTTGGTCCTCGAACAGGGATAATTGTTACACTGTTACTTTGTATATTGTAATGAAAAATTTCAATAAAAATATTGAAATAGAAGTTGGGTACAGAGAGATGTGTCCCTTAGTGTCACCCATTGACCACTCTAACAAAATACAGTGATCACGTTACGTATGGTCAATGGGTGACACTAAGGGACACATCTCTCCTTATCCAACTTCTTTGCCATGCTCACCCTCTGCCTGGCTTCCGTTTGGCTGCTGCATCTTCAGCTGATCTTCAATCTTTAATCTGCCCTTCAGCTGATTTCTCCGGTTGGGGGTTAGTCCTTGGAACCAATTAACTGTCACGTAAGTATGGGGCCTCTGGATCAGGATACCCTTTTCGTCCAACCACAAACTATACTCTATGCTATATCTCATTTATACTTTATCCTTACAGACATCTTATATACACAGCAACTCCTAAAGAAGCGAGTCGAGTTACAGATGTATATGTATACCTTGCACTACCACTATTGTATATTACTATGGATATGTCTGGAAGTCATTTGTACCATGATGCTTTTATGAGTCTATGTAATGTTCATGTCCAATTTTTATGATGACAATTATATATTTTCAAATAAATTTTGAGATGTTATATACTCCATATACCTTATTTACTTGTCTTGACCATTATGATCACCTCATTTAACGTCGCAAGGGCTATTGTTTGTTTTTATTGTTTGTACTATGGGGATGGAGGTGTAGCACAAAAACGAGGCAGTTATCAGGCCATTCCTTTTTTGCATCATATTTGTAAACATGTTTTTATTGATACCGGACTTTACATGTTTTTAAAATGTTGTTACAAAAAACAAATATGTCTTGTACTGTTTCTGAACTGTATTGTAATCATGCTTTCTCCATTTAAATTGTAAAGCACTGCACAAACTGTGGCAATATATAAATCTTAAATAATAATAATAGCTTAAAGTTGCTGATTCTTTTTTAAGGCCTCATGTACAGTGCAGCTGATAAACTGATGCTTAGGAGCAGTTGGCCATTTTTTTCAGCTGCCCCTGACTCCTCTATGTTATCTTAACAGTACATGTACACGGAGTCTATTCAAAAAAGAGGGACAAATGTGCTGCTTAGATTTGGGCTTACCGTTACCTTCTGCTCTCCTCGTTTCACATCTAGGGGTGTCCCATGATAGATGGCACAGCAACTCGAAAAACTGACAACAGATCCACTTGAATGGATTTTATTTGCAAAATGTAGATAATGATCAGTCTCTTAAATTGGGATCAGAGGGTTGCAAAGGAAGTTCAGGTACTCTTAGCCCCCATACACACGGTCGGACCTTCCGGCAACCAAATCCGTCGGATTAATTACGATGGATTTAGTCCGGAAGAGGTCCGGGAAGTGATGTTACATACACACGGTCGGACTAAGTTGTCGGAATTTCCGGTTGCCAAGAACGCGGTGACGTAAGCCGCGTACAGCGGCACTAGAAAAAGGAAGTTCAGCACGGACCCCGTTTTTTTTGGTTGAAGAAATACTTGCGTATAAAGACAGTTTATTTGCATATAAGGACAGTTTATTTGTGAGCAGGCAGGTACATTTCAAAAAAACAAAGTGAAATGAATAACAAGGGGCACCAAAACCAAACAACTTCCTGTAGATTAAAAAAGAAAAAGAAAATACAAAAAAGATAATAATGGTGTTGTGGTAAGTTGACACACAAAACACACCCAAAAAAAAGCAAAGATGAGCAAACTGTCAAAAAAGGAGATGTTGATTAAAAAAACAACCACAAAAAAAAAAAAAAGATTGTGTAGATGTGACGATTTAAAATATTGTATTGCTGAAATGAGTAAAAAGACTAAAGAAATAAGTTCGGGAGAAGTGTGTGTGAATATGAGCATCAAAACAAGTTCATGCATTGTAAAGAACAAGAGAATGCGCTGCATGAAAGAATTTTTAACATTGCAGTGTGACGAATGTGCTATATCGATTACGAGCAGTAGTTTTACCTAAGCAAGCGCTTCCGTATCCGAATTTGATTGTGAGCATGCGCGGCACCTTGTCCGTCGGAGTAGGATACACATGATCGGACTATGTCCGATCAGAGCATGTTTTCTGAAAATTTTATAGACAAGTTGGAAAACTTGGTCCGTCGGATACTCCGACGGAAACCGTCCGATGGAGACCACACACAGTCGGATTATCCGACAACACGGTCCTATCGGACACCTTCCGTCGGAATGTCCGACCGTGTGTACAAGGGCTAAGTGTCAAAGTCAAAATGTTGAAGAACTTGCTTACTTTGTCTGCATCCAGAGAATAGCCATTCGCAACTGGATGCTCACTCAAGTTAGACAGTCCTTCTCTCACAAGGCCTAGCAGCCAACAAGGTGCTTACTCAGGAACAAGTCTCTGCCACAGACGTTGTTGTTGAACATACAAGATAATGTCTCTGCCACAGACATTGTTGTAGAACATGTAGGGAAACTAAACTTGAAGAACACTTGTAGGATACCTGGATCTTTCAGCCAGCTTGGCGGTATCCACGAGACCGGATTCTCTTGGGTACTTCAGCCCTTCCAGGCTCTTACTAAGAAGCCAACCCATACGTGGTCTTCTTCTGAAGAGTCCTCCCCTGGAATGCTTGAAGTCACTGGGTCTCTCCCAAACTGGAGACGGCACCCAACCACCTCAGAATCCTCCCTTAGTTTCCTTGCCCTGGGCTAGCCAGCCCCGAGACATCAAAATTGGGTGGATCCGCACCCCAGGCCATAGCCTTCCTGGGGGCTGGTCAGGAGGACCAGGACCATGAAGTCAGTACATCATTCTGGACCGGAACCCCGAACCATGTGATGTCTGCATCTTAAATACCCTCTCCCAGAAAGCACAGCCAGAGGGCCACTCCCACTGTGCGGGCTCCGAGAGAGAGTAATTTAAGCACCTAACCAGACCATAGTTCTATGCCTGCCAGAAGAGACAGCGCCCCCTGTGGCCAGGCTGAACATCTCACAGTCCAGTCAGACTGATGCCGAAATCTAATTTAGACAATTGTACCCAAACCAAACTGCAGTTCAGGCATAACTTTAACTTTGAAAAAGCATAGCGCATGCTCTTCAGGAGCCGCAGCTACAGAAAGAATTGTCCACAGAAAGCAATAAAGGGATGGGTCAACAATGGTATAATTGTACAAAAGATAAGGCTTTATTGATGAATTACACAAATAAATGAAAAAAGTCCAAACAATTTGGTACGACAACTGTACTGGTGGACCTCATTCCTACAAAGTACACAGTGACTAATAAATAATTTCTGCAGTAATAGACAACGTTTTCATTAAAACCCCACTGACTCCAACTCCCCCGCTACCCCCACCATGAAAGTTCTTATATCCAAGATGTGGACAAAGAATGGTGCTACACTTTATCCTGCTCCTTTTGGGGAAACCCCCAGTATTGACTCCAATCTTAGATTATTTGATTAGTCCTTAGGAAAGATCCTTTTGTCCATTTGAAAAGGCATATACTAATATAACAGCAATGGGTGGTGGAAAGGAAATGGTTTGGAAGTTCATGGCAAACCTGCCTATAATTCAGCTGCAGAAAATGTTGATTGTTTAGCAAATGACAGATTCCAGAAAAAGTAGGCACTGATGAGGTAGGTGTTGAATTATTTCTCAGACACAATGAAGGCAGCAATATCAATTCTACACAGATTGATATTAACAATGTGTATCTGTGTAGAAAGCTGCATATTGATCATGGTGGACAGTAGGAAGTGCAAAGCATTCAACACAATTCAAGTTTCAGTCTTTTTCATATCAACATCTGTTTACCACCAGACATGGAGTAGCTCTGTCTCTTCATCTGGCCAGGAACGGCCTGAGACACACAGTGGGTACTTCAGATTCGGTGGCTGTGGAAAATATACTTACTTATTGCACCTGCCCTGGGACCTGGTAAAGCGATGGAGGAGATTGTGAGATGTTAACAGGGTTTGTGCAATGAAGAAGTATGGCAATACTTTGGTGTCCCAAAACCCTGCAGAAATGTGACAATCTGCAAATGGTGGAAAGTTACATGGCAAGTGACAGTCTGCAAATGGTGGCAGGTGACGTGGCAAGTGATAATCTGCAAATGGTGGCAAGTGACAATCTGCAAATGGTGGCATTGCAAGTGACACTCTGCAAATGGTGGCAGGTGACATGGCAAGTGACAATCTGCAAATGGTGGCAGGTGACGGGACAGGTGACAATCTGCAAATAGTGGCGAGTGACAATCTGCAAATGGTGGCGAGTGACAATCTGCAAATGGTGGCGAGTGACATGGCAAGTGACAATCTGCAAATGGTGGCAGGTGACGTGGCAAGTGACAATCTGCAAATGGTGGCAAGTGATGTGGCAAGTGACAATCTGCAAATGGTGGCAAGTGAAGTGACAATCTGCAAATGGTGGCAGGTGACATGGCAAGTGACAATCTGCAAATGGTGGCAGGTGACGTGGGAAGTGACAATCTGCAAATGGTGGCAGGTGACGTGACAAGTGACAATCCACATCTAGTGGCAGGTGACGTGGCAAGTGACACGCCCGGGGCTCCCACTGATTCTGCATTATAGTGAGTTGAACCACTTCATTATATATTACAATGTAACAATAGAAACAATAAAGTGGCATGTACAAAAAGTTTGCCCTAAACAGGCTCTTACCCCTCCTGCAATTTGGCTGGTAATGCCGCAATTAATGCCATCCAGTGTATCTTTTGTGAGGCGATCATATAGTATGGCTGTGGGACCACTTTACTAAGTTTCCACCACTTGCAGAGACTGAACTCAAGGATTGTTTGTTTCATCCATGTGATTAACGCATAGGGCTTTCTGGTTCAAGTGTCTGGAGTACTGCAGAGAGCACAGCTATGGTGGCTGGGATGAACCGCTCAGGAGTGTGGAAGTATGCTTATCCAAAGTATATTCATGAAAAATCAACTTCCATTCATGGATGAAGAGACATAGTGGGGTGCGGGAAGAGGAGTTCAGCGTCAGAAACATTGACACGTTTCGTGCACTAAACTGCGCACTTCGTCTGGAAGTTATGCATAAGTGATAATCATATTTTTATAAGGAGCAATGTCCAATCAAATTCCCTTGCATAATTTTTCCTCTATTTTTTTCCTTCATTGACTGCCATCTTGTGGTAACAAGACATACTGCAGTTGATAAAACATATACACAGGCGTATTATCTATAGGATGATGTAAATAATCCACGTGATCAAGATTAATAACCATAAATTTGGGTAATTAAAGTAATCATGTTTGGATAGACAATCAGTGATGTCTAAAAAGCATCTACTGGTTCTTGGGCAGAACCCCCACCATCCCATCCGAAAAAGCAACAAAAAAAAAAAACAACAAACCCCACAGACCCCTATTGCAGAATAAAATAAAACATATAATGACCCAAATGTAGGAAAACAATTACATGGGAATGGCAGTCAATGTCCAAATAGCTAGGCTGCACTTCACTATGTCTAGGGTATAATAAATTCAAGAGATCAATTATGCTCTATATCATAGACACAGCTATGGACCACCCTCTGATGGAAAAGAGGTAAAAGGGGAGGGATGAGGAGAAGGGAATGGAAAAGGGTAGGGGCGAAAGGAAGGGGGGAGGAGGGGGGGAAGGGGGAAAAGGGAGGGCAGGGAAGGAGGGGGAAAGGAGAAAAGGAAGAGGGAGGAAGAAGAAAGCGAAGGGGGGGAAACAAACTAAGAGGGGAAGGGGGAAAGGGGGAGAGGGGAGGAATAGAGTATCTAATTGCTTATGGAGAGGTATCCCGCCCTTGGGGCAAATTGGTCATTGTTAAAGTTAGCTTCATAATACATTTGCAGGGTGTATTCCAAGATTTTATATATTTTTGTTTTTTGTACACAGGGTCATTAACCGCTAGCCGCCCACCAGCTGTCATATGACAGCCAGGCAGCACGGCTCGCATTCTGGCAGAGTGTCATATGACATCCCTCTATTTAAACAGGGAATGCACGCGATCATGTGTGTACATCCCTGTTCCTTCGGTGGCGCCATGTCACGGAGACACCACTTGCCATGAGGGGGTGAACAGCCATTGGGCATAACTGTTTACCACGTGATTGGCCGTGATGAAGTCACAGCCGATCACAGGTGGTACCGCCAGACTTTACATGGCGCATGCGCAATCGCGAGCACACTGCACATGTACGTTGGTGGCGGTGTATTCCTGGGAACACTGCTCATCACCGACTCTGGTAAACAGCCATTGGCAGATGGCTGTTTACCACGTGATCGGCTGTGATCCTTTCACAGCCGATCACTAAATGTCAACAAACCGCAGTAACAAGATGTTACCGGGTTCTCCTCCGTCCTCACACACCGATCGTGTGTGAGGAGGAGATTGTGGTAGCATCTCGTTACCGCCTACAGTGTACACCAATCACACTGCTTGCATTCCCCAAAAAAGAGGACCTGTCACCACCCATCAAAGTACCTGTCACAGTCCATCAGAGTACCTGTCACCAGGCCATCAGAGTACCTGTCACCAGGCCATCAGAGTACTCGAGTACCTGTCACAGTCCATCTGAGTACCCGAGTACCTGTCACAGTCCATTAGAGTACCTGAGTACCTGTCACAGTCCATCAGAGTACCTGCGTACATGTCACAGTCCATATGAGTACCTGAGTACCTGTCATAGTTCATCTGAGTACCTGTCACAGTCCATATGAGTGCCTGAGTACCTGTCACATTCCATATGAGCGCCCTTCATAGTACCTGAATATCAGTACCCGAGTATCTATCTGTAGCCCATCAGAGTACCCGAGTACCTGTCACCAGGCCATCAGAGTACCTGTCACCAGCCCATCATGGGTGGCACAGTGGTGTAGCGGTTTGCACTTTTACCTTGTAAAATTAAATCTCAGACTAAAACCACCATGCTAAAGGAAATTACATTAATTCCATTATTAGGTATGTTCCGTTGTAAAAAAGCTCTATGCCTCACCTGCTCCCATGTTACCCACGGTAAAAAAACTTTTATGGCTAATGGTAAGACTTTCACTGTAAGCTCCTTTTTCAACTGTTCTATGAAATATGTTGTCTATTGTATATCTTGTCTGTGTGGGCTGCTGTATGTCGGCAGAACTATTAGGGCCCTACGTGCTTGGTTTGGGGAGCACTGGCGAGCTGTCCAGGCTGTCAATTCACAATATAGTAGTTCTCGTCACTTTGCTGTCCACCATCTGAAAGCCATTGCTGATCTTCAGGTTTGGATCATTGAATCCATACCTGAGAAATTGACACTAGCAGAGAGGGTCCAACGCCTATGCAGTCAAGAGACCTTCTCGATCTATACTCTAAATACTATGACACCCCATGGCCTTAACCAGAGGCGTAGCTTGAAGCTTGTGGGTCCCGATGCAAAACTTAACCTGCCCCCCCCCACTACTTTCAACATGCCTGCAGATACCTCCACCGCACGCCAAGATACTCAAAGTGGCTTAAGAGTTTTGAGTTCCCAGATTTCCTCTTTACATCAGAGGACAAGCATTAGCTCTGGAGAATCAGAGGACAGGGATCACCACTGGAGAATCAGAGGACAGGGACCCCTGGCAGGTCACCTGGCAGAGCTTTTTTCCCATCCCAGCACTGTGTACAACCGGAGCCTGCAGCCCTTCAGAGCCCCCCGAGGAGGTGTTAAGGGATTTGTTTTAGTAATTTCTAAAGGTTTCTCTGTCAGTGTTGGCAGGTGTTGGGGAAGGTTACCTCCCGGAGGTGTGTGTCTTCTCCCCAGTTGTCAGAGAATTGGGGTAAGTAGACATCCCCGGGTGGGGCTATACAGAGAATCCCAGCTGGTGACTAGGAGACACTGAGCAGTGCCATACCTCACCAGTGACATCAGTCCCATCGTGGCCCTCTCCTGCTCTTGTCTCGCTGAGCTCGGTTACCATTCCATGTTGCCAGCACACAGCACAGACACTTCCCCATCCTGGGCTATTCTCACCTCGTGCTCCTCTCCATTCAGGAAACGGCTTACAGCTTCTCCCCAGCCAATGGGAACAGAGGGGTGTGGACTGTGGAAGGTAAAGTAGAAGCCCAGTACTGGAGTGTGGCTGTGGGACCCTAGGGCATATCAGAGCTGGATTTTGCAGAGGATATGATAATATGGCAGGGATCATCACTCCTGCAACCCCTTATGCTACACCCAGGGCCTTAACGAGGAAATTGAAATCAATACAGTCATATAATAAATATTCCTTCATTTTAAAAGTTTCTTTCTTTTATTG
Organism: Lithobates pipiens; assembly: GCF_037356315.1. Lineage (NCBI taxonomy): Eukaryota > Metazoa > Chordata > Amphibia > Anura > Ranidae > Lithobates > Lithobates pipiens. Next base: position 251,619,493 of record NW_027507718.1, on the reverse strand, counting down.
GTCTATCATTTATACATATATATCTAGGTATAATGGGAATGTTTCCTAAAAATAATTTTGATAGATATATTTGCATAATTTTCAGGTTCAGGGACTCTCTTCCCACCGCTTCACTCTCCCTGTTCCCCTTTTCGCTTGTGCACTTTCCCTTCTTCCCTTAAGGCAACATTTTTTCCTGTTGGGGGGTGAGTAATAAGCTATGATCCAACTCCATACAGCTTTATAACATTTGAATAAGAACTTGTTTGTGCATACCGTTCTGGCTGTATATGGTTACTTATGTGCAATTGTGGATATAGGTATCTTGGCTCTTGCACTTTGGACCCGCTGACATAGGTGTGATAACAACAATATGCTTCCCCATTGCTGCATATGTGGACATCTGTATAGATGTTCCACGTTTGCACCTTATGGTATCCTATTTTATGTGTATACATATGTATATGTTATTATTATATATATTTTTTATATGTGATTTTTTCATATATGTGTGTGTGTGTGTGTTTGTGTGTGTATATATATATATAACTCTCTTTTTTGCTGATGATCTATATGTTCGAAATTAATTATTGCTTATGAGCATTATATATAATAATGTATATGTTTATATATAATAAATTCATTTTATATATATATATATATATATATATATATATATATATATTTTTTTTTTACACATTAAATTGATCTTTCTTTTCGTTCATATATATATATATATATATATATATATATATATATATATATATATATATATATATATATATATATATACTTGGTTCATTTTAATGAGTATTATCTATTTGTATTGCTGTATTTTTACTTCGTTACATCTACTTCCTGGTATCCCTTGGTATATTACAATTACGGACATCATCACATGTTGCCGACGTCAGCCCATAAATGATGGACATCCTGAATCACCAACTAGATCTGAAGAAAAAGCAAAAGCTTTGAAAAGCATAATCTGACACGTCCAAACATCGCTTCCGGTTCACGGACCTCCTCGAGCTTGCGTTCCACGTTGGTAAGCACTTCTGGTTCCAGTTTTCGGGCATCTCCTAGGATGTATGCCTTCCAGTAGGCTTGTGCAATTAGTTTCGTAACAAATCGAAATTCGGCCGAATTTTGCATCTTTCGGACATTCGGATGCATCCGAATGTCCGAATAAAAAATTAACGAATAACAACGAATACGAAAGAAATATAACAAATGAATTCAAATGAATTCGACATGATTCGGTAATTCTTTAAAGATCTAATGAAACAAAAGGTCAGCTCAAAGTAAATCTTATAGTCCAATCAGCTAATTAATTTTGTGCCGGAGGATGGATTACTGGCAAAGTGCATTCCTGAGAACTGAGTTAGAAGGGTGTTGTATTGTATATGAGCCAAGGAGAAGAGACGTTGTCATTGTGTGTGTTAAAAGATTCAATAAACAAACGATTTTCCAAACTACGAATCATTATCACGAATGTCTATACATACATAAATAGCGAATTTCAACGAATACGAACGAATGAATTCGACACTCTACGAATAATAACGAATTATCCGAAAACGTATTAACAAAACATAACGAATATAACAGAACGAAATTATGTATTTTACGAATGACAACGAATCGAAACTAAACGAAATTTTCCGTTGTGCACAAGTCTACCTTCCAGTAAAGTTACCAGGCTTGTTACACAGGCCGCTCTGAAGTTCTATCCCCTGCAGTTTGCCAGGATACTGCTGGGACGCCGCTCTCGATGTCACCCGGGACCACCCAGTGACCATGGACTCCATTACTGTCATCTATATTTGCCTGATTCTCATTATCATTATGTGAGTAAAATTTGGCTTCTTTTACTTTCAAATAAATTGTTCACCACATGCCTTCTTATTCTTTTGCCATAGAAATAAATAACTCACTTCAGGAATACTTTAAGATCAACAACATGGAAGGAATCTCAGCAGAAACCCTGTGGGCGGCCCATAAGGCCTTCATCAGGGGAAGGATCATTCAGATAGCCACCCAAATCAAGAGAGAACATAAAGTTGACATTGAGCAGTTGGAGAGGACCTATGCGGCCCTGCAGGCTCAAAACAAAAAGAACCCCTCTAGCACCTCAATAGCCCAAATAGGCAAAGCCAGACTGGAACTCAACTTGACCCTTACAACAAAAGTAGAGAAATCCATATGCTGTAGTGGCACTACATTTTACACACAAAAAGACAAGATATGACCATTACTAGCTGTCAAATTAACCCCCCAATCAAGGGTCCATACCATGCCCAAGAATCAAATTGCCGGTCAGAAACCTACAGCCAAGACTCTAGAGGCATTCCAAGACTTCTATTTCAAACTTTATAGCTCCACGTCACAACCCACCAGAGACTCAATAGCCAGGTTTCTCGACGGCCTTCCCATTCCATCCCTAGATACTGAACACAGAGATTTCCTAGAGGCAGCCTTCACGGAGGAGGAGGAGGAGGTGAAGACAGTCATTAAAGGCCTCAAAAAGGGCTCTGCCCCTTGACCTGATGGCCTCTCCATCCCATACTCCAAGGTCTTTGCAGGAACTCTTGCCCCACAAATGACAAAAAATTTTAACGCCAAAACACAGGACATCCCCTTCGGGCACCCAACTCAACACAGCATACATCATGGTCATACCCAAACCAGACATAAACCCAGAAGAAGTCAGCAATTACCGCCTCATTTCCCTCATAAATAATGACCTTAAAATAATAAACACAATTCTAGCCAACTGTCTCTCTTCCTTTATCAGTAAATATATCCATAAAGACCAGGTGGGTTTCATCTCAGGTAGACAGGGTCCCGATCAAGTAAGATGGGCAGAGGACATTGTCTCGATACTGCAAACCAATTGGGATGGTGCACGGTGGAGTCTATTCCTCGTACTTGATCTGCAGAAAGCCTTCAACTCCGTGTCCTGGCCATACATCTTCTCCCTCTTGGAGTAATTGGGTTTCGGCCCATGCTCATGGGGGTTGATACATGCCCTCTAGTCCCAACCTAAGGCTCAAATCCTTTTACAAGGTCAGGTTTTACATAGCCAGAGGCACCAAACAGGGTTACACGCTCTCCCCACTTATCTTTGCCATGGCCATGGAAACCCTAGCCATAGCCATACGTCAAATCCCAAAATTAAAGGAGTATCATGTGGTGACCAAAATCACAAATGCGGACTCTTTGAAGATGATATACTCTTATTCCTGACCTCCCCCCAACCTCTCAACCCAATCTCTGCAAATTCCTAACACACTAAAATTTCAGGGCTCCGGGTTAATTACTCCAAATCGCAAGCCTTACATGTCTCTCTCCCACGTTCCACGTTCCAGAGTTTATCTTCAATCTGATACCTAGGGATTACCCTGACAGTATGCACAGGCTCCCTCCACACTAATAACTACCCTCCCTTATACCAAAAACTGGAACAGAACTTAAGAAATGGTCTAAAAACAACTTCTCCTGGCTAGGCAGAATAAACTCCATTAAAATGCCTTTACTCCCAAGAATCCTTTACTTATTCCGCAACCTCCCGAACCCCATAAGGAAGGATCATCTACGATCGTTTCAAAATAAAATACTCACATTTGTCTGGGGAAATTCAGGATACATAATCCCCCAACACATGTTGTACCTTCACAGGAAAAAGGGAGGTTTCCGATTACCACCCCTACACAAATACTACTAGACTGGCCCAACTCTCCACAATATACCCCAGAGTGGAAAAACCAGACTGGGTACGCAAAAAAAATGGAAGGCAGTTCCTAACTTTACCCTGGACTTCCTGCTCTGGTGCCCCCAGAAAAAAAGACCTCCAATTTCATACCCTACTTTATCCTACTCCTCCGCCCTTTGGGACAACTCCAAAACCTGCCAGCTCTGGTGTCAACAGGGAACCCTCTTGCCCACATATTTCACAACCCATACTTTCCCCCTGGGCTAGACATTAAATCTTTCAAATGGTGGCTGGACAAAGGCCTGTACCGTATAGGAAATGTTTTCACCTCTAAGGGTCCCTTCACTACTGGTCACTGCATTAGCAAATTAGACCTCCTAGGAAAAGTTCAGGTTTGGCCAAATTTTGCACTTCCTACAAAAAATATGGACAAACCTGTCCTGCCAAAATGTACAGCTTAATAGGGGCAAAGGGGAGGCATCCCTGTAATCTATTCGTCACTCATTCTCCCAACAGACAAATCCTCCTACATGACAACCTGGGAGGCTGACTTCCAACATGAGTGGGACCTGGAAACCTGGCAGGCAGCATGTGCCAAATCATTCAGGAGAATCCTAAACATCTCCCTGATGGAAGCCAACTTAAAGGTTCCCACAAGATGGTGCCTAACCCCCACTAGACTTGCCTCCATTTACCCCTCAGCAGATCCACAATGCTTCGGGGGCTGCCAACTCCTGGGCTCGATGACGCATATCTGTTGGGAGAGCCCCAGAATTAGATCATTCTGGAAATAAGTTTTTAACCTGATTTCCAGGGTCACCAATTGCATGGTCCCCAGGTCCTCAGCAGTCACCCTTCTTAATGCCCGAATTCCACGAATCCCCAAGCCTAAACAAAAACTGATCCACTTTATTTTCCTAGGAGCAAAGCTCACTATTGCTAGGACCTGCAAACAGCCCAGGATCACCATTATGGCAGCTCAACGCAAGATCTCTTGGATTATATCCAAAGAAAAATTAGCTAGGACACATCCCAAAAGTTTGAAATAGTCTGGGAAACTTGGGCCACTTACTCCAGGGGTTTTCCCTAACCAACTAGAACCTACAAACTAGGGTCCAGCACATGCTCTGCTCCCTATTCTTTTCTTTCTTTCTTCTTATTCTCTCCCTTTCTCTTCCTCTTTATAATAATATGTTTTTTGGGGGACGTTCTATTCCGTTTTGACTGATACGCTTTGATAGCAATGAAATCCTAGTAGCCTCCCTACTTTCCCAATGGAAGTTCCTTGACATCAACTTCCCCAGCGACTGTTCACTCGTTTGATGGTCTCGAGGTGGGGGCATGGTGGTGGGGGGTCCCCCCTTGGCACAGGTTGTTCCCATTAGCGTGCCTGAGGCAGGGATGTCCCCTCCTTCACCTGTCACCTCGTCCCCCTGGAATCAAACTTATGGTCGACGTGCCAGGGGAAGTAACTCCATCGATTATCCCATCGATATCGAAGAACCTTGAAAGACCTAACTGGGCCTCATTACTGATGGTTTTTACTACCTCATCCCCACTTCAATGTCAAATTACACGATGTATGTCATTTCAATATTCTGTGTTGTTCTTCTGCTGAAATGAAAAATAAAAATCTTTTGAAAGTTGAATTGCTTAACTTAAAATTAAGCTCTCCAATGGCGCACTGTCACAGTTGACAGCTCTTCCATCTTCACCCAGTCTTCCTTCCGGATTTGTGTTCTCCAGCCCTCTGATTGCCCCTGCTGCAAGGACAGCACGGGAGTCACGGACCGCTACACAGAGCTCTTGTCAGGAACCATGAAACAGACAGACACAGATGTACAATAAAATCACACTTGTTTATTAATAAAAATGTAAACAGGAAAAAGCGTAGTCAAGCAAGCCAGAGTCCAGTAGCCAGATCGGGTAGTCAGCCAGTCCAAAGTTCATAAACTAGATCGGGTAATCAGCCAGTCCAGACGTCAGGGATCCAGGGAGAGCAACTGCAAGCAGGATGGAAGCCAGGAGGGATGTAGCAAGCCAGTCTTGAAAAAACAGCAGGAGATGGTTCCTAGTGATGTGACCAAACGTGAAGGCAATGGAGAAATGAGCTGGAAGACTTTAAATAGGCAGGCCAGACGAGCATCATCGGGAACAGCTGGTAACTGTGGAAAGAGAAGAGAGCTGGCAATTAGTCGACAGCTGAGCGACCAGCCCAGAGGAGGAAGGGCGAAGCCAGCCCTGACAGTACCCCCCCATGACCCCTCTCCCTCGGAGGGCCACCGGGCTTGAGGGGAAACTCGCGGAGGAGGACAGGGGCATGTACGTGAGAAGATGAAACCCAGGAGCATTCCTCCGGACCGTACCCCTTCCAATGCACCAGGTACTGTATGCGCCAACAGAACCTACTGGAGTCAACAATGGATTGTACCTCATACTCCTCATGGTTCTCAAACTGAATAGGGTGAGGACGTGGCACCGAGGTGTTAAATCGGTTACAGACCAATGGTTTCAATAAGGAGACATGAAACATATTTGAGATGCGCATACTAGGAGGAAATTCCAACGTGTAAGCTACTGGGTTAATCCTTCGAAGGATACGGAAAGGCCCAATAAACCGAGGTACAAATTTCAGTGAGGGAACATGAAGCCGGGGGTTGCAAGATGACAGCCAGACCCTGTCCCCAACCTGGTAGGAAGTCGCTGGCATGCGTCTGCGGTCAGTATGGAGTCTGTACCTATCATTAGCATGACGCAAAGCCTCCTGGACTTGTACCCAAGTGGAACAAAGACCACGGAGATGCTCCTCTAATGCAGGAATGCTCTGCGGAACAAACGAGTCAGGCAACATGGAAGGTTGGAAACTATAATTCTCCATAAATGGAGACAATCGGGAGGCAGAATTCAAGGCACTGTTTTGAGAAAACTCTGCCCAAGGTAATAGGTCAGACCAGTTGTTATGATGGTCAGAAATATAGCAACGTAGCAATTGCTCCAAGGACTGATTGGCTCGTTCTGCGGCCCCATTAGACTGCGGGTGATACGCAGAAGAGAACGCAAGCTGGATTCCCAACTGTGCACAAAAGGCTCGCCAGAACCGGAAGACAAACTGACTGCCCCTATCCGAGACAATCAACTTGGGTAGCCCATGTAAGCGAAAGATCTCCTGAGCAAAAATGGAAGCCAGTTCCTTAGAGGTGGGCAATTTCTTAAGTGGAATACAATTACACATCTTTGAGAACCGGTCAACCACCATAAGGATAACAGTGTTGCCTTGGGAGTTGGGCAATTCCATAATGAAATCCATAGACAGGTGAGTCCAGGGCCTCTCTCCATTGGGTATGGATTGTAAGATGCCCACTGGAAGGTGTCATGGAGTCTTACTCTGAGTGCACACGGGACAGGCAGCTACGAAAGCAGTAACATCAGCCCATAGACTAGGCCACCAGAATTGTTGGGAGATAGCCCAAATGAGTTGATTCTTCCCAGGATGGCCAGCTGCCTTGGGAGAATGATAAGTCTGGAGCACTGCAGTACGGAGACTCTCTGGGACAAAGTAGCGGTCACAAAGTTTATCAGGAGGAGCATGGACCTGAGCAGCAAGAATTTTGTCACCCAAAGGAGAAGTAAGACTGGTGCAAACCGTAGCTAAGATATGATCAGGAGGAATCATGGGAACCAGAACCGACTCCGACTTGGAAGTGGAGGAAAATTGTCGTGACAAGGCATCAGCCCTTACATTCTTAGTACCGGGTAAGAATGAGACAATGTAATTAAAGCTTGACAAAAAAAGAGCCCATCGCGCCCTTCTGGGAGAGAGTCGCTTAGCCTCAGACAAGAATGTAAAATTCTTATGGTCAGTAAGAATAAGAACGGGCACAGTGGTACATTCAAGGAGATGTCTCCATTCAGGGCTAAAATGATCGCCAACAGCTCTCTGTCACCAATCTCATAATTGCACTCAGCAGGTGACAATTTCTTGGAAAAGTAGCCACACGGATACATAGCGCTCTCAGAGTTAGGACGTTGAGACAGAAGGGTGCCAACTCCAGTCTCAGAAGCATCAACTTCTAGGATAAAAGGCAATGTAGGACCAGGACCAGGATGTGCCAACACAGGAGCAGAAACAAAGGCAGCCTTGAGAGTCTCAAAGGCCTTAATGGACTCCGGAGACCAACTCTTGACCAGAGATGAGAAGTTACGAATAAACTTCTGATAGTAGTTGGCAAAGCCCAGGAAACGCTGCAGAGGACATAAACCCACGGGTCGAGGCCACTGTAGGACTGCTGAAAGTTTCTCTGGGTCCATTGAAAAACCAGCACGGGAAATGACATAGCCCAGGAATGTAACCTGTTCACGATGGAACTCGCACTTCTCCAGTTTACAATAGAGATTGTTCTCTCTTAGTTTCTGAAGTACTTGACAGACATCTGTGTGGTGGCTCTCCAGGGACTTGGAAAATATGAGGATATCATCGAGATAAACCACCACACACAATTGCAACAAATCTCGGAGGGCATCGTCAATAAATTCCTGGAAAACTGCCGGGGCCTGACAAAGGCCAAAAGGCATTACCAGGTATTCATAATGGCCTGTTCTGGTATTAAACGCAGTCTTCCACTCGTTGTCCTCCTTAATGCGCACAAGATTGTATGCTCCTCTCAGGTCAAGCTTAGTGAAAACCGTTGCTCCCTTGAGGCGGTCAAATAACTAATCAATGGAATCAATGGAATCGGATAGGCATTCTTAATCGTGACATGATTGAGACCCCTATAATCTATACAAGGTCTCAGTTCACCGCTCTTCTTTTACACAAAGAAGAAACCAGCACCAGCAGGAGACGAGGATTTGCGGATGAAACCTTGAGAAAGTGCGTCAGCAACATACTCCTCCATGGCCTTATCCTCCAAGACCGACAAAGGGTAAACCCGGCCACGAGGAGGTATGGCACCAGGTTGAAGGTCAATTGCGCAATCATAAGTGCGGTGTGGAGGCAAACTACCAGATTGACCTTTATCAAAGACATCGCCAAAATCACGGTACTCCTCCAGCAGGGAGGGGAGTAAAGAGGTGCACAGGACCTTGGATACCTTCAGGAACATGTCTCAGTGCATTGTGGTGACCAGGAGAGAACCTCAGCACGGAGTCAATCAAAAGAGGGGTTGTGCCCCTGTAACCAAGGATAACCAATAACCAGCGGAAATCTGGGTGTGGAAATAACTTTGAATTGGATTATCTCATGGTGAAGAGCCCCTATGGCCATGGACAATGGAACCATCTCATGAGTCACATGGGCAGGCTGTAAAGGTCTCCCGTCAAGAGCCTCAATGGCAAGTGGAGTGTCATGCAGCTGCAGCAGAATCGAGTGCTGCGAAACAAATGCAGCATCAATGAACAGGCCTGCAGCCCCAGAGTCGATTAGAGCCTGTATCTCCATGGATCACTCAGCCCAAGAAAGGGTGACCAAAACTAGGGGCTCATCCTTCTGGATAACTGGGGATGAAACAACGCCACCTAAGGTCTGTCCATGACAGGACCTCAAGGTTTGGGCGTTCCCTGGACAGGTAGGACAAGACTTAAAAAAGTGACCTGCCTGGCCACATTAAAGGCACAATCTCTCCCTCCTCCTAAAGACTCTCTCTTCCGCAGAGAGACGCGTGAAGCCCAGGTGCATGGGTTCATCTTCACTGATCAACTCGGTACCAGGAGGCATGGGAGGTGAGGGAGTCATGGGTGGGACTACAAAGCTTGGAGGCAAACATACAGGAGGCTTCCGCAAGTGCTCCTTAACCACTTTCAGACCGGACCATTTTGCTGGTAAATGACCAGAGGTCTTTTTACAATTTGGCACTGCGCTGCTTTAACTGGTAATTGCGCGGTCATGCAATGTTGTACCCAAACAGAATGTGCGTCCTTTTCTTCCCACAAATAGAGCTTTCTTTTGATGGTATTTGATTGCCTCTGCGATTTTTATTTTTTGCGATATAAATGGAAAAAGACCGCAAATTTTGAAAAAAAATGATATTTTCTACTTTTTGTTATTAGAAAAATCCAATAAACTCAATTTTAGTCATACATTTAGGCCAAAATGTATTCAGCCACATGTCTTTGGTAAAAAAAAAGTCAATAACTGTATATTTATTGGTTTGCGCAAAAGTTGTCACATCTACAAACTAAGGTACATTTTCTGGAATTTACGCAGCTTTTAGTTTACGACTGCCTATCTCATTTCTTGAGGTGCTAAAATGGCAGGGCAGTACACAACCCCCCCAAATGACCCCATTTTGGAAAGTAGACCCCCTAAGGAAATTGATAAGTGGCATGTTGAACCCATTGAATATTTTATTTTTTTGCCTCAAGCGATTGAATAATGACAAAAAAATTTTTTATTTTTTTTTACACAAAGTTGTCACTAAATGATATATTGCTCACACATGCTATGGGCATATGTGAAATGACACCCCAAAATAAATTCTGCTGCTTCTCCTGAGTACGGGGATACCACATGTGTGGGATTTTTTGGGAGCCTAGCCGCGTACGGGGCCCCGAAAGCCAAGAACCGCCTTCAGGTTTATATTTGACTTCACTCCTCACTACCTATTACAGTTTTGAAGGCCATAAAATGCCAATATGGCACAAAACCCCCACAAATGACCCCATTTTAGAAAGTAGACACCCCAAGCTATTTGCTGAGAGGCATGTTGAGTCCATGGAATATTTGATATTTTGCCACAAGTTGCGGGAAAATTACAAACTTTAATTATTTTTTTTTTTTTTTCACAAAGTTGTCACTAAATGATATATTGCTCACACATGCCATGGGCATATGTGAAATGACACCCCAAAATAAATTCTGCTGCTTCTCCTGAGTACGGGTATACCACATGTGTGGGATTTTTTGGGAGCCTAGCCGCGTACGGGGCCCCGAAAGCCAAGAACCGCCTTCAGGTTTTCTAAGGGCGTAAATATTTGACTTCACTCCTCACTACCTATTACAGTTTTGAAGGCCATAAAATGCCAAGATGGCACAAAACCCCCACAAATGACCCCATTTTAGAAAGTAGACACCCCAAGCTATTTGCTGAGAGGCATGTTGAGTCCATGGAATATTTTATATTTTGCCACAAGTTGCGGGAAAATTACAAACTTTTTTATTTTATTTATTTTTTTCACAAAGTTGTCACTAAATGATATATTGCTCACGCATGCCATGGGCATATGTGAAATGACACCCCACAATAAATTCTGCTGCTTCTCCTGAGTATGAGGATACCACATATGTGGGACTTTTTGGGAGCCTAGCCGCGTACGGGGCCCCGAAAACCAAGCACCGCCTTCAGGCTTTCTAAGGGCGTTACAGTTTTGAAGGCCATAAAATGCCAAGATGGCACAAACGCCCCCCAAATGACCCCATTTTGGAAAGTAGACACCCCTAAATTTAGGGGTACACTAGTGAGACTAGGTAATAAATGGCGGGTGCCCTGAAACTATAAAAAAATAACTAACCAACCAGCGTCACCTGTAACCGTTATATGGTGATCACTGGTGAAAGGGTTAACTAGGGGGCAATCAGGGGGCTTTATGCGGTAGTATATGGGGGTCCCTGGCGCTATAAAAAGCTGTGGCGAACCTAAATACCTACCTGCCTAACTAGCGTCACCTGTGACACTAATACAGCGATCAGAAAAACGATCGCTTATTAGGCTGGGTTCACACTGGAGCGATGCAGGAACGCCATAAATCCGCGGCGGGTTCCCGCATCGCATGCCTCCCGGCGGCAGTTCACACTGCCCTATGCGAACTGCTGGGAGTGTCAGTGAAATGTTAATGACACCCCCAGATCAGTTCGCATATCGCAGTGCGATCTGCAAACTCGGATCGCATGGTGTGAACACCCATGCGATCCGATTCTGCTGCGGACCAAAAAAAGGGTCCCGTGCGAGTTTGCGGCGGGTGCGACACGAATTCAGCCATACTATCTGTATGGCTGAACTCGAATCGCACAGAGATCGGATGTGATTTGCACTGCAGTGCGGTGCGAATCACATCCGTTCTCAAACCGCTGCAATGTGAACCCAGCCTTAGTGACACTGGCGACGGGGGGTGATCACGGGGTTAAACCTTTATTAGGGGGGGTTAGGGGGTACCTTAGAACTAAAGGGGGCTAACCCTAACTGCCCTAAAAGTTATTACAGTCACAAATGACACCCGCCGGGTGATCAGGGGGTTAAACCTTTATTAGGTAATAAATGGCGGGTGCCCTGAAACTATAAAAAAATAACTAACCAACCAGCGTCACCTGTAACAGTTATATGGTGATCACTGGTGAAAGGGTTAACTAGGGGGCAATCAGGGGGCTTTATGCGGTAGTATATGGGGGTCCCTGGCGCTATAAAAAGTTGCGGTGAACCTAAATACCTACCTGCCTAACTAGCGTCACCTGTGACACTAATACAGCGATCAGAAAAATAATCGCTTATTAGGCTGGGTTCACACTGGAGCGATGCGGGAACGACACGAATCCGCGGCGGGTTCCCGCATCGCATGCCTCCTGGCGGCAGTTCACACTGCCCTATGCGAACTGCTGGGAGTGTCAGTGAAATGTTAATGACACCCCCAGATCAGTTCGCATATCGCAGTGCGATCTGCAAACTCGGATCGCATGGTGTGAACACCCATGCGATCCGATTCTGCTGCGGACCAAAAAAAGGGTCCCGTGCGAATTTGCGGCGGGTGCGGCGGGTGCGGCGGGTGCGGCGCGAATTCAGCCATACTATCTGTATGGCTGAACTCGAATCGCACAGAGATCGGATGTTATTTGCACTGCAGTGCGGTGCGAATCACATTCGTTCTCATAAACCGCTGCAATGTGAACCCAGCCTTAGTGACACTGGCGACGGGGGGTGATCACAGGGTTAAACCTTTATTGGGGGGGTTAGGGGGGCACATTAGAACTAAAGGGGGCTAACCCTAACTGCCCTAACAGTTATTACAGTCACAAATGACACCAATGCAAAAAAAAAAAATGCAATTGGTGTCACTGTGACTGGGGGGGGCAGGGGTAATTGGGGGGGTGATCGGGGGGTAAAGGGGGGGGGGTGTGAGTGTGCCTGGCATGTTCTACTGTACGTGTGGTGTGTTGGTGCAACTCACCGATCCTCTCTCCTTGGTGCCGGAACGAAAAATACCGACACGGAGGAGAGATTACATCACTTCCTCTCCTGTGTTTACATTACAGGAGAGGAAGTGATGTCACGGAGCATTTCTATTCGTCGGGAGCGATCGCGAGGGGGTGGCCATGAATGAATGGCCGCCCCCTCATCCCGGATCGCTCCCGAACGAATACCGACCGCCGCAGGCACCGGGGGGGGGGGCCCGATCGGGCCCCCCACCCGCGGGAAGGCAGAGACTTATATATACGCCCATATGCCTGCCCGTGCCATTCTGCCGACGTATATCGTCGTGCGGCGGTCGGCAAGTGGTTAAGAGAAAGTCTTTCTCTGAGTCTGGAGTCAATGAGGATGGCAAACGAGATCAAGCTCTCCAGCTCAGTGGGTATATCTCGGGCTGCTATCTCATCCTTGATGGAATCCAAGAGACCATGAGTAAAAGCAGCCACGAGGGCCTCATTGTTCCAAGCAACCTCTGCTGCCAGATTACGGAATTCAATGGCATAGTCGGCAACAGTTCTTGTACTCTGTTTGATGGACATGAGGCACTTGGCAGCAGAAGCGGAGTGTGCGGGGACGTCAAAAACCCTTTTAAAGGAGGCCACAAACTGAGGGTAACTCAAGACAACAGGTTTTTGCGTCTCCCATAGAGGGTTAGCCCAGGCCAAGGCTCTCTCAGAAAGCAAAGATATCACAAAACCTACTTTGCTTCTGCCCGTGGGAAATGCCTGGGGCAGCATTTTGAAGTATATCTCAACCTGATTGAGAATCCCTATGCATTGAACTGGATTGCCCCCAAATCGCTGGGGAAGCAGAGCAGAACCAGACATACCTCTTATAGAGGTAATACTCGAGGCGGGTGCCTGCACAGAGACTGGCGCAGCAGCAGGGATGGCCTGCGACTCAGGTTGTACCGGAGCAGCCACCGTGGGGGATTCCAGGAGAGCCGTGCGATTCAGGAGCGCTTGTAAGGCCAAGGCAAACTGATCCAATCTTGCTCATCCAATCTGGAAAAAATATTACCAACAAGTGGATTGACTGTATCTTCTGAATTCATGGCCTTCACGTACTGTCAGGAACCATGAAACAGACAGAGACAGAAGTACAATAAAATCACACTTGTTTATTAATAAAAATAAAAAGGTAAACAGGAAAAAGCGTAGTCAAGCAAGCCAGAGTCCAGTAGCCAGATCGGGTAGTCAGCCAGTCCAAAGTTCATAAACCAGATCGGGTAATCAGCCAGTCCAGACGTCAGGGATCCAAGGAGAGCAACTGCAAGCAGGATGGAAGCCAGGAGGGATGTAGCAAGCCAGTCTTGAAACAACAGCAGGAGATGGTTTCTAGTTATGTGACCAAACGTGAAGGCAATGGAGAAATGAGCTGGAAGAGTTTAAATAGGCAGGCCAGACGAGCATCATCGGGAACAGCTGGTAACTGTGAAAAGAGAAGAGAGCTGGCAATTAGCCAGCAGCTGAGCGGCCAGCCCAGAGGAGGAAGGGCTAAGCCAGCTCTGACAGCTCTGAAGGGACGGCACGGGTATGATGCCGGTGACATCAATGGCTGAATATCTCCTAAACAGTGCAAGATACTCACTGTACCTACGGGTAAGTCTTATTATAAGCTTACCTGTAGGTACAAGTAAAAAAAAGATTTACTTCCACTTTAAAAGGTAACTCTCAAGCATGTAAATGTAATTGAAAGGTTTGCTGTTTTTCCCATGTCACCCTCGGAGTAGCATTAAAAGGAGGACCCCTCTCTCCACTGTATGGTATTTTTTTTTGCCTTGGTGCATGTTCTTCATGGCAGTGCCTAGATTCCAATGCCCTTTGTTTGATAATAGCTTGTTTATTAGCCTTAAAAGTTTCCAGAAAAGATTATCCAAATTTGCCCCCTATAGATCTTAGTGAGCTTTTAAGTTCGCATTTTTTTAAATTTCACACTGAGTTTGATCAACACATCTAATATAATACAGCTTACCAGCTCTTATGCCGTGTTCACATGATCGGAATTCTCGTCGGAAGAAGCTCTGATGGTTTTCCCGACTGAATTCCAACGGAATTCCTCTCAAGCTGTCTTGCCTACACATGGTCACACCAAATTCCAATAGTTTAGAACGCGGTGATGTACAACACGTACAACGGAACTAGAAAAAGGAGGTTCAATAGCCAGTAGCCAATAGCTTCTGTCTCGTAGTTGAATCTGAGCATGCGTGATTTTTTGGAGTGTCAGAATTGCATACACACGATCGGAATTACCAATTATCAATTTTTGGCTGGCGGAAATTCGGACAGCTAAATTCCGATGGAGCATACACACGGTCGCATTTTCCGATGAAAAGCTTTCATCTGTCTTTTTCTGGCTGGAATTCCGACCGTGTGTACGCGGCACTAGAAGTGGTGGCTATAATCTTTTTTTTTTTTCAGCTCAAGGCTCACTTACCATACTGTAGAACATCCTCTTTTTCTCTTCTCCATTATATAGGGGGATGTATTCTGTTGTTTTGTCCTAAGGTAACAAATCTGTTGAATACAGAGTTAGAGTTGAGTCAAAAAAATAAAATTTATAGAAATGTATAGAATTCATGGGAACTGATAATAGTCATCACAGACAGAGAGTACAGGAAGTTATTAAATTACATGACTTGTGTCAGGATCAACATGTATTGGTGTACAATTTTTTTAGGAAAAGACAGATATACATACATATAGGGAGAAAAAAATATTTTTAACCACTTCAATACTGGACATTTTTACCCCCTTCCTGCCCAGCCCAGTTTTCATATTTAATTGTTGTCACGCTTTGAATGACAATTACTCAGTCATGCAACACTGTATACAAATAAAATTGTATTCATTTTTTTTAAATGGGGTGAGCTTTCTTTTGGTGGCTTTTATTTACCACAGGGTTGTTTTTATGGTTAACCCCTTTTTGGAAAGTAGCCAGTTCAAGATATTTAGTAAGAGGCATGGCGAGTTTTTTAAAGCTGTAAATTGTGTTGTCACAAATTTTTGGTAAATTAAGGGATTTAAAACCCTTTTTTTTTTTTTTTTGGTAACAGTATGTAAAAAAAGTTGAATAATTTTTTTTTTATTTACAATAGTGACACTGTACAACTCTGCAGAGGTGATCAGGTTTTTTTAG
Source organism: Lithobates pipiens (assembly GCF_037356315.1). Classification (NCBI taxonomy): domain Eukaryota; kingdom Metazoa; phylum Chordata; class Amphibia; order Anura; family Ranidae; genus Lithobates; species Lithobates pipiens. The sequence continues at coordinate 251,603,491 of NW_027507718.1, read as the reverse complement.
ATTCAGGACCTGTGAATCTATCCATTGTCATCAGTTTGTACTTTATTTATCTATTTGCCTTCGGTGCGTGCTTGCTTTACATGTGACGCAGATGCTTTTTAAATAGACAAGGTTGTCTCACTTTTAATAACCATCCAGGTGTTGGTGGTGGGTACCTGTTTTTTGCTATTGTAATACTTAAATTGTGCAATAAAATATTTCCCTTTCTTGTATAGCTTGATCTGCCCAAGACTCTTTTCAGGGGGTCTTTTCCCCCTATTTCATATTATTTAATTTAGTAACCCAGTTCCGGAGACGCAGCACCTAACTATTTTGCACAGTCAATTAATGGTGCAGCGGACATTTAATAGTGACTTGATGACCCTTAATCTCTATATTTAGATGAGGAGATGTGTGCATTGTCTCCCCAGTGTGTGTGATTTAAAGTGAAAGTGATCTGTCTTCATGTAAATACATTTATTTTCAGAGAGCACTATGGTGTTTCCTGTTGTATCTCTCTGAAACAATTATATAGATAAGATCTGGAAACATCGGGGAAGTGACAGCTCTGTCCAGGCTCTAACAAGTATATGACAGACCTAAATTCTTTGGAATCCTTTAATCCTTTAAATTAATTCTTAATTTCCAAATCAAAAAGCAGCATACAGTGCATCACATGAAAAAAGCAAAAAAAAAAAAAAAGCACACAGACCACTCCAAACGTTCCCTCTTAAAAAAAAAAAGTTGCCACTTAGTCCAGAAAATTTTTAATTTGACAGATTTGGCTCCCATTTATTTCAGTAGGGTTCTGGCTTGGCAACCCAAACTTCTTTGTAGTTCACAGAACCCATTCCAAATTGAACATAGGGCAGTTTGGGATTTTACTAGTGACTAGGCCTGTGTTATCCATAACATACCCTGTTGTCAGAGTTATAATACTATCAGGTTTAATCTGTATTTTTTCTTGAATACCATCCTTCTATAATTAAAGTAGATATAAATATATTTACGCAGAACTGTTAAAGTCAAGCAGACTGACTAATTCATAAAACAGAAACCAAGGGAACACCTCTCCCTCCTAATCCAAATGGATGAAATTCAATAACTATGTTATTTTTGGTGTTAGGAGTGTCAGTTCAAAGAAATGCAGCTATGTACATCAAAAGAAAAGGTGAGACTCAGTTATACCTAACAGCCACCCTAAACAAATCCTGCTTAACAAATAAATGCATTTGTTGATGTCAGAAAACCAGGATACATAATACACATCTTGTATAGACAAAACAAAAAAATAATTTCCATGGCAAACGAATATAACTATAATAAATTACATATTCAAGAAATTGTATCAGATGTTACACATTATTAGCAAGATCCCAGCTATTTACCGTTTAATGAGTGGAGTATTTTGTAAATGATCTATGTTTTAGATATTTTTATTTTTTCTGAGCTTACAATTCTTTTTTTACATCTAACCTCACATGTTTGATTCCTTCCTCTCCCTTCTAGCCAACGTCAGCTCTTCCCTCTAAAGAAAGTTGCTCTTGCCAAAGTCATGCCAAAGGTAAGTGCACACTGGTCTCCTCATGGGCAGGCATTTGGATTGCTATGCTAAATTATTAAACCAGCCCCTTGCTCCTCACAAGAGCCTCCCAACACCAACTGTGCACCCTGCAAAATCTAGGAAAACCCTCACAGAGATATTTAATGAAAACCTACATAACTATATCCAGTTGAATAAAATAATGCAATGTGAAAGGACAAGTATAATCATAAAATAAAAGCTTTCAAGTTGTTTTTCGTTACTTTAGTTGTCAAGAAAATTATTTTTCTTTACTCGCTGTAAGAACTTACAGGGAGCCCTTTTTTCTAACACTCATGTTGGATTTTGAAAGCAGAAAGTTCAGCATACTTTGGCCTCATGCACACAGATGTTTAGAGGCTTGAAAGTACACAAGCTTAAAATTTCTGATACTTTCCCATGCCTGGGAAGCCGCAGTTGCCCATACGAGTCAATGGCTGGACTTGGCTGTACAGGTGTAAATCATGATGCACAAGAGCATAAGCATCCACACTAGTAGGGGCGAGTACAGCTATTCAATTGTATGGCCAACTGTATGCACTACTGTGGGAAAGCATCGCAATTTTATTCTTAAGCTCTTTTGCACCTCTAAACATCTGTTTGTGTGAGGTCTAATACTGCTCTTGGAGGCACCCTGGTTTTATATCAGCACATTTGTGGCCAATTAGGTGTTCTGAACTCTTGGGCAAATATGGATTTTTTTCCATGCTTTTAAGCCCACTATTACACACTTACACTATGTTCCCTCCTCCAGGGCAATTCTTTCATACCATCTGGGCTTTTTTCCAGTGGGAATGTGGGGGGAACACAGGTCTGGCACTTCCAGAACCGAATGTATGCAATGGCAAGGGGTGGTGGGGTGTGCTGAATGGTCTATTGTTGCTGGCTGCTGGGGATCTATTGTTGCTGTGGGATCTATTTCTTTAGGGGGGGGGTCTATTTTTGCTGATGGGTCATTTATTGTTGCTGGTTGGGATTTCCTGTTAAGGGTTGAATCTATTGTTGCTGGCTGCTGGAGGGTCTATTGATGCTGGCTGCTGGGAGAACTATTGTTGTTGGGGTCTATTTTTTTTTTTTTTTTGGTTGAATCTATTGGTACTGGGGGGTCTATTGCTGCTGGGGGGATATATTGTTTCTGACTGAAGGGGATCCATTTTACTGTTGTCATTGTTATCATTAACAAATGCCATACAAATTACTTACCACAAAATGAATAGTTATCTGTTCTCTAAAAAAGGCCGTAATGAGAGGTGAGTAGGGGGTGGAACCAAGAGATAGTGTTTGGAGGGGGGACAATGGTTGGTCCAGAAGGGGGGAATACCTGCATCTATTCTCTTAGAAAGCCCTGCATACCATTAACCCAAATGCCCCTGCAGTTGGGAGGATGAACACTAGGCAAAAGTAAAGGGCTCCTCCCTCCTTACTATGTCATTCTGTTTCTGTATCCAGATGTTAGAATACATTCTGTTAACAGCTTTCTGTTCTAAAAGGTAGGACCAGGGTCAATATAATGTCCTATGGCATCTAAGACAAAGAATCCAAATGTATTTGTCCACCCTTTCCCCCTAAATGTATCAAATTAAAAAAAAAGTTTTAAAAACAGACTTTTTTTCAAATGAAACAATAAAAATGAAATATTCCTTTAAATATCGTGTCTGGGGGGGGGGGGGGGGGATGTCTATAGTATGTCTGTAAAGTGGCACATTTTTCCCGTGTTTAGAACAGTACCACAGCAAAATGACATTTCTAAAGGATAAAAGTCATTTAAAACTGATCGCGGCTATAATGAATTGTCAGGTCTCAGCAATGTAGATAAAACTCATTGAAAAAATTGGCATGGGTCCGCCCCCAGTCCATTACCAGGCCCTTTGGGTCTGTTATGAATATTAAGGGGAACCTGGACCAAATTTTTAAATTGCGTGGGGGTCCCTCCAAAATCCATGCTAGGCCCTTTAGGTCTGGTATGGATATTAAGGGGAACCCTGGGCCAAATTTTAAAGAAAAAATGGCAAAGGGGTCCCCCCAAAATTCATATCAGACCTTTCAGGTTTTATTTCTGAAAAATCGTTTTATGTATATATTTTTCTAATTTTACTTTACCAACTTAGACTATTGTGTTCTGATCCATCACATATAATTCAGATTAAAAAAAAAACATTGAACTAAAGGCTGTAATGTAACAAAATAGGTAAAAAGCCAAGGGGATGAACACTTTTGCAGGACACTGTAGCTAAAAGCATATTTCTGTTCCTTTGTTTTAGACAGAGTGTACAGGGATGGGAACATGTGACAGGTTATCATTGCTGCCTGTGTTCTGAGAGATTCACCCTCTCTATTTTTCATGTTTTCCATTATTATCAAAAGTGAAAGTAAAGGAAAATTCTAAATTTTGGGTTGTTCCCAGAACAGTAATAGAGGGGAAATCTCCCAATGGGAAGACTCGTTTTGGTGACTCTGGGGACAACCAGTCATTTCCTCACTTTGGTGGGGTTTCTTCTTGCTTTCTGTTTTAGCTATGCGAAAAGGGGGGGATTTGGGACTTTAAATGAAGCACAGTTAAGTGCCTCCATCCCGATAATAGGTACGTATAAAAGGGAGTTTGGGACTTTAAAATGAAGCACTTGGATAGTGGAGGTAGATTTTAGCCATGTTTAAATGTTTAATGATTGTTAAGTAAAAAAACGTGAAAAGTATCAAATTCATAATATGTAAGGGCATCAATACAGTAGAAGCATGATATATAATATATACATACAACAGCACATGATAATAATAAAAAAATTGAATAGTGTAGCATTATGGTGCCCATGACAGCATATCCGATATTGACAGATATACCCACATGGTAAGTATGCACCCACTTGATGTAAAACAAAAATAATTTTTAGTATATAATTAAAAAATCAATTCACGATGAAATGAATATGGTTCCGTATAAAATGTAGCTGGGGCATCAAATCAAAATCTCGACGCGTTTGGTGGGTGTATCCCCACTCATCAGGAGCTGATGCGACCAAAAAGTTCCTAAGGGATATAGGGCATAGGGGAGCAGTGGGCATAGGGTGGGCCAGGAGCATAATCCCTCCACGGGAACTGAGGCGGCATGGAAATGGATGCGATATCGGGCAAAGTAAGGAAATGCAAAAGTATAGAAAAGTATCACCAAAAATGGGATGTGTTGTAATTGTTGAGACCAACATATCTGGGAACAAGGTATTGAATATGTGTATAATTAGTAGTAATAATATTTTACAAGAGTAATTAATGGTGACCCCCAAAGAATGCAGAGAGAGTGATAAAATGTTATACGGAACCATATTAATTTCATCGTGAATTGATTTTTTAATTATATACTAAAAATAATTTTTGTTTTACATCTAGTGGATGCATACTTACCATGTGGGTATATCTGTCGATATCGTGTATGCTGTCATGGGCACCATTATGCTACACTATTCAATTTTTTTATTATTATCATGTGCTGTTGTATGTATATATTATATATCATGCTTCTACTGTATTGATGCCCTTACATATTATGAATTTGATACTTTTCACGTTTTTTTACTTAACAATCATTAAACATTTAAACATGGCTAAAATCTACCTCCACTATCCAAGTGCTTCATTTTAAAGTCCCAAACTCCCTTTTATACGTATCTGTTTTAGCTATGGTACAGTGGGACAGGAAGTGAAGGAAAATCTCACCAATGGAACAGCAATGACAAAAAAAAACTGACTGTGGTTATGACCCTCACTTACTCTATCCAAAATGAAAAAAAAAGTTTTTCCTTTAGTCCATTGTAACAGTTCAAATGCAGTTATGATGGTGAAGACAAATGTAATAACACTGTGAGAAACTGGTTTGAGCTGCAGTGTTTGTGCCGCTCCTTAAATATAAGATGATGAGTACTGCTCAATGCCCCCAGACACCCCATCTAGGATCAAGCTGTGTTATGTGGAGGGGAACAACACAACATGCCATCATCTTTATCTCTCACAGCAAAATAAAAACACAGTAGTGAACACCTTTAACGTAGGTAAACATAGGGTTGAGAATGAGATTAACAAACACCAAGAGGATTGATAAACAAAGAGTCCATATCAGATCCAGAAGATTCAACATGTCTCTTAATAATTAAACCACGAGACCTCCAAAAATATTGGTGGAGAGAAGAGAGAACAGATCAGAGAGGACAAGAAAGGCAATTGTGAGAAAGAGAAAGAGGGAAGAAATAGGTAGTACAAATAGGAGACCAGGGTGGAGAGAACCATTCTCAGGGAGCTGTGAGCCTAAATTTTTACCAGAGGAGCAACATTTTCATGTACTTTGCCCATGTTTCCAAACTTCTCCTAGGAATTTAAAAGCTAGCTGATCATCATCTCCGGGGCCATAATCCAGAAGACTTTCCTCTTGGCGCTTGTGAAGGAAACAGATGATTGCTTCCATGCTTTTGCGATGGTCATTTTAGCTCCTGTTAAAATTAATAAGATGAGTCATTGTAGACTTTTAGTAGCAGAGGTTATTGGGAAATTGAGTAATGCAATTTGAGGAGATTTTTGGATAGGAAGACCTGCGATTTTACAGAGTCTTATTCCAAAAGCTTGTTATTTTGGGGCAGTCCCACCATACATGCAACATGCCTCCAATATTTTCACAGCCACGGAAGTAGATTGGGGAGGCAGAAGGGTAGAGTTTCATCAGCCTTGAGGGGACTAGATGCCATCTCATCATGACTTTTAGGTTGGCTTCCGCTAATGCTATATTTCAGAGACCTTTGGAGGCAATGAGTGAGTTCTTATTCCATTCTTCGAGATCCCATTCTTGGGCTAGGTCCTTTTCCCAAGATAGCATGTAGGGGGTCTTAGTCTGGGCTGAAGAGAGTGAGCTGTATATCACTGAAACCCCCCCCCCCCGCTCCATGGCTTGACCACATCACTGTTCATAAGATGTGATTTTTGGTGGGTTCGGTTTTGTAGAAAATTTGAAATTTGGGAAAACCTGAACTTCTCAGAGGCCAGCATGTCAAGATTGCTAGTACAGTGTCCTTCAGATAGTGGACCAGATGGAAGGGAAAAGTGAACAATTCTATATAATACTTTGTCCAGCCACCACTTGAAGGCTAGAATTTCCATACCAGGAGGGAATTGCAGGTTCCCAAAAATATGGGCCAATGGCCTGAAGGAGAAAAAAAATTGTGTGTGATTTCTAATGTCCCATACACACAATCGGATTTTCCGACAAAAAATGCTGGATGTGAGCTTGTTGGCTGAAAGTTCGACCATGTGTATGCTCCATCGAACATTTGTTGTCAGACTTCCTGCCAACAAATATGGAAAAAAGAGAGATTTAGCCCGTTAGGGGCAGGCTAACAAGGGGTTACTATTGGCAAAAATAAATAGATCTAAATTGATTGATTCGAGTTTAAATAACTTAACCAAATTTATTAGAGTATCAAAGATAGAAAAGACTGTGCAGTTCATAAAAATAATGGTTCTCAACCAAATATTATAAATTGTGTTACCACAGACAATAAGACATGCATAAAACAACACTGAACACTACTCAAGTCCGCACAGATTGCTTTAGTCCATTGTAACCCACATAGTTAATTGCCTATTTGATATTATAGGATCAAAAAATTCCTTATTCCATCCAATGGCTAAACGGTTAATCAACGGACTAAGTCATTATTGAGTGGGGGAAGGGAGAGAGGATGAGGTAAATAGCAGAAAAAATTGTAAATTCAATTGAAGCAAATCCTATCTGCAAATAGCGCTAATAGTGTGGCTATAGTGATCGCATTTCTCCATCCCTTGGTGCTGGAAAGATCAAGCAATGTGCAGCAGTACCAAAAAAGAGAAGCTGATGCACAAAAATGAAAATCCCATCCAGGCTGTATCAATTTGTTGTAACGGCCTTCTAATCAATCATTTCACCAGAAACAAATATTGCACACTTCCAATGCACATTCCAATGCAGCTGGCCGACTTACAATGTTTCAACAACTGGCAACTAATTGGCTCTTTTGTTTATTTAGGCAGACAAAGTAGCAAAGCAAAATGACATTACTAATCTCTGAGGTAAATAGACTGGTACGGTTTTCAGCTGTTGCTTCAGAAGGCAACTCAAGTCATATGCTAATCAGCGAGTGTTAAGATGTTTATCAGTACATTACCACTTCGCCCAAAAGTCACAGTGTCAGCATCTACTGCAATGTCCATCTATGATTCACTTGGCTGCTTTCCAGTTAATATCTGGTAGGTTGAAAAATAAGTTGCCGCCAATAGTACACACATCCAAGTCATGTATCTGCCAATATGTGCCGATAGTGTCACACTGGTGCTGCATCAGTCATTGGTCAGTCCCGGAACAATTGCAGCCTCTCCACGCCAAGCACTGCCACTCACTTCACACCGCTCACAGAGTCATGCCAGGACTGAGTAGTGGTGTGGCGGTGACGCGTTTCGCTGGCTCCAGTAGTGTAGCTTCTTCTCGGACGTAGACTTTCCTCTTGTCGCTTGTGAAGGAAACAGATGATTGCTTCCATGCTTTTGCGATAGTCATTTTAGCTCCTGTTAAAATTAATAAGATGAGTCGTTGTAGACTTTTAGGAGCAGATATTGGGAAATTGACTAATGCAATTTGAGGAGATTTTTGGATAGGAAGACCTGCGATTTTACTGAGTCTTTTTACAAAAGCTTGTTATTTTAGGGCAGTCCCACCATACATGCAACATGCCTCCAATATTTTCACAGCCACGGAAGCAGATTGGGGAGGCAGAAGGGTAGAGTTTCATCAGCCTTGAGGGGACTAGATACCATCTCATCATGACTTTTAGGTTGGCTTCCGCTAATACTATATTTCAGAGACCTTTGGAGGCAATGAGTGAGTTCTTATTCCATTCTTCGAGATCCCATTCTTGGGCTAGGTCCCTTTCCCTAGTTAGCATGTAGGGGGTCTTAGTCTGGGCTGAAGAGAGTGAGTTGTATATGATTGAAATCCCCCCCCCCCCCCCCGCTCCATGGCTTGACCACACCACTGTTCATAAGACGTGATTTTTGGTGTGTTTGGTTTTGTAACCCAGAGTTTATATACAAAATGTGAAATTTGGGCAAACCTGAACTTCTAATGCCCCGTTCACACGAGCGGACTTTTCGACATCAAAGGTCCGACGGAACGATTACGGCGGACCATTCGATCGTGTGTGGGCTGCAGTGGACTTTTGCTTTTCAAAAATCCGACAGACTTTAGAAAAGGAACATGTTTCAAATTTTTCCGCCGGAACTCCGCCGGACCCAGTTCCTATCGAAAAATGTCTGTATGCTAGTCCGACGAACAAACAGCGACCCTAGGGCAGCTATTGGCTACTGGCTTTGAACTTCCTTATTCTAGTCCGGTCGCACGTCATCACGTTCAAATCCGTCGGACTTTAGTGTGATTGTATGTGGCCAAGTTCATTCATTCGCAAAGTCCGTCAGAACTCCGTCGAAAGTCTGTGAGAAAGGCCGTCGGACCTAGTCCGTCGAAAAGTCTGCTCGTGTGTACCCGGCATAAGAGGCCGGCATGTCAAGATTGCTAGTACAGTGTCCTTCAGATGGTGGTCCAGATGGAAGGAAAAAGTGAACAATTCTATATAATCCTTTGTCCAGCCACCACTTGAAGGCTAGTATTTCCATACCAGGAGGGAATTGCAGGTTCCCAAAAATATGGGCCAATCGCCAGAAGGAGAAAACAAGTTGTGTGTGATTTCTGATGCCCCATACACACAATCAGATTTTCTGACAACAAATGTTGGATGTGAGCTTGTTGGCTGAAAGTTCAACCGTGTGTATGCTCCATCGAACATTTGTTGTCGGACTTCCTGCCAACAAATGTTGGCTAGCAGGTTCTCAAATTTTCCATCAACAAAACTTTGCTGTCGGAATTCCCGATCGTGTGTACACAATACCGACGCACAAAAGTTCACGCATGCTCAGAATCAAGCAGAAGGAGCCACACTAACTATTGAACTTCCTTTTTCTCGGCTCGTCGTATGTCTTGTACGTCACTGCGTTCCCACGTTAATAATTGTTGGCCAAAATTTGTGTGACCGTGTGTATGCAAGACAAGTTGGAGCCAACAACCTTTGAACAAAATTCCACAGTTTTGTTGTTGGAAAGTCCGATCGCGTGTACGGGGCATTAGGGTGTCCCAAATAGTGAAGAAATGTGAAAGAGTTGGGGCGAGGATCGGCAGTCTTAATTTGGGAGGGCACAAGAGTAAGTAATCTAAAGTGTGGCGTGGAACTGGCTGTCTCTCCATACCTATCCATTCGGGGAGTCCAGAGTGCAGATATACCACAGATATTTTATCTACAGTCTCTCACAAAAGTAAGTACACCCCTCACATTTTTGTAAATATTTTACTATATGTTTTCATGTGACAACACTGAAGAAATTACACTTTGCTACAATGTAAAATAGTGAGTGTACAGCTTGTATAACTGTGTAAATTAGCTGTCCCCACAAAATAACTCAACACACAGTGTTTAATGTCTAAACCTCTGTCAAAAAAAGTGAGTACACCCCTAAGTAAAAATGTCCAAATAGGGCCCACTTAGCCATTTTCCCTCCTCAATGTCATGCGACTCCTTAGTGTTACAAGGTCTCAGGTGTGAATGGGGAGCAGATGTGTTAAATTTGGTGTTATTGCTGTAACCAAGGGGGCCAAGCCTGATGTTTCTAAACCAAAGGACTCCGGTGATCGTCTCAGAAATGCTTCCCTGGCTCGACCGGTACCCCTTTCATAGAGAGGCCTTGATCCTGCGGGATGATTTGGGCCATGGTTTTTGGATCCCCTTTACTCCTTCAGATGCGCCTTCCCATGGGCTGTGCCATTTCTTGTTATTTCTTTGAAGTCTTCAGTAGTTTCCTGGAATGGGTAGTGGGCCGGGCAGCTGTTTTGCATTCCGTGTTACACTGTTTGGATGACTTCCTCTTCGTGGGCCCAGCTGACAGCGGTGAGTGCCAGCAGCTCCTGTCTCTTTTTCAGGACACATGCGAGCGGTTTGCTATACAAGACCGAGGGCCCTGTGATGGTTCTGGCCTTCCTGGGTGTTGAGATCGACACTGTGGAGATGGTTTTCCAGCTGCCCAGAGACAAGCTGGCTAGGCTTCTCTCCCTGGTCTGTTTGGCAAAAGGAGCTAAAAATCTGCAGTTGAAACAACTTCAGTCTTTTCTGGTTCACTTGGTCTTTGACTGTTAAGTCATCCACATGGGGAGGGTTTTCTGTAGATGCCTGGCGTGGGCCACAAAGGGTGCCGCTGCCCCCCACCATGATATCTGCATCACCAAGCCCATGTGGGATGACTTTGGGATGTGGCTATCTTTTCTTCTGTCCTACAAGTCCCGTTGTTTGCTGGAGGAGGTACTGAACTCATAGCTGGAGCTATACACTGATGCAGGCTCCTGTGGTTTCGGTGGCTTTTTCCAGGGGGAGTGTTCTGCTGAGTGTTGGCCAGCCTCATGGGCCTGCATGGATCTTTTTAACAACCTCACACTACTAGAGCTCTTTCTGATTATTGTCGCCGTTGAGCTGTGGGGTGAGCGGTTGCGCAATTGCCAGGTGGTTTTCTGGTCCAATAACATGAGCATGGTGCAGGTGATCAATTGGCAGTCCACCAGATCCCCTCCAGGTGTATTGTTGCTGTGTTTTTTGGTTTTAAAGTGACTTCAGTTTAACGTATGTTTTAGAGCTAGGCATGTCCCTGGAACCGCTAATGATATTGCTGATGCTCTCTCTCATTCACAGCTCAATTGTTTCAGGCTTCAGCGACAAATAAAAAATACAAGATACAACAACTAATTATTTGTCCGACTATTGGTGTTGTTTACATGCTCGAATGTGAGTATGGTCTGCAATATAAATGGTAGGACTTCCAGACCCCTCCATGTCAGACTAGGGGAACATGTAAACAACATCAAGAAAGAATTGAAGACTCACAATGTATCCAGGCATTTAAAATTTGTATATAACCAGAATTCTAGGGGTTTGAAATTCTGGGGCATTGAAAGAGTCACTAAGCATTGGAGAAGAGGTAACTTTATAGGTCAACTTAGCCACAGGGAATCTCATTGGAAATACAAGACAAAAGTTTTAGTACCAGCAGGCTGGAACATTGACTTTGACATGAATTGTTTTATTTATGACCGTTAAATACACAATGTATGATTTATGCAAACACATGTTAACTGATTCAGCCCCAGAAGATTTTACCACCTTCCTGACCAGAGCACTTTTTGTGATTCGGCACTGTGTTGCTTTAACTGACATTTTGCTATAATAAATATCCCCCAAAAATACATAAAAAAACAATTTTTTTCCTCAGTTTAGGCGATATGTATTCTCCTACATATTTATATGCAATAAGCATTTATTGATTGATTGTCACAAATGTTATAGCGTTTACAAAATAGGGGATAGTTTTATGGCATTTTTATAAAAAAAAATGTATTTACTAGTAATGGTGGTAATCAGCGATTTTTATTGTGACTGCGACATTATGGCGGACACATTTGACACATTTTTGGGACCATTGTCATTTATACAGCAATCAGTGCTATACAAATGCACCGATTCCTGTGTAAATGATAGTGGCAGTGAAGGGGTTAACCACTAGGGGGCAGGGTAAGGGTTAGGTGTGTCCTGGGGCGTGTTTCTAACTGTGGGGGTGTGGCTATGCGTGACACATCACTGATCTCTGCTCCCGATCACAGGGAGCAGAGATCAGAGACACTGTCAGTAGGCAGAACGAGGAGATGCTTTTTTACATTAGTATCTCCCCGTTCTTCCTCCCCGTGAGACGATCGCAAGTGATCGAATCCGCAGGACCCGTGACCCGACTCACAGAGGTCCCGGCCGGCGAGTACGCGATGGCACAGAGGCAAATTTAAAGGGACGTACAGGTACGCCCATTTGACCAGCCGTGCCATTCTGCCGACGTACATCAGCCTGTGGCGGTCAGGAAATGGTTAATGTGTTGTTTATGAGTAGGGATGAGCCAAACCCCCCCCCCCCCAGCTTCAGTTTGCACCAGAACTTTCGAATGGACCGAAAATTCATGCAAACTTTAGAACCCCATTGAAGTCTATGGGACTCGAATATTTGAAATAAAAAGTAATAATTTTAATGGCTAATAAGCAAGATATTGTCCTTAAAAAGGTTTGGGGACCCGACTCCTGCCCCAGGGGACATGGGTCAATGGCAAATTTTTTTTTAAAAACTGAAGTTTTTTCAGGAGCATTGATTTTAATGGCGATTAAAGTGAAAAAAAAGTAAAATATTCCTTTAAATATCATGCCCTGGGGGGTTTCTATAGTATGCCTGTAAAGTGGCACGTGTTTCCCATGTTTAGAAAAGTCCCTGCACAAAATGACATTTAAGGGAAAAAAAGTCATTTAAAACTGCATGTCATGTCTGATTCCAGCAATACGGATGAAAGTCATTGAGAAAAATATGGCATGGGTAGCCCCCCTGCCCATTACCAGCCCCTTTGGGTCTTGTATGGATATTAAGGGGAACCCCTGTTGTGGAAATTTGATTGATGTGAACATTTTATTCTATGATGTGTCTTTTATAGATTGTCATCTGTCTCCCCGTGTCTGGTTTAATCGAGGAGCGCTCTAGCAGAGTGCACTTGGGTCAAATCGAGACCAGTAGTAAAAACGGTCAGTATGAAAACCTTCTCATGGGCTGTGAGATGTGTTCTCTGTGTCTGTGGATGTGTGTTGGCTTGTAGGTAGGGATGCCCTTGCGGTTTGCCCGGCGGTCGGTTCGCGGCGAATTTTGCATGTTCGCGATTCGCCAAACCGGCGGACTTCTGGCGCTGTTCGCGCGGCGGACATATGCATTTACATTGTGAAAGAACTTTGACCCATGATGACACATCCATCATGAGGTACAGGACAGCCAATTGAGACATTTCAGCACATGGACAGTTGGACATTCCCCTACCTTATAAATAGACCTAATCTGGCGGCCATTTTACATTCTGTCTTTTGTCAGTGTAGGGAGAGGTTGCTGTGTGGAGCAGGGACAGACTGTAGTGACACAAATCACTAGCTATTAGGTCCACAAAAGTCATTTTAAGGACTGGTATAGGTGTACAGTATATAGGGTTCTGGTGCACTGCTGCTGACTGCTGTGCTGCTGTTTGCTGAGTGCACTGCTGACCAATTCTAAAGCTGTCTTTTGTCAGTGTAGGGACAGGACGCTGTGTGGAGCAGGGACAGTCAGTTTAATCACTAGCTATTACTATTAGGTCCACAAAGGTCCTTTTAAGGACTGGTATAGGTGTACAGTATAGAAGGTTGTACACGTAAAATATACTTTCTTTCAAATATAGAAAGCCTATTATACTTGACTGCTGACCGATTCTGCAGCTGTCTTTTATCAGTGTAGGGACTGAGGGACAGTCTGCAAATCACTAGCTACTAGGTCCACAAAGGTCCTTTTAAGGACTGGTATAGTTGTACTGTTTGGTGTGCAGTATATAGGGGTGTAATACACGTATAAAACACTTGCACATATAGAAAGCATAGTATAGTGCATTTCCACTGTGCAGCATTGTGACTGCTGAGCAGTTCTGCAGTGATACTACAAAGAGTAACAAACGCAATTAAAAAAAAAAGTATTATAACTGGTGTGATAGACCAGTGGCTCCCAAAAACGACAGATTGAAGCAGGGTGTTATATACCTTCTTCCTCATACATACTGCACTTCTCTAGAGACTTTTGTCACAGGGTCATTTAAAAAATTACAGGCAGAGGAAGAGGTAGGCCCTTCCTCAGGGGTGGTAGGGGTAGGGCAGGAGCAACAGACTTGAGCCAAAGTGGCAAATTGCAGAAGGTGCGTGCGATTACATCAAAGGATGCACCAGACTTGGTTGAGTGTCTCACTCAGCCTTACACTTCTGCACCCTCCTCATCCTCTCGATCTGCACCCTCTTCACTCTCTGCTGTGTGCACCCCCTAAGACACTACCACCAACACCACCACCCCCATATACCTTCCGCTTAAGTCACAGGAATTATTTTCCGATCCATCACAAGACATTTCCGATGTGCAGCCATTCTTGGCATTGGATCAGGAAGAGGAGGTAGCAACGACCACCACTCAACAGTCTGACGACAGAACCCAGATCAGCCCAAGGAGGAGTTTGGTCCCCGCTGTTGCTGCCTACTCCGAGATCTCTAATTATAGCGGTGGGGAAGGTGACGTCGATGATGACGTGTCTAGGGATGTCACGTGGGTGGCCACAAGAGAGGAAGAGGAGGGGAGTTCAGAGGGAGATATGGACCAGCAGATAGGGAGGAGAAGCAGGAAGAACTTACATTGCACAGGAGGGACAAAGCAGACTGCTAATGTATCAGGAGTGAGGCATCAACCAGGTACGATCACATCTGGCGCTCCCAGGACACCGGCAAATGGCTCCGCAGTGTGGGCTTTTTTTAACGTGTCCGTTGCTGACAATAGTGTTGCCATCTGCAATCTTTGCAGTCAATGCATAAGTCGCTGTAAGCCCAACTCTCACCTAGGGACGACCACCTTAAGAAGGCACATGAGCTGCCATCACTGAGCCTAGTGGGAGCAACGGAAACCCACAAAGCCACACTCCAGGCTATCACCGTCCAGCCTCATCTTCTACTTCTCCTTCTCCTCTCTCCTCACAATTGTCCTCCACTCCACCTACCATCATGCCGTCCTCACATTTTTCTGGAAAAAGGCAGGCTTCCATGGGCCAAATGTTCGAGCGTTAAAAAATGATGACGCCGGATAACCCTTTTGCCCAACGGTTGACCGCTGGCTTGTTAGAACTGATAGCCCGCCAACTACTGCCATATAAACTGGTGGACCCGGAGGCCTTTCGAAAATTTGTGGCCATTGGAACACCACAATGGAAGGTCCCAAGAAGGAAGTATTTCTCACAGAAGGGCATCCCAGAGCTATATGGCCATGTTCAGCGGCAAGTGAATGTATCTCTGGCACACAGTGTCGGTGCCAAGATACATCTGACCACAGACACGTGGTCTAGCAAACACGGGCAGGGAAGGTATATAACTTTTACTGTTCACTGGGTGAACCTTCTGACGGCCGTCAAGCATGTAACCCGTGGCACCCGTGTAGATTTGGTTTTACCGCCACGGTTTGCATGCAGGCCTGCCTCTTCTTCTCCTCCTCCTACTCCATCCTCCTCCCTCTCCTGCTCGGCTTACTCCTCCTATTCTGCTGCTAGCGTCTCTTCCACTGCGCTGCCCAAGCTCCCAAGAACCTATTCGACATGCCAGGTGAAACGTTGCCATGTGTGCTGCGTCTGTTGTGCCTGGAAGCCAAGAGCCACACTGGCCCTGCACTCCTTTCAGCTTTGCGCTCACAGGCAGATCAGTGGCTAACACCGCTCAATTTGACAGTTGGTAAAGTGGTGTATGACAACGGTGCCAATCTGCTTAGCGCATTGAAACAGGGCAAAATTACACACGTGCAATGGATGGCACACGTCTTAAACTTGGTCGTGCAGCGATTCATTGTCCAATACCCTGGGGTCCAGGACATCTTGTGGCAGGCAAGGAAAATCTCGGCCCATTTCAGAAGATCTTACACGGCCATAGCTCGCCTTGCTGACATTCAGCGGCGACACAATCTGCTGGTCAGACGTCTTATTTGCGATTTCCCGACTACCTGTACGAACTCTGCGGCAGAACAGGTTCTGGGGAGCTTCGTTTTTTTTCACCGCGCCAGTGGCTGCTCATGCGCGATGCATGCAGATGAGATCACCAAACTGGTCAGTCGCAGTGATCAGTGACATAGTACCTTATGCCTTCTTTATGGAGCATGCATTGCGTCGTGTCATTGATCAAGCCATGGAGGAGCAGGAAGATGAGGAAGTCGCAATGCTGGATGAATTCCCAGGGGGGGCTACTCTATCTGAGACAAGTCAACAACAGGAGTCTGAAGAGGAGTCAGAGGAGGATGGTGCCGGGCGGATGAGGAGGAGCAAGAAGAGCATGCTTTAAACATCTCTGGGATCCCTGTTGTTGTGCATGGATGGGGAGAGGAGAATGAGGTGGACGACATTATCCTGGATGATGAGCAGGAGCCAGGCCACCACACCGCTTCCAGTTTAGTGCAAATGGGGGCCTTCATGCCTTTCCGCTGACTGCCCCATCCATCAAGGCATGGACATTGCCTTCCACATTCCGGTAGAGAGCCGTAAGTGCCTTCCGTGAGAAAAAGTGGCGTTTGGGGACCTGCCACTGTGGAACCGCACATTGCAAAAACTCACAGAAGGGGGCCGAGTCTACCAACTGAAAAGGCAGCAGTTGAAGTGCTAGCAATTTAGCCAAGCTAGCATTCAACCGCTGGGCATGTGGATGGCTGGGAGTGATCTTCTTTCGACGGTCCAGCAGCTGGGGCAGGGAAATGTGCCTGCTATAATCGGACGTGGGTGTACTGCTAGCAGAGTGCCTGCAAGTACTTGGCTGTGACACACCTAATTCTACACTTTCATTACTCTCAGTGCAGGTTTCAGAGAGGACTGAAGGTCTAGTGGGGTTGGAGATCCCAGCTGATGAGGAGCAAGAAGAGGTCCACATTGTTCTTTGGTGTGGGTCTTTAAGGTACGCTTGCCAATGAGCTGCATGGCAGGTCAACATATGTCTGGTCAAGCATGTGGTGCCCAAGCGGCTGATGTTTTGGCCACGCGAGATACGCTTGAGACATATGTTGCAAATAGCAGCGGTGCGATCTGATGCACTCATCTCAAAAAAGGCCCACACCAAAGAACTTTTGGAATAACGCGCAGAGGCAGCTCCCTGCACATACGGAGCTCTGCGGTGTGATTCAGTCAGTGTGCTGCCCCTAAGCTGGCCCCCGGAGGGCATCCTGCCTCGTTGGAGATGTGCCTCCTCCTTCTCCTCCTCTCTCCTATCAGGCACCCATGTGGAGTCAGTGACCTCATCATCCCCTCCCTCTTCATCACTGGAGCAAACCTGGCAGTATGATGCAGCTGGTGGAACATGACTGCCAGATTACTGTCCTTCTTGAGCGTCCCCTCTCTCTCACGCTACTGCCTTCCTCTAGCTGGGTATCATCATCAGAGCCTTCAAAACGCTGGACATCCTCCTGGAGCATGTACCCAACACTGTGCTCAAACAGTTCGGGGGACTCCTCAGGAGGACATGGTGGGTCTAGGGAAGGAGTGACTGATGACATTGGGACGAGGGAAGAGGATGCGTTGGCAGCTGCTTTGCTAGTACCCTGAGCCTGGGTGAGAGAGGATGAGGAGGATGAGGAGGGCTTGGTCATCCACTCTACCAAGTCTTCGGCATGATGCGGCTCAACACGTCCAGCTGCCGAAAATAAGGACAAGCGTGTCCCATAGCCACGCACTGATGACGATGCACCGCATCCACGACCAGCACTGTCTCTAGACACAGAGCCTGCTTGCCCTCTTTTACTGGCTCATGACTGGCATCTTCTCCTTGTTGGCCTTCCAGACATAGTAATAGCCTGCAGGGAGATGGGAAAACCAGCAATTGGGTAGTGTATACTGTGCAGGAGGCACACAACACCCACTGTAAATGCTGCAGATGCCTGTATTACAGAACACCAGTAATAAAGGGTAGCTTCAGATGTATATTGTGCCGGAGGCACCCAACACCCAATTTAGCTGCTGCAGATGCCTATATTACAGAACACCAGCAATAAAGGGTATCTTCAGGTGTATACTGGTCTGGAGGCACACAACACCCACTTTAACTCCTGCAGATGCCTGTATTAGAGAACACCAGCAATAAAGGGTAGCTACAGGTGTATACTGTGCTGTAGGCACACAACACCCACTTTAACTCCTGCAGATGCCTGTATTAGAGAACATCAGCTATGAAGGGTAACTACAGGTGTATACTGTGCTGGAGGCACACAACACCCACTTTAACTCCTGCAGATGCCTGTATTAGAGAACACCAGCAATAAAGGGTAGATACAGGTGTATACTGTGCTGGAGGCACACAACACCCACTTTAACTCCTGCAGATGCCTGTATTAGAGAACACCAACAATAAAGGGTAGATACAGGTATATACTGTGCTGCAGGCACACAACACCCACTTTAACTCCTGCAGATGCCTGTATTAGAGAACACCAGCAATAAAGGGTAGCTACAGGTGTATACTATGCTGTAGGCACACAACACCCACTTTAACTCCTGGAGATGCCTGTATTAGAGAACACCAACAATAAATGGTAGATACAGGTGTATACTGTGCTGGAGGCACACAACACCCACTTTAACTCCTGCAGATGCCTGAGAAAAGAAAACGCTGTCCCTGCCTATCCTTCTCTCCCTGCACGCCGGAACACTACTATACAAGGCCACTGTGCTGGCGGCCTTATATAGTGTGGTGCGTGTACTAAACCCCCTGAGCTATAATTGGCCACAGGCATCCTGCCTGTGGCCAATTATGTCTCTCCTCGCTGCTGGCGCTGTGATTGGCCAAGCATGCGGTGTCACAGTGCATGCTTGGCCAATCATGAGCCAGCAAAGCACTGCAATGGCGTAGTGCATTGTGGGCCGTGAACGGCACATGAATTTGGCGTGAATGGCCCATAAGGTTGGGTATTCACCGAACGGGCGAACAGCCGGTGTTCGAGTCAAACATGCGTTCGACTCGAACACTAAACTCATGCCTATTTATGAGGATCGATGAGGACGCAGATTGATGTGCAATTATAACAAGTGATCATTATGTTATCATTATCACTATTATTTTTATGATTTTCTTATATTTTTTTAATTTATGTTACAAAAATGTAAAAGTGATCAAAAATAAAATCGATTCAAAAAAGCAATGTGGGGTGCAAGTAATGCTGCATTATTTGCACCCCACATTGCTTTTTTGAATCGATTTTATTTTCAGTGATCACTTTTACATTTTTGTTAAATGCGTATATTTTAATAAAACCAACTGGTTTATTTTGACCTACACTATCCGGAAGCTCCCCTTCTTTTTCTTTTTTCGGTTTATATGCTATTCTTTGGAGTTCTTATCCAAAATCAAAGCTTTGTTACACCTGGCTTTGGAGACATTACCTCTTTGGGCTATGGAAAACATCGGCCGGTGACCACCTGGACCGCTTACCTTCGTCTGAGATTGAGGACGTCTATGGGAGGATTGTTGGCTGAGATCCATTTCCATTAAGAGCTGTAGCACAATCCCTTTGTGATTACACGCACTTTTGACCCACTGTCGTACGACTGGTGGGTCCAACATTTCGGGTAAGGGTATTCAACTTATCTCTATTGAGTGCTGTGTCTTCAGAGATTACTACAGACAAGCTGATCTCTGTCGTTGGTTTTCCTGTAGCCTTAATCCTGGGTCTCCAAGAGAGAATTGGTTGACTTTGCCTAAATATTATGAGGACTCTCGTATAGATTGATACACTATTAATTGTTTGAATCTTCATGCTATGTTACTTTATTGATATCACGTTTTCCACATATAAGTTGTATGTGTACTCCACTGGGGATTATACATTATACATATTGTTGTTTACACAGATTTTAGAATAAGCGTGAGACTTCCCTGTGGTTTAACACAGGTTGCTTACACTTTTCGTACAAATTGTTCCTAGATTTTGTACACTTATTTTTTTCTTTTAGCGCTACATTTTTTGTTTCACATATTTGTAAGTGCACCTTTTTATTTTGAAAAAATGCTTTTATCAAATGGAGAGCACTATATTCTGCTGCTTTCATTCCATGTACGAGTGAACCAGAGCTTATGGTCAGAGCACAAGGGATCTCATTATCATTAGAATACACTCCTCTCCAGTGTTCGGCATATCCAGTGATCCAGCCATTACACCCTTGTGAGGGAACTGCCTGTGTGACTTGTCTGATTTACTCAGAGGTCTATCAATTGAGGTGAGCTGCTAGGAATATATCGCTGGTGGAGGTTGTCACATGATCACCTTGTATCTCATCCATAGAAGCACTCATTTGGACATTTCGTGGTGTTTGTTATTCATCTTAAATGTGAATATTATGGACTCTTTCATTATTTAAATTGTTATTGTATGTTTTGCGCTGCACTGCTTTTTCTATTTTTACTATTATTTGGGATTTGATCATTTGACCCTCAGTGTTCAACTGCTGTGGCTAGGTTTTTAATTGTGCTGATTGATTTGCATTATATATATGCAGATCACCATATGTCAGAGGGTAAAGTCAATACTTATCTGCATACTGCTTTCAAGCCAGTGGATTAAAGTGTTAAAGAGCTACTTCACCTATAGTGAACTTGTCCTTCAAAAATCTCCTTACACTCACAGCCCACCTTGGATAACGTGGGGTGGGCTTACCTTTCTTTTTTTTTTTTTTTCTTGTTAAAAGAATTTATTGCATGTACAGGTGACATACATATTAGATACAATAATGATTATACAACCAAGGTAATTAAGTTTACTCACACAGATCCAAAAGTATTATTATCATTATCTGAATTAATTTAAAGATATAAATGGTAAATTATTAATAAACCCTTAACTAATAAACAATAATATCATTAATAATTTGTAAATCAAGGATCTTGCAAAATTAGATGCAATCCTCGAAACTATAAGATAGAAACAACTTGTATGCATATTTTTATAATGATATGTGAGTATGAGTATAGTAAAAAAATGAAGATGAGAGAGAAATGAAAAGATAAAAAAAGGAAAGGAAGAAAAGAAAGAGGGAAAGGGAAGGAATCCATGGAATTGGGCCGAGAGCCGCCGCTATTTCTGAAATTAATGTATTCAGGATGATATCTTCTCAATCAACTACCATGGCAAAAGCACTTTCAAGTCAAATGATGGAGATAAAAACTTATCTATCCATGGCTGCCATATTTTTTCAAATTTAGGAATCGTGTTCGACTCAAGAGCTATCCATTTAGCATGAGACATAGTATTGTTCATTCTATTCACAGCTTCGTTAGTCACCAATTCCGGAGTTCTCCAGGCTTTTGCCAGTGTTTGTTTGGCTTCTGTGAAAAGTTGAACCAGCAGGTTAAATTGGAAATGTGTTAAGTAATCCGGTTTTAAATTAAGGAGAGCCATTACAGGATCAATAGGGATTTCCTTTTTAAACAATTTAGATGCCATATTGAATATTACCGTCCAAAAAGTTTGTGCTTCAGGGCATACCCACCAGGTATGGAAATGTGTGCCCAAATCCGAACAACCACTGAAACATTGTGCTGAGCAATTCTGTGCGTATTTAGTCGTTTTAACTGGTACAAGGTACCATCTGGTTATCACTTTGTAGTTTGCCTCAACCGCCAATACATTGGGGGAGATTGCTTTTGTTACTGACCAATTCCAATTCCCATTTTTGTACATAGGAAGGTTTTCCCAATTCAGGATGTGTTAAAATCTGGGAGTATAATAGTAATATTATACCCCTAGTATTAAGGTCATTCTTTCAAATATTTTCAAAACTAGGGAGTTGATCAAGTGGAGTATCAGAGTTTAGGTAGGGTGTGAAGAAATTTTAATTTTTTTTTAGGTATCTAAATAATTCAGATTGGGGTAAACCATAAGATTCACAGAGATGGAAAGGGGATAAAGGATGAGGAGATTACAAATGTATGCATCTTCAAGAGGTTAAGGGATACCCATTCTCTAAATGATTTGGGAGAAACCCATGCAGGATAGAAAGCTGGATTTTTGTAGACTGAGAGGAGAGGATTGTGCATTGATTGTAGATGGCTCCCAATTTTAGTTTTATCCCATAGAGAAAGAAAATGCTTAGTAATAGGATTATGCAATTGTTTACGGTCTTTCTGGGAAATCCAAAGTAGGTTGGCAATCGTCAATGGGTCACATTCTGCAGCTTCTATAGGGCTTACCTTTCTTTTCAATCCAGTGATCTTTCCTCATGGTCTAAGCTGACTGGTTTTCATACTATGCATCTGTGTTGCTCTTCCGCTTATTCCTATGGGTAAGGCTTACCCCAGGGGACCATTGGAGGTACAACTATCAAAATAAATCATTAGAGCCATAGCCCTCATGTGCAGAAAAATTTATTGGGATAGGACCATGTTGGAGAAAAGGTCACCAGAGGGGGCCGCAGGCTTCCTTTATTTAAAAAATGTGATAATTATAAAATTTGTTTTATTATTAAAAAAATACCAGTGTCCTCAAGATGATACAGTTTGATGAGTTAGTTAAAGATTTTGCAGATGTTATGTGCAGGAATAAAGACTTTTAGTAAATATTGTGGTGTGATGCATAACTGTGATATATGACTTGCTGGTTCCAATTCGTATTCTTAGACATAAAATAGAGAAAAAAAAATCAGACAAGTGTCTTCTTTCTAACCTAACTTAGATTTTTTTTAAGAACAAATGAGGTTCATCATTCATTTCAGCTCACTTTTTTATTTGTCATATAATTTCTATATTAAGGTGCCCCCGACCTTAAAGTGCCTCGGGCCCCCCTCAGTCTAAATCCGGCACTGCCTACATATTTCTTTCATAAGTTTTGTTTCAGTGTATGCAAACGCTTTAATGAAATAAGGTTGAAAAAATATAAAAGTACATTTGGTTATGTGAAAGTCTTCCTATGATTTAAAATTTTGAATATCTAAAGATGTAAAACTCCTGTAAGCAAGTTACAGTATTGAGGTTTTGGCACATACCAGCTATGAGGTACTGCAATTTATTAGTAATTGAAAGGTCAGGGAGGTGAATTGTTCAAAACAATAGAGACTTCTTGGCACAACTACTGTCTATCACAACAAAACTAGATTATCGTAAGCTAGACCAATGAAATTCTCATTTGTGTCACACTTTCTCACAAATGAGAACTCTATCAGTAAGTGACTCAGGACATTTTGTCAAGTGACTTACTGGCTGAAAATGCTGCCAAATGACAAAGGAGTCAGAATTGTGATTGATGTGAATTGTCAAATTTGGCAGACAGTGGACTAGACAGAGACTGTTCCAGGATTCCACCCAAACACACACACTGTACCTTTCATGGGAAATTCTCCTGTCACACAAATTGTCAGGCATTACCTGCTGAGTAAGCAAAACAATGAGTGTTGTGTCATCACAGAAAATATTGATGTGTTTGGCATGTTTGTGTACTAGATATTACTGATTATACTGAATGTAGTTTATATTAGCTAGTTGCAATGACAACTGGATGAAAATAGTGCACTCATTTTGGAGCACAGAAGTAACCAGTACTAGGTTTGGAGGATTCGTGAAAAAAGCTGTAAAGCGGGCCACATATGGATTGAAGTCAATGGCGGTGTGTCCATTAAGGGCACCACTCCCTCTCTCCAACCCTTCCCTCTATGTAGTATGGATAGATTCATGCATTGCATGAATCTATCCATGGGCACTGTAGCCACCCCCTATTCAGGCATCAGGCCCTTTTTCAGACATTGGGCGCCTGAATTAAAGTGGAGGGAGGGTGTTTTTGATGCACCTGATTAGAGCCATAGGGTCTAATAGGCTTCAAAAAAAGGTGAACTGTGAGCGTAAACCATTGCGCTAGCAGTCCACCCAAGTGTGTTAGCAAACCAAATTTAAATTTGCTTTGCTAACACAGAACCATCTCTCATCCAATCAGGAGGCATGGATGTAATACCGGTCACCTTATTGGCTGAAGGCAGAGGCGATTCCATTGGCCGCCTAGCAGAACAGGAAGAAGACACACATGGAGGACACAGGAGCCATCACCGCACTGCCCATCCCACAGCTCGCCGCCTGACCTCCTGCCTGACCTGCCACCACGATGGGGTAAGTGCCAGGCAGACATCGGGCGGGGGAATGGGTGGGGGGGCACAGTGGCTGCATATTATTGGCACAGAGGCTGCAATTGATGGAGCACAGTGGGCTGCGATTGATGAGCACAGAGGCTGCATAAAATGGGCACAGCTGGCTGCATATGATGGGCACAGTGGCTGCAATTGATGGGCACAGTGGCTGCATATGATGGACACAGTCGCTGCATATGATGGGCAGAGTGGCTGCATATGATGGTCAGATTTGGCTGCATTTGCTGCACATAGTGGCTACATATGATGGGCACAGTGGCAGCATGATGGGAAGAGTGGCTGCATTTGCTTGGCACAATTGGCTGCATATGATGGGCACAGTGGTTACATTTGATGGGCAGAGTTGGCTGCATTTGCTGGGCACAGAGGCTGCATGTTATGGGCAGAGTGTCTGCATATGATGAGCAAAGTGGCTGCATATGATGGGCAAGTGGCTGCATTTTCTGGGCACAGTTGACTGAATATGATGGGCACAGGGGATGCATATGATGGGCACAGTGACTGCATTTGATGGTACAGTGGCTGCAATTCATGGCACAGTGGCTGCGATTGATGTTTTTGTTTTTAGTATTTTTCATAATTTTTCAGTTAGTTTGCACCCCCAAAAATGATGAGCACCAGCCACCAGGGACTGGTGTACGATCAATTTTTTTTTTGCAAATGTTCTCTTGATTAGCACAACTGGCTATAGCTAATCAGTGTATTCTGATGGCTGGGAAGTATCCCCACTATTACAATAGCACACCAAAGTAATTTCCCCATCTACATCAAGAGTGTAAGGGAGAATCGAGTCACTTTCTTTTTGAACAAAAAAAAATATCATGTTTGGCAAGCCTAAGCTTAATTGTTACACATCATGCCTAACCTCCCTTAAAGGAGAAGTCCAGGAAAAACTAACGCTAAACCTGCTCTATGTCACATTCTAAAAATAATCTATCTAACCCTGTAAAGCTAAAATCACTGTACTTGCCTATCCTGCAGCCGATTCGGTCTGGTCCCAGCATCAGCTGTCAGCCGCGACTTCGCTGTGTAGGCGGGTGCAGGAGAGGCATCCAACAACGGAAGCCCCGTAGAAAGTATATGGGTGTTGTCACTTCCTATTCATTTCACAGCCATTGTCGTTCCTCTCCTGTACACAGCTTCCACCATTGGAGACCAGCCTGGATCAGGTGCAGAATAGGTAAGTACAGTGAGTTTTGCTTTACAGGGTTAGATACTGTAGGTTAGGCTTAGAATGTGGCACAGAGCAGATTTAGTGTTAGCTAGGTTTTGCTTGGATATCTCCTTTAACACTAATGACAATTTTGGGGAGTTAAAGTGGTTTAACTCTCTTACAACACACTTTTTGCTACAGGTAAGGCTTACCTGTAACTACCCTGGATATCTCCTAAACCTGAACGGTTTAGGAGATATCCCCTGTATTTGCATGTGCCAACGTCATTGGCACATGCGCATTGAAGCAAACTGAAGCAACATACGTGCCGTTGCTTCAGTTAGACTGTACTATTACCGACGGCTCCCGCATGCATGAGCAGGAGTGACGGCATCGTGGCTCTGGCCAATCAAAGCGCCGGAGCCCGCGATACCTGGAAGTAACTCAAGGAGCGATGTCGCCAGCCAGATCAGTGAGTGGGGACCACTGCAGGGGCTTCGATCTAAGGTAAGTAATACATATTGGGCTAGTATGCTATGTATACTAGCTCATTATGCCTTTGTCTTGTAGGTTTTTTTGTTTTTGTGTTTTTTTGGGTTTACAACCAATTTAACCACTTGCAGACCGGACCATTTTGCTGGTCAAAGACCAGACCACTTTTTGCGATTCGGCACTACGTCGCTTTAACTGACAATTGCGCGGTCGTGCGACGTGGCTCCCAAACAAAATTTACGTCCTTTTTTTCCCACAAATAGAGCTTTCATTTGGTGGTATTTGATCACCCCTGCGGTTTTTATTTTTTGCGCTATAACCAAAAATAGAGCGACAATTTGGAAAAAAACACATTATTTTTTACTTTTTGTTATAATAAATATCCCCCAAAAATATATAAAAAAACATTTTTTTCCCTCAGTTTAGGCCGATACGTATTCTTCTACATATTTTTGGTAAAAAAAATCGCAATAAGCGATTATTGATTGGTTTGCGCAAAAGTTATAGCGTTTACAAAATAGGGATAGTTTTATAGCATTTTTATTTATCATTTTTTTATTATTTTTTTTTTACTAGCAATGGCGGCGATCAGCGATTTTTATTGTGACTGCGACATTGTGGGGGACCCATCGGACATTTTTGACACATTTTTGGGACCATTGTCATTTATACAGTAATCACTGCTATATAAATGCAGTGATTCCTGTGTAAATGACACTGGCAGTGAAAGGGTTAACCAGTGGGTGGCAGTGTAGGGGTTAAGTGTTCCTAGGGGTGTGTTACTAACTGTGGGGGGGTTGGGCTTTCATTTAGTGAACACTGATCTCTGCTCCAATCACATGGAGCAGAGATCAGCGTCACTAGTTGCTAGGCAGAATGGAGAAATGTTGTTTACACAGCATTTCCTCCATTCGGCCGCTCCGTGAGACGATCGCGGGGATGCCCGCGGCGATCGAGTCCGCGAGTTCCGCGACCGGACTCACAGGGGTCCCGACCAGCGCGGGAGTGCGCCGGCGGCGGCGCGCTCCCGATGGCAGGGCAGCATTGAATATTGGACGTACCTGTACGCCAATATGCCTGCCCGTGCCATTCTGTCGAAGTACATCCTCGTGCTCTGGTCGGGAAGTGGTTAATAAAGTGTCTGAGACTAATATTGTCCTGACTCGAGTGCATTTTCTATGCTGTGTGGAAAAAATTAAATATAGAATCTGATTGATTGTTGTAGGCAATGGCACCTGTTGAGATAGAAGACACTTTTTATTAAATGACATCCAATAAGCTGGTTCATGGCCGCCATCCTTCTTGCTAATGCCCATTGCAGCACAAGAGTTTTCTACCCATTAAAGCTGAAGTTTGGCTAAAAAATAGTATATAGTATATATAGTATACTAGTAGTATATAGTATATCGTTTTAGTTACATGGTTTTCTTGTACCTGTATGTCCCACAATGTATTAACCCACAACTTTCTGTGCTACCACAACAAAATAAATATCGCAAATATCCAAAAAGGATAATCAAAGTATACAAACAAAAATTAACATTGCAGTCACTCTAAATCTAAGGGGTAGATCTGAAATGAGTGGAAGCTCTGCTGATTTTATCATCCAATCATGTGCAAGCTAAAATGCTGTTTTTTATTTTCCTTGCAAGTCCCCCTCAGATCTACAGTGACTGCACTTCCAAGTGCACTTTAAGTGCACTTTCAAGTGCACTTGCAGTGCAAAGTGGATTTTCCTTTAGTAAATAACCCCCAATGTAATGTAGTGAGTGTACAGCTTGTATAACAGTAAATTTGAGTTAATTTACTACTAAACGGCTTGTGTTTAACTTTCTGGTACTAATTCACAACCAAGGTATATACATTTGTGTTCCTATAAGGGCTTGTTATAACTTTCCCTCAACGAGGTGTATCAGAGGGGCCGAGGAGGGTGTTCTTGGAGATGACGTGCATAACAGAGAACCCAAAGTCCAGCCAAAATGGCTCCTTCCCAAGTAATGCTACCTTACTTGCCACAGAGAGACCTACAGCTTGTTTCTAGTACACACATTGTAGAGCAAATGTGGCAAGATATCATTTAAGCTATTACGTTTTTTGGAAACAACTAGAGAAATTTTACAGATGCATAACATTAAAAATTCCATGCTGATAGAGACACTGGTGGGAATATACCTTTGGACCCCTCTGCTAGAAAACATAAGTGCTAATTATTTAGTCACTCCCCCACCCAACACTTGACTTGTAAATGTAGATAGACTTTTTTGAATGTGTTTCTCATGTTGAAGGGATTCCACATTTCTGAGCTGTTAAGTCAGTTCCCAGAATTAGAATAGGTCTTCCCTCATCATCTTTGCAGGGTCAGTGAGCTAAAGCCCTGCCTCATCTTCTCAGTTCACAATACAGATCATTTACAGGTTTACCTTTCAGGCCTTAGGCTGGGTTCACACTGCAGTGATGCGGGAACGCCGCAAATCCGCGGCGGGTTCCCGCATCGCATGCCTCCCTCAGTGCGATCTGCAAACTCGGACAGGAATCAGATTGCATGGTGTGAACACCCATGCGATCCGATTCTGCTGCGGACCAAAAAAAGGACCAAATAATGCCAAGGAGGCAAATGATACACATTAAATTTCCCAAGAATACACATACGATTAATATCTTGTCTGATGTCTATTGAAATGTGATTTCATTGTGTCCAAAAGTTTGTGGGTTGTTGGACTGTAAAACATGGGTATCTAGAAATACTTCTACAGATTATTATTAGATTATATTAGAAAAGTTGAATTAAGGGCCGATTTACACCACAAAATACACACTCCAGACAGGGCCATCTTAATAACATCATGGCCCCTGGGCAAAGTAATGCACTAGGGCCCCTACCAGGGAGATGGTGACTGCCCCCCCCCACCCCATATACACTGACTCTTTTTACCTGTATACACTGCTCCCACTCCATTTTGAAATTATCCCCCTCCCTGTACACACTGCCCCCTGTCATAAATGCCTCTCCCAGCCTATCAGCGGCCTGTATTTATGTATGACTGTACACAGTATGGGGTGGGGGGGGGCAGGAGGGCACAGTACAGAGGGGCTGGTGGACACAGTAAAGGGGAGGTCAGGAGGGTACAGTATAGGGTGTAGTAATGTGTAGTGTCCGGTTTGGGTAGTATAGGGTGGTAGAGTGGCAGGTTTGGGTAGTATAGGTGGTATAGTGGAAGATTTGGGTAGTATAGGGTGGTATAGTGGGAGGTTTGGGTAGTATAGTGTGGTATAGTGGAAGGTTTTGCTAGTATAGGTGGTATAGTGGCAGGTTTGGGTAGTATAGGGTGGTATAGTTGAAGGTTTGGGTAGTATAGGGTGGTATAGTGGCAGACTTGGGTAGTATTGGGTGGTATAGTGGCAGATGTGGGTAGTATAGGTGGTATAGTGGCAGGTTTGGGTTGTATAGGTGGTATAGTGGAAGGTTTGGGTAGTATAGGGTGGTATAGTGTCAGGTTTGGATAGTATAGGGCGGTATAGTGGCAGATTTGGATAGTATAGGACTGTATAGTGGCAGGTTTGGGTAGTATAGGGCAGCCCAGTGGCAAGTTTGGGTAGTATAGGTGGTATAGTGGCAGGTTTGGGTAGTATAGGGGGTATAGTGGCAGGTTCGGGTAGTAAAGGTGGTATAATAGCAGGCGTGAGTAGTATAGGTGGTATTGTGGCAGGTTTGGGTAGTATAGGGTGATATAGTGAAAGGTTTGGGTAGTTTAAAGTGGTATAGTGGAAGGTTTGGGTAGTATAGTTGGTATAGTGGCAGGTTTGGGTAGTATAGGGTGGTATAGTGGAAGGTTTGGGTAGTGTAGGATTTTATAGTGGCAGATTTGGGTACTATAGGGTGGTATAGTGGCAGGTTTGGGTTGTATAGGCGGTATAGTGGAAGGTTTGGGTAGTATAGGATTTTATAGTGGCAAATTTGAGTAGTATAGGGTGGTATAGTGGCAGGTTTGGGTTGTATAGGCGGTATAGTGGAAGGTTTGGGTAGTATAGGGCGGTGGAGTGGCAGGTTTGGATAATATAGGGCGTAAAACAAGTTCTGGACTTCCGCACTCTTCAGAAAAACAATTTATTTTATTGGAAAATCACATCACAGCTCAACAAACACAGCGAACAAGGAAAAATTGCTGACGTTTCGCACTAGCTGTAGTGCTTAATCATGATCAGGTTTGGATAGTATAGGGTGGCATAGTAGCAGGTTTGGGTAGTATAGGGCAGTATAGTGGCAGGTTTGGGTAGTATAGGTGATATAGTGTCAGGTTTGGGTAGTATAGTGGAAGGTTTGGGTAGTATAGGGGATATAGTGGCAGGTTTGAGTAGTAAAGGTGTTATAGTGGCAGGTGTGGGTAGTATAGGTGGTATAGTGGCAGGTTTGGGTAGTATATGTGGCATAGTGGGAGGTTTGGTTAGTATAGGGAGGTATAGTAAAAGGTTTGGATAGTATATGGTGGTATAGTAAAAGGTTTTAGAGTTTTTTAAAGTTTTTTAAAGTGTTTTACCATGTGCCAGCAAAGTCCAGTGCAGGAAGAAAGCAGTATGTTCTAATTTTTTTTTTTAACTGGAACTGATCTCACTGGTGTGAACTATTGGAGCCATTGGAAACCATATAACCTACTTTTCATGCATTTTTAATGCAGAAAAAGAACACACTGGACTGCATGTGATGTGAGCTGGCCCTAAACAGTGTCCACTGAAGTATAATCAAAGAACGGACACTATTTGATGGCCGGACTCTATACGCCAGAACACCAGAACCAGGAACAAGCAGCCTTTGTTAAATATTTTTTCACACTTAATCGCATTTATTTTTATGAAGTTTAATATTTATTTTGCAATATATTTTTCTGTAAATATTTTCTTTAACTGAAATAAATAATCCTCCTCTCTTTGAAGATTGTGTCCATATTTAAACTCTGTTACCTTCCTGTCTGCAATGCAGTGGATGTCAAAGACATTTCCTAAAGTATGCACAGACCATGACCAACTTGAGCAATCAGTGATGTATCGGTTACATGCACTTCAACAATCTAGCCATACAGTGTGAATTTACTTGTAACAGTATTCATATGGATAGAGCAGGTATAGGAAACCCCTAGCACACAAAGTCTCTTCTCCCGGCACTCGACTCCCTCTCCATCAGCAGAGCAGTGCAGGGAAGTGTCAGTGAGACACTAATGCATTTCAGTTTCAGAATTCCCCACACCGCACCTGCACTGAGGGGGAGGCACTGTGCCACCACACATTGTAAAAGATGGGAAACATTGTTTGGTTCTCTAACTTTGCTGTATCTGCGCTCGTCAGCTTTTGTAATGAGGAAGAGATTGGGTGCAGTTCTGCTAGGGGGCAGTCCCTGTTTCCAGGAGGAGAAGGAGTGTCATGGGCCACTGCTAAAGCCAATCACAGTCAGTCATTGGGGCAGATGTGCAGGAGGTACAGTGGTGGGAGGGATGAGAAGGGGGTTTAGCAGTGGGACAGAAAAGCAGGGGGGTACAGAGATTAGGCAGATGTGCAGAGGGGTGCAAAGGAGGTAATCGGTGAAATACATGAGCAGGGGGTTACAGTGGTGGGGCAGAAGAGCAGGGGGTACAGTGGTGGGACAGATGAGAAAGGGGGTTACAGTGGTGTGGCAGATGAGCAGATAAGTTCAGTGTTAGGACAGATGAGAAGGTGGTTCAGTAGTGAGACAGAAGAGCATGGGGGTACAGCAGTGAAGCAGATGTGCATGAAGGGACAGTGGTGGGGAAGATGAGAAAGGGGAAACATTGTTGGGGCAGATGTGCAGGGGGTTACAGTGGTGGGACAAAAGAGCAGGGTGGTACAGTGGTGGGACAGAAGAGCAGGGTGGTACAGTGGTGGGGCAGATGTGCTGGGGGTTACAGTGGTGGGGCAGATGAGAAAGGGGGTAAATTGTTAGGGGAAGATGAGCAGGGTGGTTCAGTGATGGAACAGATGTACAGGGAGTTAGTGATGGGACAGAGTCCATCTGAATATTCAGGTACCGGTGGATAAGGGTGGCTCCAGGGCCATTTTGGCCCTGGATGCAGCCAAGGCATTTGATTGGCTTGAGCCTTGAGTAGGGGTACTTGTTTGCGGTTCTCGCAAGATTTGGGTTTGGACCAAAGTTTATCAACTGGATAAAATTGCTTTATACCAACCCAAGAGCGAAAATTAAAATTAATAATGAGTACTCGTAACGTGTTCCATTTGGAACGAGGTACGAGACAGGGTTGCCCCCTCTCCCCCTGCTCTTTGTTCTAGCAATAGAACCATTGGCCATCTCTATTAGGGCTAACCCTGATATACAGGGATTTAGGAGGGGTCAGGAGGAGGATAAGATTGCATTGTTTGCCGATGACATTTCGCTCTTTTTAGGAGATGCCCAAGCCTCGTTAAAAGCGGGGATGGGAATGATTAGAGAATTTGGCCAAGTGTCTGGATTGACTATCAAGTGGGATAAATCTGCAATTCTTCCATTAGACACCAGGGCTACCCATATATTGCAGGATATTGCTAATTTAAAGGTGGTGGAGAAATTTAAGTATTTGGGGGTTTGGATTGCAAGAGACGTAAATCTATACTTGGAAGATAATTTAGCACCTCTTCTGCTGAAGCTAAAACATAAGGCGGATATTTGGAGCCGCCTCCCCCTGTCGATGGTGGGACGCTGCAACTTGGTTAAGATGGTATGGCTGCCCCAAATTTTATATTTCCTCCACAACTCACCGATATGGATAGGTTCGAGGTGGTTTAAGAGAATAGAATCTCTGTTTAGAGTTCTAATATGGAGAAAGGGGCCTCCAAAGATTAGTTTGCGGATGCTGCAGCTGCCGCTAGAGGAAGGGGGGATGGCGGTTCCACATCCCAGACTTTATTACTTGGCGGCTCAACTGCAGCATTTAGCAGGGAGAGGAGTATCAAACGAGAGGATGCCTGGCCATAGCTTGATGATGTTGGTATGCCCACACAATACACTTATTGAGGCCCTTGAGGCAAACTCGTTCACCACACGCTGTCCAACGATAAAGCAGATTGTTAAACTGTGGAAAACAGCTAAGGCCATATTAGGATACCAGGGGGTATCTGTATTGGCCCCTTTATGGGACAATAGAAATCTAGTTGAGATAGCCAAAGTGGAAAGGTGTAGGGAATGGGTGAACCAAGGGATAAACCAATTAAACCAGAAATTTCAAGGTGCAGACATTAACTCATTTGTTAACTTAAAATTGGAATTTTCATTGTCGAATCGTTCGTTTTACAAATACCTCCAGGTTAGACATGCAATCCAGGCACAATTTGGGTACAAAAGGTGCAGTGGACCCAGATCCCTACTCTTTCACAAATCATGTCTCTTGATTCATTGAAGGGACTGATCTCTCATTTGTATGCCAGATTTGGGCATAAAATTCTAGATCGAGAAGGCCTGTCTAAAAATAGAAAAAAATGGGAGAGCGACGTGGGCCCAATATCTAACTCCGACTGGGATCAGATAATTGAACAGGGAACTAGTGTTTCAATTTCCCCCTCGCAGAAAGCTTCCCATCTATTCTTTTTCTATCGGGTATATTATACCCCGAAATTTTTTTTAAAATTGGGTTGGAGAGATAACGACCAGTGTCCTAGATGTAGCTTAACCGGAGACTTTATCCATATGCTCTGGAAGTGTCCGAAAATATTTAGATACTGGACGCAGGTTATAGATCAGATTAACAGTATTTTTAACTTAACACTAGAAGCAATGGTCAAGACTTGTCTCTTGACTGTACTCGAGGGATACATAACTCCTAAACATACTATCGAATCAGTCATAAGATGTCTCTTTCAAGCAAGAAAGTTAATTGCCCAACAATGGCAGTCACATTCGGCCCCATTAGTGGAAACTTGGCTAGCAAATATAAAAACAACAATCTGCAATGAGAGGGTCTTTTTTTATCAAACAGGGCAATAATAAGAAGTTTATGAGTATATGGGGATCTTACTTGCGGAGGTTAGGGATTTCCTCATAAGCAGAAGGACTTTCTTACAGATAATAGATTTTCCCCACTAGTCTCTTTTTTCTTTTCCTTTTGCTTTTTTTTCTTGTTCTGTGATGGTCTGGTTTTCCTCTCTCCTAGGGTTCTTTTTCCCGGATGCTCCCCATGATCCTCCTGACAACCAGCAAATAAGAATGGTAGAGAACTGGGGAGGGGTGAGAGGAAAAGTCGTTTTAAACTAGTTGTATGCTACGATTCTGTAGGGGTGGGGTTGGGTAAGGAGAAAGGGGAGAAAAATAATAATATAGGCACTAGATGCCAGGCCAATAGGAATAGCTAATGTGACAACCTTGGGAACGCTAAAGGGTGTTGAGGTTCCCATCTGGTTATTTATTTCTCTTTATAAATTGTATGAATTGTTTTTCGTTCTGTGATCATAGGAAAGTTTTGTATAAATTAATAAAAACCATGGAATTAAGAATGCCACGATGATGTGGAATTGAGAAGAGACATAAATGAGCTGCAAGAAAAAAAAAAAGAAATGAAAAAAAAAAGAGTGGTGGGACACATGAGCAGGGGGTTACAGTGGTGGGGCAGGGGGGTAAAGAGTTTGGGCAGATGTGCAGAGGGGTGCAAAGGAGAAAGGGGGTAATCGGTGAAACACATGAGCAGGGGGTTACAGTGGTGGGACAGATGTGCAGGAGGTACAGTGGTGGGGCAGATGAGAAAGGGGGTTACAGTGGTGTGGCAGATGAGCAGATAAGTTCAGTGTAAGGACAGATCAGATGAGAAGGTGATTCAGTAGTGAGACAGAAGAGCATGGGGGTACGGCAGTGGAGCAGATGTGCATGAAGGACAGTGGTGGGGAAGATGAGAAAGGGGAAGCATTGTTGGGGCAGATGTTCAGGGGGTTACAGTGGTGGGACAAAAGAGCAGGGTGGTACAGTGGTGGGACAGAAGAGCAGGGTGGTACAGTGGTGGGACAGAAGAGCAGGGTGGTACAGTGGTGGGGCAGATGTGCTGGGGATTACAGT
Organism: Lithobates pipiens; assembly: GCF_037356315.1. Lineage (NCBI taxonomy): Eukaryota > Metazoa > Chordata > Amphibia > Anura > Ranidae > Lithobates > Lithobates pipiens. Next base: position 251,568,370 of record NW_027507718.1, on the reverse strand, counting down.
GGTGGGACAGATGAGAAAGGGGGTAAATTGGTAGGGGAAGATGAGCAGGGTGGTTCAGTGGTGGGACAGATGTACAGGGGGTTAGAGTGGTGGGGCAGATGAGCAGGGGGTTACAGTGGTGGGGCAGATCTGCAGGGCGTTACAGTGGTGAAACAGATTTGCAGGGGGTACAGTGATCTGAGGTGTGGAGTTGCAGGAATTGAGGCTGATCTGAGGCGTGAATGCAGCATGTTAATTTCTCTTAGTAGTTTACAGCAAATCCTTTTCGTGACTAAGAGCGAGAAGTCATTTTTTGTTATAAAATTGGCATGCTCAACTCTATCCCTACACCTGGGATAGACTATGAGCAGCCCATGATGCATCAGAATGTTACTCGAGTACCAGCATACTGGCGATACATGTAGCTACTACTAGATACAGCATGCAGTTCAGCTGACAATTGAGAGGATAATTCACATAACCCTTTGGCGAATCAGTGTAATATTTTGGATCTATTTCCAAGACCTTTCTGTTCAAATCCAAATAAATTGGGGGCTTTTGTGAATGGTCCATGTTCCCGTATATTGATCAACAGTCTTACAACTGAACTACCCTCTTTATTGGATCGCATCTAATTATTTTTTATCTTGTGGACATTTGAGCATGCTAAATGTCTGTAAAACACTTAGTTGTTTGCCTGCATTACAGCATTTTTCTAGGGCTTACACCATTTGTTTATTTGCAGATTACAATATATATTTAAATCTAGCTGGATTTTGTTTCATCCGTTAAGCACTTTGCTTTGTGCATTTGAAACCTTCTTTCTCTCGTGGGTACACGTTTGAAAGCATCACATGATCTTAATACGTGTAAGCATTGTATTACTTACAGTACCTCACTGAAAAAGCATAACTTTGCCTTGTGAATTTGAAAAAAAAAATCTCTTGAGGATACAGGTTTTAAAACATTACATGATCATAATATACATAAGGATTGCATTACTTACCTAACTGAGGAATTGTCACTTTGCTTTGGGCATTTGAAATCTTCCTACTCTTGTGGATACAAGTTTGAAAGCACACTATGATTTTAATGTGCGTAAGGATTGCATTACTAACCTCACTGAGGAAGTTTCACTGTGTACAATCCTGATGGTTAACTACTATTGGTGGAATTCATATATCTTTTCTATGTATTTCAGCAATACTTCATATTGCAATATTTAAGTGAATGCTAAAATGTGGAAATGTGTAGCATGTGTCCCTAAGAATGTTATACTATGGGGGGGGCAAACATTTAGCATTCCCCTTAATGGTATTGCAGCAGTCCTCTTCCTAAATGGTTTAATTGTATTTCTTTTCAATGTTTTTTGTGTATTTCTTGTGTTACATTCACCTCCTCACATTTTTAATGCTGAGCTCGGTACTCTCCTTACATTTGAAGTGGCAGTTAAAGCAGTGCCACAGGTGTTCTCCGTTTATCAATGTGTACACTGATAAAAATGATTCTGTTGGCTCGTAATTTTAACATAAAAATGTTATCATTTTAAACATATAAATAAATGTTAATTAATTTACTTTGATATTTTAAGTACCTTACTTAATTTCCATTAGTTCTTACTCACTGGATCACAGATTGGAGTAAGGGGTCGATCCTGACCCCTTACCATATTATCAGCTGTCAGCCAATGACAGCGGATCATGTGATGTAAACAGAGCCGATAATCAACCTTTTTTCTCCTTGTGCTGATAGCGTGTGGAGGAAAAGGGAGTTTACCAGTGGCTGTCAGAGAGACATCGGTCCTGATCAAGGAGAGCAACAGCCAGCTCATCTGTGCCCACCTGTGCCACCTGCCAGTACAATCTACCAGTGCACAACAGTGCCGTCTACCAGTGCCCACCAGCACCACCTGCCAGTGCCACAGTTCCACCTATCAGTGCCCACAGTGCCACCTATCAATGTCACCAATCAGTGACTCATCAACAGTGCTGCCCATCAGTGTCACCTACCAATGCCCATCAGTGTCACCTACCAGTGCCCATCAGTGCCACCTATCAGTGCCACCCATTCGTGCCCATCAATGTTATCTATCAGTGGTACCTATCAGTAACACCAATCAGTGCCCTTCAGTGACAGGTGGAGAGGGCATAGACTCTGCGTGTCCCTCCTAAATGCAGTTGTAACAGTGAAGGTGTACATTGACAAGGGAATGAGAGCGTTAATTAAACTTCTATCATCTGCTCAAAAGTACACGGTGCTCAGGGGTAGGTCTCCTATGTGACCCACACTTGGTGTCCAACAAGCAGTGGAACATGCAGGACATGACCACCACCCCATCACCCTACCCCCCATTAAACACATGCTGAAGCACCATGCATGACAGAATTTCATTCTAATTGAAGCATACCACTAAACAAACTGATGATGTTCTTACTTTTAAGGAATTTACTGACAGATAATTGGAATCATCTGGAGTGACTCTCCCTCCCCTGTTGGTAGTGCCTCCGATTTGTGAATCTATGTCACTGTAGACTATACCTCTTAAAACCTCTTAAAACAGAATGCTCCATCTCAAGGACAAACCTTTGTGTCCTGGAGTTGCTTATTCGATCTTTTGGATACCTGGGTGGTTTACTTCCTTTCAGTTTGGATGCTCAGGCTTCACCCTGTAACTTTCACTCTAGGCCCCTAAATCATGCTGCACTTTCTGGTATTACTGTACTCAATTGTGCATCTTCCTAGGATTGTCTGCATTTCATTCACACTAGAATCTCAGATTCCCACTCTGGTAGCACCCTATATTCAGAATTATATCCCATTTGATCACAAACTTGTCTAGGTAGGGTATGTATTTCTAATCACAGACATTTGCACGCCTTGTGGTACTTGACTCTCTTTAGTTCTTTCCTTCTCTAGAGGGTTCACAATGGAGATGCCAGAAAAAAAGACTAATCATTTTGATCCTGATATCCTTATACTCCCCTATGTGTTATAATATATCCTCACACCTTTCTATTCTTTTATACAGATGTTGTTAAAGAGTATAATTCTCCATAGAGGGGCTAGGGGTACAAGTCCTAATATTAACACCAGGAATATTAACCCTGATATAGGAAGAGGACAGAAAGATATGAGATAATGTAAAGAGATTTTCTCGGAAGACTGCAGCTTAATCACAGAAAAGGGTCTATTTCCCAGTAATCAGTTCTCAGGAAGGTTTCCAGACTAAACTGGCTATGCACTTGTAGATTTTTGAATGAACATTGCTCTGAAAATTCTTTGCACATTCAGTGGCTGGACAAATGTCATTCAAAAGTACTTCAAAATGTTTACCTTTAACACTCATTTTTGAAATGAATACCACAGCAATCTTCTGATAATGTGGAAACTATTTCATAGAAACAAACTTAAGGAATGAGCATGAAGATACTGTACATCCAATAGTATAATCCTCCCAGGAAGGCTGAAAGACATTTTTCACCCTGGTCCGACCTGGGAAAATAGTGTAACTTCTTGGTCCAAAAGACCAGCTTGGTGACTGCCCAAATTCCAAATAATTTTAATTCAAAAAAGACTGAAGGACAGAATGCGGAAGGGGACCATTTGAAATGGAATTCCCCAACAATCACACAAACCCCTAAAGAGGTGGATGGGAAAGAAATACAGAGGTAAGTGACAAGGGTCCACAGGAAATTTAGAAACTAGGACCTTCAGCTTAGTATAAAGTGTGAGAAATCAGGATTCTTTTCTATGAAGATCTCCATGATGCTTTACAATGGAGATGCCAGAAAATATTATTACAGTAGACCTACTATTAGGTGCTGTGGGTAGGGTCCAAAACTACTGGGGGACCCCGAAGGGTCAGGTCAATACAGGGTAATGGAACAGTAGGATCCCTGTTGATCTTTGCCAGGCACAAGAAGAACCCTCTAGAGAAGGAAAGAACTAAAGAGAGTCAAGTACCACAAGGGGTGCAAATGTCTGTGATTAGAAATACATACCCTACCTAGACAAGTATGTGATCAAATGGGATAGAATCCTTCCTACTCACACCTATATGTGTTACAGGGATGAAATAACGACACTACAAATCTGCCTGACCAATAATTGAATTTATGGTTCTAGAAATCAGAAATTGTATCCCCTTAAAGAGTATAATTCACCAAAATGTTTGCCTTTAACACTCATTTTTTAAATGATTAACACAGGAATCTTCTGATAACGGGGAAACTATTTCATAGAACCAAACTTAAGGAATGAGCAAGAAGATACTGTACATCCAATAGGAGAATCCTCCCAGGAAGGTGGAAAAATATATTTTCCACCCAGGTCATACCTGGGAAAACAGTGGAACTCCTTGGTCCAAAGGACCAACTTGGTGCCTGCCCAAATTCCAAATACCTTTACTCAGATAGAAAATCAAAAAAGACTGAGGGACAGAATGCAAAGGAGGACCATTTGAAATGGAATTCCCCAACACTAACACAGACCCTTAAAGAGGGGTAGATAAGGCAAGAAGATACATCCATTAGGAGAATCCTCCCAGGAAGGTTGAAAGAGATATTTTTAACCCTGGCCTGACCTGGGACAATAATGTAACTTCTTAGTCCAAAATACCAGCTTGGTGCCTGCCCAAATTATCTCCCCTATTTACAGATTGTGTTACAAGAAGGGATCAGCTTTTTAATATAATTACCCCAATACCTATGGGTAACTGCACTACCTTCCCTTATCCAATAAATATCACAAATATAACCATACAAATAAATTCAAAACATATTAGTGTCTGTTCTTATTGATAGTTCCAAACAATGACACATAGTGCTTCAGAAAAAAAAATGTGATCCAAAGTGTTGATTCAGTGTTTTTTTTTTTATAACGAATTACTGTGTGTCATTGTTTGAAACTGTCACTAACACAAACACTAATAAGTAGACTTTTTAACATTTTGAATTTACTTGTATGGTTATATTTGTGATATATATTGGAGAAGGCAAGGTAGGGCTGATACTTGTAGGTATTGGAGTAATTATATTGGATTACTGAGAGGTGTTGATAAAAATATAAAAATAGTGTATCACCATAGGGTGACTTTGTGGATACACAGATAGCTGTGTGACAACATCCTAGTTATATTGGAAATGGATTGATCAAGAAAGGTTTATTTGGGTACACCCATAGGTTTTATAGGCACACCCAGAATTACATAGAATTACATTACATAGAACTTATGTAAAAAAATGTATTTGAATTGAATAATGTTAAAAACGGCATGTACATACATAGGTTAAAAGACAAATAAATTATTAACCCCAAAACACTTATACCACCTAAATTGTCAATACAGTCATACAAAATAAAAGTAGAATATTCTAGAATTCAATATGATTTGGTGGGTGAATTGTGATACAAGGTCACTCATGGAAATCGCGAGATTTAAGCAAAAAATTGCACACCACTTGTTAAAATTCATTCAAACATGCAACCCAAAATCACACTAGAACACAGCCCAGGAATTGGTAGGCACAGTAACTCGGAGAGGAGATTTACTTGAAGGGCTAGAAATCAGTGAGTGGTTGAAGAACTGGCGCACTGCATATTTGGGGATGGGCAACTCTCCTTAATTGAACCATGAACCATGTCACTAGGGGTCAGGGGGGCAGTGGGGGGGGGGGGGAGAACATCACCACTCCACGGAGGATATCTGCTAGATCATTTGGGAAGTCGCGGAACTGTATCCTTGTGTTATGGTAGACTGCCTCCGGCTGGAAGTAGGAATGTTTGTGTACCTATCTGGGCAAAGTTAGGGGGGATACATAACAAGTTTATGTGATAACTTTTATGTTGTACTGTTTTCTGTACCGGTAAGTTTGTGGCCGGTTGTTGCCCATAATGTGTGGCTTGTTATAACATGTACTGTATAAAACGAAATAAAAAAATAATTAAAAAAAAAAATATTCGACCCAAAATGCATGGCAGCTAGAGGAGCAGAGAAGCAAACCCTGACTGTGGGGACATATATATTGTTGTATTCATATTCAACATATAGGACCATCATGGATTTACCATGTATGCTACTTAACCGGTTCCCGACCGGCGCACGCCGATGTACGTTGGCAGAATGGCACGGGCAGGCATATTGGCATAAAGGTACGTCCAATTTTCAATGCCACCATGCCGGTCGGGACCCCCGTGAGTCCGGTCGCGGGTCCCGCAGACGTGATCGGCGCGGGCATACCCGCGATCGTCTCACGGGGCGGCTGAATGGAGCAAATGCCGTGTAAACAGCATTTTCCCATTCTGCCTAGCAACTAGTGACGCTGATCTCTGCTCCATGTGATTGGAGTAGAGATCAGTGTTCACTAAATGAAAGCCCAGCCCCCACACAGTTAGTAACACACCCCTAGGAACACTTAACCCCTTCACTGCCACCCACTGGTTAACCCCTTCACTGCCAGTGTCATTTACACAGGAATCACTGCATTTATATAGCAGTGATTACTGTATAAATGACAATGGTCCCAAAAATGTGTCAAAAATGTCCGATGTGTCCGCTGCAATGTCACAGTCACCAAAAAAATCGCTGATCGCTGCCATTACTAGTAAAAAAATTAATAATAAAAACTTATTAATAAAAATGCCATAAAACTATCCCTATTTTGTAAACGCTATAACTTTTGCGCAAACAAATCAATAATCGCTTATTGCAATTTTTTTACCAAAAATATGTAGAAGAATACGTATCGGCCTAAACTCAGGGAAAAAAATGTTTTTATATATATTTTTGGGGATGTTTATTATGACAAAAAGTAAAAAATAATGTGTTTTTTTCAAAATTGCCGCTCTATTTTTGTTTATAGCGCAAAAAATAAAAACCGCAGGGGTGATCAAATACCACCAAAAGAAAGCTCTATTTGTGGGAAAAAAAGGACATCAATTTTGTTTGGGAGCCACGTTGCACGACCGCGCAATTGTCAGTTAAAGCGACGCAGTGCCGAATCGCAAAAAGTGGTCTGGTCTTTGACCAGCAAAATGGTCCGGTCTGTAAGTGGTTAAATAAATAATCTTTGTATTATTATCTACAAACATTTTATACAGCATGTACCTAAAGAGCATTATGGAATCAGTCAAAGAGAAAATGTACAGTATTTGACTATACTTTTGACTATACTTTCTCTCTCTTTGACTGAAACTTCTCTGAAACATTTACTTGAGTGTGTAAATTTCATCTAGAGCTATTAAGCTCTGTAAACAACAGAGCATCTAAGAATAAACAGAAGTCAAGAAACACAGAACTCCGTCGGTTAGCTAGAAATCAGCAAGTAAAATATTAATGGGCAATATTTCTTATTTAAGTGATCAAAGAAAGTAGAACATTTTTTTATGTCCTGCCCATAATAAATAGAATATACTGTATACAATATACTATGCATTCTCTTTAATCTTGTATTGCTACAGTGAGTTCACATAAACAGTGTTTCTTCTGTTTTGACAGTCATTTATTTACAGTGTAATAAATCCATCAGTGTCACCGCTGACTGCATATCGTGCTAAGAGAGACTTAGCACAAGTTGCTGTGCATCACTGTGTGGGCAGTGTACTCATCACAAATGAATATTCTAAATGATGTAATGGAGATGCAATGTAAACTGTAAAAGTGTGGTTTAATCGTGCCTTGTGTTGCTTTAAGTATTAACATGTTATGTAGATAATTAAAGATTCACTTAATCTGCGTAACAAGATACAACAACATCAGATTATTGTGAATCCCACTTCCTGCTGGATGCATACAAAATGACAACACTCCATGGGATGAGCTCACAGACATAACATGTATGGTAGTTTGTGATTCATTCACCTCTGTTTCCTGCAATATGTCTTGAGCACCTATTAGAACTGGTACACAGGCTGGGCCGGCAAATAGGTTTGGGCTTATTTTATAAGATATAGGGTGATGTAAAAAGTGCACACACCTATACTGCAAGCCATCAAAAGTCATCTCCTACTTGCTTGTACACTAAAACCTGCTTGGCTACACTTTGTGTATGACCAAAATTTGACCCACTATGACCATCATAGGCTTGGGTTGTTTGAGATTAGCCAAGAGGACAGGACTATTTTTTGGTACTACCGTTACAAAATTTCTTCAGGAACGTGTAAAACTATACTGTATATTCTTATGAACAGTTCAGTTCAATCATTTTTAACCCTCAGCTGGCCATAGATGATGCGATTTTCTTTCCTGCAACCATAGTCAGTGCTGATGGGGGAACACACAGTGATTATTGCTAGCGGCTATAGCAGTTGGCAATAATTGCATGAAATTACAATCCGCCTGCCCATACATGGCTGGAATCTCGGCCAATTTCTGCTGAACCAGCATAGTTTTGAACCGTCTATGGCCGGTCTTACAGTCTATATTAAAACAATCCATGCTGCTATTTTTCCCACCTTAGACCACTTATATGCTAACAGACCAAAAATATATTATTATTTTTAAAAAGTACTGTTACTTGACAATGTATTGCCATTTTCCTTCAATATAATAGTATATAAATTAGTGTCTAAAGCCAAAACAATTTGTCAAGTCAGATTTTTACTGGTATTTATGTCCCTGCTGGAGAAACTTTAGTTTTTTGTTTTTTTTTGACTTGGTGACTATTGAAACTGGGACTGAAAATGAGGGAAGATTGAACATTTTGAGTTTTTATTTGCCTTTTAGTGAAGACAGTATTCAGTGGCAACTGTCTAGGAGAGCATTTTCCACACTTTGGAGGCTTTTCACGTCCTGGGGTCTACAGGGCAGGAAGTAAAGGAAAAACAACACTTCCGTGAGTGTTGACCTCCTAGCATGCAATGCACAACAATACGTGAAACTTTTGGAAACGCGTACCAGTACCATTCATTCTTAATAGCAACCCCACGCACCTTGCTAAAGCACACACATTTGCAAGCACCAAAATGCATCATGATAAATTACCATGTGTTTTGGTGTGGTGCAATTTTGCAAAATTAAAAGGGGTTGCCCTAAACACAGCGCACAAAATCAGAGTGAATCGCTTCTCAGTGTTTCCTCCTGACTACCTCCATATCACTACAGGACACAGTAGTGTTGCAAGTGGCCATTTGGCATGATGAGTATTATAAGGTAACTTAGCTGCTGCTTACTTGATATACCATATAGCATTTACTGTTTTTATGTTTTTTCTCTCGTTCTCACTGCACTGTGTAAATAATCAATATTTTGTTCCCATGTACTTTTTAAACAATATTAGTAAAAAAGCAATTACCACACATATCTTGGAAAATAGGACAACTCGTACAAGTGTAAAAGATAAATAGAAAAGAACGTAGAGAGACTAATGTCTAGTTTGCCTACTACTACACGATCAGAAAATCAAATCGAATCGATCGTATGATAATCTGATTGTTAGTTCACCATATGCAAATAATAAGGGTCACTACATGCTGCCGGTGTGTAAATAATGGGGGTACATGCTGCCTGTGTGTAACCAATGGGGGTCACTAAATGCTGCCTGTGTGCAAATAATGGGGGGTCACTATGTGCTGTCTGTGTGTAAATAATGGGGGTCACTACATGCTGTCTGTGTGTAAATAATAAGGGTCACTACATGCTGTCTGTGTGTAGGGTCACTACATGCTGTCTGTGTGTAAATAATAAGGGTCACTACATGCTGCCTGTGTGTAAATAATAAGGGTCACTACATGCTGCCATTGTGTAAATAATGGGGGTCGCTACATGCTGCCTGTGTGTAACTAATGGGGGATCACTACATGCTGCCTGTGTGTAAATAATAAGGGTCACTACATGCTGCCTGTGTGTAACTATTGGGGGTCACTACATGCTGCCTGTGTGTAGATAATGGGGGGTCACTATGTGCTGTCTGTGTGTAAATAATGGGGGTCACTACATGCTGTCTGTGTGTAAATAATTGGGGTCACTGCATGCTGTCTGTGTGAAAGCAATGTGGGTCACTACATTCTGCTTTTGTGAAAATAATGGGGGTCACTATGTGATGCTTGTGTGTAAATAGGGGTCACTGCATGCTGCCTGTCTATAAATATTGGGAGTCACTACATGCTGCCTGTCTATTAATATTGGGAGTCACTACATGCTGCTTTTTCCTAAATAATGGGGCTCACTACACACTGCTTCTGTGTAAATAATGGGGATCACTACATGATGTTTTTGTGAAAATAATGAGGGTCACTACATGCTGCCTGTGTGTAAACAATGGGGATCACTACATGCTGCCTGTGTGTAAATAATGGGGGTCACTACATGAATGCCTCTGTGTAAATATTAGGGATCACTACATGCTGCTTGTGTATAAATAATGGAGGTCACTACATGCTGCTTGTGTGTAAATAATAGCAGCCACTACATGATGCTTGTATGTAAAAAAAAGGGGGCCACTACATGCTTCCTGTCGGTAGATAATTTGGGACACAACATGGAACATCTATATGTTGGGGTGACTACATGTTGCCTTTTAATATATAATGGTGATGCATGTTGCCTGCCTATATAAAATGGAGGGTCACTTCATGTTGCTTGTCTATAGATTATGGGTGTTACTACATATTGTTTGTCTATAGATGATGGGGGTCGCTACATGCTTCCTGTGTATATACGATGGGGGTCACTACGTGCTGTCTGTCTACAGATGATGGGGGTCACTACGTGCTTCCTGTGTATATGTGATAGGGTCTCACTACATGCTAGCTTTCTAAAAATAATGGGAGTCATTCAGAGCAGGCACAAGCATAAGGCTGTTTAGGTAGCCACCTTAGTGCGCCAGGATACTGGGGGTTCTAAAATGCACCTTCGCCCGTGTGTACAAAAGTCCTTGCACTGCCTCTGGTTGCAACCAGCCTGCCCACAGATGGTTGGAATGTCGGCCGGTCCCTGCTGAACTGGCTGAGATTTGATCCATCTACGGCCAACTTAAGTTAAATATTTTGCAGATGCTAAGATTCATACATCAGAACTGTCATGTATGACTTGCCAATACAATTGACTGTAAAAAAAAATAAGGCAAGTGTCTTCTTTGAAACCTAATTCATATATTTTTTTTATGTGGTTTATGATTCATTTCAGCTACTTCTTTGTCATATAATTAAATATTTACGTTGAGAGGCCCCCGAACTTAAAGTGCCCCGGGGCCCCCCAAGGTACAAATAAGCACTGAGCACAAGCTCAGCACAACCCTCCTAAGCAACATACATCAGTTACATTGTATAGTGACATGGGACGGTACTTTCTAAGGACCTCTGCACTTTATTACTGCACAGTGAAGGCTCATCTCTGGGTCGGGGAACTGTCTTAATTTTAGATTTTTCACATGACTGCAGTTCCTGCCTGGTCCCGGGAATTTATGAGCCCGCTCCATGCAAAGGATACCCTCAGATGCAGGCCAAAGCAGGCCCCGCTCACACATTGACCAGCCAGACAGCAAAATAAAATCTAAATTGCTTGGACAGTTTGTGTTCAATTTACGTTGGATACATTTGCAAATATATGTGAAGCCACACTACCATGTCACGGCACCTCTGTACAGTGCAGTCCCTAACTCTACTATAACATTGACTACAAATTGTGATATACATAGTAATACATATATAGTCTAAACTAGTTCAAAACATTAATTGAAAAACAGAGGTTTTTATTACATACCGTATATTTGCAATAATTTGTGAAATCACCTTCCCTTATAGCTGGTCCAACACCTGCCTGAAAAAAGTATCGGCCTCCAACCTCTCTCACAGCCAGTCCAACACCTGCCTGAAAAAAGTATCGGCTTCCAACCTCCCCTCACAGCCAGTAAAACACACCTGGCAAAAAAGTACCTGCCTCCAACCTCCTCTTACAGCTGGTCCAACACACACCTAAAAAATTACCACCCTCTAATCTCCCCTTACAGCCGGTCCAACGCACACCTGAAAAAAGTACCGGCCTCTAACTTTTCCTTATAGCCGGTCCAATACATACATGGAAAATGTACCGGTCTCTAACCTCCCCTCACAGCCGATCCAACACCTGCCTGAAAAAAGTATCGGCCTCCCACCTCCCCTCAGAGCCGGTCCAACATATGCCTGAAAAAGTACCAACCACCAACCTCCCCTCACAGCCAGTCCAACACACACCTAAAAAAAGTACTAGCCTCCATCCTCCCCTCACAGCTGATCCAACACACCCAGCAAAAAAAGTACCTGCCTCCAAACTCCTCTTACAGCTGGTCCAATGCACGCCTAAAAAAAGTACCAGCCTCTAATCTCCCCTCACAGCCAATCCAACGCACACCTGAAAAAAGTTTCGGCCTCCACCATTTTCCTTATAGCCGGTCCAACACATGCATGGAAAATGTACCGGTCTCTAACCTCCCCTCACAGCCAATCCAAAACATGCCTGAAAAAAGTAGCGGCTTCCAACCTCCCCATACAGGTGGTGCAATGCATACCTGAGTACCAGCCTCCAACCTTCCCACATAGCTGGTCCAACACATACCTGTGGGAAAAAAATACTACCGGCCTACAACCACCCCTCATAGCTGGCCCAACGTACGCCTACAGAAAATAAGCTGGTCCAACACACACCTGTGGGAAAAAAGTCTACAGCCTCCAACCTCCCCTCCCCAACACACAACTGCAGAAAATAAGCTGGTTCAACACACACCTGTGGGAAACTAGACTACCGGCCTCCAACCAACCCCTCATAGCCGACCCAATGCACGCCTGCATAAAGTAAGACTTCCAGCCTCCAACCTTCCTTCAGATCTGGTCTAACATACAACTGCAGAAAAAAAGGTGGTTCAACACACGCCTGTGGGGAAAAAAAGACTACCGGTCTCCAACCACCCCTCATAGCTGGCCCAACACACGTCTGCAGAAAAAATGACTACCGGACTCCAACCACCCCCCTCATAGCTGGCCCAATGCATGCCTGCAGAAAACAAGCTGGTCCAAAACACACCTGTGGGAATAAATGACTACTGGCCTCCAACAACCCCTCATAGCCGTCCCAACGCATGCCTGCAGAAAATAAAAGAGCCACCCTCCAACCTTCCTTCAGAGCTAGTCCAATGTACAACTGCAGAAAATAAGCTGGTTCAACACACACTTGTGGGAAAAAAGACTACCAGCCTCCAACCAGCCCCTCATAGCTGACCCAATGCACACCTGCAGAAAATAAGACTTCCAGCCTCCAACCTCCCTTCAGAGCTTGTCCAACATACAACTGCAGAAAATAAGGTGATTCAACACACAACTGTGGGGAAAAGAAAACTACCGGCCTCCAACCTCCTCCCATTGTCGGACCAGCGCACGCCTGCAGAAAAAAAGACTTCCGACTGTCAACCTCCCCTCATAGCTGGCCCAACGCATGTCTGCTTAAAATAAGACTTATGACCTCCAACCTTCCCACATAGCTGGTCCAACACACACCTGTGGGAAAAAAATTACTACCGGCCTCCAACCACCCCTCATAGCTGGCCCAACTTACGCCTGCAGAAAATGAGCTGGTCCAACACACACCTGTGGGAAAAAAAATTACTACCGGCCTCCAACCACCCCTCATAGCTGGCCCAACTTACGCCTGCAGAAAATGAGCTGGTCCAACACGCACCTGTGGGAAAAAAATCTATGGCCTCCAACCTCCCTTCCTAGCTGGCCCAACTTACGCCTGCAGAAAAAAAGACTTCCATCCTCCAACCTCCCCTCACAGCTGGTTCAACGCACAACTGCAGAAAATAAGCTGGTCCAACACATACCTGTAGGATAAAAAGACTACTGGCCTTAAACCACTCCTCATAGCTGGCCCAACACAAGCCTGCAGAAAAAAAAGACTTCCAGCCTCCAACCTACCCTCACAGCCGGTCCAACGTACCCTTTCAGAAAATAAGCTGCTCTAACACACACCTGTGGGAAAAAAAGACTACCGGCCTCCAACCACCCCTCATAGTCGGACCAACGCATGCCTGCAGAAATAAAGACTTTCTGCATCCAACCTCCCCTCATAGCCAGACCAATGCACACCTGCAGAAAATAAGCTGGTCCAACACACACCTGTGGGAAAAAAAGACTACCAACCTCCAACCACCCCTCATAGCCGGCCCAATGCATGCCTACAGAAAATAAGACGTCTGGTCTCCAACTTCCCCTCATAGCTGGACCAACACACGCCTGCAGAAAAAATACTTCCAGCCTCCAACCTCCCCTCACAGCAGGTCCAACACACACCTGCAGAAAATAAATTGGTTCAACACACACCTATGGGAAAAGAAGACTACCAGCCTCCAACCACCCCTCATAGCCGCCCCAACGCACGCCTGCAGAAAACAAGACTTACGGCCTCCAACCTCCCCTCATAGCCGGCCCAACACACACCTGCAGAAAAAAGACTACTGGCCTCAAACAACCCCTCATAGCTGGCCCAGCGCACGCCTGCAGAATATAAGACTTCTGGTCTCCCCTCATAGCCAGACCAACACACAGCTGCAGAAAAAATGACTTCGGGCCTCCAACCTCCCCTTACAGCCGGTTCAGTGCACACCTACAAAAAATAAGATGGTGCAACACACACCTGTGGGAAAAAATAGACTACCAGCCTCCAACCACCCCTCATAGCCAGCCCAACACACATCTGAAATAAATACTTTTTGTGGCAGTCCTGTTGGTGAAGAGAGCTGGTGGTATTGCTCTCTTGGGTGCTGATGAAAATCCTCCAATAGAGTGATGACATTGAAGAGGCTCCAGAGATCATGAATTGACATGGAGATCCTCTGCTGCAGATCTGGTAAAGAGAAGAAGCAAAGGCAAAAATTTTTACAAAGCCGGCCATTTAAAAATCTGTGTTGATGTTGAAGAACTAAGACCGTGTGTACACGATGAAAAATGTGCGATCGGATCATGTTGTCGGAAAATCCGACCGTGTGTGCGCTCCATCTGACTTTTTCTGTTGGAATTTCCGACGCACAAAGTTTGAGAGCTGGATCTCAAATTTTCCGACAACATTATCTGATCGCATCAATTCCGATCGTGTGTAGCCTAGTCCGACGGACAAGGTGCCACGCATGCTCAGAATAAATTATGAGACAGAAGAGCTCGGTCAGGTAAAACTAGCATTTGTAATCGATATAGCACATTCGTCATGCTGTAATGTTAAAAATTGTTTAATACAGCGCATTCTCTTTTTCATTATAATGCTAGAAGAATTAAGTTGTTTTGCTGCTCATATTCACACAGACTTCTCCAAAACATATATCTTTATTCTTTTTCCTGATTTCATGAATATAATATTTTTATTCGTCAGATCTCCCGAATCATTTTGGACTTTTATCTTTTTTATTTTTTTTTATTTTGTGGTTGCTTTTTTAATCAAGATCTCCTTTTTTTAAATTTTGGTCATCTTCGTAATTTTTTTGGTGTGTTTTGTGTGTCAACTTACCACAACACCATTATCTTTTTATTTTATTGTTTTATTTTTTAATCTCGAGGAGGTTTTTGGGTGTTGGTGTCCCTTGTTAATTTGACTTTGTATTTTTGAAATGTACCTGCCTACTCACAAATAAACTGTCCCTTTTGAAGTAAAACACATAGGCAAGTATTTCTTTAAACAAAAAAAAACCTTTATTAGGTGTCATAATCAAATAAAGAGGGAGGCAACCCTAGAGAAACTGGTGAAATTGGCAAAGCCTTTGGCCCCCAGAGCAGACATTAATTATTTAAAGGCAAAAATGGATGGCCTGAGGAGTCATATCTAAGGGAGAACAGTCTGGTCCAGAAGTCCAAGAGATCAGGAACAGCAGCAGCTAACATATATGCCCCAGGCTGTGTTCATACAAGAGCCTGCATCTTCTGTCAGACCAGACTGAACCCAGGTCATCACTCTCTGGTCTTCCTTCCACGCTTCCTTCCAGGCTATGGCTGTGGTGTTGGAGGTGTGGCAGAAGGAGGAGGAGGAGTATGGTCCAAATCACACAGGTGTGTTTTTTGGTGTGATTTGGCCCTTTGCCCCCTTGTTTAATGTTTGGAAAATTATTTCCTCACACATGAGGCATTGCCCCTCCTCCATTTCATGCAGTTTGCAGGCAGCTAAGGCATAAAATGCCTCTTGATGAATGGAGGTGGCATTGAGGGCCACAGAAGCCTCCTGAATCAACCTGAGCGCTGACTCCTCCACGTTCCCCCCCCCTTTCTGGCCCTTTTGGGTGGAAGGCGGAGGGGAGGTACCTGGGATTCTGTCAGGCTCCTGGGCCTGGCCACCTCCTGGCTGCCACTAACCCCTGCCTCCTCCTGGCTGCCACATTCCACAGCCACCTCCTGGCTGAGTTCCTCCTGTGTATGAAAAATGGACATACTTTTAGTTTTTGGTTTATCAATCACACACAATTTTCAGCTCTTGACTGTTGCAAATTTAATGTTAACAAATAGAAAAGACTATCATTCAGACCCCAGCATTTTTCATTCTTGTCCCAAATATTTTGCTCACTACTGTCTATTAATATGTAAACCACTTTATAAAATCAGCAATTAGTGAGCAAAAATCAAGTTAACATTATTAATTTTTACTCCAAAAACATGTAGAACAATACTATACCTGGCTCAAGCAGGGCTCCTCCTTCTTTCTGGCTGGAAGGTCCAGGTTGGGCGTCAGAAGCCTCAGCAGGGGTGGAAGGAAGCGTAGAAGGAAGTGTGGAAGGAACGAGTGGAGAGTGATTCCCTGACCTCAGTCTAGTCTGCCAGAAAGTGCAGTCTCTCATAGTACCACAGCCTGGGGACTTAAATGTCATCTGCTGCAGCTCCAGATCTCATGGACTCCTGGACCTTCTTGTGCTCCCTCAGATATGTACTCCTCAGGCCACCAATTTTAGCTTTTAAATAGGTAATGTCTGCCCTGGGGACCACTGGCTTTACCAACTCCAGCAGTTTCTCCAGCGCTGCCTGCCTCTTTAATTTGTTGCTGTAATGCGGGTGTTTTGTTTGCCATAGACAGGGAAGGTCCCTGTACTTGTCTATGAATAGGGGGAGGAAGCTGTGGTCCTTGAACCCATCTATATTCTCTGCAAGACACAACACAAGACAAACCCTAATGTCAGGCTAAACTCTCCTAATCTTGTCCCAATATAAGCCTCAAACTAGAAGCAGTATAGGCTAGTGATGTACCAAGTTAAAATTGGACCTTCGTTCGAACGTTCAGTTCCTCCTTCCTCTGCTTACAGATCGTACATATGACGCATGCATGTTACATTTTATATACAGTGCGCATGCGTGAAACTCCGCCTACCCCTGATGTCCTTTCTAGTCTATTCCCTATTCCTTCTCTTTCGGCGCAGTGGTGAGAGCCACAGCAGGTGCGTGATAATTCCACTAACGAGGAGGAGGACGAGGAAAGCCCGGAGCCAGAAACATCCCAATCCCGGATGAGAAGATTTAAGGCCTCACATATGTCTTTTGTAGAGATTTAAAAAAAGGGTAAAATTATTATTATTTGGGACTTTAAATGAGGTGGTAGAGGCCGTTCAACTCCCCTCTTCCATCCCGATTCAATATTTAAAGAAAAGATAGCATGTAGAGATGTTGGAGATGGTGGACATATTGAAAAGGAACGACTATGATGGTAAGTATGGACCTTACCCAAACCCAAATATCAGAAAGGCCAAGATCGTGACTAAAGTTGTGAAGAGTCTTCAGAATAATTTTGGGGTATGACGATCCAAGGATAAACTGAGGAAACGCTGGTCAGACCTGAAACTGAGAGAGCACGATCAGTACAGAAGGATCAAGCGAGTTCTTCAAAAAAGTAAGTAGTTTTCGTGTATTCATAATATTATTATTATTGCTTGCATACTGCTCCATATGCTTTTCTATAGTGTTGTACATTTTAAAATGGTCACTTTCATGTTCATGGGTTCAATCGCTCTTAGTAAACATCGTTCGTTCACCCACTTCAAAGACAATGTTTTTGAAAGTTGCAGTTAACTACATTTGTTCATGCCTATTTCTAGTCAAAGGAAGTTTGTTGTCTAGAGGGGGTTTTTAATAGAATGAAATGCAAACTTGATTCAGTGTAAAGGAGAGGACACTGAGTAGCTGTTTACACATCAGGAGCATTAGTGTTAGACACCAGAACACCCTTTTTATTAGCGTGTCCCACACATGTGGATACTATAGGGGTGTCTCCATATGTCAAACTTGCACAAAATAGGTAAAGATTCCAGCTTGAGAAAGTCTCTAAAATAATGTTTTCAGCTTTGAACTCTGCCAAAAAATACAATTGTATGACACTTCCAAGCAATGTTTCATATTCCTATTTCTGCCCTCAAATATTATCTGTGTGCTAAAAGTATTCCTTTTTTACATTCTCATAGGGGAGAGAAGACTTGGGACGTCTGAGGACACCAGCGACCCCACACCTCCCAAACAAGTAGAAATACCAACACCAGAAGCAGAGGAGGAGGAGGAAGGAGAGGTTGTTGAAATTGGCGAAAATTGGCACCACAACAGGTAAGTGTCTGAGACCACAGCTTCAGGTAATAGATGGATGCCTACATTTTATAATACATGGTGTGTTTTTTGGTTTATTTTTAGGTGATGTGGATGTTGTGGAAGACGAAACGAAAATGAAGAACATCATTGATGTTTTATGGAGAATCGGAAACACCCAAAACTAGCTAGAATCCATATTATCTTTTAAAAACAAGTTTTATATTTTGACAAAAGCCAAATTTGGAAGATGCACACAGTGAGTCAACATATGCTATCTCCCATCATGGGGGATCAATGTACGCATTTTGTGGGTGAAACCCCTTCCTTGCTACTAAAGTGGCTGAGATGAAGGAGTTGCACCCCCAAAAAACCTACATTGATCCCCCATGATGGGGGATAGCACATGTTGACATTAGGCATGGAATCAGAAGGAAAATGCCCAGTTTGAATCTAAATTTGTGTGCATCTTCCAAATTTGGCTTTTACAGGGGTGACACTCCACGTGATGAAGGCAATGTCAACACAGTTTGGACATACTCATGTCTGATATTGTCTTCACTTTTCAAAGTTGAACTTTGTAAGTTCCTCAGTTCTGTATGTTATGCTTTGATACATGCCTGTTTCCTCAAAAACGGCAAGTTATATTAATGTTACCAAAAATAATGTTATATACACCAAATATGTTGGTTTGTTGTAAAACCATATTATAAACGCACATTTGAATGTGCTTTGAGTAAAAATTTTAATTATCAACAATGTGTGGCTTCATTTTTCAATGCGCAAAAGCAGTATTTGTAGTAAACTTGTTGTTTTCTGTGGCAATGGGTGTTATTTACTAAAGGCAAATCCACTTTGCACTCCAAGTACAGTTTCAGGTGCACTTTTGCAGTGCACTTGTAGTGCATAGTGTATTTGCCTTTAGTAAATAACATCCACAGTGCTTTATAATTTTCCCCAATCATGCCATTTTCATGACTCCACACATTTCTGTCATGGTGCTGAAAATGAGGAATATTTTTGTCAGTAATGCACTACATATACTAACAACAAAAACAAGGTGTATATGTGTGTGTAGCAGACCCACAACATAATAATATTATCTGAAGAAGAGACTGTCACCTCATAACAGCCAGAAATTTGTTTTGCCCTATTGAAGAAAAAGGCCCAAAAAATAAACAAAAAAGCTAAAAAGCTAGGAGACACCTAAAACAAACCCAAGTAGTAAATGAAAACAAATATTATTGCAGTTTGAAAGAGAAATTTATTAAAAAATGCCTCTCAGACATTGTCTGGCATAGCAATGGCCCCCTTACCCGCAAAGTACTCCATGTATCGGTTTCTGACCTTGCTGGCGCTTTGGGGGGGGCAAGCCAGGACGGCCGGCTTCAAGTGCCATCAGGTTGGCAAGTTCGGGAAAGTCTGCCTCAGGCCCAACTGAGGCCACATAGTTCGGAGAGTACTTTTTTAAAACATTGTGCAGAATGCAGCAGGAAAGCACTATATGGTTCCGTTTATATTCCGCCATGTGGATGGGTGTCAAAAATAGGCGGAACCGGCTGGCCATTATCCCGAAAGTATGCTCCACTACTCTTCTGGCTCTGGCCAGCCGGTAATTAAAAACCCTCTGGTCCAGGGGGAGGGTCCTCATTGGGAATGGCTGCATAAGATGGTCCACCAACACAAACGCTTCATTCGCGATGAAGACGAAGGGGAGTCCTTCCACATTCTCCTCTGGAGGTGGAAACAAAACTGCCACTCTGGAGATGCCAGTAGAACTCCGTTTGCGAGATCACTCGACATCCAGCCATTTTTCCCCACGTCCACATACAGGAACTTGTATGTCGCTGACACCACCGCCAACATCACGATGCTATTATACCCCTTGTAATTATAATAGTAGGACCCCGAGTTGGAGGGTGGGACGATGTGGACGTGTTTCCTATCAATTGCACCTCCACAATTGGGAAAGTCCCAACAGGTGTCAAAGTGGGAGGCCACAGTCTGCCATTCCTGTGGCGTTAAAGGAAACTGTGGAGTCAAACAAGAAGTTTTTTTTTGTCATTTTGCACATCAACATTGCAAGCAGATTAGACACCAACATGTTTGGCCAAGATCAGTATAACATTTTTGGAAATGAGTATTTAAAGCCAAAAGTATAAGGTCCACTTATCAGATTCCTCACCCCATCTGATGGCCCATTGCAAAAAAATAGGGGGGGGGTTTGGACAGGTAACCCTCTCCACTTCATTTAGAGCTGAATGCATAAATAATGTGTGATACTTTGGCCAGTCTCTCCTTATTTACACCATTAGCAGCCCACTGGACAGGTAAGAAGTGTCATAATTAGGGATGAGCTTCATGTTCGAGTCGAACGCATGTTCGACTCGAACATCGGTCGTTCGTGCGTTCGCCGAATTCCGAAGGTTTGGGCCGTTCGCGGCAAAATTCGTGTGGCCCACAATGCACTGCGATGGCGCAATGCATTGCTGTCTCACGATTGGCCAAGCATGCACTGTGACCCCGCATGCTTGGCCAATCGCAGCGCCAGTAGCGAGGAGAGCAATGGTTGGCCACAGTCATCCTGCCTGTGGCCAATCATAGCTCAGACTGTGTAGTGCACGCCCCACACTATATAAAGCTGCCTTTCAGGCGGCCTCGTGTAGTGTTTGTTAGCATCTGAAGCAGTGGGTGTTCTGTGTACCTTCAACACAGTTACACACCAATCGTTTTTGGCTGATATACTATTTTGCTCTTGTGTAGTGGTTACTGTCTGTGCCCTGACCGCAGTATACACCACTATATTCACCTCACCTATATAGCTAGTGATCTAGCTTTAATAATAGAGCTTGCAGTCAGTAGTGTTAGTGCGTGCTGTCTGCGTGCTCTGTACCCAGTACATACCACTATATACACCTACAAAGCTGTTCTCTATTTGAGCCCGATTGTCATTTGCTGGAGTTATTGGAAGTTGTGTGTGCCTCCAGCACAGCACAGTATACATCTGTATATACCCCTTTAACTCTGCTGTTTTCTTGTTATTGTCTGCGTGCCCTGACCGCAGTATACACCGTGATATTCACCTCACCTATATAGCTAGTGGTCCATCTTTAACAATAGAGCTTGCAGTCAGCAGTGTCACTCAGGAGATAGTGCGTGCTGTGTGCCTGCTCTGTACCCAGTACATACCGCTATTATCCACCTACATAGCTGTTCTCTATTTGGGCCCGATTGACATCTGCTGGAGTTATTGGAAGTTGTGTGTGCTTCCAGCACAGCACAGTATACATCTGTATATACCCCTTTAACTCTGCTGTTTTCTTGTTATTGTCTGCGTGCCCTGACCGCAGTATACACCGTAATATTCACCTCACCTATATAGCTAGTGGTCCATCTTTAACAATAGAGCTTGCAGTCAGTAGTGTCACTCAGGAGATAGTGCGTGCTGTGTGCCTGCTCTGTACCCAGTACATACCGCTATTATCCACCTACATAGCTGTTCTCTATTTGGGCCCGATTGGCATCTGCTGGAGTTATTGGAAGTTGTGTGTGCTTCCAGCACAGCACAGTATACATCTGTATATACCCCTTTAACTCTGCTGTTTTCTGGTTATTGTCTGCGTGCCCTGACCGCAGTATACACCGTGATATTCACCTCACCTATATAGCTAGTGGTCCATCTTTAACAATAGAGCTTGCAGTCAGTAGTGTCACTCAGGAGATAGTGCGTGCTGTGTGCCTGCTCTGTACCCAGTACATACCGCTATTATCCACCTACATAGCTGTTCTCTATTTGGGCCCGATTGGCATCTGCTGGAGTTATTGGAAGTTGTGTGTGCTTCCAGCACAGCACAGTATACATCTGTATATACCCCTTTAACTCTGCTGTTCTATAAAAAAGGCATCTGCAGGAGTTAGTGGGTGTTGTGTGCCTCCAGCACAATATAAACTACCCAACTACTGTTTTACCCAACTCCCTTCAGGCCATTACCATGTCTGGAAGGCCAGCAAGGAGAGGCAGACAGGCGCGAGCCGATAAAAGAGGGCAAGCAGGCTCTGTGTCTAGAGACAACAGTGCTGGTCGTGGACGCGGTGCATTGTCATCAGCACGTGGCCATGGGACATGCTTGTCCTTCTTTTCTGCAGCTGGACATGTTGAACCGCAACATGCCAACGACTTGGTAGAGTGGATGACCAAGCCCTCTTCATCCTCCTCATCCTCTCTCACCCAGTCTCAGGGTAGTAGAAAAGCAGCTGCCAACACATCGTCGTCCCTCCTCTCAATGTCATCATCAGTGACTCCTTCCCTAGACCCACCAGGTCCTCCTAAAGAGTCTCCTGAACTCTTTGAGCACAGTGTTGGGTACATGCTCCAGGAGGATGCCCAGTGTTTGGTGGGCTCTGATGATGACACTCAGCTAGAGGAAGGCAGTAGCGTGAGCACAGAGAGAGGGGATGCTCAAGAAGGACAGCAATCTGGCAGTCATGTTCCACAAGCTGCAGCATACTGCCAGGTTTGCTACAGCGATGAAGAGGGAGGGGATGATGAGGGCACTGACTCCACGTGGGTGCCTGGAAGGAGGGAGGAGGAGGAGGAGGAGGAGGAGGCACATGTCCAACGAGGCAGGATGCCCTCCGGGGGCCAGCTTAGGGGCAGCACACCGACTGAATCACACCACAGAGCTCCGCCTGCGCAGAGCGCTTCCTCTGCGCAGAGCGCTTCCTCTGCGCGTTATTCTAAAAGTTCTTTGGTGTGGGCCTTTTTTGAGACGAGTGCATCAGATCGCACCGCTGCTATTTGCAACATATGTCTCAAGCGTATCTCACGTGGCCAAAACATCAGCCGCTTGGGCACCACATGCTTGACCAGACATATGTTGACCTGCCATGCAGCTCATTGGCAAGCATACCTCAAAGACCCACACCAAAGAACAAAGCGGACCTCTCCTTGCTCCTCATCAGCTGGCATCTCCAACCCCACTAGACCTTCAGTCCTCTCTGAAACCTGCTCTGAGAGGAATGAAGGTGTAGAATTAGGTGTGTCACAGCCAAGTGCTTCCGGGAACTCTGCTAGTGGTACATCCACGTCCGATTATAGCAGACAAATGTCCCTGCCCCAGCTGCTGGACCGGCGGAAGAAATTTACTTCCAGCCATCCACATGCCCAGCGGTTGAATGCTAGCTTGGCTAAATTGCTAGCACTTCAACTGCTGCCTTTTCAGTTGGTAGACTCGGCCCCCTTCCGTGAGTTTGTACAATGTGCGGTTCCTCAGTGGCAGGTCCCCAAACGCCACTTTTTCTCACGGAAGGCAATTCCGGCTCTCTACCGGCATGTGGAAGGCAATGTCCTTGCCTCGCTGGACAGGGCGGTCAGCGGTAAGGTGCATATTACCGCTGACTCATGGTCCAGCAGGCATGGACAGGGACGTTACCTGTCTTTCACGGCCCATTGGGTCACTCTTCTGGCTGCTGGGAAGGATGCAGGACAAGGTGCAGTAGTATTGGAGGTTGTTCCGCCACCACGCCTCCAAAATGCTACTATTGGTTGTGACACACCTCTCTCCTCCACCCCCTCCTCTTCTTCTTCCTCCATGGCCTCTTCCAGTGCTCTGTCCTCAGAACCAGCGGTGCTCCGTAGGCGTTGCAGGGGCTACGCAAGTACGCAGGCAAAACGATGCCATGCCGTGCTTGCGCTGGTTTGTTTGGGGGACAGGAGCCACACTGGGGCGGATGTTTTGTCAGCTCTGCAGGGGCAGGCCGAGAGGTGGTTGACGCCACGCCAGCTTAAGCCAGGAATGGTGGTTTGCGACAATGGCACCAACCTCCTCTCCGCCCTCCGACAGGGACAACTGACCCATGTGCCCTGTGTAGCTCACGTCCTTAACCTGGTGGTGCAGCGGTTCTTGGGCAGGTACCCCGGCTTACAGGATGTCCTGAAACAGGCCAGGAGAGTCTGTGTGCATTTCCGCCGATCATTTAATGCCTGTGCTCGGCTGGCTGAGCTCCAAAAGGAGTTGAACCTGCCCAAGAACCGCCTTATATGTGACATGCCCACCAGATGGAACTCAACATTGGCCATGCTGCAGCGGCTGCACACGCAGCAGAGGGCCATCAATGAGTACCTGTGCGACTACGGCACCAGGACAGGGTCAGGAGAGCTTGGTTTTTTCTCACCACGCCAGTGGGGCATGATCAGGGATGCATACACTGTCCTGTCACCGTTTGAGGAGGCCACAAGGATGGTGAGCAGTGACAGTGCATGCATCAGTGACACTATACCTCTTGTCCACCTCTTGGAGCATACGCTGCGTGGAATAATGGACAGGGCACTTGAGGCAGAACAGAGGCAGGAAGAGGAGGACTTCCTTGCCTCTCAAGGCCCCCTTTATCCAGACAGTGTTCCTGCTGTGCCACCCATCACACAGGAAGAGGGTGAGGAGGAGGAAGAGGAGGAGGAGGATGATTGTGTCAGCATGGAGGTGGAGGCTGGCACTCAGCATCAGCAGCAGCAGTCTTATAGGGATGATTTACAGTCCCAAGAAACACGTGGACTTGTACGTGGCTGGGAGGAGGTAGCTGCGGATCATGTTGTCCTTGGTGACCCAGAGGACTCCGGACCGAATGCCTCAGCTAACCTACGCTGCATGGCCTCCCTGATCCTGCAAAGCCTGCGGAAGGATCCTCGTATTCTTCGGATCAAGGAGAGGGACCATTACTGGCTGGCCACTCTCCTTGATCCACGGTACAAGGGTAAGGTTGCCGACCTTATCTTGCCATCGCAGAGGGAGCAGAGGATGAGACATCTCCGGGAGGCCTTGCAGAAAGCTCTGTGCAACGCGTTCCCAGAGACTGGGAGGTCACAAACTCCTGGTCCTGGACAACGTGTTGCTGAGGTATCAGTCAGAAGGAGCGGTGGAGAAGGTGGCCGTCTGACTGATGCTTTCAGACAATTTTTTAGTCCGCAGCCCCAAGGTATGATTGGTTCCAGCACCCATCGCCAGCGTCTAATTTACATGGTGCAGGAATACCTAGGGGCAAGGTCAGACTTGGACACCTTTCCCACTGAAAATCCTCTGGCTTACTGGGTCTTGAGGATGGATCACTGGCCAGAGCTTGCACAGTATGCAATTGAGCTACTGGCCTGTCCTGCATCCAGCGTTCTTTCGGAACGCACCTTCAGTGCTGCTGGTGGCTTTGTTACCGATCACAGGGTGCGCCTGTCCACCGAATCAGTTGATCGACTGACCTTCATCAAGATGAATCAGTCTTGGATCACCCACAGCTACCAAGCACCTGAAGCTGATGTAACCGAATAATTTTTTTTGAAATACCACATCCCTTCAAGACTGCCTATGCTGATGCTGAGTGACTGTCCTGTTATGTTGATTGTCTATCCTCTTCCTCCTCCGCTGATATGTTGGAAGAACATTTTTGGTTCTGGGTGATGCCAGCAGCCCAATTTTTCTGCCCCTGTTTAACAGGGGCGTTTAAGTACAATTTTTGATGCAATGCTTTGCAGCAGGGCTAATTCCTGCAAAAAAACTAGAGTGTATGGCAGAGGTTGCAGTGTGATGGCACCAGTGCCTAAGGCCCAATTTTTCTGCCCCTGTTTAACAGGGGCGTTTAAGTACAATTTTTGATGCAATGCTTTGCAGCAGGGCTAATTCCTGCAAAAAAACTAGAGTGTATGGCAGAGGTTGCAGTGTGATGGCACCAGTGCCTAAGGCCCAATTTTTCTGCCCCTGTTTAACAGGGGCGTTTAAGTACAATTTTTGATGCAATGCTTTGCAGCAGGGCTAATTCCTGCAAAAAAACTAGAGTGTATGGCAGAGGTTGCAGTGTGATGGCACCAGTGCCTAAGGCCCAATTTTTCTGCCCCTGTTTAACAGGGGCGTTTAAGTACAATTTTTGATGCAATGCTTTGCAGCAGGGCTAATTCCTGCAAAAAAACTAGAGTGTATGGCAGAGGTTGCAGTGTGATGGCACCAGTGCCTAAGGCCCAATTTTTCTGCCCCTGTTTAACAGGGGCGTTTAAGTACAATTTTTGATGCAATGCTTTGCAGCAGGGCTAATTCCTGCAAAAAAACTAGAGTGTATGGCAGAGGTTGCAGTGTGATGGCACCAGTGCCTAAGGCCCAATTTTTCTGCCCCTGTTTAACAGGGGCGTTTAAGTACAATTTTTGATGCAATGCTTTGCAGCAGGGCTAATTCCTGCAAAAAAACTAGAGTGTATGGCAGAGGTTGCAGTGTGATGGCACCAGTGCCTAAGGCCCAATTTTTCTGCCCCTGTTTAACAGGGGCGTTTAAGTACAATTTTTGATGCAATGCTTTGCAGCAGGGCTAATTCCTGCAAAAAAACTAGAGTGTATGGCAGAGGTTGCAGTGTGATGGCACCAGTGCCTAAGGCCCAATTTTTCTGCCCCTGTTTAACAGGGACATGTAATTACAATTCTTGATATAATATTTCACAGGAGGGCCCCTTCCTGTGCCCACCCAGAGTAACTGTGAGGACTTATAGTGTTGTGGCACCAGCACCACAACCACCAAAGGTCAATTTTTCTACCACTGTTCAACAATGGCATGTAATTACAATTCTTGATATAATCGTTCACAGCAGGGCGCTCCAGCGCCCACCAAGAGTCACTTTGAGGGCTTACAATGTTGTTGCAAAACCAACACCTTGTTCCGCCATTTCTGCAGAGCATATAGGCCAGGCCCCTACTTTCAAACATCCAACTTACAAACATCTCCTACTTGCAAACGGAAGGAGACAACAGCAAGTGAGATGAAAAAAGATGGACGACAAAACAAATTATACAGGGGTGATAACCCTTCCCTATGTTTTCCAAAAAGCTTAAAAATATTTTTTTTGACTGGAGCTACACTTTAAAAATGTACCAGTTGAAAATTACAAACAGATTCAACTTAACACAACAAACCTACACAGTCCCAGTCTTGTTTGCACCGCCTGTATACTGCTGTTCTGAGTATATAGGGCCTGGGGGCCACACGCATTTCCTTTTTTTAATATGGGTACAGGGTTCCCCTTAATATGCGTACAAGACCCAAATAGGCTGGTAATGGGCAGGGAGGGCTACCCATGCCATTTTTCTGAATGATTTTCAACCATATTGCAGGAACCAGATATAACATTAAAACCGCAAGCAGTTTTAAATGGTGTTATTTCCGCTTAATGTCATTTTGTGCAGGGACTGTTCTAAACACGGGAAACACGTGGCACTTCACAGGCATACTACAGACACCCACCAGGCACCATATTTAAAGGAATATTTCACTTTTTTTTTTTCACTTTAATCGTCATTAAAATCAGTACTCCCACCAAAACGGTAGTTTTTAAAACTTTTTTTTGCAGTGACCCATGTCCCCTGAGGCAGGAGGCAGGTCGCCAAACCCTTTTTAGGACACTATCTTGCAAATTAGCCGTTAAAATTAGCACTTTCCAATTCGAACGTTCGAGTCCCATAGACTTCAATGGGGTTCTAACGTTCGTACCGAACGCGGGGGTCGTTCGCAAGTTCTGGTGCGAACCGAACCGGGGGGTGTTCGGCTCATCCCTAGTCATAATCCACAAAAAAAAAAAAACACTGAACAAATGGAAGCACATTTTTACATTCTGCTATTACTTATCAAGATAATAATAGGATAAAAAAAAACTTTAAACAGTAGCATTTGAAAGTATTGAGGCAGGCCCTTGCACTACATGCTTTGGTGAATTCATCCATAAATCTGACCACAAAAGAGGTAGGTATAGTGTGTATGGGTTTGGCAGATAGAGGATTGGTATCAACTGACTTAGTGGTTGGGGGAGGGGGGTTCCTAATGAGTTTGGCCCACCAAAAAATAAGCCTCTGGCGCTCTGCATAAATTTAAGGACACAAATAACATTTGTACACATTTTAGGGGGTGTTTAGGGGAAAGCGCTACTATGGAGCCGACAAAATACATTGCTAAGTGACTAGGCTAGAGGTGTTTATGGGCCCAGAAGAGCATATTGGCGAGGTTAGTGAAGGCAAATATGCATGAAGGACAAAAAAGGAAGTTTAAAAGCTTCCAGCATGCATGAGGACAAAGGGGCACAGCATATTACAGCATATTCCAATCATGGTAATTAGGGAACGATGAAAGAAATACAATTCATTAGCAAACATTAAATACATAGAATGTGATGTTAATGGAGAAATCTTACCTTAATGTAGTCCTTCTACAGGGCCTGAATTATGGCAGAACAGGACGCTGGAATAATGATCCCCAGAGCCTGGGGGGAAATGCCTGTCGAGAACTTGAGATCCTGAAGGCTTCTCCCTGTCGCCAAATACCGCAACGTGGCAACTAGCCTCTGCTCCGGAGTGATGGCTTGCCTTATGCAGGTATCCTGCCTGCTGATATAAGGGGTCAGCAAAGCCAACAGATGGTGAAAAATGGGGTCCGTCATCCTGAGATAATTCCTGAAATCATCAGGATTATTCTCCCGGATCTCACAAAGCAAAGGCATGTGCAAGAATTGGTCACGCTGGAGCAACCAATTCTTTGTCCATGAACTCCTCCTCACCCTGTTCATGGACTGGGCTTCTGTCAAAGCTAAAAGCCCAGCACCAAGCCCCTGCACAGCACAAACTCTACAACGAGTATGTACACGCAACATGGCTTCAAAACGGTCGGCTGGTCAGAATGGACTAACAGAAAGCACCGATAAACAGCAAGGCCTGAAAGAACTAACTGAAAACCAGAAACGAGCAGACAATAAGCACTGAGAATCAAAGCGTACTATATAAATATAGCAAATATGACAAACAAATGCAAACTGACTGCACACACTGATAAGCAGTTACGCACTGACAAGTACAAACTGTAGAGCAGTAACGATCTGAAGCACAAGTCTGAAAGGCGCGAATCACCTCTAACCAAACTTCTACTAACACACAATAAACACGAGATCAGCAGAAGGAGCCCAAAGGGTGCCGCGCATGGTGCTGAACTCCGCTTTTATAGTCCCGTCGTACGTGGTTTATGTCACCGCGTTCTTTACGATCGGAAATTCCGACAACTTTGTCCGACCGTGTGTATGCAACACAAGATTTGGACAAAATCCGTCTGAAAAAATCCAATGTATTTTGTGGGCGGAATGTCTGACCGTGTGTATGGTGCATAAGATTATATTATGATAAGCTGGTACACTGTTCCTCATATATGATTCTATTAAAGAACAAAAGTCATCTCCTGGAGACCCATTATCCTACTGCACTATGGGAACAGATGAAGGTGCAGATTGTTCTCAGAACATTTATAGATTAATACTTTGTGCATCATTCACTCGCAAATCAGTAAGCTAAAAAAAAACACCTACCTTTACTATCTAATTTTTGTTTTTGTTTCCATTTCTTTGTCTTTTGCCTGTGATGAACTGGGTTTTTTTCTGCAGGGGGAGCTGATGGCACCTCAGTGGGAGGAGTCTCAATGTTGACTTCATGTTTTGGTAGAGTTTCAAACTGGACATCACATTTTGGTTGACTCTCAATTTTAACATCATCATTGACAGTCTCAAGCTGTGTTTTGCCTTGTTCTGGTTTGTTTCTTTTTCTTTTGCCTTGGATCATTGAGGGTTCTTCTGCAGGAGAAGCTGGTGACACCTGTTGTCTTTGAATTTCTCCCCATCTGCTGCTCTTGCAAGAGAACCCACAATCAAGCTCCTGGTCTTCTTCTGTAAATTCAGGCTTCTGTTCTCCTTTGAGAGATGGTATGATTTTCTCAATTTCCATATTTCTATTCCAGGTTTATCAGTGGGCACTGTGAAGAGAAGAAACATTTTTACTGAAGAATAAGTACAATGATGGCCTTTCTAATTGAAATGGTTATGCACACTCAGGTGCCAGGAAAAAAAAAGTTGTAGAACATTGGACAATGCAAGGACCCATGTCTGGTTCCTGTACTTACTGTATCCATGGTAAATGGTGGCCTTTATTAAATTATTCTTCCCATGTGATACATGTTTCTGTATCTATATGCGATCTTGTCGGTTGGCACTGAGGTCATAAGCTTAGCCTGTAAATAGGGGCATGCAAAGCTTGTTTAAAAAAAAAAGATGTCTGGTATCTGACAGTTGGAGAGAGAGAGTTTGGCTGAGCACAGATCACACAAATGGAACTCCAGTTACTGGGCAACTGTCCAGCTTGAGATGCCTGTCTGACAAACACCCCCCCCCCCCCAAACCAACTGCTATTGATGTGTGGAAGAGGCTCTGTGATCTCCGGATGATTTGTTATAAATAAACAGAGACATCATTCTACAGTACAAGCAAAATGATACCCCAGCTCCACTGCCAATATGATGATCTATGAACTGAGGACTGGCACTCTAGCCAGGACGTTCAGGCCCCAAAATGCAGTACTTGAATCAGAAAAGGGCTGGCAACTTGGATGCTCTTGAATAAAAGTCTTCTATTTGGTTACATGGGTACACGGGTACAGGCTACGTTGACGCATTTCGGCTAAGAAGCCTTCATCAAAGCATACATGTTTGATTTAAGCACTCAAAATGGGGCGGGTGCATCCTAATCAGAGCAATCAAAACAATTGAAAACACATGGAGAAAAGAAAGAGAGAAGCACAGCAGGCATATGAGGGACATATTCTGAACAAATAAAGCATATACAAAATGGTGCAATAAATGTATCAAACAATGCGACTTTGTTAACCACTTGCTTACTGGGCACTTAAACCCCCCTCATGCCCAGACCAATTTTCAGCTTTCAGTGCTCTCACATTTTGAATGACAATTACTCAGTCATGCAACACTGTAACCAAATTATTTTTTTGTCCTTTTCTTCATACCAATAGCGCTTTCTTTTGGTGGTATTTGATCACCTCTCGGTTTTTTATTTTCTGCGCTATAAATGAAAAAAGACCGAAAATTGTGAAAAAAAATAATTTTTCTTCGTTTCTGTGATAAAATTTTGCAAATTAGCAATTTTTCTTCATAAATTTTGGCCACAATTTATACTACTACACATCTTTGGTAAAAAATAACCCAAATTATTGATATTATATGATCTGTGTGAAATTTATAGAGTCTACAAGCTATGGTGCAAATCATAAAGATTTGCAAAAAAAGATCACATCTGATGTACTAAGGCCTATCTCCATTCTTGAGACCCTAACAAGCCAGGAAAGTACAAATGCCCCCCAAATGACCCCTTTTTGCAAAGTAGACATTCCAATGTATTTAGTAAGAGGCATGGTGAGTTATTTTAAGTTGTAATTTTTTCCCACAATTCTTTGCAAAATTAAGATTTTTTTTTTTTTCACAAAATTTTCATTGTAATAGCTTATTTCTCCCACACGGAATGTGCAAACCACAAATAACATCCCAAAATACATACTCCTACTCCTCCTGAGTATAACGATACCACATGTGTGAGACTTTTACACAGCCTGACCACATACAGAGGCCTAATTTTGAAGTAGCACCTTCAGGCATTCTAGGAGCATAAATTACACATTTCATTTCTCAACCACCTATTACAGTTTTGAAGGCCCTGGAACACCAGGGCAATGGAAACGTCCAGAAAATGACCCCATTTTGGAAAGCTAACACCCCAACGTATAATCTATGAGGCATAATGAGTCTTTTCAATGGTTCATTTTTTTCCAGAAGTTTTTGGAAAATGTGGAAAAAAATGAAAACGCATTTTTTTTTACACAAAGTTTCCGTTTATAAGATATTTCCAACACATAGCATTTACATAGCAAAAATGGCACCCCAAAATACATTCTGCTACTCCTCCTGAGTATAACGATACCACATGTGCGAGACTTTTACACAGCCTGACCACATACAGAGGCCTAATTTTGAAGTAGCACCTTCAGGTATTCTAGGAGCATAAATTACACATTTCATTTCTCAACCACCTATTACAGTTTTGAAGGCCCTGGAACACCAGGGCAATGGAAACGTCCAGAAAATGACCCCATTTTGGAAAGCTAACACCCCAACGTATAATCTATGAGGCATAATGAGTCTTTTCAATGGTTCATTTTTTTCCAGAAGTTTTTGGAAAATGTGGAAAAAAATGAAAACGCATTTTTTTTTACACAAAGTTGTCCGTTTATAAGATATTTCCAACACATAGCATTTACATAGCAAAAATGGCACCCCAAAATACATTCTCCTACTCCTCCTGAGTATAACGATACCACATGTGTGAGACTTTTACACAGCCTGACCACATACAGAGGCCTAATTTTGAAGTAGCACCTTCAGGCATTCTAGGAGCATAAATTACACATTTCATTTTTCAACCACCTATTACAGTTTTGAAGGCCTTGGAACACCAGGGCAATGGAAACGTCCAGAAAATGACCCCATTTTGGAAAGCTAACACCCCAACGTATAATCTATGAGGCATAACGAGTCTTTTCAATGGTTAATTTTTTTCCAGAAGTTTTTGGAAAATGTGGAAAAAAATGAAAACGCATTTTTTTTTACACAAAGTTGTCCGTTTATAAGATATTTCCAACGCATTGCATTTACATAGCAAAAATAACACCCCAAAATACATTCTACTACTCCTCCTGAGTATGGCAATACCACATGTGTGAGACGTTTACACAGCCTGGCCACATACAGAGGCGCAACATGCAAGGAACACCGTCGGCGTTCCAGGGACACATAGCCTGCACATACCAAGAATTACACCCCCAAATACATTATGCTGAGCAAAGGGTAAAGAAAAGATTACCTGTGGTTTTATAAGCGCAGTTGTCCACAGGAGGATATCACTGGTCCAGGCAGCAGGCAGGGACTTGGTCAGCAACAGCTAACACAGTTTTTCAGGCAGCAGGCAGGGATACTGTCCATATACAGTCCAGGGTCAGTGCAGAGATATTGTCAGCAGTGCCAAAAATATTGGTCCTGGTAGTAGGCAGGTCCTTGTGGTGTGGTCAGTGCAGCATGACGGCAGTAAGTCCTACAGGCAGCAGACAGAAGTAGAGCCTCGTTCAGGACAGAATGGGGATAGGGGTAGAGGCTTCTCCCTCCCAAATCTCTTTGAAGCCTCCGAGTCTCCAGACCCTAATCTAGGAATAAGAAAACAAAGAAAATTGTTTTCTTCATCCAGAAAAACTATACTGGAGCCCCTCACATATGTGAGACCCTGTGTTGAATCCCACTAGTACAGTTGCAGAATACAAGATCAGTCCAAGGAGCAGGCAAATATCGTGGTCAAACAGTCCAAGGTCAGTTCCAGATCAGGCAGAGGTATGTACAGAATCGTTAGGCAGAAGCATGGTCGAATAACAGTCCAGGGTCAGTTCCAGATCAGGCAGAGGTATGTACAGAATCGTTAGGCAGAAGCATGGTCGAATAACAGTCCAGGGTCAGTTCCAGATCAGGCAGCGGTATGTACAGAATCGGCAGGCATAAGAGTGGTCAAATAACAAGCCAGGGTCAGTTACAGAGCAGGTAGTGGCATAAGGGGTGTGAAGGTGTATGAAGGCAGGAACTGAGGATTATGTTTACCATACTTCACTAAAAATTTATTAAAGTATGGTAACGCCGAAAACAGTCGCCTATGCAGAGGCCTGGTTGGGAAGGACATTGTGCACAATAATAAGATGTGTCTCTTCTGACTCCTGCGCTGGTACACACCTTACATCTTTTTTGACGTCTTTGGCCTGTTGGTTTGGGAGGGATTTTATCGGGAAAGTGGCGCTCGGAGAGTCGACTAATAATATCTGATCGGATATTTTCTGGTGGGCCATTTGGGAAAATAAGGGCAGTGAAAACTTCCTCCTGGTAGCCAAAGAAACGTTTGGGGTTTTGGGTGGAGTTGCGGTAAATGACATTGGAATTGTAAATGGCCAATTGAAAAAAATAAATTGCTACTTTTTTGTACCAATGGTATGTCCGTCTTGTGGCAAGATATGGTTCCATCATTTGGTCGTTGAAGTCGACTCCCCCCATGAACAAATTATATTCATAACTGCATTTTGGGTTTTTTACGGGGCCATTCCTTCTGGGGATTTCCACGAAGGTATCATTGTGGATAGAAGACAACATATACACATCCCTTCTGTCCCTCCACTTCACTGCCAGAACCTCCTTGTTTCTCAGACTTGCGGTTTCTCCTTTTCGCAGCTTCTTATTCACAAGACTTTGAAGAAAGCCCTTCCAATTCCTTTTTACGGTGCCACATGCTGGCGTCTTCTTCCGGTGAAGGTTGTGGAACAGGGGCAGAGATGTGTAGAAGTTATCTACATACAGGTGGTAGCCTTTATCCAATAGGGGGTATATGAGGTCCCAAACAACTTTTCCGCTGGATCCCAAGTAGTCCGGACAATTAGGAGGCTGCAGCTGGGTGTCCTTCCCTTCGTACACTATGAATGAATATGTGTACCCTGTGGCTCGGTCGCATAATTTGTAGATCTTCACCCCATAGCGGGCCCTTTTGCTGGGCATAAATTGCTTCATTTTAAGCCTACCACTAAATTTAATAAGGGACTCATCCACACATATGTGTTGGTCCGGGGTAAACAATTTGGGGAATGTTTGTGAAAAATAATTAAGTATTGGAAGAATTTTGTAAAGCCTGTCGTAATTTGTGTCATTTCGTGGAAGGCACTGGGTATTGTCGCTGAAATGTAAGAACCTCAGGATCATCTGATACCTGGTTCTGGGCATTACCGCGGAGAAGAGCGGTGTGTGATGGAGGGGGTGGGTTGACCAATAGGTACGCAATTTATTTTTTTTGTTGAGTCCCATGTTAAATGTGAGGCCTAAAAAAACATTAAACTCCTCCACCGTTAGTTCTCTCCATTCGTAGGGACGGGCATAATAAGATGTCGGATTTTTCAAAATAAATTGTTGTGCATACAGGTTGCACTGGGCCACAATTGATGACAACATATCCTCCGTAAAAATTAAATTAAAAAAATCTATTGGGGTAAAATTCTCCGTGTCCACCTGGACTCCTGGCTGGGCAGTCAAAGGGGGAACATTGGCCTCTCCTGAATTAGGAGGAAGCCACGAGGGGTTCTGAAGGGCATAGGGAAGGCCGGCATGGCTCCTAACCCTTTGGGGCTGAGATGACACCTCACTGGTACTTGGCCTTTCTTGCCGGGGCACTGCGGTGCTGGTGGACGGCACTGCGGTGCTGGTGGACGGCACTTCAGTGCTGGTGGACGGCACTGCCTCACTAGAACGCCTTTGTTTGATGGGCCGGATATCTTCCTCCTCGGATTCAATCAGTGTTTCACTGCTGAGGATTGGCTCATAATTTATGTCGGCTTCAGAATCCGAATCTGAAAAAGAATCTGAAGAGGAGAGCTCCCTGTTGCTCTCGTCCGCCGTGGAAAGAATTTTGTACGCCTCCTCGGCGGAAAAGACTTGTTTAGACATGGTTGCTGGTTAAGCCTGCACTGATGGGCACTGATGAGGTGGCACTGATGTGCACTGATTGATGGCACAGATGTGCACTGATGAGGTGGCACAGATGTGTACTGTTGAAGCAGCACAGAGGTGGCACAGATGGGCACTGATGAGTCGGCACAGATGTGCACTGATTGTACAGATGTGCACTGTTTAGGTGGCACATATGGGCGCTTTTGAGGTGGCACAGATGGGCGCTTTTGAGGTGGCACAGATGGGTGCTTTTGAGGTGGCACAGATGGGCGCTGTTGAGGAGGCACAAATGGGCACTGATGGGTCGGCACAGATGTGCACCGATTTATTGCACAGATGTGCAGATTTATTGCATAGATGTGCACTGATGAGGCGACAGATGGGCACAGATGGGCACTGCTGAGGCGGCACAGCTGGGCACTGCTGAGTCGGCACAGATGGGCACTGCTGAGTCGGCACAGATGAGCACTGCTGAGGTGACACAGATGGGCACTGATGGGTCGGCACAGATGTGCACTGATTTATTGCACAGATGTGCAGATTTATTGCACAGATGTGCACTGATGAGGCAGCAGATGGGCACAGATGGGCACTGCTGAGGCGGCACAGATGGGCACTGCTGAGGCGGCACAGATGGGCACTGAGGCGGCACAGATGGGCACTGCTGAGGCGGCACAGATGGGCCCTGCTGAGGTGGCACAGATGGTACAGATGGGCACCTATTGGTACAGATGGGCACCGATTGGCACTGGCGGGCACTGGCGGGCACTGGTGGTGCACAGATGGGCACTGGCGGGCACTGGCGGGCACTGGCGGGCACTGGCGGTGCACAGATGGGCACTGACGTTGCACAGATGGTGCACAGATGGTGCACAGATGGCACAGGTGGCCACAGGTGGGCACAGGTGGGCACTGGCGGGGTAGAGATGGGCACTGGCGGGGTAGAGATGGGCACTGGTGGGGTTGAGATGGGCACTGGCGGGGTACAGATAGGCACTGGCGGGCACAGATGGCACAAAAAACACTTTTTTTGTCAACTCACAGAATCTCTCTCCTCACACGCTGTCTCTGTGTGAGGAGACAGATTCGGCAATGGGAGATGATCTCATTTGTTTACATTTGAGATCATCACCCATTGGAGGCAGCGATCGCGCTGTAAACGGCCGCTGTGATTGGCCGTTTACAGCGATCTGTGATTGGCTGTGTCCACGGGACACAGCCAACACAGATTTTCCCCGATGTGCGCTCCCGGGAGCGCGCGGGGAGCCATTAAAGGGGACAACGTCAATAGACGTAGTCCCGGCATTCAAGATCCGCGCTGCAGCCGTCATTTGACTATAGCGTGGATCTCAAGTGGTTAAAAAAAGCAATTATGTTAAAAAAAGATTTAAGTCCATCCTATCATTCAAACCATATAGTTTTCTAGTATTGAGGACATGGATCCACCACCCTTCACGTTTGAGCTAAATACGATGAGTGTCACCTCTTCTTCAGGGTTTTTTTAACCTGTTCAGCACCAAAAAGGGAAAAAGTGTCAAGATTACCATGATGGAATTCTACAGTCCTAAGAGAGATCCAACTGCAGTGTTGTACAATTGGCTCCCCCTGCCAGTTATTGTCTCCTGTACATACATACAGTATATACATATGGGAATGGGACCTGAAATAATCAATGGGAAAAAAAGATTAAATTAAAGGGTATCAGCCATCTTGGATCATTGTATCAATATCCACAGTACTTACCAGACCAGTCCTCTCCAGTCTTCCGGTGCTGACCATTGACTTTACAGCTGGCACCAAAGCATCAAACAATGGCTATGAAGCAGCCGTGCACAAAAGTCTGATCCCTCTTCATTCTTGTGGTCTTCTTGGTCGGGGGATCTGCAGTCTGGTCATTGATCCCTCCTTCCATGGTTGGGCTTCCATGGTTGGGCTTCCAATGATTGGTTTTTCTTTAGTGTTATTTGGAGAAACAATATTTTTACGATGAAATCTCATTATGAAGAATAATGAAATGTGCATTAAAGGGGTCGTAAAGATAAAACATTTTTCACCTTAATGCATTCTATGCATTAACGTGAAAAAACATCAGACAATGCCGGCCCCCCTGTTTTACTTAGCTAACCCCTCAAAAGTCCCGCGCTCACCCCCGACATCCACTTCGCCGCTCAGCCTGGCCATTGATTGGTTGCAGTGCATGGATTGAAAGCAGTGCAGCCATTGGCTCGTGTTGCTGTCAATCACATCCAATGACGTGGCACGTCGAGGCTGTGATACAGTGAGCAGCTATGGCCGCCGGATGAATCACGGGAGCGCGGTTGCAAGCACTGAGAAGTACTTGCGGGGGAGACAGCCGCCGAGGCCCCCCAGAAGACCAGGCAAAACGAGCTGCAAAGTGGAGGTAAATATAATATGTTTGTTATTTTTTTTTTACAAAATACCTTTACAACCTCTTTAAGCTTGGGAGAATGAACTGCAACAAAATCGGATAAAACTAAATCAAATTGGCTAACTCAGCTACTGTTACAGATCTGGGCAGAGCTGCCTTATATGAGGGCAGCTGATGACATTACAGTGGAGATGGTCATGTGACCTCTGCAGCCTTGGCAGTTATGCAAACATGTTTTTTTTTTAATCTGGCACTCTGAATAAATAGCATCGTTCTGGTTTATGACCTTTGTGAATTCAGCCTGTAGGCTCAGTATACAAATCTAATAGGGATATGGATACTTTAAAAATAATGTTTTTATTGAAGTGACAGTTATTTTGTTTGAAATGTAACCCTTACAGTACCAAACCACTTTAAGCCCTTGTACACACGGTCGGAGATTCCGACAACCAAATCCGTCGGAGTAATTCCAACGGATTAATTCCGGAAGAGGTCCGGAAGTGATGTTGCATACACACGGTCGGACTAAGTTGTCAGAAAATCCGATTGTACATAACGTGATGACGTTATTTCGTTACAACGGGATTACATTCAGGCTAGTAGCCAATAGCTTTGGTCTAGGAATTCGATCTGAGCATGCGTGGCACTTTGTCCGTCGGAGTAGGCTACACATGTCCGATCGGAGCATTTTGTCTGAAAATTTTACCGGCAAGTTGGAAAAGTTGGTCCGTCGGATATTCCGACGGAAACAGTCCAATGCAGACCATGCACAGTCGGAATATCCAACAAAACGGTCCTATAGGACACATTCCGTCGGAATCTCCGACCGTGTGTACAAGGGCTAAGACCAGGCTTTTTCTGGCACTTTTAGTTTAAAATTTTAAATCAGTATCTTTTGCTAGAAAATTACTTATAACCCCCAAACATTATACATTTTTTTAAAGCAAAGACCCTCGGGAATAAAATTCAGAATATTGCAATTTTTTATGTCACTTGGTATTTGTGCAGCGGACATGCAAACGCATTTTTTTGGGAAAAAATGCACTTTAATGAAAATGAAAAAAACAAAACACAATATATTCCCCAATTTTATTATAAAATGTGAAAGATGATGTTATGGCGGGTAATAAATTCCTAACATGTCATGCTTTAAAATTGTGCACGCTCGTGGTATGGCGACAAACTACGGTACTTAAAAATCTCCATAGGCAGCGCTTTAAACGCCTTTACAAACAGCTTCCCCAATAACGTGCGGGTGACCCCGTCCCCCTCTGATGTAACGGAAACCTGCGTTACATCAGAGGGGGGCGGGGTCACCCATACGTCACTGGGGAAGCCCGGCTTTCCCTTGCGTCAGAGGGGGCGGGGTCAGGTGACGGGTGGCCCCCCTCCTCATATAAGAAGTGTCAGGCTGCCGGGATCCCCGCAGTGTCTCCGCCGGTGGAGACAGAGGATGGATGCACTGCGCTGGATGGATCACCCATTGCTGGATCAGATAAGCCATCGCTGGACCCCGGAGAGATGATCATCCGTCGCTGGATAGCAAGAGTGGATTACAACCACTGGAATCTTTTTTTTTTTTTTTTAATAAAGGACTTTTGCAATGGTGTGTGTGTCTTTTTTTAACAATATTTTACACTTTCTTTGTGAAATGGTAGGGGTACTTTTGTACCCCCTTACCATTTCAAACAGGGGGGGCCGGGATCTGGGGGTCCCCTTGTTAAAGGGGGCTTCCAGATTCTGATAAGCCCCCCGCCCGCAGACCCCCACAACCACCGGCCAGGGTTGTAGGGAGGAGGCCCTTGTCCTCATCAACATGGGGACATGGTGCTTTGGGGGGGACCCCAAAGCATCCTCCCAATGTTGAGGGCATGTGGCCTGGTATGGTTCAGGAGAGGGGGCGCTCTCTCGTCCCTCCATCAGGTTTGTCTGACAACTTCTGTCTTTCATGAATCCATACTGTCTGTTGCTTAAAATATTTTTTTCCTGCAAGAACTCGTCTATGTTGTCTTTTATTAATGCCTCCAGTATCTTCCCAACTATAGAAGTTAAACTAACAAGTCTATAGTTACTTGGTAAAGACTTTGTTCCCTTTTTAAATATAGGCACCACATTGGCCCTGCGCTAATCCAGTGGTACTATTCCTGTCATTAATGATTCCCTAAAAATTAGATACAATGGCTTTAAAATTACAGAGCTTAATTCTTTTAGGATCCGTGGGTGGGTGCCATCAGGTCCAGGTGCTTTATCCACCTTTATTCTGTCCGAATATTTCTGGACCATATCACTTTTGAGCCATTGTGGATTTGGGGCTGTGTCACTACCAACCCCATTATGGACATGAGCTCCCCCATGCTCCTTTGTATACACAGAGCTGAAAAAAGTATTTAATAAGTTAGCCTTCTCTTTGTCCCTAGTCACCCACTCCAGATTATTTTGTAAAGGGCCTACATGCTCAGACTTGACACATCTTTTAAATTATGGCCAAAAAGTTCAACCTTGGTTTCATCAAATCATAACACATTTTCCCACATGTTTTTGGGAGACTTTCGATGTGTTTTTGTTAAATTTAGCCGGGCTTAGATGTTTTTCTTTATAAGAAAAGGATTCCATCTTGCCACTCTACCCCATAGCCCAGACATTTGAAGAATATGGGAGATTGTTGTCACATGTACCACACAGCCAGTACTTGCCATATATTCCTGCAGCTACTTTACAGTTGCTATAGGCCTCTTAGCAGCCTCCCTGACCAGTTTTCTTCACGTCTTTTCATCAATTTTGGAGGGACGTCCAGTTCTGTCTTATTTTCTCCGCTTGATGACGACCATCTTCACTGTGTTCCATGGTATATTAGACATGTGCGGTTCGTTTCGTACAAATTTCTGAAAATTCGTACATTTGGAAGCATCCGAAATACTAATTTCTATGCTTCCGAATTGTATACAAAATACGAAATTTCATTGACGAATTTCGGATCCAAATTTCGCTACAACGGGAACATGACTGGTGTTTTGTTGATGAATCAGAGGTTTTCTTCTGCTGCTGAGTGAGGGTTGGGAAAACTACCTTTTTTAATATGGGAGTGGGAGACTGGTAGTCGATGGGAGATTCAGAATCGGACAAAATAAGAACGTTCATTAATATCATTTTATTATTGTCATAATAATTACAATTATTCGTTATGATGAAGTTAAAAACCCAGGAAGTCAGCACAGCACAGGGATGGTGGGAACCCCTCATAATGAGCTCAGCAGGGGTACACCCCCAGGAGGAAGTAGGCACAGCACGGCGATGGTGGGAGCCCCTCATAATGAGCACAGCACAGGGATGGTGGGAGCCCCTCATAATTAGGACAGCAGGGGTACAGCCCCAGGAAGAAGTCAGCACAGCACAGGGATGGTGGGAGCCCCTCATAATGAGCAGAGCACAGGGATGGTGGGAGCCCCTCATAATGAGCACAGCAGGGATACAGCCCAAGGAGGAAGTCAGCACAGCACAGGGATGGTGGGAGCCCCTCATAATGAGCACAGCACAGGGATGGTGGGAGCCCCTCATAATGAGCACATCAGGGGTACAGCCCCAGGAGGAAGTCAGCACAGCACAGGGATGGTGGGAGCCCCTCATAATGAGCACAGCAGGGGTACAAACCCAGGAAGTCAGCACAGCACAGGGATGGTGGGAGCCCCTCATAATGAGCACAGCAGGGGTACAGCCCCATGAGGAAGTCAACACAGCACAGGGATGGTGGGAGCCCCTCATAATGAGCATAATGAGTTGACAACTGCCATATTGAGAAAGGTATTTTTTGCTTTTTAAATTCATCAAAACGAACGTTCGTAATTGTTACGAAAAGTTAACGAACCTAATGAATTAACAGCTAATATGAAATGGAACGGAACGAAACAAAACAAATTTGTGGATGGCGCACATGTCTATGGTATATCTAATGCCTTTTGTACCCTTCTCCTGACTGATATCTTTTAACAATGAGATCCCTCTGATGGTTTGGAAGCTCTCTGCACACCATGGCTTTTGCTGTAGGGGGCGACTAAGAAAATGTCAGGAAAGACCTACTAGAACAGCTGAACTGTATTTGGGGTTAATCTAAGTGCAAGAGAACTATCGATGCACTCCGGGCGCACTCGCCTGATGACTTGGTACCTTGCTGCCCGCCTGCTACCGAACCTGGCTATCCTTGTGACTTTGCTTCTGTATCCTGTTTGGTTCAACGCTGTCTCCCGGGTGTCCGCAACTAGGTTCCTACGACCTGCTGCGACTTTCTGCCTTCCAAGAGTTTCAAGCTTCCGGGGCTACATCTGCAGGCACTCGTGTTCCTCCTGTCCCTTGATTTCTTCTATCTCCACTCTCAGCGTGACCCGGGTTGGAGCTATAAGGGAGGCTGACCTCGTCACTTCAGACTCCGACCAGGTATGTGACACTAAGGCACTTTAAATGATTGCTGGTATGTACTAACTCCTATTTAAGATAAGTTTGAATGTGATTGCTTAAATCTGAACACAGCTACACTTATGCAACCACATTATTTTAGGTTTTTATTTTTCCTTCCCCCCCTAAAAGATTTGAGTTTGTTTTTCAATTGAGTTGTACAGTTTATAGGTCACATTAGAGGTGGAAAAAGTTCTGAAATTATTTATCTTTGTCTCATTTTTTTACATCACAGAAATCTGACAGTGGAACAGGGGTGTGTAGACTTTTAATATCCACTGTAGGCCTTCAATAAAATGGCAGACTGCCTACAAGTCCTGGTCCAGTGAGCAGCAGTCATTGGTTGTTAGGGGTGCCGGCTCTGCTAGCAACCAATGA
The DNA here is from genome assembly GCF_037356315.1 of Lithobates pipiens. Lineage (NCBI taxonomy): Eukaryota > Metazoa > Chordata > Amphibia > Anura > Ranidae > Lithobates > Lithobates pipiens. The sequence continues at coordinate 251,525,259 of NW_027507718.1, read as the reverse complement.
TGTCTGCATGCTGTGTGCTCTGCAGCACGTTTCTCCCTCCAGGTCCCGCCTCCTGCCTGCCAGACTACAGGTACACTGAGCACTGTGATAGGGGAAACTCATCTAGATATAAACTCTGATGGGGCAAATGATCTATGGGGGCACTGTGATGGGGTAACAGACCTATATGTACTGTGATGAAGCAACTGATCCCTGGGGGGCACTTTGATGTGGCAACTAACCTATGGGGGCAATTAATATATGGGGTACTGTGATGAGGACAACTGATCTATGAGGCCACTGTGATGGGGCAACTAATCTATGGGGGCACTATGATGGGGCAACTAATTTATGGGGGGCACTGTGATGAGGCAACTGACATCACAGTAATAGGGCAACTGATCCCTGGGGGCACTTTGATGTGCCAACTAATCTATGGGGGTACTGTGATGAAGGCAACTGATCTATGAGAACACTGTGAAGGGGCATTAAATCTATATCTGTACTCTTATGGGGCAGCTAATCAATGAAGGCATTCTGATTGGGCAATTAATCAATGAGGCATTCTGGAAATGTCCTGTTGGAAAAGTGCAAGATGACCAAGGGCACGGAGTGATGGTAGTAATTTCACTTTCAATATAGAGCAGTACATCTGTGAATTCATGATACAATCAATGAAATGTAGTCCCCCCCCCCCCCCCGACACCAGCAGCACTCATGCAGCCCCCCAGAAGGACACTGCCAACACCATGTTTCACTGTAGGCACTACACATTTTTCTTAGTACTCTTCAACTTTGTGACGCCATACAGTTTTGGAGCCATCAGTTCCAAAAACATTTATCTTGGTCTCATCACTCCTGAGTACAGAGTCCCAGTAGTCAGCATGGGCCCTTGCAAATTCTAGGTGGGATTTTTTGTGCATGGGCTCGAGGAAAGGCTTCCTTTGTGGATGACACCCATGCTTGCCATTCCTCTGCAGTGTATGCTGTATTATGTCACAGGAAACAATCACAGCAGTTTGGCTTTCTACTTCTTTAGTTAACTGCAGTGAACTTACATGGCAATATTCTTAAACCCTTCTCATCAGAAGGTGCTAACTTCTGTGGATGGTCTAGATGTCTCTGTGAGATAGGTTGCAGTTCCATCTTTGTTAAATTTTTGTATCACTTTTTCTACAGGATTCTGATAAGTAAAGCTTTGCTGATCTTCTTGTAGACTTCACCTTGCTTGTGTAAAGAAATGATTTTCTTTCTCAGGCATTGTGACATTTCTCTTCCATGTGGTGCCTTTGCTGACATTATAGAATGGGAAGTTTTTATAATATAATTGCTAGTTAAAGTGGAGTATGTAAATTATGCCCATATCCCTAAATGATAGAGAACAACAAAGGAATCCCCTTAAGTGGGACTGTACTGGGCAGACAGTTGGATGACAACTGTGTTTATAAAAGTAACAAAACTTTATTTATACAAAATTAGACAAAGTACAGCTAAAAGCATTGGTGTGGTCGATACATACTGTGTATATACCATATAGCAATGTTACATAGATGGAATGGCTGCTGGTTCTGTCCACTTGGGTGTAACATAGGAGACAGAAATATCCAATGCGTTGTGAAAAACAATTCTTTTGGATTCTTCTTCAGGAGTACAGACATTCACAGTGTAACTATTCCTTTTTGTATATGGCACGATTAAAACCACTTTCATAAAAAGATGGTACAAAATGACTTCCTGGTGTCCTGCCTAAGGGATTTTCACTGTAGTTGTTGTGTGAAAAAGGGGGAGGAAAAAAGGAGGAGGTGTTCATTATGCCCACAGGGGCCCAAAGAAACTCCCAAGTCCACTGGGTTCACCCAGATCAGAACTGCAAGGACTGTCACCAATTCCTCAATCAGGAAAGGGGGGGGGGGCATTAAGAACTCTGTCTATCTACAAATGATTCATAATCCTTGATGGTAAAGAGTAGATAAAACATGGTGGAATCCTCCTAAAACCTGAAGGGGCTAGGTGGCAATAAAGGTATCAAGGCAGGAGTGAGCCAGGTTGTTCCCTGGGCACGTTCACAGCAACAGCAAGTTCTTCTCTTTACAACTCTCAGAGTGTGTAAAAGACCCCCCCAAACCATACATTTTCTGAAAGCACATGACCATTAGAATAAAATGAAGGTGCTACTGATTTTTAAGGCCAGGAGATATTTGTGCAAATGTTTATCAAAACAATATTTTCATTGAAAATACACTAAAATCATTATTAGCAGGTATAAACATAGCAAATCTACAGAATTCCTTCTAAATTCTTACTAAATATAAAAGTGAAACCTGTTTTGAGTTAATAAATAACAAATATTTGTAAATTTGAATTTGCACCTTTTTGAAAAAATGGGGAAAATTGGACATATGCTTAAATGTTTAAAATGTTTTTAATTTTTCACTTAGAGCTTTCAGCATTTATAAAAGACCCCCCCCCCCCCCCCCCACCCCAACTCTATATTATCGTAACAATATATTAACTAAAATTATAATTACTAGGAGATACAAACACAGCAATTTTTATAACATTCCTGCTAAATTTCTACTAAATATAAAAGCTAAGGCTCCATGCACACTGAAGCTGATAAACTGCAGTTTATTGGAGTTTGGGCGTTTTTTGTAAAAGCCCATAAACTCCACTCTATGTTAGCCTATGTGTCCATGCACACATGGACGTTTTTCAGCTTTAATGAGCAGTGGAGTTTATGGGCTTTTTTCTGAACGCCAGAAATTCGCGTTCAAAGTGCCGTTTTTCAGTGGCAAAAAACGACAAACGCTCATTAACGCTCATTAACGCTCATTAACGCTCGTTCATTAGTGTTCGGCATTCTATTTTTCAATGCATTGTGGGATTTTTGGAGTGTCCTCTGTGTATTTTTATAAAAAACGCCCATTAACGCTAACGCTGTAAAACGCTCATTAACGCTCATTAACGCTAGTATAAAACGCTGTTAAAAGCAGGTTTTTCAACCAGCGTTTTCTGCCAGCAATCTGGCGTCCAGAAATAGCTTTTTTGAGCTTCAGTGTGCATGGAGCCTAAACCTGTATTGAGTTCATAAATAACAAATATTTGTGAATTTTAAATGGCACCTTTTTGTGAAATGGTGAAAACCAAACGTATGCAAAAGATCTAAATAATCAAATTTCTCTAAAAATCTGGAGGTTTTCATTTTCCCCTTACAGCTTTCAGAGTCTGAAAGCACATAACCAGTAGAATAAAAAGGCCAAGCAATATTTACATAAATGTTTATTAAATAGCTATTAAAGAAAAATACTAAAATCCTTATTTGCACACATAAACACAGCATAACTTACAAAACTCTTGCTAAATTCCTACTAAGGCCTCATTCGCATGGGGTGTAATAAAGCGTACACTCATAGAGGGCCTTGTTTACCTGGACAGGGATGCACAGGTGTTCTGTGCATCCTTGTGCAGGCAGTCCCATTCGTGTCAGTTTGGATGGAGCGGCTGCAAGAACAGGTCTGACATCTATGCGGGTGTAAGGTGTGTGGCCCCAAATGCACAGTGTAAGTTCAGGGACATGCACCCACATGAATGTCAAGTTGAGAACAGGGGCTGTGTCCATGCAACTGCTACATCCCAGTTGATATGGATGGGACTGCCTACACAATAATGCATGGAACATCTGTGCATTCCCGTGCAGTTGCTGCTGGGATGGCCTGCATAGAGGTGATGCCTCCTTCCGGATACTACACATTCAGGTCAATAGGGAAGCACAGTAAATGCCCCACGACTGCGTGCAATGCATGCGGTTGCATTATATTTTTCACCAAAAAGGGGGTTAAAACAGGTGGTGAAGAGGCGTTGCATCACTTTCTCATTGCCTGTCAGTAGCCTCTGGAGAGTGATCTGAACACGTATTGGGCTTCAGAGTCAAGGGAAATTTAGACGCACGTCTAAATCTACCTTTAGGCCTCTTTCACACATGCACCTCCATGGAATGGAATCCACTTGCTCAGCAGAGGATCTCTTTTTTTGGGTGTGGGGAAGGGATTGGGACAGAGAAGAGGGATGGAAGACAGTCCCTTTCCCTGCATGAAATCAATGGGAGAGAGGTGAGGAAGCAGCGGCAGGAAGGGGTGGGGCTGTCTTTTTAGTGGAATAGCTCTAAATAGCATCTTGGTAGCCGCAAATCAGAGCTACTGTCTGCTGGCAGAGTCTGCTGAACAGTTTGGCTATAAGCTCATGGTCACTTCAGTGACCATGAGCTTATAGCAGAAGGAGTAAAAAGGTCCGTATGGTTTATGGATCTACCTAGCTGGAAGCAGTGCTGTTGGTCCCTAACCTGTACAGACCTGGCAGTGAAAGGGTTAATGAATAATCAAACTCACCTGTAGTTGAATTCTTGTTAATTAGGACTTTGTTGTCTAAAATTTAGCTTTGCTACATGGTCTTGAATTTATTTGTTAAAAAAAATACTTTGTGTGTGCAAATTAACAAATCTCGGTTGCAATCAATGGTCCACATTTGTGGGAGTATTTTGTAGTATAGTGTCCCATAGAAAATGTTGGTTCTGAAAGGAAAGGTTTTCTGAAAAATCTGTTGGGGTATACTCATTTATGCTAAGCACATACAGAGTGTGTATAGAACAGAATCACCCCCCCCCCCTCCCTTTTTTAAATAGTAATATTGTGTTTGTGTGCGGCCGGAAATGAAGACAGACGTTTTTTTGTTTTTTTTTGTCCAGCTATATTTAACCCTTTCCCGCCGAGCGTACGCACATCTGCGTACTCGGCTTCCGGGGGTTATACCGGGATGATGCCCGCACCTGCAGGCATCATCCCGGTACCGTTTTTTACAGCAGGCGATTGGCTATCCAGGCATAACAACCGATGCGGCTAAAAGCCGCTCGGCTGTTATGCCGGAGGAGCGGGAGGGGACGTCCCCCCCTCCCGCCGCCTCTCGCCGCTGTTACCGGTGCTCCCGCTCGATCGGGAGCACCGATTAAACATCCGTCGGCTCTGGCTGCTGGGGAGGAACTGGAACGAAGCCGTAATCGGCTTCGTTCCAGTCTCCTCATCGTAAACACAGAAGCGACGTCATGACGTCACTTCCCGTTTACTCGGCTGCCAATGGCGCCGGTTTTAAAAAAATATCCGGTATTCAGAATCGCCGTTTTCGGCGATCTGAATACATTGAAGTGTAAAGGAGGGGTGGGGGGTCTTTTAGACCCCCGATCCCTCCATAAAGAGTACCTGTCACCACCTATTACTGTCACAAGGGATGTTTACATTCCTTGTGACAGCAATAAAAGTGATCACATTTTTTTTTTTTTTTTTTAAACAATTTAGTCATTTAAAAATAAATAAAAAAATAAAAAAAAAAATTTCAAAGCGCCCGCCGTCCCCGCGAGCTCGCGAAGCAAAGAAAACGCATACGGAAGTCGCGCCCGCGTACGTAAACGGTGTTCAAGTCACACATGTGAGGTATCGCCGCGATCGTCAGAGTGAGAGCAATAATTCTAGCAGTAGACCTCCTCTGTAACGCTAACCTGGTAACCGTAAAAAAATTTTAAAGCGTCGCCTATTGAGATTTTTAGGTACCGTACTTTGTCGTCAATCTACAAGTGCGCGCAATTATAAAGTGTGACATGTTTGGTATCTATTTACTCGGCGTAACATTATCTTTCACATTTCGCAAAAAAATTGGGCTAATTTTACTGTTTTTTTTTTTTTTTATTCATGAAAGTGTCCCTTTTCCCAAAAAGTTGCGTTTAAAACACCACTGCGCAAATACCGTGTGACATAAAATATTGCAACGGTCGCCGTTTTATTCTCTAGAGCCTCTGCTAAAAAAATATATATAATGTTTGGGGGTTCCAAGTAATTTCCTAGCAAAAAATATGGATTTTAACTTGTAAACACCAAATTCCAAAAATAGGCTTAGTCATGAAAGGGTTAAGTTCAACTTATAACATTCAAGTTAAAGATATAACACCAATATGTGATAAAAATAAAAAATAAAAAACAGAATCACAGAGTTGAAAAAAGGATCACCTCCTTCTAAAAATTACTTGTAATCTCAATCAGGTGTCGCTGATCAGCTTCTTAATGGTACACAAAGTCATTTGACTTTCAACTGTTGATCATCTGTGGTCATTTGATGTCGTAACTCACTGAGAGGTCAGCCAGAGGTGGAATGGGGGGACTCAGAGGAGCATAGAGCATAAGCAGACAATGATTGCAGATGAATAAATGTAATCTTTGGATTGAGAGGGAGGTGTGGCTGAGGGGAGGTTAATTACCAATGGTGTTTAATTTCTATAATATGCAGCATGAGGGGGTTAATGTAATGCCACTGGTCACTGATGCATTAGTGACCGACCAGTGGCAGTTAATTAACCCCTTTTAACCCATTTGTGCTGAATTAGTGGCTGCATTAACCACTTTTGGACCGAGTCTATTTTGACACTTGTTGCTTACAAGTTAAAATCTGTATTTTTTGATAGAAATTTATTTAGAACCCCCAAACATTATATATATATATATATATATATATATTTAAACTAACATGGCAGTTGTTGCAATACTTTATGTCACACTGTATTTTGTGCAGCGGTCTTTGAGACGCATGTTTTTTTGGAAAAAATACACTTATTTTAGTGAAAAATAAGAAAACAGTAAAGTTAGTCCAATTTTTTTGCATTTTGTGAAAGATAATATTACGCATAGTAAAAAGATACCTAACATGTTACACTTCAAAATTGCATGCGCTCGTGGAATGGCGACAAACTATAGTACTTAAAAATCTCTATAGGTGACGTTTAAAAATTTTTAACGGTTACCTGTTTAGAGTTACAGAGGAGGTCTTTTACTAGAATTATTGCTCTTGCTCGAACGATTGAAGCGATACCCCATATGTGTGATTTGAACACTGTTTACATTTTCGGGCGCAACTTACGCATGCGTTTTTGTTTTGGTGCACGAGCTCGCGAGGATGGGGGCGCTTTAAGAAAATGTTGTGTTTTTTTATTTTTTTATTTAACACTGTCCTTTTAAAAAAAAAAAAAATCTGATCACTTTTATTGCTGTCACAAGGAATGTAAACATCCCTTGTAACAGTAAAAGTCCCTCCTTTGCACTTCAAAGTATTCAAAATGCCAAAATTTGCGTCTTGGGCTACTGATTTTTTTTTTAAATTGGTGCCATTGGTTGCTGAGTAAACCGGAAGTGACATGCTGACATTGCTTCCATGTTTTTACATCGGAGACCCAATCAAATCCATTTCTGGCTTTGTTCGGGACACCAGACATACAGACATACCGGATTGTCGCTCGGGTCTCCCAGTTGGACGGGAGACCCAGGCAGAGCAGCAGAAGGTGGTGGGAGGGGGGATGTCCCCTCCTGCTCCTTTTGATAATGGGCGAGTGGCTCATTAGCCGCATCAGTTGTTATCATGAGAGAGCTGACTGCTAGCTCTAATAAATGGCACCGGGGTGATGCCTGGCCTGCAGCTGTAGGCATCACCCTGGTACAACGCCATCAAGTAAATGACGTACTGGTGGTACTGGACATACTAGTTGGTCACTAATGCATCAGTGACCAGTGGAAATACATTAACCCCCTCTGCTGCATATTACAAATTGAGTCAAACATCAGTGATAGAAACAAAGTCCCGATGTGATAAAAAAAAGTTTCTTTGGTAACATCCGGACCATCCACCACCTTCACTTGGCTGATCCTGAGACAGCCACCTCCATCATAGATAAAGCGCTCGCTTATCAGATTGCATGAACCTCCTATCATGAAAGGTCAGTGACACTTGTGGCTCTAAACCCAGCCAGGGCATTTAACCGTCCCAGAAACTTCAAGTGGACCCACTGTCAAGGGAACAATATCACATATGGTCCCCAAAATAACTTTATTTAAGTTATAAGATATTGCGCTTACAGCAAGAAGAACATAATCGCATTAGGATCAAAACAAGCTGGCCAGCTAACCACAGCTACCCATCCTTCCGGGATCCAAGAAGCGCGGTGATGTCAGCATATTGCGAGTGAGCCTTTTGTATTTTGAGGACCATCTGTGATATCATTAACTGGAGGGTGAGTCCATTTGCCATAAGAGGTTCCTGGGACAGTTAAAGGCCCCTGGCTAGGTTTAGAACCATAAGTGTCACTGACCTTCCATGATTCCGTGCAATCTGGTAAGCAAGAGCTTTATCTATTGTGGAGGTGACTGTCACAGGAGCACTAAATTTAAGGTACAGATGTTACCAAAGAACCTGTTTATGAATTTATGATTTGGGACTCTGCTATATCTCACAGTAGAGTTTGCAGCTGCTTTAGATGTTCGTGTTTATTTTAGAATAATTAGTGCAGTTTTTTGCTTTATTTGATGCATATTACAAATACCATTGGTAATTAACCACTTGCCAACCCATCACAGTACATATACTGCTACGGGGTGGCAGCTACAGGCGTATGTTGCTGCCTGTTTTAGGATTTTGAGCGCATGCTCCCACCCACCTACTCACCTGTGATTTGAGCAGCAGGAGACTGCCAGCAGATCTCAGCCAATGATTCATGGCCGGGACATACTGATGGGCTGTGTCAAATCACACTTTAAGTGCATCTAATAAAAATACATATAATTAAAATGTGTGAGTGAACTCTGTTTCTATCGAATTAAACCTAATTTAATTCATATTGTTTTAAGTATTTTATCGTTTACTCTTTCTTTACACCCTGGGGGGGGGTGGGGGGGGGCAGTTTGCGATTTTCGCCCTGGGCACTAAATTACCTTCTCTCAGCACTGGGTCCAGGCACCTGGGTAGATCCCGATTATAAAGTCGGGATCTTTCCCCAGACTGGATCGGTCAAGTGAAGTCAGCCGAAATCCCGCTGTCGGCTGAAAATGGGTCAGAACAAACTGTGATCCATTGAAAAATTAGGCTATAGTATACATACTGGTGGAAGGTCAGAAACCTTTTTGGGACACTTTAATCATAACGAAAGTGCAGATTCATTTAGTTGACTGGGGTCCATATTGACAGGGTTCAATCATATTATTAATTAGTAATACATGGTTATAATATAATGATTTTGTTGAGTGTTGTATGTATGTTATAACATTTGCAGAATATGTACTGTACATGAACATGTATGTACTATATAATTCACAAGGTGACCATATGGTTACCGTGCTTTGACAATCTCTAAATGACTACCTATGTTTACCATATGTTTGGTTTATGTTTGCCATATGACCTATGAACACACCCAGTCCTATTTTAGTATAGGGGATACTGTTCATGAAAAGAGGTATGGAAAGAAAGTGGTCTCCATAATGACTTAACTTTCTGAGGTCAAAGTATGGGAATTATATGAAGAAAGTGCCACATGGTAGCTTGCTACAGTTTGCAAATAGTTGTATATACTTTCCACAATAATATATTAGAGTCAAATTTGGTCCGAATTGTAAAATATATACTGGGACTAAAGGTAAACTTATCCTGAGCACAAAAATACCACTTTAACCACTTCAGCCCCGGAAGATTTGGCTGCTCAATGACTAGGCCATTTTTTGTGATACGGCACTGCGTCGCTTTAACTGAAAATTGGGCGGTCATGCGACGCTGTACCCAAACAAAATTGATGTCCTTTTTTTCACAAATAGAGCTTTCTTTTGATGGTATTTGATCACCTCTGCAGTTTTTATTTTTTGCGCTGTTAAACAAAAGGAGAGGGACAATTTTGAAAAAACACAATGGGGGTTATTTACGAAAGGCAAATCTACTTTGCACTTTCAGTGCACTTCCAAGTGCTCTGAAAGTGCACTTGGTAGACATGTGCGCCGTCAATAAATTTGTTTCGTTCAGTTTTGTATTAGCTGTTAATTCATATCTCGTAATTTGTGGTCGAAATTCAATTTGGATTTGTACGAAATACGAATTTTCATTAGGTTCATTAACTTTTCGTAACAATTACAAACGTTCATTATGAGGAATTTAAAAGGCAAAAAATACCTTTCTCATACCGTTAAAGTCTATGGGACACGAACATGAAAAATCAAAAGTGCTAATTTTAAAGGCTTGTATGCCTGGTATTGTCATAAAAAGTGTTTGGGGACCCAGGTCCTGCCCCAGGGGACATGTATCAATGCAAAAAAAAAGTTTTAAAAACTGACATTTTTTCAGGAACAGTGATTTTAATAATGCTTAAAGTGAAACAATAAAAGTGAAATATTCCTTTAAATTTCGTACCTGGGGGGTGTCCATAGTATGCCTCTAAAGTGGCGCATGTTTCCCATGTTTACAACAGTCTGAGAGCTAAATGACATTTCTAAAGAAAAAAAAGTAATTTAAAACTACTAGCGGTAGCGCCAACTATAATGAATTGTCAGGTCTCTGCAATACACATAGAAGTCATTGAAAAAAATGGCCTGGGATTCCCCCACAGTGCATTACCAGGCCCTTTGGGTCTGGTATGAATATCAACCAGTTCCCTACCACCGTATTGTAAAATGACGGCTGCAGGAACTGTTCCTCCCTCCGGGTGGGCGTCATATGATGTCCTCTGCTTCCCGGCATTGTGGAGATTGCACCCGCGATTGCCCGGTAACAGAACCGGGACGTAGATCTGTGTGTGTAAACACACAGATCCACGTCCTGTCAGGGGAGAGGAGAACTGATCGGATGTTCTTTGTACAGAGGAACACCGATTGGTCTCCTCCTCTCATCAGTCCCATCCCCCTACAGTTAGATTTATTCCCTAGGACACACATTTAACCCCTGCAGCATCCCCTGGTGTTAATCCCTTCCTTGCCAGTCACATTTATAAAGTAATCGGTGCATTTTTTATAGCACCGATCTGATAGCACAAAAGTGTCTGATGTATCCGCCGCAATGTCACAGTCACAATAAAAATCACAGATCGCCGCCATTAGTAGTAAAAAATAATAATACAAATGACAAATCTATCCCCCATTTTGTAGACGCTATAACTTTTGCGCAAACCGATCAATAAACACTTATTGGGATTTTTTTTTACCAAAAATATGTAGAAGAATACGTATCTGCCTAAACTGAGGGAAAAAAATCATTATTTTTTTAAATGGGATATTTATTATACAAAAAAGTAATAAATAGTGTTTTTTTTTCAAAATTAACATTCTTTTTTTGTTTATAAATTTAAAAATAAAAACGCAGAGGTGATCAAATACCACTAAAAGAAAGCTATATTTGTGGGGAAAAAATGATCAAATTAATTTGGGTACAATGTCGCATGACCGCGCAATTGTCATTCAAAGTGTGACAGCGCTGAAAGCTGAAAATTGGCCTAGGCAGGAAGGGGGTGAAAATGCCTTGGATGGAAATTAAAAACAAAAATGTGTGGGGGGTCCCCCCAAATTCTATACCAGTCCCTTCAGGTCTGGTATGGCTATTAAGAGCAACCCTACGACCAAAATTTAAAAAAATTTGTGTGGGGGTCCACCTGGTGGCCCCGCCCTCAGTTATATAAGAACTGTCAGAAGAACAGAAGCGTTACAAAGCGGGAAACTCCCATGAATGCAGATCGTCCGAAGAATGAAGGAAGCAGAAGGAAGATGTGGACGAGAAGACCGAAGGAAGAAGCAGAGAATTCATGGAAGAAGCAGAGGAAGAAGCAGGGGAAGAACAAGATGGAGGAAGAAAACTGAATGAAGACCAGAGGAAGATGGAAGAAGAAGCGGGGAAAGAAGAAGACAATAAAGGAATAGTCAAAAACTGGCTATTGTCTTTTTTTAACATTTTTGACACTTTTTTTGTGAAATGGTATGGGTACATAAGCCCCCCCGCACGCATACCTCCACAACCACCGGGCAAGGGTTGGGGGGGTGAGGCCCTTGTCCCCATAAACATGGGGACATCCTCCCCATGTTGAGGGCATGTGGCCTGGTACATTTTGGGGGGGCGCACTCTCGTCCCCCCCTCTTTTCTTGCAGCCTGCCAGGTTGCGTGCTCGGATAAGCGTCTGGTATGGATTTTTAGGGGGACCCCCGTGCATTCTTTTTTTAATTTTGGTTCGGGGTCCCCCATAATATTCATACCAGACTCAAAGGGCCTGGTAATGCACTGTGGGGGAATCCCAGGCCGTTTTTTTCAATGACTTTTATGTGTATTGCCGAGACCCGACAATTCATTAAAAGCCGCGAGTATTTTTAAATGAATTTTTTTTCCTTTAGAAATGTAATTTTGCTCTCAGACTGTTGTAAACACGGAAAACATGTGGCAATTTACAGGCATACTATAGACACTCTCCAGGTATGATATTTAAAGGAATATTTCACTTTTATTGTTTCATTTTAAGCATTATTATTATTATTATTATTAAAATCACTGCTCCCACAAAACGGAAAACGGAAAAACGGACGTTTTTAAAACAGTTTTTTGCATTGATACATGTCCCCTGGGTCAGGACCCGGGTCCCCAAACACTTTTTATGACAATAACTTGCATATGCACTGCGGGGTGAAGGGGTTAACACTAGGGGGTGATGAAGGGGGTGGTCAAGGGGTTAACTGTGTTCCCTAGGTGTGTTCTAACTGTAGGGGGGGATGGGCTGCCTAGGACATGACAGAGATCACTGTTCCCTATCACTGGGAACAGTAGATCTCTGTCATGTCATCTGTCAGAATGGGGATCCGCTTTGTTTACTAAGGCACATCAAGTCCACCCGATCCGTGGGCACGCTCCTGCAGCTTGGAGCATGCACGCCCGCAACTGCACCTCCTTGAGCCGACATACAATGACAGCAATTCGCTCAGGGGAGCCAATCTGCTGCAGTACAACTGCGGCGGGCGATCCTTAAGCGGTTAACAAAGGAATTGTCAAAAACTGTCTGTGGTTTTAATTTTTTGACACTTTTTTGGGTGAATGGGTAGGGGTACAATGTACCAGATACCCATTCACATAGGGTGGGGGCTGAATCTGGGGGTCCAGATTCCGATAAGCCCCCTGCCCACAGACCCCAACAACCAATGGCCAGGGTCAACCAATGGGACCTCAAAGCACCCTCCCCATGTTGAGGGCAAGTGGCCTGGTATGGTTCAGGAGAGGGGGCACACACTCGCTCCCTGCCTCCCCTTTTCTGGCCTGCCAGGCTGCTTGCTCAGATAAGGGCCAGGTATGGATTTTGGGGGGGACCCGCGCTTTTTTTCTTTTTTTGGCGAGGAGTTCCCATTAAAATCTATGCCAGACCGAAAGGACCTGGTATCGATTTTTGGGGGGACCCCATGCCATTATTTTCTTAATTCTGTCTAAGGGTTCCCCTTAACCACTTCAATACACTGTATTATATACTTAGTACTGCACTATATACCCTGAATTGTATTATATACTGTGCACTGACTGCACTGTGTGTGTGTATATATATATATATATATATATATATATATATATATATATATATATATATATATATATACACACAACTAACCAACCTGCATAATCTAGTTCAGGTTCTTTCAATCTCCACATTATCACACTACACACGGCTGCAGTGAAGGCAGCCTCATATAGTGTGGGGCATGGACTTAGCCCCCTGAGTCACGATTGGCTCTCATAGCAGATCGCGCTGTAATTGACCAAAGCATGCAGGTCAGGTGCATGCTTTGGCCAATCAGCAGCCATCACTGTGATCTAGAATTTGCTGCAAACGCCCCATATGTTCAGTTCTTCAGCGAACAAACGAACACCCGATGTTCGAGTCGAACTTACATTTGACATCAGGACCATCCCTAATTATCTTGGAGCCACCTACCCTTGATTAAGAAAAGACTAGTGAAACCCCCTACTCACCTTACACCTGACAATTTTCTGGTGAGCTCGCCTAGGAGAGGGTGACTTTAATTGACCTTCTCTCAGAATCCTAGGAAAGCTGAGGATCTAAAATCCCATAAAAATGTACTCTTGCACAGTGTTGGAATCCTCAGCTCTCCCCAGATCTCATAGTGAATCCCATTGGCATCACCAAAGCCTACAGAAATGGAGGTGTAAGGTAACAAACTGTGTTTTCAATTTTCTAATGGCAATGGTATTATTCATATTTCTTCCGGAACATTTTGTTAAGAGCAGCCATACATGGATTGAAATGGCCCCGTTGGAAAGGTTCCCATGGTTTATGCCGGGGGAAGATGAGGGATCAATGGGCCCATGGGGGAAAGATGTAGATACGTCATGGGGCAAATTTGCCCCATATGGAACATTACTGCCATTGGAAGCACTAGTACAGAAGCTAGGATCAAGACCAATGGCTGAATGGAAGTATTATCAACTGGCATGTTTCTATAATAAAATTAAAGCCACGATAAGGCCTACGAACAGGTTGACCATACTTGAATCAAGCTGTGTGAAGATAGTCAAGGCTGGCCATTTACTATCACAAATGCATACGCTAGTACTTGGGACCAAGGAAAACATTAAATTATACTATATTAGAGAGTGGGAAAATGAATTAAATAGCAGTTTTACTCCGAGCCAAGTCAGAAACCTTATTGAATCCACTTATCAGCTCACAAATTCAAGAAATGTTATATAAGTTCTTGACTAGGTGGTACCGAACCCCAGTGAAAATGGCACAGATCTATCCAACGGTAGACGCTAACTGTTGGAGAGGGTGTGGGCAGGCGGGCACCCCTTAACCCCATATTTGGTGGTTATGCCCTCTGATTAAGGGTTTCTGGCAGGAAATAGCCCTGTGGATAGAGAAGGAATCTACTGGAAGAATTGAACTAGCGCCCTTAAACTTTCTATTTCACGGGACATTGAGATCAGCCAGAACATACAAAGAAAGTATGAGACCACATTTATTAAATGCGGCAAAATTAATAATACCTAGACTATGGAGACAGACCATACGGCCAACTGTGACAGAATTGAAGAAAGAAGTGGATAGGATAAAAGAGGCTGAAAGATGGAGATATATGGTACAAAATAGAAAAGAGGAACATATGGAAAAATGGATAAAGTGGGAGCTTTATGCAATAGAGATTGTTTAAAGTGAAACTCTCTCTTTACTCTGGAAGGGGGGCTGAGGGGGACGGGGGAGGAATGGAGGAGAGGAATACATTTCTAAATTTCTTTTTTTTTTTGTTTCGGGGAAGATACGATATATGTAAATTAGACGTTGGAAATTATATATTGTTTTAAACTGGTTTATTTGTTATAAAATCAATAAAAACTTGGATTATAAAAAAAAAAAAAGCAGCCATACATGGATTGAAATTCAATCAATTTAGCAGGGACAGAATGAATTTCAATCCATGATTGGCAGGAAGGTTATACAAAAGCCGATCTACCAATTGACCTCTGTGCAACTGCCCTGTTAAATTTTCCCACTCTATAAGTGCTGCAGGCTATAGCCTGCATTACTGATCAGTGTATTCTGACAGTCTGTGAGAATACAATAGCTCAGTGGGGAGGATTCCCCCATCTACATGTAGGCAGGTTGAACTGTGTTTAATTATAGTAATTAGCGACTGGCCCAGTCTGAAGTGAAAGGGTTACATTTTGCAAGCTCAGTTCCTGGGCTTATGTTCCTAGCCAGTCCACCTTGCTATACAAAGGGGGACAGCTGAGATTCCAGGGTTCCCAGTTTAGGGTGGGTTCCAGATTAACTGTGAGCAGTGTTGGCTGGTGGTAATTTTATTTTTGGGGAGGGAGGCAAAAAGTGCACCTGCACCTGGTCAGGTTGGTCGGTTGGTGCCTTTACCCCATCCATGGCGGAAATCACTGGGGCTTCCCCTGCTCTCATCCACGGGCATCACAAGCAGCTTCTCCTTTCCATGCTCGGCAGCTTCCGTTCCTTAATCCTCCACAGTGGCCAGTCAGAATGCTCCTCCTTTGGGCCAATCGGGAAATGGGTCTCAGACCCGTTTCCTGATTGGCAGAGAGGAGACTCATTGTGAGAATAGTGAATATTCATTCGCTATTCTCACACACCTGGGTGAGCTCCGGGCGCATTCTCTGTGTCCGAGCCCACCCTATTTTGAAGCCTATTAGAGCGGTGAATGAATGAATGAATGAATGAATGAAGTATTTGTATAGCGCACAACGCGAACTGAATCGCCTCAAGGCGCTGTGAAGAGCTTGGTTGTCCAACATCTAGAAGAGGAAGGTCTTGAGTTTTTTCCTAAAGGCCAGGTGGTTTTCTTCCAGGCGGATGTTGGTTGGTAGAGCGTTCCATATCCGAGGTCCTTAGACAGCAAATCTCTGATCCCCCTTTGATTTGTACCAGGATTTGGGCACGAGGAGGAGGTTTTTGTTAGCTGAACGAAGACTGCGGCTTGGTGTGTAATGATTTATTTTCTCAATTAGGTATTGAGGAGCGTCTCTATGCATGCATTTGTGGGTGAGGCAGAGGGTCTTGAATGTGATCCGATTCTTTACGGTTAGCCAATGTAGGCTCATCAGGGAAGGAGAGATTGATTCCCAGGGTTTTTTCCCTGTTATCAGCCTTGTTGCCGTGTTTTGGATAAGTTGTAATCGCGCAAGTTGATATTGTGGTAATACTATGTAAAGCGAGTTTGCGTAGTCCAGTCGTGAATTAATGACTGTTCCAACTACCACTTCTTTGTCATTGTTTGGGATAAAAGGGATGAGTCTGCTTGCAGGCGTAGCAGATGGTGAGAACCACTGACTACTGCTCCTATTTGTACATCCATTGACATTTGTGAGTCCAAAATGACCCAGAGACTCTTGGCCTTGGTCTTTGGGGAGATGGTCTGCCCAAAGATGGCGGGTGGTGTCCAAGAGGTTTTGGTTAAGGAATTATGGTTTGGGTGTAGGATTAGAAGCTCTGTCTTTGATTCGTTGAGTTTGAAGAAGTTGGTGGCCATCCAGTCTTCTATTAGATTAAGGCAATTTTCCAGTTGTTGGTGGTGATCTCCTTGTCCAGTGGTACGGAAATAAAGTTGCGTGTCATCAGCGTACGAGTGGAAGCAGAGGTCTGAACATCTGATAATTTGGAGGAGTGGGCGGATGTAAATGTTGAAGAGGACTGGTGACAAGGGTGATCCTTGAGGGACTCCGCAAGCGACTGCCCGGGGTTCAGAGAAGAATTCTCCTAGTTTCACTGTCTGTGAACGATTTCCTAGGAAGGACGTGAACCATTGGAGATCTGAGCCTGTGACTCCTGCTACTTCTGAAAGGCGGACAAGTAGAGTAGTGTGGTCTACTGTATCAAATGCTGCACTGAGGTCTAACAGTACCAGGAGACATGACTCTCAGTCATCCGCTAATTTGAGGGCGTCGTCCCATATCTTGTGGAGGGCTGTTTCTGTTCCATGGCCCGGGCGGAAGTCTGATTGCAGCGGGTCCAGGAGTTTATGTGTATCCAGGTGGAGTTGTAACTGTTGTACTACAGCTTTCTCCATGATCTTGGCAATGGTGTTAAGGCTTGTAATTGGCCTACGGTTGTTTGGGTCCTGAGGGTCGATGGCGGTGGATGGATGGAGCGGTGCTTCAAAGAAAAACACTCACCGACATTGTGCGGGCATCCTGAAAGGGGCCAGACACACGGATGGGGGGGCGGCGCCCGTGCGCCCTTAATGGGCGGCCGCCCCTGCCTGTGAGTGGAATTCTCTGGCGCTGGGGTTTTCAGAAGACATCCAGCCATGGACAATGCCGTAATGGACTCTTACAGAGGAATACCTTGGCCCCTATAATAAAGCTTACCTGTAGGTAAAATGAACATTTCTTAAACACAGGGGCATTCCTACAGCATTTGACACCTGGGGCAGATCCTATATCTGGCACATCCGCCCCCCCCCCCAACAAAATCGCAATGCGCAAATTTAAAGGGAGGGTATCGAGGGTGCCGGAGGAGGTTGGTGAACATGTTACATATCGCACACTCAATATGGGAGTAACATGCAACATGTTCTGAAACAAAGGACAAATTGTCATGAACATGCAGGACAGCCAGGATACCTGTTGGTGGCACTGTGGTTCATGGATTAGCATAGTGTAATTACATTGTTCTCATTGTTCATCAGTGGGTGTCTCCCACCAGCCAGCATAGTTTAGGGATTAGCCTTTGTCTAATGTTGGTTGCTGGGAGGCTATTTAGCAGGTTGGGGTAGTATAGGGTATTATGGTGGCAGGTTAGGGCAGTAACCCTCTGCAACTGGATCACCCCCAAATCACTGGGGAAGTGGAGCAAAACCAGACATACCTCTTATAGAGATAATACTTGAGGTAGGTGTCTGCACAGAGACTGGGGCAACAGCAGGGTTGGCCTGCAACACAGGTTTTACCAGAGCCGCCACAGTGGGAGATTCCAGGTGAGCTGTACGACTCAGGAGTGCCTGTAACGCCATGGCAAACTGATTCATGCAGTGATCCCGGTCATCCAATCTGGAAAAAAATATATTTTTAACAAGTGTATTAACTGCATCTTCTGAATTCATGGCCTTCGCCTACAGTCAGAAACCATGAATCAGACTGAGACAGAAGTACAGTTAAATCACACTTGTTTAATAATAATAAAAAAAAGGTAAACAGAGTAAACATAGTCAAGGTTATTATGGTGGCAGATTAGGGCAGTATAGGGTATTTTAGTGGCATGTTAGGGTAGTATAGTGACAGGTTAGGGTAGTATAGGGTATTATGGTGGCAGGTTAGGGCAATATAGGGTAGTATAGTGGCAGGTTAGGGTAGTATAGGGTGGTGTATGGTACCATAGTGGCAGGTTAGGGTACTATAGTGGCAGGTTAGGGTAGTATAGGGTAGTATAGGGGTATGAATACTTTTCAAGGGGTATGAATACTTTTTCAAGGCACTGTACATTTGAAAAAAAACTTACATGCAGGTTTCTTGAAAAGCCCATTTCCTCATTGTGCCTTGAGCAAGTGCGCCCTTTCTAAAATCCTGCTGGCCATATTGGGATACAGTTTGGGCAGAATAGAACCTAAACATTTTCAAGATTTCTTTCATAAAAATTGTTACCCAAGTTTTTATTTTGAACACTTTTGAACTTAGTTGGATGTTTTTTGCAGTACTTTTTCACTTGTTTTCAGTGAACTGATAATGACATGCCATTTTGAAAATAAATTGTGCTTATATTGTGGTTTCCATTTAGTACATTGGTGGTCTAAATTATGTTATCTGAAAATCTAGCCACAACATAATAGTCCCAACACAAGGAGACACTTAGTAGGCTTTTACGTAAAGATTACTAGATAGCAGCAGGAATAACCTGATCTTACCTGTTCTTTATTATACCTTTCACATCAACAATCGTATTCAACCAGCAGTTGCTTTATTTGTCACGAAGGAGGGTGACTACAGAAGCTTGCCATGTAAGGCACTTCCTACTTCGAAGTAATCCAATGTTTGTGGATTGTGGGAAGCTTACACCTTTCACCTGATTGCAACGCACTTTCAGCTTTTGATGTTGCAACTATTACATGACTCAACCGGAGGCATGAAAACTGACATTTTTGTAGGCATTCTTCTTAATGCCAGCGCCCCTCTGCCATGTTATGCAATACCTCATGCTTGGATTTACTATTATTCCCATTACAGTTTTGAAGAAAAAAGAATTATATTCTATATATCTAAGTTTTCTTATAATATCAACTTTTACAGTGTGTTTTTTATATTCCATTTTGCATATTTATACTGTAAATGTTAAATGGAGACTATACTGCCGTATTTCTTACACCAGATTAGGAACCTCTGCATAAATGAGAATGGAGGTACAAGGGAGAGTTGGCAAGAAGTGCAACCCAGCAGCTATTGGTCTGCCATTTTACTGAATCTGCTTTTGTACTGAAGTCAATTTGCTCACTACACATGAGTACTACACAAAACCTATATTGCTTAAACCGGTCATACGTGGATTAAATTTCATTCGGTGGGTGGATCTGCTAGTGACACCTGGCTTGCCAAAACTATTTTTCGATTGACTTTTGTCGAAGGAGCCAGGAGGATTCCTGCACTAAAAAACACTTATGCCGCGTACACACGAGCGGACTTTTCAACATCCAAAGTCCGAAGGACTGAGTCCGTCAGACTATCCGATCATGTGTGGGCTGCAACGGACTTTTGACTCGCCAAAGTCCGAAGGACTTTAGAATATGGAACATGCTTCAAATTTTCTCGAAGGAACTCCGCCGGACCCGGTCCCCTTCGAAAACTCCGCTCGTGTGTATGCTACTCCGACGGACTAAAACCGACGCTAGGGCAGCTATTGGCTACTGGCTATGAACTTCCTTATTCGAGTCAGGTCGTACGTCATCACGTTCGAATCCGTCGGAGTTTAGTGTGATTGTGTGTGGCCAAGTCCGTTCGGCCGAAAAGTCTGTCAGAACTCCGTCGGAATTCCAGCAGAACTCCGACGGAACTCCTTTGGAAGTCTGTCGGACATAAGTCCGCTCGTGCGTACGGGGCTTAACACCCAATTAGATGCAGGCATTGTTCGGATATTCTGTTCAGGTGATAGCTGTCCAAGTACAATAGTCGCCGTTGAAGATTTGTCCACCCTTTACCTTAGGCCGCGTACACACGCGCGGACTGTTCGCCCAACTTTGTCCGTCCAACAGTTTCAGCAAACAGTCCGCTCAAAATTAGCATGGACGGACATGCCCACACACGACGAACGAACAGTTTGCTGAAACCGTGCGCGATGACGTGAACAGCACGTACGACGGGACGAAAAATACGACGTCCTATACACTGCATTATAGCTTTCGGCGTGAAAATCCTTTCTGAGCATGCGCGCAACTTTGTTTGACGAACAAGCCTACACACGAGCGGGCTGTTCGCTGAAACAAGGTTTCAGCGGACAGTTTTTCGGAAATTCCGAAAAACCTTGTCCGTCCAACTGTCCGCTGAAACTGTCCGCTGAAAGCCCACACACGAGCGGACTGTCCGCCCAAACACTGTTCAGCGGACAAAGTTGGGCGAACAGTCCGCCCGTGTGTACGCGGCCTTAGGCTAAAGCTGGACACATACTGTATGTGAAAATGTAGACCCAATGTTCTTTGTTAACTTCTTCAAGTACACTAGTCGCACCCCATATGGAACAATGATGAACAATGCCAGATTGTGTAATTATCAGCTGAATCATGTGTGTACTGTTGAAATATAGTTAAAAGCATTAAAAAATATCTTTGACAGAAACAGAGTAGAGAGATAAAATAGCATCTCAGTAATATGGCTTCAATTCATAATATAGCTTCCAGATTTGAAATACTGTCTTAAAAAAAAAGTTTCTGCAAATGTGTAACTTTGTTACCATGATCCAGATACATGTGGTCATTACAAAGGGTAGCATGATAACATTGTTGTGATGCACCAGCATGTTGCTGTCACCATATAATTGTAATAACCTGAAGTTACTGAAAGCAATTAGAAAAGGTTACTTAGCTTACTTTCCCAACCCATTATGGGTCACTGTCCTTGACCCATGATAAACCCAACTTTCTAGTCTTGCCAGTGGATTTTTTTTCATAGTAGTTATATAAGTGAATTTAAAATTGTAAAAGGTAGGCGGCTGTAAATGTCCATCAGTTCTCAGCTGCTACAGGGAGAGCCATACAGGGTATCAGTTCCAATAATCCCCCCTCCCCCACCACACTAATCCCTCCCTCTAGTCCATGCTGCCCTTGCCCCTTTCCCCCTGTGTGAATCCAACCCCCCCCCCCCCCACACACACACACACACACACACACACACACCGCCCTGCCAGCTTCATGTTGCTGCAGGGACAAACTACAGGGGATTGATTCCAGTAATTGTCCCCGCTGCTACACCAATCTCTCCCTTGTCCAGGATGTGATTCCTCCCACTGCCTGAGCCCCAGTATGTACCCCTGGCCCCTACAGAGCTGCTAGTTTCCATTCCTCCTCCGGCTTCAGCTGCTGTGTGGGGGGGGTTCCAATCGCCCTCTCTTGTCCACGATCCCCTTCTGCCCAAGCCTCCCCTGTGTGCCCCTTTCCTCCCCACTGCTGGTTTCTCTCCTCTCCCTCCCAGCTGCTGAGGGCATGCTGAGGGATTGTTTCAGGATTGAGAGCAAAGGAGCAGGTAACTATACTGTATAATATTTAATGGCCCCTCCCTTCCCCCTTCCTTTCCTGAATAAACACAGTGAGTGATTGGTACCAATTGGTGGCTAAATAAGTCCTCCTTGTGGTTAACAGTGCCTAAATAAATACTGCTCTCGTTTTCCTTTTAAATGTATGTGTACAAGTTTTTAGGTTTTTTTTTACATGCTGTGATTAAATGTTTAAGAAATACCCCTTTTTTGTAGACAGATTCTGCCTTCTCTGAGGCATTCTTCAGTAGGGTGACCACCAGCTCCCAATGCTGCAGGGATGTGGTCCCCCCTTTGTGTGAACTAAAGGTAGCTTTGCTTCCATTCAATCTGATGTCCACTGCTTTTTCTTTAAAAGCCAGTGGCGTGTGCAAACACACCCAAAAACTCCACCCGGTGAAAAAAAAAGTGCACACACATAAAGAGTGACACAAAACGTGCAACTGTCCTCCACTAGGAAAGACCTTACCCTGATCTCCCGGGGTGTTAGACTCCAGACGGGGATTGAGGTACTTCACTTGGTCCATCTGGCCAAAACCAGACGGACCCCTTTCTCTGGAAGGTCTGCCGAAACAGACCCACCCAAGTATTCGGTGGGGCTCCCCCAAAGGGAGACCCCCCTGAGGGAGGGCGAACAAAGCCAGGAGGCCTATATCCACCCCCTCACAAGACGTTTAGGGCAGGCCTGAAGACCTACGCCCTACTAATCACACAGTGACAAAACGTGTATACACCAAACAAATAAAAAACAAAAAAGGGGTATAAATAAAAGTAAGTGGGGGAGAAGGAAGTGGGAGAGAGTGAAAAGTGACCATTGTGTAATACGGCCAGGAATAAAAATTTCCCCAGGGCCTAGCCAAAAGCCCACTGCTGGTTTATTGACAGCTACTCTAACCATTCAGTTGCTGAGACTGAGACTTTCTGTAACTGTATCTGCTACGTTTGCAGGACAGCTTGGCATATTATAGGAAGCAAAAACAACTGATCTACTGGCATAATTACGGTAATTGATAATAAAATTATGTTACAGGCCTTGCTGGGCTAATGCCACTGCCAGTCTGCATTATATAAAGTATGTCAATTATTATTTTGCCCAAACTCCTCTTTAACTTCTTATAGGATTATTGAATCATGGAATGCTGTATCTAAAGGCTACATTTTTATAATCTTAGCTGGGTGGAGAAAGATAATAATTGTGTAAAACCTGATGACATTGTTATATCCAATGTCCTGATGTCATTAGGGAAAAAGGGACAAAGGATTTTTTGTTTTCATGCACTCGGGACTTAGCACTGAAAGCTTATCACATTTCTTAATATGCTTTATTGTGTTTTCTCTTGTAGTAAGCTCTGGCTAACACCTGTTCTTTTTGTATGTTTTCTATCATATAAAATCATGCTTCCTAAAGTGTCCTAACTGCTCTCGCCATAGATCTGTCGGTGCATTTGATGGTTATAATTATTACTATAGCATGGTAAACCAATATGCAAAAGGCGTATGCTAAATTGTTTTATATCTTTTTATTATTTGCTAGGACATCCTGCTGTAGAAATACCTATAACACTTAAAAAAAGCACTTTGTTTTTTTAAATGATAGCTGTACCTAATGTTAGTAACAACGTTCTCTGTAGAAGTCCTCCTAGGTGACTGAGATAATGCTTCTTCCAGTGTGCAGCAGAGTGGGGGGGATTAATAAATGAATAAAAAAGCATCTAATATAAACGTTGTCTCAACTTTGTCTTAATTGGAGCGCAGCCAATAAGCATTCATTTTCTAAGCTGTAAGAAAAAAATAAGTAGAAGCAGTTTTCAACAGGAAAAAGAAGGGCTATATGAAAAATGAAATGGTTGATGTGTGTTGTAACCTCGAGAATTTATTCCTGCAGACTTGCGTCATTTTGGTGCAGATGGTGTCACTCTGCAGCAGTTTCATGGCTTTTGGATGTTTACACAGGGGAGGCTTTTATATTTAAATAAAATGCATAAAATATGATAAATTAACATATAATCTTATGGGAAGATTTTTTTTGTGGTGACAGTATCTCCATAAATGTGTCATTTTGGTAGAGATGATGTCACCCTGCAGCAGTTTCATGGCTTTTGTAACCTCGAGAATTTATTCCTGCAGACTTGTAAAGTCACTGCAAATTCCATAAAAAAAAAAACTATAATTAGAAAAATGTGAGCGCTGTCGCTACTGTCCTCTTTTTAAAAGCAGTATTAAACGCCAAAGCAAAAATGTGTATTGTAAGTTAGCAGTCATTAGATATGGTGGCTTTAGTCATTTTCATTTCTTTGCCGCATACACATGACCGGACTTTCCGGCAGACTAGGTCCGACGGGATCAGTCCATCGGACAATCCGATCATGTGTGGGCTAGTCTGACTGCTTTTTCTTAAAAAAAAAAATCAGACAGACCTAGAAGTAGAACATGTTTCAAATCTATCGGACGGACTCAAGTCCGATGGGACTAAAAAAATAGTGAAAACCGTTCGTCTGTGTGCTGGTCCGATGGACCAAATACGACGCAAGGGCAGCTATTGGATACTGGCTATTGAACTTCCTTGTTTAGTCCCGTTTACGTCATCACGTTCAAAACAAATGGACTTTCGAATGGACTTAGTACGGTCGTGTGTGGCCAAAGCCAGCTCATTCAGAAAGTCCATCGGGAAGACCGTCGGACATAGTCCGTCAAAAAGTTCGGTCGTGTGTACGTGGCATTAGGTTTTTTCCCTCTGTTTTTCCCTAGTGAGCTGGTCAGTAACACTCCTCCTGTATTAGCCCTTGTACACACGGTTGGATAATCTGTCGGATTGCGTCTTATCGGACCGCGCCGTCGGATAATCCGACTGTGTGTGGTATGCATCGGACTGATTCTGTCCGAATCTCCATCCGACCCAATTTTCCAACATGTTGGAAATATTTCCCGACCAACTGGGCCGGACGGCCGGATGCTCAGATCAAATTCCTACATCAAAGCTATTGGCTACTAGCCTGAACGTAGTCCCATCGTAACGAAATTATGTCATCACGTTCTAAAAGATCGGATTTTTCGCCAACTTGGCCCGACCGTGTGTATGCAACAGTTTCGGACAAGATCCGACGGAAAAAATCCGACAGGGAAAATCCAACGGATTTGGTTGTGGAAATCTCCGACCGTGTGTACAGGGGCTTAGAGTGCCTCCAGTCTGGATGAAAGAGCACAGGGGGCACCCTTGGGCAGCAGCAATGTCAGTCTGGGGGGAGGAGAGATACATTTAAAAAACTAAAGCCAAACTCATCTAACAATAAGCTGTTACAGCAAAGTTTTTTTTTTCTTTTTAGGATAAATGTTTTGCATAAACATAAAAGCTGACCTTTGCAAGTACCCCTGTAAGGGCTTGTTCACACTTGACTAATTTTCTAATGCTTAACAAATGCTCCTATAGAGTCAATATGGAAATTAGACTCGCATTAATAAGCTTTAGTATGGGCGTTAGACTGGCACCACTGAGCTTTAGTATGGACGTTAGACTCACATTAATGAGCTTTAGTATGGCCGTTAGACTGGCACCACTGAGCTTTAGTATGGGCGTTAGACTGGCATCAATGAGCTTTAGTATGGGTGTTAGACTGGCGTCACTGAGCTTTAGTATGGGCGTTAGACTGGCATCACTGAGCTTTAGTATGGGCATTAGACTGGCATCACTGAGCTTTAGTATGGGCGTTAGACTGGGGTCACTGAGATTTAGTATGGGCATTAGACTGGCATCACTAAGTTTTAGTATGGGCGCTAGACTGGCATCACTGAGCTTTAATATGGGCATTAGACTGGCATCACTGAGCTTCAGTATGGGCTTTAGACTGGAGTCACTGAGCTTTAGTATGGGCGTAAGACTGCCATCACTGAGCTTTAGTATGGGCGTTAGACTCTCATTAATAAGCTTTAGTATGCACGTTAGACTGGCATCACTGAGCTTTAGTATGCACGTTAGACTGGCATCACTGAGCTTTAGTATAGGCATTACACTGGCATTACTGAGCTTTAGAATGGGTGTTAGACTAGCGTCACTGAGCTTTAGTATGGGCATTAGACTGGAATAACTGAGCTTTAGTATGTGCTTTAGACTGGCATCACTTAGCTTTAATATGGGCGTTAGACTGGCGTCACTGAGCTTTAGTGTGGGCATTAGACTGGTGTCACTGAGCTTTAGTATGGGCGTTAGACTGACATCACTGAGCTTTAGTATGGGTGTTAGACTGACATCACTGAGCTTTAGTATGGACATTAGACTGACATCACTGAGCTTTAGTATGGGCGTTAGACTGACATCACTGAGCTTTAGTATGGGCGTTAGACTGGCGTCACTGAGCTTTAGTATGGACGTTAGACTGACATCACTGAGCTTTAGTATGGGCGTTAGACTGACATCACTGAGCTTTAGTGTGGGCGTTAGACTGGCGTCACTGAGCTTTAGTATGGGTGTTAGACTGACATCCCTGAGCTTTAGTATGGACGTTAGACTGACATCACTGAGCTTTAGTATGGGCGTTAGACTGGCGTCACTGAGCTTTAGTATGGGTGTTAGACTGACATCCCTGAGCTTTAGTATGGACGTTAGACTGACATCACTGAGCTTTAGTATGGGCGTTAGACTGACATCACTGAGCTTTAGTATGGGCGTTAGACTGGCGTCACTGAGCTTTAGTATGGGCGTTAGACTAGCGTCACTGAACTTTAGTATGGGTGTTAGACTAGCATCACTGAGCTTTAGCATGGGCTTTAGAATGGAATTGTACAAGCATTAATGAAGAGTTAAAAACACTTCCCAAATGCTCTATATGCAGTTTTGAAGCATTTGATGAGTGTTAAGGTGCATTAAAACTGCTCCACAAATGCCTATTTTTAAATGGGACATTAGAGGAAATGAACCGATTTTGACGCCCTGTAACCGCACCGCAAGCATTACCATAAACTTGAATGGGAGCTTCAAATGCCTGCTGACTCAACATGAGGCTTCAATTTTGAAGCAACGCGACGTTAACACTTCATGTTTTTATAATAGGAACAGCACTCTGTGCTGTCCATTGTGTCATTTGCATAGGCATTTAAGGGACACTTTTAACGGCCCTCAAATGCCTGCTTTTAATGCCAGTGTGAACTGAGCCTAGGTAATTTGACTAATTTATATAACTGATAGTTAACTGGAGAACTTTTGTTTACTGTTCGTAATCTAGAATTAACATTTATGATGCTGCAATTGATGAAATGTCAAAATGCAGCGCACATTCTCATCTTCTTTAATGGGATAATAATAAAGCTGCTTTGCTGGTGATACTAATGAAGTTATGCCAAATGTACTTTAAAAGGCATTTGTTATGTACGATCTGAAAATCGCGAATCAACACTCACCAAACTTCTACTAACATGAAATTAGCAGAAGGGACCCAAAGGGTGGTGCTTGAGAAATTAACTTCCTTTTTATACTCTTGTAGTACATCACTGTGTTCGTGTTTGTCAAACGACAATTTGCAGATAGTTAGTGTGCTAGACCAAATCCTGCACACACGCTTTTGACAAAAATCAGACGCTCGATCTTCCAACAATCTAACTGTGTGTGCGAGGCCTAAGACTTAGAAGAAATAAACCCTAAAAAATAAAACAAATGTAGCCATTGCATCTAAGAAATGGTAAGCTGCAATATAATAAATGTTTGCTTTTATGTTTAATACTGCTTTAGTGTCCATTGCTACTGCTGTGTTGAACCTTTCAATTTAAAGTTCTTAACTGCTTCAGCCCCGGAAGATTTTACCCCCTTCCTGACCAGAGCACTTTTTGCGATTCAGCACTGCGCCGCTTTGACTGACAATTGCACAGTCGTGCGACGTTGCAAACAAAATTAACGTCCTTTTTTTCCACAAATAGAGATTTCTTTTGGTGGTACTTGATCCCCTCTGCGTTTTTTTATTTTTTGCACTATAAACAAAAAAGAGCGACAATTTTGAAAAAAACTCAATATTTTTTACTTTTTGCTATAATAAATATACCCCAAAAAAATATAGAAAAAAGAAAAAAAAATTCCTCAGTTTAGGCCGATACGTATTCTTCTACATATTTTTAGTAAAAAAAAAAATCTGCAAAAGTTATCGCGTCTACAAAATAGGGTATAGTTTTATGGCATTTTATTATTAATTTTTTTTTACTAGTAATGGCGGCGATCTGCGATTTTTATCGGGACTGCGACATTATGGTGGACACGTTGGACAATTTTGGGACCATTGGCATTTCTATCAGTGCAATAAAAATGCATTGATTACTGTAAAAATGTCACTGGCAGTGAAGGGGTTAACCACTAGGGGGCCATCAAGGGGTTAATGTGTTCCCTATTGTGTGTTCTAACTGAAGGATGAGGGGACTGTGTAGAGGAGATGACAGATCGCTGTTCATACTCTGTATGAACAGATGATCAGTCTCTTCTACCCTCAGAGAACCGAAAACTGTGTGTTTACACACACCGATCCAGGTTCTCGGTGTGCCCAAAGCGTTTGTGGGAGCCCAGCGATGATCATGACCCCCGGGCACTCGCATCGGCTCCGTGGGTGAGCAGGGGGTGCGCGCACGAGCCCCTTAGTGGCCGAATATGTTAACAACATAACATGACGGAGATTCGCACAGCCGAGCCATGTTACTGCAGTACGACTGCAGCGGCTGGTCGGCAAGCAGTTAAAGTGTCATTAAAGCGGAGGTCCACCCTAAAGTGGACCTTCCGCTCATCGGAACCCTCCCCCCCTCCGGTGCCACAATCGGCACCTTTCAGGGGGGAGGGGGGTGCAGTTACCTGGATAATCCAGGTAACTGCACCCACTTCCGGGATAACTCTCTGCGGAAAGGGGCGTAACTTACGCCCCTTTCCGCAAGTGCCTGCCCCTTCCCGCAAGTGCCCCGCTGCCTGCTGGGAAACACACAGATCCCAGAAGCAGCGGGGAGCGCCCTTATTGCGCAGCGCGATTCACGCATGCGCAGTAGGGAACCGGGAAATGAAGCCGAAAGGCTCCATTTCCTGATTCCCATACCCAAGATGGCAGCGGCAGGACCCGACAGGCGACCTAGAGATCGGCTTCGGGTGCCGACATCGCGGGCGCGCTGGACAGGTAGGTAAGTGTCACTATTTTAAAAGTCAGCAGCTGCAGTATTTGTAGCTGCTGGCTTTTAAAAAAAAAAAAAACGCGGAGTCCAGGTGGACTCCCGCTTTAAACCCAAAACAAAAAAAAATACAGCACTCCAAATAAACTTTAACAACAGTGTGCACCTTTTTTCTTTTTAATTACTTGCTAAAAATACTAGATGATACCGTCAGTATATTGATGCTCCTCATTGGCCATGACAATGATTTGCAGGCTCATCTTGTCCCTGCAGTGTTGCTACCACATTGCACATGCTCTGGATTTCTACATAAAATGAATGCCACTTACTGTGATGATGTCACAGGGCGGGCTTGAGCATTTGATTGACAGGGGCTCATCCACTAAAAATCTCTGTCATCACGGTGTAAATTAGTTGGGTGGCACCACCCACTACCATGGACTGGCTACAAGGGCGAGTTCAGAGGGTAGTGATAAATGGGGAGTACTCTGAATGGTCCAATGTGGAAAGTGGGGTCCCTCAGCATTCTGTGCTAGGACCAATCCTAATTAATTTATTCATAAATGATCTGGAGGATGGGATAAACAGCTCAATCTCAGTATTTGCGGATGATACTAAGCTAAGCAGAGCAATAGCTTCTCCGCAGGAGAAGCTATTGTAAAAAGATCTGAACAAATCAATGGGGTGGGCAACTACATGGCAAATGCGGTTTAATGTAGAAAAATTTAAAATAATGCATTTAGGTGGCAAAACATGAATGCAATCTACTCACTAGGGGTGAACCTCTGGGGAAATCTAGGATGTAAAAGGACCTGGGGGTCCTAGTAGATGACAGGCTCAGCAACGACATGCAATGCCAAGCTGCTGCAAGCAAAGCCATAGAATATTGGCATGCATTAAAAAGGGAATTAACTCCAGAGATAAAACAATAATTCTCCGGGTCTACAAGACACTGGTCCGACCGCACTTGGAGTATGCTGTCCAGTTCTTGGCACCAGTCCTCAGGAAGAATGTACTGGAAATAGAGAGAGTACAAAGAAGGGCAACAAAGCTAATAAAGGGACTGGAGGATCTTAGTTATGAGGAAAGATTACTAGCACTGAACTTATTCTCTTTGGAGAAGAGGCGCTTGAGAGGGGATATGATTTCAATGTAAAAATACCATACTGGTAACCCAACAATAGGGATAAACCTTTTGCCCAAAAGTCTTGCGACTATTCACTAAAATTAGAGGAAAAGTGATTTAACCAGAAACTGCGTAGAGGGTTCTTTACAGTAAGAGCGGTAAGAATGTGTGATTCTCTTCCATGAGCAGTGGTTTCAGCAGGGAGCATAGACAATTTCAAAAAAGGATTAGACATTATGCACCTAAACGACCACAATCAGACATTAGGCAATCAAACGACCGCAACGCACAGGGATATACAATATGATATTGACATAAAAGCACACACACACAGGTTGGACTTGATTGACTTGTGTCTTTTTTCAACCTCACCAACTATGTAACAAAAAAATGTTTTGTACAATAGCAGAACTAATTACTTTGGTTTAATCAATACAGTATTCATCAAAAAAAAATTGAAGAACAAGACTGCACATACTCGAAAACAAAAGAATATAGTACAATACAATACAACCCATTACATCACTTCTGAAGTTATATTCTGTTTTATGAAAATTGTAGTAACTTGTTCATTTTTGATATGAGCCTAGCATGCAAAAAAATAAAAATAAAACAGGCGATCATTTGTCCGATATTCTCATCATGTGTACAAGGCTTTAGTTATTCTTTAACAGCCAATAAACTAGCATTTTCAGAAGAGGTCAGCAATGTCAAACCCTTGTTCCTCTTTTGGCAGGTTACCTTTAATGAGTCTGTAAGTTGTTTGCTATGAATGTGTAGTTATCAGCGTTGCGTGGATACAGTTATTTTATTATGACTTATCGGTGCTTTCTTTTGTATGTATTTTGGTTGATAAAGTCTTTGATATAAAAACAGATTACAACAGTGAGAACACACAGACACCCTTTATTCTTCCTGTTCATATCAGTTTGAACCATTAACCATGAATTTTAATAACTGATGATTTTACCAACCCACCTTGTACACATATACATCTTTCCACTGCTGTTCTTTAGCCAAATGAACATTTGCCAGAAGTCATAGAGTTCAACTTTGTACATATTGCAGAAATAGTTTTAATACTGTAGATTAGATATGCCACATTTTTGCCACCCACTAGTAATATAGGCGTCAGAGCCATAATTATAAGGGCCAAGGCTTAGCATTAAAAAGACACAGTTTTAACCGAAAAAATGACACATTTTTGGAGACGCTGTCATCAGATCAATAATTTCAACAAAAAAATCTTCCCATAAGATTATATGTTAATTTATCATATTTTTGCCTGTTATTTAAAAATAAAAGCATCCCTTGTGTAGACATCCAAAAGCCATGAAACTGCTGCAGGATGACACCATCTTGGATGTAATGTCAGCAGCCCCTGCAGACTCAACCGAGACAGACAGAAAAGTATTCTCCTTCACTACTCCTCCAGCAGCTACAGCTGTAATGCCCCATACACACAATTGGATATTCTGACAACAAATGTTTGAGTGCAGGTTCTCAAATTTTCCACCAACAAAACTTGTTGTCGGAAAGTCTAATCATGTGTACACAAGTCCTTCGCACAAAAGTTCATGCATGTTCGGAATCAAGCAACAGGAGCCACACTGGCTATTGTATTTCCTTTTTCTTGGCTCGTCGTATGTGTTGTACGTCACCGCGTTCTCACGTTCGGAACTTTGGGCCAACATTTGTGTGGCCATGTATATGCAAGACAAGTTTGAGCCAACATCTTTCGGAAAAAAATCTACGGTTTTGTTGTTGGAAAATCCGATTGTGTGTACGGAGCATTAGGAGGGAATGGCCAGGGACGCCGAGTCAGCACAAACAAATTAGTAATTGATCACTTCCAGAAAAGGAGACGGCTATGACATGAGAGAATGGGAGAGGGTTACAAAAGCTAACCTGGACCTGTTATTGTACCTAAAAATTAAGCCTTATTAACCTATTTCTATTTTCTATTTTATATTAACAGAAAGCAAAAAGGGTAAGGCTCGGTTCAGACCAGACGCGGCACGACTTGCCGCGCCGCGACTTGCCGCGACCTCAGCGGCGACTTGCAAAACGACTTCTGTATAGAAGTCAATGCAAGTCGCCCGAGGTCGCCGCAAAAGTAGTACAGGAACCTTTTTTCTAAGTCGGAGCGACTCGAGTCGCTCCTATTAGAACGGTTCCGTAGTACAGAACGGGGGCGACTTGTCAGGTCGCGGCGCGGCAAGTCGTGCCACGTCTGGTGTGAACCGAGCCTAATATAAAAATAGTTAAACATTTAAAATGACAATACATAAATAATCAAATACACACATAAAAAGGAAAATACAAATACAAAGAAGCTAAACTAAACGAACCTATATACACAAGAAAAAGAAAAAAAGAAGAAAAACAGACTCTTCAAAAAAAAGATACAATTTCACAGCATAATCAATTTTGCCAAAACATTTCACCTATCCTTTTTTAAGATAAACACTGCTTTAGAAAAGTAAATGTCATTCAGCTTTTCATCTACTTTTGTTTAATTTGTCTACCTAAATGTCCATGTGTGGTGGAAATATAAAAAATAAATAATTTTAAGTACAAAATATTTGTTGCAAATTACTGAAAATAAGGTATTCTGGGTTATATTAAATGCAAAAAAGTCACATATTATTTTTTTTTGTTTTTTGTTTTTGCTAGAACATAGAAGGCTCAGTGGGTGTCCAAGGAGCCCAGTTGAAACCTTCATGTTCCTGCAGTAAACCAAAGATCACCTGTCTGTCATTTCACAAGGAAGGGTCCATTGAAGGCAGGTGGTGTCTGATGGGACCATACCAGTACTGACAATGCACAAGAAGCCTATTTAATTGCCTATTGCAATCCTTGTAGATCTCAATTAAAGGGATGGAAAGATGCTATTTTGCCCAGGACTCCATTTTATCCCAATGGTGATGTTATGTAGAAGGCACTGTATAAATGCGTATGTTTATTACTGTTTTCAGTTAATGTAAACATTTAGGTTTGCTTAGTAAGTAAAATATTGGACAATGGTATGATCTACAATAGAATCCCTAAAAAAACAGGTCTGATTCAAACTACAAGATACCATGATGGCATTCCACTAGATATGAGAGCATAACATCGCTTGACCTTTACTATGACCTTCACATAGGTAGAAACGCTTTAAGCTGTTGAAAGCCAGACATTGCTCACTGTAGTGTAGCCAAAATGTCAGTTCTATAAACCTTTGATCTCTAACGTCATCAACCATTCAACATATTACGAAAGAAGTTTAAAGATCCTCTAGTGAGGCTGAATAGGTTAAGACAAAATAAATAAATTAAAAGCATTCTGAGGATTATGGGTGTGGGTGGGTTTTGTATTGTGCATCATCTTTTCTTGCAGAGCGGAGATAGATGCTAAAATGGAAGAGTTCATTGTTAATGGAAGGAGTACCAGTCTAGCCTACTATGTAATGGAAAATATTGTAATAAAGCAAAAATGTAAACAGAAGGTTTCCAAATAAAGTGGCAGAAGAACACCTGTTTAATTAACGACTAAAGAAACAGCACAATAGCATTAAGTTAGGTCAAATGAGTTTATTTAACAAGTGCACAAGGATGTTTTGGTCTCAAGAACTATGGGCTTAGTTAAATAGGTGATTATTTCTTTTAAGGCCGGGTTCACACCGCTGCGATGCGGGAACGCCGCAAATCCGCTGCGTTTTCCCGCATCGCACACCTCCCGCCGGCAGTTCACACTGCCCTATGCGGACGGCTGGGAGTGTCAATGATATGTTAATGACACCCCCAGATCCGTCCGCATATCGCAGTGCGATCTGCCGACTCGCACAGGAATCGGATCGCATGGTGTGAACCCCCATGCGATCCGATTCTGTTGCGGACCAAAAAAAGGGTCCCGTGCGAGTTTGCTGCGGGAGCGATGCGAATTCAGCCATACTATCTGTATGGCTGAACTCGCATCGCTACGGAGATCGCAGCAGTGTGAACCCAGCCTTAAGGTTAGATGAAATGTAATTTTTGGAAAATATGCAGCTATCCCATGCATTAATCAATAAAAAAGGAATCATGTGAGGGTTTTCCAGTTTCCTCTTAACATGCAGATATGTGGGACAGTAGACTACTTAAGCCTCCTGACTCTTTACAAGCTCCATGTTTTCCTGTGCATTAGTTCCTCTGTCCTTGGAGGTGGGAGTGTAAAGCCTCGTACACACGATTGGATTTTCGGCAGGGAATTGTGTGATGACAGACTGTTTGCCTAAAAGCCGACCGTTAGTACGCTCCTTCAGACAATTGTTGTCCAACTTTCCTCCAGCAAATGTTGGTTGGCAGGCTAATAAATTTTCGGTGGACAACTGACTGTTGTCAGATTTTTGTATTGTGTGTGCACAAGTCTGTCACACAAAAGCCCAAAGTACAAACACGCATGATCGGAATCAATGCTCACCAAACACGACATTAGCAGAAGGTACCCAAAGGGTGGCGCTGAAGGGCTGAAATTCCAGGCAGGCAATTGTGTGTCGTTTGTATACAAGTCAAGTTGCTGGCACACGCCGTTCGGACAAAAGTCTGAAGATCTGTTGGCCAACAGTCAGATCGTGTGTATGAGGATTTAGAGATGGGAATGTCTGAAAAAAAAAACAGAAGAAAACTTTTTCCCCAATTTTCTAAAAAATATGGGTTTGTTTTCTGGAAAAAAATAAGAAAAAAGAAGTGTGCAATATGTTTATTTTACAATGATAACATGATAAATACTATATCCAAGCTTGATAACATGAAGACCTTTAGGAAATATTTGAGACGTTACATAAAGTCCTATATTATTGCATGTTCTCTCAGCTGAAGACAAGCAACTCTTTTTTAACCTTTAAATGATTCCTATTAATTTTCTCCACCATCACAGCATAATGTTTCCCTGTAGTCTTCTCAGTAAATTGTTTTTTCTTTTCCTCCTTTCAGTAAAATGGTGAGACCAGCATCTAGAGTTTGGAAACATTTCCATAGTGCAATTTCTGCTGACAACAAAGCTGCAGGTTGCAAATATTGTGAGAAGAAATATTACTTTCCAAATGCTACAAGGATGGATGACAAAATGCATCCTGGAATGCCAGAGGTGCCCTAAAGACATTAAAATACTTTATGAAATTAAATGATGAGGTCCAAAATGAAAGTGCAGTAGCAATGGCTTTTACCTCCAGAATTCTCATGGCAGAATCACTCTTTCTGCTGCTTCTGGATCATCACAAAGTGTTTCTTCACCAGCAGCATCTTCAGTTAACCACTTGCTTACTGGGCACTTAAACACCCTTCCCGCCCAGACCAATTTTCAGCTTTCTGTGCTCTCACACTTTGAATGACAATTACTCAATCATGCAACACTGTACCCAAATGAATTTTTTGCCTTTTTTTTCCCACAAATAGAGCTTTCTTTTGGTGGTATTTGATCACCTCTGGGGTTTTTATTTTTTGCGCTATAAATTAAAAAAGACCGAAAGTTTTGAAAAAAAACGCATATTTCTTTGTTTCTGTGACAGAATTATGCAAATTATTAATTTTTCTTCATAAATTTTGGCCACAATTTATACTGCTACATATCTTTGGTAAAAATAACCCAAATTAGTGGATATTATTTGGTCTTTGTGAAAGTTAGAGAGTCTACAAGCTGTGGTGCGAATCGCACAAAATTGATCACATCTGATGTACTGGTGGTCTATCTCATTTCTTGCGACCCGAACAAGTCAGGAAAGTACAAATACCCCCCAAATGACCCCTTTTTGGAAAGTAGACATTCCAAGGTATTTAGTAAGAGGCATAGTGAGCTTTTTGATGTTGTCATTTTTTTTCCACAATTCTTTGCAAAATTAAGATTTTTCATTTTTTTTTTCCCACAAAATTGTCATTGTAATAGGTTATTTCTCTCACATGGCATGTGTATACCAAAAATGACACCCCCAAAAAAATTCTGCTACTCCTCCTGAGTATTACAATACCACATGTGTGGGACTTTTTCACAGCCTGGCCACTTAGAGAGACCCAACATGCAGGGAGTGCCATCACGTGTTCTAGGAGCATAAATTACACATCTAACTTGTTGACTACCTATTATACTTTTGAAGGCCCTGGAGCACCAGGACAATGACACGTGGCACTGATGACAGATGGCACTGATACGTGGCAATGATGACACTTATACGTGGCACTGATGACACGTGGCACTGATGACAGGTGGCACTAATATGTGGCACTGATGACAGGTGGCACTTATAAGTGGCACTGATGACACGTGGCACTTATGCGTGGCACTGATGACACGTGGTACTAATACGTGGCACTGAAGACACGTGGCACTAATATGTGGCACTAATACGTGCCACTGATGACAGATGGCACTAATACGTGGCACAGATGACGCATGACACTGATGACAGATGGCACTGATAAGTGGCATTGATGACACGTGACACTGACAACAGATGGCACATGACACTGACAGGTGGCACTGATGACAAATGGCACTGATACGTGGCACTGACAGATGGCACTGATACGTGGCACTGACAGATGGCACTGATACGTGGCACTGACAGATGGCACTGATACATGACACTGATGACAGATGGCACTATGTGGCACTGATGACAGATGGCACTATGTGGCACTGATGACAGATGGCACTGGGGACAAATGGCACTGACAACGGGTGGCACTGGGGACAGATAGCACTGGGGGCAGGTAGCACTGGGGTGGATGGCACTGGGGTGGGTGGCACTGGGGTGGATGGCACTGGGGCAGGATGGCACTGGGACAGATGGCACTGGGGTGGATGGCACTGGGGTGGATGGCATTGGGGCGGATAGCACTGGGGCAGGATGGCACTGGGGCAGGATGGCACTGGGGGAGGATGGCACTTTTTTTTAACTTTTTTTTTTTTTACACTCACGGCCGCTGCAGCCTGTCATCTCTCCCTCCTCACACGCTGTCTGTGTGAGGAGGGAGAGCGGCGCTGAGAGATGATCTCATATGTTTACATATGAGATCATCTCCCATTGGACACGCTGATCACGCTGTAAACGGCCGCTGTGATTGGCCGTTTACAGCGATCTGTGTTTGCCTGTCTCCGGGGGACACGGCAAACACAGAACTTCCCCGATGCGCGCCCGCGGCGGCGCGCATTGCGGAAGTAAATAACAGGACATCCAGGGACGGCCTCCCGGACGAAAGCGCCTGCTCTACGGCCGTCATTCGGCTATAGGGCGGGCGCGAAGAGGTTAAGAAAGGCTTACAAACTACAGCCTCCCAAAAATACACAATCCTTTCATTTATAGATACAGCTTAGGAGAACATTGATCAAGCTGTTGCACAAGCAATATATGCTTCTGGATCAGCATTGTCAATAACTGAATATGCATATTAGCAGAAAGGAAAGGGGGGGGGGGGTTACCTGTTCTCATGTCCTCATAGTTGAACGGTTCCTAAAATATGTATTCCTTATCGTAGCATTTACAGTATAGTTCTTGTTATTGCATTTGTAATAAAAAATAAAATTTGAAACAGTTTACTTACTTTATTTACTGAATAAGCTGTACTTTTATTTCAAACATAATACTTTTTATATACTGCATTTCAAGTTCCTAGTGTAACAAAATGATTTTCAATTTGTAAATCTATTTCACACATAATTCTCTTTTTTTTTCTTACGAATTTTTCTGGAAAAAAAACAGGAAAGAAAAATAATTTTTCTCATGGCTTCAAAATTACCAGAAGTTATATATCTCCTTATAGCCTAGCCATCTGGATCCCATAGTGATGGGTTTGTGACATCAAAAGGTTATAAAAAATGTGTCCCTCTATAATAAACAGAGGCACAAAATCTACAGTAGTAGATTTTCCAACAAATGTTGTTGGATTTTAAGGTGTCATTTCTACATAAACACTCCATACACTTTGCCATATTATTATCCATCACTCCCTTTCACTGTGATTGAAAGTCAAGAGAATTCTACCCATACCTCCCAACTTTTTGAGCTGGGAATGAGGGACACCTATCAGCAAAAGTATGCAGGCATAGGACACACCCCTTGCCACGCCCCCTTAAAGGAGAATTGTACAAAAAAAACAAAATTGGTTAAACCCACAAGTGCTTTTTACCACTACTATTCCTTTATATTGGCTTTTGAAATTTACAATTGCAGCAATTTAGAAATCAGATGAAAGGTTTAGCACTGGAAAACACTTTTTGATAGATAAAAAGTCAATTTTATCATACATTTATATAGATCAGAGCAAAATAAGGGACAAATTAAAGCGGGGTTCCACCCTAAAGTGGAACTTCCGCTGATCGGAACCCTCCCCCCCTCCGGTGTCACAATTGGCACCTTTCAGGGGGGAGGGGGGTGGAGATACCTGTCAAAAAAAGGTATTTACACCCACTTCCGGGCATAGACTCTCGTGGGAGTCTATGTCATTTCCTGTCCTGCCGCGCTGTCTGCTGGGACACACACGGGTCCCAGTGACAGCGCGGACAATTCCTATTGCGCTGCGCGACTCGCGGATACGCAGTAGGGAACCGGGAAGTGAAGTCGATTCGCTTCACTTCCTGATTCCCTCACCTAGAATGGTGACGGCAGCAGCTGAGAGCCAAGCGATCGATCGGCCTCGGCTGCCGGCATCGCCGGAACCCGGGACAGGTGAGTGTCCATTTATTAAAAGTCAGCAGCTGTAGTATTTATAGCTGCTGGCTTTTAATATTTTTTTTTTAGGTGGAATCCCTCTTTAAGAGAAATGAGAGACAGAGGGACATTGCTCCAAATCAGGGACAGTCCCTCGAAATCAGTGACAGTTGGGAGCTATGTTCTACCCAGTAGAGAAACATACATCAGCCCAGCCCCCAGCCTGGGATCAGCAAGTAGGATATAAGGCTCTGTAAAATATTATATTCACATAAGTGCAGTTATAAATGATCTCAATGTATTAATTTCCATTTTAATATCCACTTTCCAGTTTCTAATTTCATGTTGTATCCAGTTTACTGTTGCCATCATTACAGCCTGCATCTTAATTTAAAGTCTTTTTAACCAATTCACCTCTGGAAGATTTACCCCCACTCATGACCAGGCCATTTTTTGCGATACCGCACTGCGTTACTTTAACAACTTAAGTGGTCGTGCGACGCTGCACTCAAATAAAATGTATGTATGTCCCTTTTTTCCCACAAATAGAGCTTTCTTTTGGTGGCATTTGATCACCTCTGTGTTTTTATGTTTTTGCGCTATAAACAAAAAAGACTGAAATTTTGATTTGTTTTTTTACCCGATAAACCTATATTACTTGGTTTGCGCAAAAGTTATAGCATCGACAATAGTTATATTTATGGAAATTGTATTTATTTTATTTTTTAAATAGTAATGATGGCGATCAGCGACTTATACCGGGAGTTCGATATTGCGGCAGACAAATCAGACACTATGACACTTTTTGGGGTCCAGTGACACTAATACAGTGCTAAAAAAATATACACTATCAATGAACTAATGACACTGGCTGGGAAGGGGTTAACAGTCCTTTTTTCGCACAAATAGAGCTTTCTTTTGGGGGTATTTGATCACCTCTGTGGTTTTTATTTTTTATGCTATAAACAAAAAAAGACCAACAATTAAAAAAAACAAAAAAAAATACCGTATATACTCGAGTATAAGCCGAGATTTTCAGCCTCTTTTTTGAGGCTGAAAGTGCCCCCCTCGGCTTATACTCGAGTCATCGCCGTCTGACTGCTCGATCAGCGTATCGAGCAGACAGACGGCGGACATACTACAATTCGAAAGCCGCGCCTCCGCCTCTGCCTCCGCCTGTGATAGGCGGAACACTGAATTTCCCAGCAGCCTGTGTTCCGCCTATCACGGACATCGTCTCATCCTCGTCCGTAGTACGAGGATGAGACGATGTCCGTGATAGGCGGAACACAGGCTGCTGGGAAATTCAGTGTTCCGCCTATCACAGGCGAAGGCGGAGGCGCGGCTTTTGAATTTTAGAATGGCCGCCGAGGCGCCGACGAAGAGCGGCGATCCTGGCAAGGCACGGGACGGAGGCAAGGCACGGCACGGGACGGGACGGAGGCAAGGCACGACACGGGACGGAGGCAAGGAGGCAAGGCACGGCACGGGACGGAGGCAAGGAGGCAAGGCACGGCACGGGACGGAGGCAAGGAGGCAAGGCACGGGACGGAGGCTCGGGACACAGGCTCGGGACACAGGTAGGCTGGACACACACACACACACACACACACACACACACACACACACATGGACACACACACACAGGGATGGATGGATGGAGACACACACACACAGGGATGGATGGATGGATGGAGACACACACACACAGGGATGGATGGATGGATGGAGACACACACACACAGGGATGGATGGATGGATGGAGACACACACACACAGGGATGGATGGATGGATGGAGACACACACACACAGGGATGGATGGATGGATGGACACACACACACACAGGGATGGATGGATGGATGGACACACACACACACAGGGATGGATGGATGGATGGACACACACACACACAGGGATGGACGGACACACAGGGATGGACGGACACACAGGGACGGACACACACACAGGGATGGACAGGCATGTCTCACCCTCGGCTTATACACGAGTCAATAAGTTTGCCAGTTTTTTTGGGGGTAAATTGGGGGCCTCGGCTTATATTCGGGTCGGCCTATACTCGAGTATATACGGTAACAATATTTTTTACTTTCTGCTTTAAAGCGGTTGTTTGCCTGCAAAAAAAAAAAAATTGTAAGGCAAAGACACAATGAGCTAGTATGCACCGCATAGCTCATTATGAAATACTTACCTTAAGCGCCAGCATTGCCTCCCTGTCACCGCTGAGTGAGCTGACATGTTCCTTCTGCGTTTCTTCTGGTTTCGCGGCTCCAGCCACTCATAGCGCCGGAGCCGCAATGACACAATGTCCACCAAGGAGCTCTGATTTTCCAGCAGCATCCGCCGGACCTTCAGAGCGCATGCGCTGCTGACTTCAGCGGCTGCATGCAAGGTGAATCTCTCCTAAACCGTACAGGTTTAGGAGATATTCATTTTACCTACAGTTACGACTTATTATAGGCTTACCTGTAGGTAAAAATGTGAAAGTGGGGTATACAAACGCTTTAAAAGATATCCAATAAAAAATCTATTTAGGCCAATATTTATTCTGCTACATATTTTTGTTAAAAAAATCCCAATAAGTCTATATTGATTGGTTTGTGCAAAAGATAAAGCACCTTCAAACTATGAAATATATTTATGGAATTTGTATTTTTTTATTTTTTATTTTACTAACCGCAGATCAGCTCCCGCTGTGTCTAATAAGAGCGGGAGATAGTAGCCAGCAGCGCACATGCATGCCCCAGACCCGGAAGTGCAGGATCACCTACTAGGTCTTGTTACCGTATATGTACAGTATATGGTCGGCAAGCGGTTATTGTATAAGCTACACTAAAGCAGTGGGCTACAGTATATATAAAGTATGAAAGCAGATTTTGTGAAGTGCAATGTGTATTCGTTGCTGGTATAGTTGTCGAATGTCTAAAGAAATTGGAAAGTATAATATGAAGATCACTATAAAAAAAAGGAAATGGAAAGGAAAGGGTAGAATCCATGCTTCGTTGTAGTTCGGGACACATTTACTTTTGCAAAAACATGCAAGTGCCACATTTGTAAAGCTGTGATTCAGTAAACTGGTATCTTAAATTAAGTGATTCAACTGTATGATTTTCTCAGCTTGTCACTGCTTGAAAAAACGAAGGCGTGCTAATAATGAGTCAACTGCATTGAAAAGCACCGATCAAATAACATAAAAATTCTTTAAGGAACTTGTACGTATATTGTATGAGGACTAGAGTCTAGAATAGATAATATTTTTGAAATCATTTTGCACTTCAGTAACAAAGGTGTGATGCAACGCAGTGAATGAATCACCAGGTGAAAGAATTGATTCATTTGAATCTTTAGCCAAATACCTCCACTGTACCTATGGAGGGGACCATGAATGTTACTCTAGGGTAGGACTACAAACATGTCCTTCTCTCTTCATCTCCATTGCATGGGGGTAAGGGTTTA
The DNA here is from genome assembly GCF_037356315.1 of Lithobates pipiens. Lineage (NCBI taxonomy): Eukaryota > Metazoa > Chordata > Amphibia > Anura > Ranidae > Lithobates > Lithobates pipiens. The sequence goes on along the minus strand of NW_027507718.1, from coordinate 251,482,822 downwards.
GCAGTTTACTGAAGAGAGCTTGAAAGGAAGATAATCTTGTTTCATACATCAGTTCAATTCACAGAAGTTACAAGAAAACTGCATTTCTGGCAAGTTTGGTACTTGCTGAAAAATGTCTTAGTATAAAAAATATATACTAATGCAGCCATCGGATCTAAGGACTGGTATACAGTAAAATCTCAGATTGTGAGTAACAAGGTTTATAAACATTTTGCAATACACGCTGTTTTTCTTTGTTTAAATCCTGACTCGATTTGCAAGCGTTGTCTCACAAAACTAGTAGGGTTCAAGCTTCTGGAGTGTGCTGTACCACATGTGGTCAGAGGTGCAGGGTACCGGTGATGCTCTCAGAAACTCGGAGTCACTCAACTCCATTTCTGAGTGTCTCTGAGCATCTCAGAGTGTCTCCTGTGCCCCCCCACCCCTGGCCACATGCAGTACTGCATACACTAGCAGTGACACTGGAACAAATTATCTTCGTTTCCATTGATTCCTATGGGTAAACCAGCTTTGATATTCGAGTTTGGATTTCAAGCATTCTTCTGGAACAGATTATGCACGTAATACAAGGTACTACTGTACTACAATGGGATTTAAATGTTATGTTCTGGGGTTTAAATATATTTTATGTAAAAAATGTAAAGGTAACACTTCTCTTTTTAAATCACCCAACACTATTTGTCATTTGGAAGTTCATATCGCCTAACATGTCAATGTACTATTGCAACATGCATTGCATACCTTCTAGCTGGGTCTTATAGCTAAATTATTAAAGCATATTTAAACACAGAAAATATGTATTATATTGCAGCTTACAAGTTCTTCATTAGTCACAATTTTTCAGGCATCTTTTTTTACCTAGCGCGGACCATATGTATGCACTTATTAACTCCTTCACTTCCCGTACCTCATGACAAGGCCATAGATCCCTCTGACATGGTTTCAGATCAGGTTGCTATTGGATAAGGTGCAGGGACATTCAGTCAGGGGAGGCAGATCAAGCTTGGAGGGTCGAAGCTCCGCAGCCTGGGGTCACAGAGACCCCAAATTTGGGGGGAGGGGTAGGTAACTGAGATCCTACCCCACCACCGGTCAATATTTGGGGCTCCTGCCACCTATTGTTCTGGATATACGGGGCTTCTTGTGCAGCCTATCATAAGCTACATACAGAGTGGCCAGTTAAATACAAGCTGGCACACTCTGTTTGCAGCAGACTGAGAGGATGAGCTTACAGTGCCTCTGACTTCTTGTCAGAGGCACTGAGCTCAATGGATAGCTTGGAGCCTTGGACCAATGGTAAAGCATCATTGGAACAAGCTTTCCAATAAAAATGCTTCAGTGTAGGCTCTCCTCTCACTGCAGTGTCATAGAAGGGGGCATGTGTCTAAAAGACACATGCTCCCTTCCAGCCCAGCCCTCTAAACTAGAAGGAAAAAGCGTGAGTTTATGGGTATAAGATTTACCCATAATCCAATGTTTTTCTCACACAGTTAAGAGGTAGAATAAGAATCTGTTGCCTGCTGAAAAGGTACTGTTATAACATATAGCATAATAATATGTGGTTTAGTTTGATTAAAACATAATAATTTATTATCGTTTTCCTCTGCCTTTTGGCTAAGATCAAGTGTAGTATCTGTTCTTATCAGTTGCCAAAGGAGGTGCTGTTCCATCCCTATAGAAAGTGTTTGGTCAGCACTCTCCAATGGCATAGTTTGCACCTGGAAGGACGGTTTCGGTAGGGGTCACGTCGTGCCGCCCGACAGTAAACTGGGGGCTGATGCATGATCGAGTCTGAGCCGTCTGGAAGGGTGCTCCTGGTGAGGATGGGTGCTGCTATTGGTCTGACCCAGAGGGTGGAGTACCTGGCCTTCTGGTCTGGATTGTTGTAGTTATAGCCCCGGACAGTTTTTCAGGAGGAAACACTGGCTCCTCTTTCTAGGTGGGGGAGGAGGAGCGGTTAGTACTCCCTGAATGTAATTAGGTAGGAGTGATGGGAGCAACGGTGGAGCCAGATGGCAAAGGGCTCTCACCAAGCTTCCTGAACTTCATGCCTTCCTGCCTGGGGTGGGGGCTGCTGTGGTCCGGACCGTTGGTCAGAGCGGTCTTGAAAGCCTTTGGAGTATGTGCCCCTGGAGTGGCAGTCCAGGGGTGCCTAAAGATCACTGTGAGTGAGGGTCACATTGATTTTGGGCACCACGGTCACTGCACCATAGCACACTTTTTTAGCACCTGCCTCTTGGGATGGGCCTTTTGGCTGGGAGCAGAGGAATTTTTTATTCCTGGCCGGAGGGCCTGGTGATTGTTTAACGCAATGGCCACTCTTTCACTCTCCTCTCCACTATGCCTTCCCCACTTTATTTATTTATTTCTAGTGTCTGTCACGTCTTTGTTTTGTCACTTTGCACGTTTGATGAGTAGAGTCACAGGTCCCAGGGCCTGTCCTGAAAGTCTGGGGAGGGGGTGGACATGGCATTCTGGCTTAGTTCGCCCTCTCTCTTAGGGTTGGGGTCTCCCTTTGGGGGAGCCTCACCTAGTATTTGGGTGGGTCTGGGTCTGCCTGGTTTCGGCCAGAAGGACCAAGTTTTAAGTGTCCTTGTCCCTGTCTGGAGCCTAACACCCTGGGGAATTCAGGGCAAGGCCCTCTGATTTTAGAGGGCTTGTGTACCTGTCTGCACTTTTTTGTGTCACTATGTGTGTGTGCATTTTTCGGTTTTAGTTTTTAGTTTTTGAGTGAGTTTTGCACGCCACAGGCTTTCAAAAAATTTTTTATTATGTATCTATTTACTGTGAAATTACAGGTTTGAAGTTATCACTTCAAACTTCAGTAATTTGTCCATTAAGCTACCTGTTTGAGTACAGTTTTTCAAAAAATATAGTAAATGACCCTAAAAACAATATACAGTAAAACCTTGGTTGGTTTGAGAGTAAATTTTTTACAAATGTTGACTTGATAAACAAGCGATGTCTTGATATACAAGTAGCGTCATATCACAACTGAGTATAAAAGAGAAGAGAGACGCTTCTAAGCGTAGCAATATGGTTACATTTAATGAAGGTACAACATTTAGCAACTCACATGGTTGATGATTAAAAGAGGCATATCTAAGTATGCAGGCATTCGGGGGTAAAGCTGTCCACATAGTTCATTCTCCGCACCACCATTATTGTCACCCCTTTCACTCTGCGCTCCACAAGCGCTTCAAGCCTCGCTTTCAGATAGCTCTATTGCAGAGTAGTCTTCCCAGTCACAATTGCAGACTGACAGCGGTGAGAGACGATGGTCTATGTGGACTTCTTTACCGCGGAAACTTGCATACTTAAATCCTGTAGCTCCTGCTTGATTTTGCTTCTAATCCCCTTGTAGAGGCTTCCATTTGTGGATGGACATTTTATGGTTACACAACCAATCAGATGGCTATAATCTTTTTATATGGACTATAAACTAAAAGAACTAAGAATAAATGGTTGTTGAATGAATCATCTGAGTTTCCATTATTTCTTATGGGGAAATTCACTTTGATATACAAGTGCTTTGGATTACAAGCATGTTTCTGGAATGAATTATGTTTGCAATTCAAGGTCTTACTGTATAATAATTATTTGTATATTACTTAGTTATGGTAATTAACCACTTGCCACCCAGGCCAACTCTGACACTTCTCTCCTACATGTAAAAATAATAATCTTTTTGCTAGAAAACTACTCAGAACCCCCAAACATAATATATAAATTTTAGCAGACACTCTAGGGAACAAAAAGGTGGTTGTTGCAACATTTTATGTTACACACTATTTGTGCTTTCAAATGCGTTTTTTTGGGGGAAAAAATTGATTAAAGAATATAAAAAACTAAAAACTAAAGTTAGCCCTGATTTTTTTTTGCATAATGTGAAAGATGATGTTACGCCAAGTAAATAGATACCTAGCATATCATGCTTTCAAGTTGCACACACTCGTGGAATGGTGAAAAACTCCGGTATTTAACCACTTAAGGACCACCGTATTGCCATTGTACATCATCGCAATGGCACAGGCAGGCACAAGCACGTACATGTACGTGCCTGCCTTCCAGCGGGTGGGGGGTCTGATCGGACCCCCTCCCGCTGGATACGGCGGTCCGGTTCGCTTCAGGAGCGATCCGAGATGAGGGGATGGCCATTGGTTTCTGGCTACCCCCTCTCGATCGCTCCTGGCGAATGAGAAGCTTCCTCCCACTGTGTATTGTATACACAGGCAGGGAGGAAGTGATGTCATTCTCCTCGGGGCGGTCTTTTTGACCGGACTACAAGGAGAAGACAAAGTAAGTGTGCACCAACACTACACTGACATGTAGGCACACACAGGCACACAACCCCCCCCCCCCCCCCGAGGTTAACCCTTTCACCCCCTTTTGCCAGTGTCACTAAGCGATAATTTTTCTGATCGCTGCATTAGTGTCGCTAGTGTCGCTAGGTAGCTAGTTATTTTTTTAGGTTCTCCGCCAGGTTTTTATAGCGCTAGGTACCCCGATATACTACCCAATAATGGTTTTAACCCCCTGATTGCCCCTAGTTAACCCTTTTACCCCCTTTTGCCAGTGTCACTAAGCGATCATTTTTCTGATTGCTGCATTAGTGTCGCTAGTGCCGCTAAGTAGCTAGTTTTTTTTAGGTTCACCGCCAGGTTTTTATAGCGCTAGGTACCCCAATATACTACCCAATAATGGTTTTAACCCCCTGATTGCCCCTAGTTAACCCTTTCACCCCCTTTTGCCAGTGTCACTAAGCGATCGTTTTTCTGATCGCTGCATTAGTGTCACTAATGTCGCTAGGTAGCTAGTTATTTTTTTAGGTTCACCGCCAGGTTTTTATAGCGTTAGGTACCCCCATATACTACCCAATAATGGTTTTAACCCCCTGATTGCCCCTAGTTAACCCTTTCACCAGCGATCACAGTATAAGTGTCACTGGTGACGCTGGTTAGCCAGTTAGTTATTTAGGTTCCCCGTCAGGTTTTTATATAGTGTCAGGGACCCCCATATACTACCTAATAAAAATTTGAACCCCCTGATTGCCCCTAGTTAACCCTTTCACCAGTGATCACCGTATAAGTGTTACTGGTGACTCTGGTTAGTTTGCTTTTTATAGCATCAGGGCACCTACCATTTATTACCCAATAAAGGTTTAACCCCCTGATCACCCGGCGGGTGATATCAATTAGGTTTTAGGGTCAGGGTCTGCGTCCCCCCAGGCAGCGCTAGGTTAGTGCCAGTACCGCTAACACCCACGTGCAAAGCATAAACCTCCCGTAGTGGTATAGAATCTGAACAGATCAATATCTGATCTGATCAGATCTATACTAGCGTCCCCAGCAGTTTAGGGTTCCAAAAAAACGCATTGTTAGCGGGATCAGCCCAGATACCTGCTAGCACCTGCGTTTTGCCCCTCTGCCCAGCCCACCCAAGTGCAGTATCGATCGATCACTGTCACTTACAAAACACTAAACACATAACTGCAGCGATTGCAGAGTCAGGCCTGATCCCTGCGATCGCTAACAGTTTTCTTGGTAGCATTTTATATTTAAATCCGGAAGGCAGTGCTTGGTTTTCGGGGTCCCATACGTGGCTAGGCTCCCAAAAAGTCCCCCACATGTGGTATCCCCATACTCGGGAGAAGCAGCAGAATTTATTTTGGGGTGTAATTTGACTTATGCCCATAGCATGTGTGAGCAATATATCATTTAGTGACAACTTTGTGCAAAAAAAAAAATTTTTTTAAATTCCTGCAACTTGTGGCAAAATATAAAATATTTCATGGACTCAACATGCCTCTCAGTAAATAGCTTGGGGTGTCTACTTTCCAAAATGGGGTCATTTGGGGGGGGGGTTTGTGTTATTTTGGCATTTTATGGCCTTCGAAACTGTGATAGGTAGTGAGGAGTAAAATCAAAAATTTGCACCCTTAGAAACCCTGAAGGCAGTGATTGGTTTTCGGGGTGCCGTACGCAGCTAGACTCCCAAAAAGTCCCACACATGTGGTATCCCCGTACTCAGGAGAAGCAGCAGAATATATTTTGGGGTGCAATTCCACATATAACTATGGCATGTGTGAGCAATATATCATTTAATGACAACTTTTTGTAAACTTTTTTTTTTTGTGTCATTATTCAATCACTTGGGACAAAAAAATTTTTTCAATGGGCTCAACATACCTCTCCACAACTTCCTTGGGGTGTCTACTTTCCAAAATGGGGTCATTTGGGGGGGTTTTGTGTTATTTTGGCATTTTATGGCCTTCAAAACTGTGATAGGTAGTGAGGAGTGAAATCAAAAATTTGCACCCTTAGAAATCCTGAAGGCAGTGATTGATTTTCGGGGTACCGTACGCGGCTAGACTCCCAAAAAGTCCCACATATGTGGTATCCCCGTACTCAGGAGAAGCAGCAGAATATATTTTGGGGTGCAATTCCACATATAACTATGGCATGTGTGAGCAATATATCATTTAGTGACAACTTTTTGTAAACTTTTTTTTTTTTGTGTCATTATTCAATCACTTGGGACAAAGAAAAAATATTCAATGGGCTCAACATGCCTCTCCACAACTTCCTTGGGGTGTCTACTTTCCAAAATGGGGTCATTTGGGGGGGGGGTTTGTACTGCCCTGCCATTTTAGCACCTCAAGAAATGGGATAGGCAGTCATAAATTAAAAGCTGTGTAAATTCCAGAAAATGTACTCTAGTTTGTAGACGCTATAACTTTTGCGCAAACCAATAAATATACGCTTATTGACATTTTTTTTTACTAAAGACATGTGGCTGAATAAATTTTGCCCTAAATGTTTGACTAAAATTGAGTTTATTCGATTTTTCTTATAACAAAAAGTAGAAAATATCATTTTTTATCAAAATTTTTGGTCTTTTTCCATTTATATCACAAAAAAATTAAATCGCAGAGGCAATCAAATACCATCAAAAGAAAGCTCTATTTGTGGGAAGAAAAGGACGCAAATTTCGTTTGGGTACAACATTGCATGACCGCGCAATTACCAGTTAAAGCAGTGCAGTGCGAAATTGTAAAAAGACCTCTGGTCCTTAGGGTGTTTATTGGTCCGGGGCTGAAGTGGTTAAAAATCTCCATAGGCGATGCTTTAAATTTTTTTACAGGTTACATGTTTAGAGTTACACTGGAGGTCTAGTGCTAGAATTATTGCTCTCGCTCTAACATTTGCAGCGTATGTAACCTGTGTGTATCTGGCTCTGATACTGGCCAGTGCCTCACCAGCCACTTGCTACCGGAGGACCTGTCATCTTTCCAAGTACCATGCCTAATGACTGGCTGCTTTGTGTATGAAACTTGTACTTGGTTACTCTTAGCAACTGCACTTTTCTTTTCTTGCCAAATTAACCCTTTGTAATGGTGTTACATACCCCTTAATGCATTTACAGACCCTGGTTCTTTTGATACACCAGAACCCACATGCACCCCTTAGAGTAACTTCAGACCAGGCTCATAATTGTTTGTGTAACTTTACTGAACAGGTTGCAGCATACAAATATGACAAATGTCCTTGCCCTAATCCTAACTATTGTGGTGTGGCTTCCCAGGCATACCTTTGTGAGACGAGTCCAATATGGCATTGCCCATGACTTGGATGTCTAGAAAAGTTTTGGTGTCTTTAGCAGCAGTCCTGATTACACGTACAGACAGAACCCAATTCAGCTAGAAGATCTGACCAAGAAGGACCCTGGGCCTCAGCCTTCCCCCTTTTTTAAAGCACAGGTGGGCCAGCTAGGACCAAAAAGCCTGGAAACAGAACTTGCACAAGTGGGCTAAAACAGTTATAAACCCTCAAGGTTTTTCATCTTAATGCATTCTATGCATTAAGGTAAAAAAATCTTCTGTCACTCAGCAGTCCCCCCGAGCCCCCCATTATACTTATCTGAGCCCTGTGTTTCCCATGATTGGAAAGAGCACACAAGCTCCAGCCGGTGTTTCATGTCCTGATTCATGTCCTGATTGGATAGATTGATAGCAGCTCAACCATTGGCTCCCGCTGCTGTTAATCAAATCTGGGGGCTGGGCCAAGTCCTTCTTTCTGTGTCAACAGACGCAGAAGCAGGACATGGGAGCGCACCTGCACGGGTGTCCCGAAGGAGAGCACTTCCCCAACTCGAGAAGAGGAGATGGAGTAGTTTGTCAAGCCAAAAACATCGCTGAGGGACCCCAGGAGAGGAGGATCGGGGCCACTCTGTGCAAATCAAGTGCACAGAGGAGGTAAGTATGACATGGTTGTTTTTTTGTTTTTAAATCCTGAACCTTTACAACCCCTTTAAGGCAGTTCTTGAAATAATGGTGGCCACACAAAATATTGACACTTTGGGCCCAATTTGGATATTTTCACTTAGAGGTGTACTCACTTTTGTTGCCAGCGGTTTAGACATTAATGGTTGTGTGTTGAGTTATTTTGAGGGGACAGCAAATTTACTATTAATCAAGTTGTACACTCACTACATTGCATTGGGAGTTATTTACTAAAGGAAAATCCACTTGGCACTGCAAGTGCACTTGAAATTGCACTGAAAGTGCACTTGGAAGTAAAGTCGCCGTAGATCCGAGGGGGACATGCAAGGAAAATAAAAAACAGCATTTTAGCTTGCACGTGATTGGATGATAAAATCAGAAGAGCTTCCACTCATTTCAGATTTACCCCTTCGATTCACAGCGACTGCACTTCCAAGTGCACTTGCAGTGCAAAGTGGATTTGCCTTTCGTAAATAACCCCCATTGCAGTAAAGTGTAATTTCTTCAGTGTTGTCACATGAAAAGATAGAATAAAATATTTACAAAAATGTGAGGGGTGTACTCACTTTTGTGAGAAACTGTAGCTGTAGAGCTTCATGAAACAATATGTGAACACGACATAAATGACAAATGCTAAAATAAATCATTAGTATGGTTCTATGGTTATTTGAAATTGTTAATCATTAAATGTCTAGTATGTCCTTAACTCTCGGTAATATAAAATCCTTGCAAATTCCATTCAGTACAGGAATGTTACAGTCAGAGGCACACTCCTTTCTCTAAAAACAAACAGAAGGTAGGCGTCTTCCTGAATCATTCATTGTTGCACCACCTCTGGAAGTTACCTGTCTCCCTTAAGTCATAAGAAAATGTCATCCTGGTTTTATGAATGAAAAATTTGTCTATTTACCTTTAGCCTAGTTTTGTGCTGTTTTACACTCAGGGCTTGTGGCAGGATGTTCAACCGTAAAAGCTACGTTTATCTTTGTAAAAAAAAAATAGTAATAAATGCAAATATTTGTGCAGGAAAAAAATGTGCATTATTTTTTTTCCACAGGAGCCTCATGGGTGCAATGTCAGTCTTCTGCAGACACTGCCCTCGACCATAAGTCTGCCCGAGTCCATAATTCTGTATGGGCTATCAGTTCCAGAGCTGTAAGAAGTGTGAATGGACTACGAGGGTGCTGATCAGCATTCGCGAGGTCCATTGATACTACAAGTCTCTCTTCCATGGAGGCAGATGAAATTTGTAGTTTACTCATTCACAAATCACTGTTTTTTAATTGTGACAGCCGCTGCTGGAGGGGTAAAAATTCCTGGGAAGGAAGGATAAGGGGGTGAGGGGGGTGTGCTGTACTGGAACATGTTACAATACGCATGTAACAATTTAACACGTAACATGTTTCAAAAGCTGAACCTATCTTTTAATTTGTAAGAAACTGTTTGTAGACACAAATCAGCCTAATTCACACAAGCCATCTGTGTTTAAGTAAAATAAATGCAGGAGACTCATGTTAATGAGGGCTAACTAAAACCGAAATGGGAAGTATAAAAAAACATTATACCCAGATCATATTCTTCTTCATTTAAATGTACTTAAATGTACTTGCGTTTACATGCATTTAGAAGTTCACACCAGAAATCGAACAGGAATGCGCTGTGAGATTTATGTGCCATTCAGTGCATTCAGCCCATTCATTTGAATGAGGTGAAATTGCACTGGATTGCACTGGATTGCACCAAAGTAGTGCATGCGCTAAGTTTTAAAAATACACTGAAACCTGATTGCATTACACTGCGGTACCATGCAGGCAAATGCATGAAGTTGTGCATGTCATTTAAAGTCTCAATTACCCTTTTCTTTTACTTTTTAACAATATATAATTTATATAGAGTTTGAGAATACTATAATTTCTATGTTTGCAAATTTGGTCCCTACAAGATGTCTTTGATTTACAAGCTTTCCTGGATGCTGTTTATTTGGAACACCACGTGGAAAAATGTTGTTTAATGCTGATAAATATACAAGCACACACGTATGTGTTAACAAGGGTTATAACATTTTCATTTTGTTTGCCTTCCATTGGATCAACTGTGGTTCTAATTAAAGTGCTATTGGTGTAGAATCATGAAAAAAGACCAAGTGGTGCATTGTCTGCCCCAATTTATTTTTATTTTTTTACTATTAAATCTGAGTATAGATCTATGTTCATCCCAAGCCTGTTTAAATCCACTTCCTGTTTACTGGCTACATCTACTAGAAGCCTATTCTAAGCATCAACTACTCTCTGTAAAATAATAATTTCTAAGGTTATTTTTGAACTTTCTGCTAGTTTGAGATCATGTCGCCATGTTCTTGATCTTGGTTTCATACTAAAAATACTGCCTTCCTGAACCCTATTCACCCCTCTTATATTTTTTTCAATAAAAGTTTTTTATTGTTGCACAAATAAAATTTAACAGAATATATTGTCGTAAATAACACTGGAGTCCTACAAAGGAACTATAAAGATTGGAATAACACACATGACCTACAGCAGGAGAGTGAGAGGTCCAATAAGCACCCAGTGGGAAGTAAAAGTGATATACCTTCCCTGCCCGTGTTTGCTAGACCACGTGTCTGTGGTCAGATGTATCTTGGCATCGACACTGTGTGCCAGAGATACATTCACTTGCCGCTGAACATGGCCATATAGCTCTGGGATGCCCTTCTGTGAGAAATACTTCCTTCCTGGGACCTTCCATTGTGGTGTTCCAATGGCCACAAATTTTCGAAAGGCCTCCGAGTCCACCAGTTTATATGGCAGTAGTTGGCGGGCTATCAGTTCTGACAAGCCAGCCGTCAACCGTTGGGCAAGAGGGTTATCCGGCGTCATCATTTTTTTTACGCTCGAACATTAGGCTCACGGAAGCCTGCTTTTTTGCAGAAAAACGGGAGCTTGGCGTTATGGAAGGTGGAGTGGAGGACAATTGTGAGGAGAGAGGAGAAGGAGAAGTAGAAGACGAGGCTGCACGGTGAGAGCCTGGAGTGTGGCTTTGTGTGTTCCGTTGCTCCCACTGGGCTCGGTGATGGCTGCTCATGTGCCTTCTTAAGGCGGTCATCCCTAGGTGAGTGTTGGGCTTACCGCGACTAATGCGTTGACTGCAAAGATTGCAGATGGCAACACTATTGTCAGCAGCGGACACGTTAAAAAAAGCCCACACTGCGGAGCCATGTGCCGTCATCCTGGGAGTGCCAGATGTGACCGTACATGGTCGATGCCTTGCTCCTGATACATTAGCAGTCTGCTTTGTCCCTCCTGTGCAATGTAAGTTATTCCTGCTTCTCCTCCCTATCTGCTGGTCCATATCTCCCTCTGAACTCCCCTCCTCTTCCTCTCTTGTGGGCACCCACGTGACATCACTAGACACGTCATCATCAACGTCACCTTCCCCACCGCTATAAGTAGAGATCTCGGAGTAGGCAGCAACACCGGGGACCAACCTCCTCCTTGGGCTGATCTGGGTACTGTTGTCAGACTGCTGAGTGGCGGTTCTTGCTACCTCCTCTTCCTGATCCAATGCCAAGAGTGGCTGCGCATCAGAAATGTCTTGATATGGATCGGAAAATAATTCCTGTGACTCAAGCTGAAGGTATGTGGTGGTGGTGGTGGTGGTGTTGTTGGTGGTAGTGTCTTTAGGGGTGCACATAGCAGAGAGTGAAGAAGAGGGTGCAGATCAAGAGCATGAGGAGGGTGCAGAAGTGTAAGGCTGAGTGAGCCACTCAACCAAGTCTGGTGCATCCTTTAAAGTAATTGAACGCACCTTCTGCAACTTCCCACTTTGGCTCAAGCCTGTTGCTCCTGCCCTACCCCTACCACCCCTGTGGAAGGGCCAGCCTCTTCCTCTGCCTGTCATTTTTTAAATGACCCTGTGACAAAACTCTCAGTCCCTATACTGATAAAGGACTGCTGCAGTATAGGGCAGCAGTCAGCAGTAGTGCACCTCAACCCTATGTATTGTGGACCTATACCAGTCCTTAAGGAATAGCAGACTGTACCTCACTCAACCCTATGCACTGTAGTACGCTATACCTTACCAGTCCTTATAAGGACCTTTGTGGAACTAGTAGGTTGTGAATGATTAGCAGACTGTACCTCAGTCCCTATACTGGTAAAGGACTGCTGCAGTATAGGGCAGCAGTCAGCAGTAGTGCACCTCAACCCTATATATTATGAACCTATACCAGTCCTTAAGGAATAGCAGACTGTACCTCACTCAACCCTATGTACTGTAGTACCCTATACCTTACCAGTCCTTATAAGGACCTTTGTGGAACTAGTAGGTTGTGAATGATTAGCAGACTGTACCTCAGTCCCTATACTGATAAAGGACTGCTGCAGTATAGGGCAGCAGTCAGCAGTAGTGCACCTCAACCCTATATATTGTGGACCTATAGCAGTCCTTAAGGAATAGCAGACTGTACCTCACTCAACCCTATGTACTTTAGTACGCTATACCTTACCAGTCCTTATAAGGACCTTTGTGGAACTAGTAGGTTGTGAATGATTAGCAGACTGTACCTCAGTCCCTATACTGATAAAGGACTGCTGCAGTATAGGGCAGAAGTCAGCAGTAGTGCACCTCAACCCTATATATTATGAACCTATACCAGTCCTTAAGGAATAGCAGACTGTACCTCACTCAACCCTATGTACTGTAGTACCCTATACCTTACCAGTCCTTATAAGGACCTTTGTGGAACTAGTAGGTTGTGAATGATTAGCAGACTGTACCTCAGTCCCTATACTGATAAAGGACTGCTGCAGTATAGGGCAGCAGTCAGCAGTAGTGCACCTCAACCCTATATATTGTGGACCTATACCAGTCCTTAAGGAATAGCAGACTGTACCTCACTCAACCCTATGTACTTTAGTACGCTATACCTTACCAGTCCTTATAAGGACCTTTGTGTAACTAGTAGGTTGTGAATGATTAGCAGACTGTACCTCAGTCCCTATACTGATAAAGGACTGCTGCAGTATAGGGCAGCAGTCAGCAGTAGTGCACCTCAACCCTATATATTGTGGACCTATACCAGTCCTTAGAGAATAGCAGACTGTACCTCACTCAACCCTATGTACTGTAGTACCCTATACCAGTCCTTATAAGGACCTTTGTGGAACTAGTAGGTTGTGAATGATTAGCAGACTGTACCTCAGTCCCTATACTGATAAAGGACTGCTGCAGTATAGGGCAGCAGTCAGCAGTAGTGCACCTCAACCCTATATATTGTGGACCTATATCAGTCCTTAAGGAATAGCAGACTGTACCTCACTCAACCCTATGTACTGTAGTACCCTATACCTTACCAGTCCTTATAAGGACCTTTGTGGAACTATTAGGTTGTGGATGATTAGCAGATTGTACCTCAGTCCCTATACTCATAAAGGACTACTGCAGCAGAAGGGCAGCAGTCAAGTATAATATTCTTTCTATATTTGGAAGAAAGAATATTATACGTGTACAAGCCTATTACCATACCAGTCCTGAAAAGAACCTTTGTGGACCTAATAGTAACAGCTACTGATTAAACTGACTGTCCCTCACTGCCACACACAGCTTCCTGCCTGTCCCTATCTAAACTGACAAAACACAGGCTGCTGGAACAATAACTTGAATAGCACTCAAAACTATATCCTGTACTACTTTACCATACCAGTCCTGAAAAGGACTTTTGTGGACCTAATAGTAACAGCTAATGATTAAACTGCCTGTCCCTGCTGCATACAGCGTCCTGTCCCTCTCTCTACACTGACAAAAGACAGGCTGCTGCAACAATCACTAGCACAGCAGTGCCTCAAACCTATATCCTGAACTACACCTAACACCTATACCATACCAGTCCTTAAAAGAACTTTTGTGGACCTAATAGCTAGTGATTTGGGTCACTGCAGTCTCTCCCTGCTCCACACAGCAACCTCTCCCTATAGTGACAGAAGAAAGAATGTAAAATGGCCGCCGGATCGGGTCTATTTATAAGTTAGGGGGAATGTCCAAGTGTCCATGTGCTGTAATGTCTCAATTGGCTGTCCTGTACCCCATGATGGATGTGTCATTATAGGTCAAAGTTCTTTTACACAGTAAACACGGAAGTCCGCCGGGCGAACGGCGGCAATAGTCCGCCGATCGGGCGGACCACTAACAGCCGAAATTCGCCACAAAACAACCGCCGGCGAACCGTTCGGCCATCCCTACTCTCAAACCCTATGTTAGAGGGGTCTGTATTAGTCAAGCATCTCATATACGTAAGCAAAAACAACAACTTCATAAACCCCTAGAGCAGGCATGTCCAAAGTCCGGCCCGCGGGGCAATCGCGGCCCGCAGTCCGGTTTTGAACGGCCCGCCTGGTGTGCTGCGGGATCAAGGCTGTCAAATGAGCCGATCCCCGACACTGTGTGAAGCTCCGTCGGCTTCAAAAGTGAAAGTAAAGTGCAGAGGAGTGTGCTGTGCTCTCTGCTTCCCCCTACAGTGCAGTACCCGGCTGAATGAGGAAATGGAATGGAAAGGTACTGTACTACAAGCTAGATTCGTTTTAAAAAGGCTTTATTTATGTGTATGTGTGTGTGTGTGCATGTGTGTCTGTATGTATGTATGTGTGTGCATGTGTGTCTGTATGTGTGCATGTGTGTCTGTATGTATATGTGTGCATGTCTGTCTGTATGTATGTGCATGTGTGTCTGTATGTATGTGCATGTGTGTCTGTATGTGTATGTGTGCATGTGTGTCTGTATGTGTGTGTGTGCATGTGTGTCTGTATGTGTGTGTGTGTGTGTGCATGTCTGTCTGTATGTGTGTGTGTGCATGTCTGTATGTATGTATGTATGTGTGTGCATGTCTGTCTGTATGCATGTGTGTGCATGTGTGTCTGTATGTATGTGTGCATGTGTATCTGTATGTATGTGTGTCTGTGCATGTGTGTGCATGTCTGTATGTATGTGTGTGCATGTGTGTCTATATGTGTGTGTGTGTGCATGTCTGTCTGTATGTATGTGTGTTTGTGTATGTGTGTCTGTATGTGCATGTGTGTCTGTGTGTGTGTGTGTGTGTGTGTGTGCATGTGTGTGTGTGTGTCTGTGCATGTATGATTGCATGTGTGTGTGTGTCCATGTATGTCTGTATGCATGCGTATGTGCATGTGTGTCTGTATGTATGCGTATGTGCATGTGTGTCTGTATGTATGTGCGTGTATGTCTGTCTGTATGTGTGTGCATGTATGTGTGTCTGTATGTGTGTGCAGCATGTGTGTCTGTATGTATCTGTGTGCATGTATGTGTGTGTGTGTGTCTGTATGTATGTCTGTATGTGCGTGTATGTATGTGCGTGTATGTCTGTATGTATGTGCCTGTATGTATGTATGTATGTGTCTGTATGTATGTAAGTATATGCATGTGTCTATATGTGTATGCATGTGTCTGTATGTGTGTATGTCTGTGTGTATGTGTATGCATGTGTGTTACTTTTAATCCAGACCCCCCCCCCCCCATTCTTGTACCATCAGAACTGCTTTTGTGGTGCTTGTGTGTGTGATAGCAGCCAGGATTGCTGCTCCTCTGAAAAGCAATCCATATACAGATCGCTTTTCAGAGGCATTTGAAAGGTGGTAAAGAGGCATTATGTTGCCTCCTTACCACCTGTTTTAAGCCCGTAAATGTAGCATCACTATACCGCAACTGTGCAGTCCACACAGTTGCGGGGTAGTTGCAGTGCAGGCCCATTCACCCTGAGCATACCTCCAGCTGCAGCCACAGCATGTGTACACCCCCAGCTGCTCCCTCTGCAGCTAAAGGGGGAGAAGTTGGGGGTGGTAAAAACAGCTTAACCATGTAGTTTTACTGCCCCTCCAATAAGCCCTTGGCTCACATCTGCATGGCTGCATGCTGTGTGTAGGGCAGCCCATGCATTTCAATGGGCTTCCATACCCACAAAAATGCAGGGAAAGAAGTCCCAGAGCTTTTTGTTTTTTTTAATTGCGCTGCACCAAAAGCACCCCATGTTTCCAATGTGTGGGGTACCATTAAGACCTAACGGTACCCCTAAAGAACAGAGCATTCGTCTGTGTGTCGGGCAAACGAGCGCGACAAAGGCACAAGAATTTTTGTTGGGCCAGGTATGAGTGCTCGAATGACCGAATTTTAATGGTTCAAAGAATGTCAGGCAAAATGGTCGGCCCTCACACATGTTCACTTCATCGAATCTGGCCCTCTTTGAAAAAAGTTTGGACACCCCTGCCCTAGAGGAAGCATTTTACAAAGCTTCTGAAACTTTTCAAGCTTCAGCATCCAGACATAATAAACTAAATTATGATAAATCACGCATAGAATTTGACCTTTTTTTAACAGAATCAGCCGAGAAAACTTTATGCAAAACTAAACACACCTTTTACATGCAAGCTAACAAGCCAACTACATTTCTGGCTTTAGCACTACGAAAGACGAATTACACCCCGAAACCTATCCGCCTAAAAATTGCTAAAGATATCTATACTAGCAACCCACTGAAAATCCTTAACGAATTCAAGAAAAAACTAACAGAACTATACAAAGAAACACGGGCAGGGAAGGTATATAACTTTTACTGCCCACTGGGTGAGCCTTCTGACGGCCGTCAAGCATGTAACCCATGGCACCCGTGTAGATTTGGTTTTACCACCACGGATTGCATGCAGGCCTGCCTCTTCTTCTCCTCCTCCTACTCCATCCTCCTCCCTCTCCTCCTCGGCTGACTCCTCCTTTTCCGCTGCTAGCGTCTCTTCCGCTGCGCCGTCCAAGCAGGGCCAGATTAAGAACATTGTGGGCCTGGTGCTGAGGATTTTGATGGGGCCTTTTATAAACAATAAATAAATAAAAATGCAAACTATTTTTTGTTATAACAAATTAAATGAAAGAGAGAGAGGGGATGAAAGAGGTGTGAGGGGTAAGGGAGGGAGGATGAGAGAGAAAGGGGGGGATGGGAGAAAGAGGGAATGACATCAACGCAGCCTGGCCAAGGCAAATGACGGAAGGCACAGAACCCAGAACGAAGACCGGGTGAAGATGGAAGTGCCCGGGCCCCGCCGGACTGATCACAGCACAGCACTGGAGGTCTGACAGGTAAGTGTACCCTAATGTGCTAATATGCTGGGCACACTTGTACATTATGGCATAACCTCCCCAAGGGCCTCTAAAAAGTAGTAATGTTAGAAAAGTTTACTACCGCTTTACTATCACCGGAGCCTCTCATGGGGCCCTACTGACCCTGTGGCCCTTGGGCAGTGCCTAAGTACATGGTTGTCAACATTTCAAATATATTTTAGGGTTGCTTTTTTTACAAGTGCTATATTTAGAGTAGCTGACATCCCCCGTGTTCCTCTATACATCACAATAGTCATTACAAAATAAAATAAGTACTAATAATGGGGCAGAACAAATATGAGGACTGTGAGATTTCCTTTAGTTGAACTGACAAAAGTGCCCATTCTAGAGCTGGTAACATTGAGGAACATATAATTTTAACATATAATTTTAAAGAACAGTTTTTTGTGGGTAAGAGGCATAAGGGAGGAGTGTGGATGGTATAAAAGTGGGAAGTATGTGCAGGTGAGGGAGAGGAATGTGGAAGTTCTAACAGTGGGCACTATGTACATGAGAGGAGTGCAGAGGGTATGGCAGAAGGCACTATGTACAGGAGAGGAGTGTGAAGGGTAAGACAGTGGGCAGTATGCACAGCAGAGGAGTGTAGAGGGTATGAAATTGGGCACTATGTATAAGAGAAGAGTGTGGAGGGTATGACAGTGGGCACTATGTACAGGAGAGTAGGACAGTAAGCAGTAATTACAGGAGAGGAGTGTGGAGGGAGGATATGACGGTGGGCACTATGTATAGGAGAGGAGTATGGAGGGTATGAAAGTTAGTAGTATGTACAGGAGTGGAGGGTATGATAGTGGGCACTATGTATAGGAGAGAAGTGTTGGAGGTATGGCAGTGGGCACTATGTATAGGAGAGAAGTGTTGGAGGTATGACAGTGGGCACTATGTATAGGAGAGGAGTGTGGAGGGTATGACAGTGAGTAGTATGTACAGGAGAGGAGTATGGAGGGTATAGCGGTGGGCACTATGTATAGGAGAGGAGTATGGAGGGTATGGCGGTGGGCACTATGTATAGGAGAGGAGTATGGAGGGTATGTCGGTGGGCACTGTATAGGAGAGGAGTGTGAAGGGTACGACAGTGGACACTATGTACAGGAGAGAAGTGTATGACAGCGGGCACTATGTATATGAGAGGAGTATGGAGGGTATGATAGTGAGTAGTATGTACAGGAGAGGAGTGTGGAGGGTATGACAGTGGGCACTATGTATAGGAGAGAAGTGTTGGAGGTATGGCAGTGGGCACTATGTATAGGAGAGAGGTGTTGGAGGTATGACAGTGGGCACTATGTATAGGAGAGGAGTGTGAAGGGTATGACAGTGAGTAGTATGTACAGGAGAGGAGTATGGAGGGTATAGCGGTGGGTACTATGTATAAGAGAGGAGTATGGAGGGTATGGCGGTGGGCACTATGTATAGGAGAGGAGTATGGAGGGTATGTCGGTGGGCACTGTATAGGAGAGGAGTGTGAAGGGTACGACAGTGGACACTATGTACAGGAGAGAAGTGTATGACAGTGGGCACTATGTACAGGTGAGGAGAGTGTAGGATATGACAGCGGGCGTTATGTATAAGAGAGAAGTGTGGAGGGTATGACAGTGAGCAGTATGTACAGGAGAGAAGTGTGGAGAGTATGACAGTGGACACTATGTATAGGAGAGAAGTGTGGAGAGTATGACAGTGGACACTATGTATAGGAGAGAAGTGTGGAGAGTATGACAGTGGACACTATGTATAGGAGAGAAGTGTGGAGAGTATGACAGTGGGCACTATGTATAGGAGAGAAGTGTGGAGAGTATGACAGTGGGCACTATGTATAGGAGAGAAGTGTGGAGAGTATGACAGTGGGCACTATGTATAGGAGAGAAGTGTGGAGAGTATGACAGTGGGCACTATGTATAGGAGAGAAGTGTGGAGGGTATGACAGTGGACACTATGTATAGGAGAGAAGTGTGGAGAGTATGACAGTGGGCACTATGTATAGGAGAGGAGGATGAAGTAATCTGGGAAGGAAAAATGTAAAGTTTTGTGGAAGGATGTTTAGGGGCTGTGTAGTGGTTAAGCGGGCCAGACATGGATTGAAATTACACCAATTAGGCAGAGACCAGCCATAGTCGATCTATGTATGGGCTAGCTGGTTTTACACAAGTCAACCTATTAACCGACTTGAGTGCAACCAGCCTGTCAGGTTTTCCCCAAAATAATCAGTGCTGCCACCTATAGTTAGCAACACTAATCATTGTATTCACTGGCAGAACACAATAACACTGCGGGAGTGATTGAATAACACTGCGGGAGTGATTGCCCCATTCACAGGGCAGCAGGTGAGAGGGTGTGTGGGGACAGGCTGGGAGAGATACTAGTCAGTCCCTGGGTAGGCACCGGTTAGTATCAGAGCCAGATACACACAGGTTACATACGCCAAGATCATTAGAGCGAGAGCAATAATTCTAGCACTAGACCTCCTCTGTAACTCTAAACATGTAAACTGTAAAAAAATGTAAAGCATCGCTTAGTACACAACAAGAAATCGTCCTAACTTTAGTGTTTTTTTTTATGAATGAAACAGTTTCTTTCCAACATAAAAAGTTGCAAATACCACCATTTTATTCCATAGGGTCTCTGCTAAAACAATATATAATGTTTGAGGGTTCTGAGTAATTTTCTAGCATAAAAAAATGATGATTTTTACATGTAGGAGAGAAGTCTCAGAATGGGCCTGGTTGCCAAGGGGTTAATTATCATAAGTAATATACAAATAATTATTATGAGCTCTGTGAGTTCATCCTCTCAGTCTGCTGCAGAGTGTTCCAGCTTGTATTTATACTGCCGCTCTGTATGTAGCTTCTGACAGGCTGCGCAAGGAACCCTGTATCTCCGGAACCATAGATGATAGCAGCCCCATATTTTAACCAGTGCTGGGGTGGGTCTTTAGCTACATACCCACCAAATATGGGGTCTCTGTGACTCCTGGTCGCCGAGCTACAATCCTCTAGGTCGATCTTTTTTTTTTTTTTTTTTTTGATTTTTTTTTTTTTTGGGCAAATGGGCCTATCTTGAGAAAGGGGCCTGGAGCTGCAGCTCCAATAGCCCCTATGTTAATCCGGCCCTGCGTCCAAGCTCCCCAGAACCTATTCAACATGCCAGGTGAGATGTTGCCATGCTGTGCTGCGTCTGTTGTGCCTGGAAGCCAAGAGCCACACTGGCCCTGCACTCCTTTCAGCTTTGCGTTCACAGGCGGATCAGTGGCTAACACCGCTCAATTTGACAGTTGGTAAAGTGGTGTGTGACCACGGTGGCAATCTGCTTAGCGCATTGAAACAGGGCAAAATTACACAAGTGCCATGCATGGCACACATCTTAAACTTGGTTGCAGCGATTTGTTGTCAAATACCCTGGGGTCCAGGGCATCTTGCGGCAGGCAAGGAAAATCTCTGCCCATTTCAGAAGATCTTACGCGGCCATAGCTCGCCTTGCTGACATTCAGCGGCGACACAATCTGCCGGTCAGACGTCTTATTTGTGATTGCCCGACGCGATGGAACTCAACCTTCTACATGCTTGATAGGCTGCTCCAGCAGAAACGTGCAGCTAACGTCTACCTGTATGAACTCTGCGGCAGAACAGGTTCTGGGGAGCTTGGTTTTTTCACCCCGCCAGTGGCTGCTCATGCGCGATGCATGCAGACTTCTGCGGCCATTTGATGAGATCACCAAACTGGTCAGTCGCAGCCATGGCGCCATCAGTGACATCGTACCTTATGCCTTCTTTATGGAGCGTGCATTGTGTCGTGTCATTGATCAAGCCGTGGAGGAGCAGGAGCAGGAAGATGAGGAAGTCGCAATGCTGGATGAATTCCCAGGGGGGGCTACTCTATCTGAGACAAGTCAACAACAGGAGTCTGAAGAGGAGTCAGAGGAGGATGGTGCCGGAGCGGATGAGGAGGAGCAAGAAGAGCATGCTTTAAACCTTTCTGGGATCGCTGTTGTCGTGCGTGGATGGGGAGAGGAGAACGAGGAGGACGACATTATCCTGGATGATGAGCAGGAGCCAGGCCACCACACTGCTTCCAGTTTAGTGCAAATGGGGGACTTCATGCTCCAGTGTTTTTTAACAGGGACCCCTGTATAAAAAGCATAAAGGACCAGTACTAGGTGGCAACGTACTTAGACCCCCGATACAAACACAAAATGGCGGAAATGTTACCACCATCACAGAGGGCTGTCAAAATGGAGCACTTACAGACCTTGCTTCAAGAAATGCTGCATTCTGCTTTTGTGTGTGCTGGCAGAGGAGGAATTCCCACTCCCAGTGAAAGAGTTGTGGGTACCAATCCAACAGCCCCTGCAAGAAGAGGGCGGTTTGAAGATGTGTTGGTGACTTCTGATATGAGGTCATTCTTTCAGCCGACCCATCGACAGGTGTCACCCAGATCCAGCATCAGGGAACGCCTAGACCAGTGATGGCAAACCTTGGCACCCCAGATGTTTTGGAACTACATTTCCCATGATGCTCATTGCACTCTGCAGTGTTGTTGAGCATCATGGGAAATGTAGTTCCAAAACATCTGGGGTTTCAAGGTTCGCCATCACTGGCCTAGACCGACAGGTGTCCGACTACATCGGGTTAACGGCCGATGTGGATGCTCTGAGAAGTGATGAACCCCTGGACTACTGGGTGGGCAGGCTTGACCTCTGGCCAGAGCTTGCACAATTTGCAATGGAACTGTTGGCTTGCCCCTCATCCAGTGTCCTGTCCGAAAGGACGTTCAGCGCAGCAGGGGGGATCATGACCGATAAACGCACTCGCCTAGCTCACGACAGTGTTGACTACCTCACATTTATAAAAATGAATGAGGCATGGATCTCAGAGGAATTCAACACATGTGACCAGTAGACCATGTATATGCATAATTCTATAAACAATTTATTTAATCAAGCACACTGACTTTTTTTCTACCTTTGGCTCACTTCCTTGTACAAAAAAAGCACACCGTACTATATGCCCATACCCTCCTGTTTGAAGAGGTTGAGCGGTGTAATATTTTTGGGTCCCGCAGCGAGTTGCTGGTATCAGTGATGGTGTCAGTGCTCTCTATCTTGGTGCTGGTGTCAGTGCTCTCTCTCTCTATCTCGGTGCTGGTGTCAGTGCTCTCTCTCTATCTCGGTGCTGGTGTGGTGTCAGTGCTCTCTATCTCGGTGCTGGTGTAGTCTCAGTGCTCTCTATCACGGTGCTGGTGTCAGTGCTCTCTATCACGGTGCTGGTGTGGTGTCAGTGCTCTCTATCACGGTGCTGGTGTCAGTGCTCTCTCTCTATCACGGTGCTGGTGTCAGTGCTCTCTATCTTGGTGCTGGTGTCAGTGCTCTCTATCTCGGTGCTGGTGTCAGTGCTCTCTATCACGGTGCTGGTGTCAGTGCTCTCTCTCTATCTCGGTGCTGGTGTCAGTGCTCTCTCTCTATCTCAGTGCTGGTGTGGTGTCAGTGCTCTCTATCTCGGTGCTGGTGTGGTCTCAGTGCTCTCTATCACGGTGCTGGTGTCAGTGCTCTCTATCATAGTGCTGGTGTCAGTGCTCTCTATCTCGGTGCTGGTGTCAGTGCTCAATCTCTATCACGGTGCTGGTGTCAGTGCTCAGTCTCTATTGCGGTGCTGGTTTCAGACAGTGAGGGAGATAGCAGCGGAGAAGCCAATCAGCAGGCAGTGCCAGCACCATGGCTGAGGATCAGCACTGGACTGGCACCTCCGGACCACCGCAGTGGAGCCCTGCATAGGTTGGGCTAAGGTCAGAGGGAGGGGCTCAAGCACAGGTTGGCATACTGGGACACTAGCACAGGACTGTGCTGCCCTGACTATGGCACTGATCATCTCCTGCACTCCCTTCATAGCCCCTTCATCGCCTGCCCTGACCTTGCCTCTCCTCCATGGCTTTCATGCACTCCTGAATTGTCAAAATTTCACAGATAAAAAAAGAATGCTTGTCGTTGTCGATCCCAGATTCACTTAATACTTTTGTTATGTCAGTGCCCATGTTGTGGGACTATGTGTGCACAGCTAGTAAGTATTTTGTGGCTGAAAATATGACCTGGAGGTTTTTAAGGTTCGCCTGCCATTAAAGTCAATGGGGTCCACCGCGAACCTTGCGGTTCGCACACTTTTGGCCGCGTTCGCGGTTCGCATTTGCGAAACGTCCCATCGGAAGTTTGTCCATCACTATTCCCCAACATCTTTCCTAGCTTGGTCAAAAGCGGGATTAACGAGGGCATATCATTTCTATAAAACCCGGGTTATCACACCCTTTCCAACTCTCTGCGAAACATGTAATATCCTGCCCTCAGAAATGTTTAGGTACCTATTAATCAAAAATTTCCTGTCTACTAATACACCTTCAGACTCAACGTCTCCTAATCTCACTGAATTTGAAAAAGCTTGCAACAATGATCCTCATAGAAGAGGACTCCTCTCAGATATATATACTCAACTACTCTCACAGAACTCTTCATCCCCACTGACTTATACCAAAAAATGGGAAACAGACCTTCAATTACAACCAGAACAAATAAACTAGTCCCAAATATGGCATAATACCAAATCAGCTTCACCTAATATTGTCGCTCTTGAAACTAATTACAAAGTTCTCAGTAGATTGTACCTAGTCCCTGCCAGAATCTCCAAGTTTTCTCCACAATACCCGTCCCAATGCTTCCGAGGATGTTCAGCATTGGGAACACACATGCACATATGGTGGGAATGTAAAATAGTTGAATCCTTTTGGTTGGAGGTGTTTAAGATGCTTTCCACTATGTTTAATATACCTTTGCTTCCTTATCCAGCCACAGCACTCCTAAATGATAAACCAAATATTTTATCACACCGCCAGTTTAAACTTATGCTCTTCATAACCACAGCAGCCAAACAGACCATAGCGAAAGCATGGGAATCTGACTCACTCTGTATTTTGTCATTCAAGAACAGTATAACTCAGTTCATGATCCATGCAAAGACAGAAGCAATCTTACTTGGCAATTTATCGATGTATGAAGCCTTATGGAGACCATGGTTTGAGCATTTCCTACCTCCAGGATTCGATAATTCATTATTTCTTCTTTGAAGACATTATATGGACAACCTATAATGCTACTATAAACTATACCAGCGATGGCGAACCTTGGCCCCCCAGATGTTGGAACTACATGTCCCATGATGCTCATGTACTCTGCGGTGTAGTGGAGCATCATGGGAAATGTAGTTCCAAAACATCTGGGGTGCCAAGGTTTGCCATCACTGAACTATACCTATTACCTTTAATTAGTTGTTCTCTCTGGAAATTCCCCCATGTCCCACCCCCTTATCTCCTTACCCCCAACACTGTGCAGTTACTACCCCCTTCACTTACTACTTGACTTTCTTGAAGTATGAATAACTAAAAATAGTTGGAAATACTTATTTAATCTTCAGATGAAGCCAAGCCATATTGCAGGAACTTGGCCCTGGAACTATCTTCTGATTCTTTTCCAACTATCTTACTTCCTTTTCTCTGTCATACTTACTTTCCTGCACCTTACTTTACCCCACACTTCTTAATAAACTTATTCCATCCTCATACCTCCTAAAAGTTACCTTTAATTTGTATAATTCTTTTTTTCTGTATTCACTTATTATGATATAAACATTTAAGATATATTGTGTGTTACTTTTCATAACATAATCGCCTATGTGATGCATTACAATTGCCTGTTACCTTATATATCCAAAAATGTTATTATCTTTCTTTGTAAACCTGAACTATATTTAACTCAAAACAATAAAATATTTTAAAAGAGAAAAGAGGAGTGGAAGCATAGCAGGTATCAGTCTGTCAATGAGGAAAGTGTGTGTGTGGGGGGGGGGGGGGGGGGGGGGGTTGACAGTAGTAACTGGAAACAGGAAATTCCAACCAATATATAGGGGATGTCCTAGTGGTGATCTAATCGTGCATCTAAAAATGTAATACCATACCACTAGCACATACCAGATTCCATAGCAATGGAAAAAACATTAATATTGTTGTTTTTTCATTTTTCCATCAGCCAGTTTCATTTTTTATGGGCTATCTTTCTGCTAAATATTAGCCAAATAGGTTAATAAAGTTACAGCTCTGTGCATTATTAACTTAAAAGTCATGAAGGACACAGCAAGGAATGTGTGGTATTTGAGGTAAGAGGATGCTTACCATCATTTTCTACAGCTAAGAAAACAATGTGCAATAGTAATATAATTTTAAAGAAATCTATAGTATTCTTTTCTTATCGATTATATTTTAATCATTGTCATCTTCCTTAAAAGAAAAAACTTCACAAGAAAAACATGGAAGCAGCCATTAAAGCGGAGTTCCAATTAAAAAAATAAAAATAAAAATCAGAAGCTACAAATACTGCAGCTGCCGACTTTTAATAATCAGACACTTACCTCTCCCAGGGTCCAGAGATGCAGGGGAACGAAGCCCAGCTCGTCTCCCCCTCCTCTCTGCAGTGCCGGCATTGTCACTGTGGGCGCCCAGCTGTGGCTTCACAGCCAGGCACGCACTGCGCATGTGCGAGCCGCGCTGCGTGCTCTGACTGGCCAGGCAATCATCTGGGACCTTTGACCCTTCTGGCACCGTGGGTGCGCCAGGAGGAAGTAGGAGCTGGAACCCTCTAAAAAGAGGGTTTGCGTTCCCCCCCCCCAGCAAAAAAAAAATTACATGCCATATGTGGCATGTCAGGGGGTCACCGTCCCTTAAAGTGGAAGTTCCATTTTTGGGTGAAGCTTCGCTTTAATGTTTCTCTTTCTTAAAATGCAAGATGCCTGGTCAGTACACAGTCCTGAGAAATATACAGATAACATTATTAGAAGTAGTATAAAATATTAGAAATCATCTATTGATCTGAGGGAAATTAGTGCAAGAATGTTAGAATTTCACTCAGAAGGGGTTTCATCAGTTTTAGTATGTGAAAAGTGTAATACTCTGCATGTATATGTAGGAAAGACCATAACTTTCTAAAGAAGAAACTAGCCACTTTTAAGCCTTAGTTTCAAGGTTATTCCCCTGACTTACAGTTGAAACATCCCTTGAAGGCCTCATCGTGTGCATTATCAGATCTTCTACTCATGGTGGGCAGTCCTAAATGATACAGAGAATTGCACTAATGCAATAAGGTTGGTGCCACTCTCTGCATCATGTTATGTGAATGCAGAGTTGTCACAGTGACACCTCCTCAGAAGTCCATGAAGCCCCGCACTCACATGATGTCCTCAGTCTTCCAGGGTGAATGACTGAGGACCTCTAGTGGCATAAAGCTATTACTGTCAGAGATAGCACCAGAGTCAGCCTTTAAATGAAACTAACATACTTTTTTAGCATACTCTAGTGTGCTAGTGTTTAAGTTCAGGCAAATTTAGTTGCCTCATGGTAAGTATAAGCCTGGAAACTGGGTCAGGGTTTATTGCAGGTCAGGCTGGATGACTCATACAGGCAGGTCTCTGGTGCCTCCTCCTGGTTCTTGGAGTTTGGAGAAACTTCTAGAAGTTAGAGGGTGGAGGCCAGGAGGGTTGATCTGCATACTTAGGGGAACTTGGACAATCTCCAGGCAGTGGGCCTGTCAAGGTGGCTGAGGCAGCCCTTAAATATGGATGAGCCATGCCAGCAGGTGGAAGATGGAGTGCTGAGGAGACTGTTGGTGGCCTAGGTGGGGTTTACTAGGTCTAGGGGAGACCCTCTGCTCCTGGCTGGGCTCGATTTGGCTCAGGGGGATCCATTCAGCAGAGCAGTTTGACATGGAATCTTGCCTGAAAATCAGCAGAATCAAGGAGGACACACTGAGTACACCCAGGGACATTCAAGGGGAGAGACTGCCATATGTAGCAAGCTTTCTAAAATGACAGTGTAGTG
This sequence comes from Lithobates pipiens, assembly GCF_037356315.1. Lineage (NCBI taxonomy): Eukaryota > Metazoa > Chordata > Amphibia > Anura > Ranidae > Lithobates > Lithobates pipiens. The sequence continues at coordinate 251,455,473 of NW_027507718.1, read as the reverse complement.
CTTAATCCTTTTAATAACCCTGGCCTGGAAGGTCTTCATAGCAGCCAGAAGGGCTGGTAGTTCCCACAGTGTAGCTGGGAGCAGATCTACACAAGTAGAGGATACACTCCTGCATGCAGTTAGCGTCAAGCTCCTAGTCGGTAATGGGCTAAATCCACTGTGTGAGGAAAGGAGAGAAAACTGTTTGGGACCTTTTTGTACAGAGGAAAGAAGTTGTCCACTGTTGTTGTTCTTAATTCAAGTTGGGCATCCCATAAATCCCTTCAAGATGTTACCCCTGATAAAACATAAAAACAAAGCCAAGGGACTGACTTCTTGTGTCTGGACGTAAGTGAGGAATGCATGTTGCCTGGAGTAAGAGAGCCAGTTACCAGCAGCTCCTTCGGGGGTAGTGCTAAACTTCAAATTGAAAAATAGATTTATCTGGAGTTGGGAAGAGGGAATAGATAAAGAAATAGCCGAAAACAATTGGCTGTAGGCTGCACTGCCACGAAAAGTATCAGCAGTATAGGTATTTGATGGTGTTCCTGTTAGTACCATCTGAGGCAGCACACATGCAATACATAATGCTCCCCTACCTCATGGCAAGCCCATGTTTCAATGCACTCAATGTACTCCAGTCTGTAAGCATAGAAAATAAGAAAAGTCAGATATGTTAACAACATTCATATCAAAAGTTACTCTACACAGCTGTAAACAGAAGTTGTTTTACCTTCTTTCTTTAGATCCATTTTATATAATTATATTGTAATACCTGTAGGCCATTTGAACCTTTCCCTCCAGAAGCTAAACAACACCCAGTTAGAAACCTCCACATTCTGGCATGTTGGTGTAATTTGAAAACCAATGCTTTCACTCTTATGGCTTGTTTACAAGTGCAACTGGACTGGGGATGGTAAAACTCTGCAGTTGTTTTTACACCACCATGTTTTTACACCACCACCCCCCCCCCCCCCATTAAACACTCTCCCTCTTGCTGCAAGGGCAGTAGTCAGGGTTGTACACATGCCACATACACTATGCTGTGCTGCATGGTCGAGGCAGGAATTATACCCCTGTCGCACTAAGTGAGCTGTGTCACCGAGCATGGCCCATTCAATTAAACAAGGCACACGCTGCAACCAATCACACACAATGTGCAAGGTTACGATGCAGTTATCCAGTATCTAGGGGGTTAAAAAGGTGGTGAGGAGGAGATACAACTTATGCTCACCACCTGTCAAATGCTTTCTGAAGGGTAACGAGGAATGCAGGTCCCTCTTCAGATAGCAAATTAGTTGTTACCAAGTCTTTACAATGCTGGGAGCGAGCAGCCAATGGTTTTCACATCCTAGCAAAATAGCAGGAAGTTGGGATTGCTAACTGGGAGTTTTTCGGCAAGGTTCTAAGGGGGACCCAAATGGCCTACAGATATGACAATATAATGAATGAACATTTTACAAAGGTGCAAAGTTTTTAAAACCTACTGGGGCCCCTTGACTGCATAGGCTGTTTTCTGGAAAAAGTTGACTTAACCTTTATCCACTTGAGCTGTGGAAGATTTTACCCTCTTCATGACCAGGCATTTTATGCTCTTCGGCACTGTGCTACTTTAACTGCCAACTGCGCGATCATGTAATACTATACGCAAATGAAAGTTTTATCTTTTTTTTCACACAAATAGAGCTATCTTTTTGTAGTATTTGATCATCAATGGTTTTTTTATTTTTTGCAAATTTAACAAAAAAAGACCGTAAATTTAAAAAAAAAACGATGTTTTCTAGTTTTTGTCATAAAACATATCCAATAAAATCAAATTTCGTCATACATTTAGGCCAAAATTGATTCTGCTACATATCTTTTATAAAAAAAATCCCAATAAGTATATAATAATTGTCTTCTGTAAAAGTTATAGCGTCTACAAACTATGGTACAAACTGTTGGCGCTATATAAATCCTGTATAATAATAATAATAATAATAATGGTATATATATATATATATATATATATATTTTTTATAATTGATCAATTCTGATGTACTTATTTCTTGAGGCCCTAAAATGCCAGGACAGTACAAATCCCCCCAAATTACCCCTTTTTGGAAAGTAGACAGTCTGGGGCATTTAGTAAGAAGCATGGAGAGTTTTTGACATTTTCATTTTTTGTCTAAATTTTTTTGAAAAATAAGGAATTGAATAAAATGTATTTATTTCACTTTTTTTAACTTATGCTAGCAATACACTATGCGAAAAATCGGGCGAACCCATTATCAAACATTCGGCTGTGAACGCAAACAATGGTGCCATCATGTAATGACCGATTAATCGTTCAGTGGACATAGAGTAATGCATTTTTTGTTTATTTTTTACATATACCTTGTGCAGACAGTTCGGACGGGAAACACATTTACTTTTCAATTTATCGTTCTTTCAGCAGAAAACTTTCAAACCTGTTCTTTGTTTTTTTGTTTAAAAACGTTCCAACAATTGAACGGACTGTCTAAATGATCAAATTTCAGCCAATTTTTCATATAGTGTATGGCCAGCAATACTGTCACCAGTACAGTAGATCGTCATCATATGACTGATGTGGCGGTGATCAAGGACACTGACTGGGGACAGTTTTCAACTGGGTTAACCATTCATGACGGCTGTGATCACTAGTGATCTGTGACTGACTACACCTAATCACATGGTACAGGGTGCTTTGATAGGTCCAGGTACCATGTGATAGCTTATATATAAATTGACAGCGCTAAATAGGAACGGTCGTAATGAATAAGACTGTGTACAAACAGAAGAGTAATGTTAAACACTGTAAACAATAGACATGTGAAAACATCAATAAATATATTAAATAAAGTCCACACTGTGATAGTGAATAAGTGAAAATAATCCACAGTTAAAAGACTGAGATGAGATGCTGATCCAGGTAGATAAATATCAACTTCCAGACATCAATAGGAAAACAATGTGAAGAGAAGATGAAGGGGGAAGCTACCACCAAAATAAGAGAGGCTTAGCAAAGCTAATAGACTCAACAAGGCATAAGCCCAATGAGTCGTCAAAGCTTGTGGTGACAACGCACCAATGCACAGGGACATCCTTGTCTGGGGATGTTGACACAGGAAGATGATGTTCACACTGTCCCTCAGGGAACTCATAGCAAGGAGGGAAACTCAGAAGTAGGTAGATCAAATGCTCACAGGATGCAACCATAAATTTAATTAAAATTCCACATAGTGTGAATCCGCATAAAAAGGAAATGTATTTCAAATTTGAGGAACGCTCACATTTGAGTAGATAAAAAAGCACATTTAAGAAGACTGAAAGTTAACGCAATGACTTCTGCAGGCTCGACCTGACGTGTTTCGTCTAAGGAGACATCATCTGGGGTTTAGACATGCCATGGTCATTGCATTTATATAGACATAGAACCCCAATAACAAGCGACAAACCCGTGACACAAGTGCAAAAATGTTTCAGGCCTTTGCAGAGTAAAATTGCCTCGAATATCATCAAACCACCGGTCAGACCTTCCTTTTTTGGTAACAGGTAGGCTACAATCCATGGAAAAAATGTGGTGTCTGTCAGTATAAAACACCAGGCAGATGTAAGACCAAAGAGTTTAGGTCAACAACCACTAATCGAGTGTATCCTATTAAACATTTTTGCACTTATGCCACTAAGAAGGTCGTATACATAATTACTTGCCCTTGTGGCAAACACTATGTGGGCTGTACCATTAGGTCCTTCACAACAAGAGTGAATGAACACATAGCCAAAATTAACCGCTTGCTGACCGCCTCACGCCGATATACGTCGGCAGAAGGGCTCGTACAAGCAAACTAACATACCTGTACTTGGCCCTTTAAGAGGCGGCCAGTGGACGTGCAAGCACCTGCGGAAAGCTACACGAGTTGGGTCATGTGGACTCGATCACCGCAGGGATACCCACGATCGCCTCATGGAGAGGATGAACGGGGAGATGCTAATGTGAACAAGCATCTCCTCGTTCTGCCTTGTGGCAGTGTCACTGATCTCTGCTCCCTGTGATCAGGAGCAGAGATCAGGGATGTGTCACATGTTCCTTGTCACAGTTAGAAACACTCCCCAGGGAACACTTAACCCATACACTGCCCCCTAGTGGTTAACCCCTTCACTGCCAGTGTAATTTACACAGGAATCAGTGCATTTGTATAGCACTTATTGCTGTATAAATGACAATGGTCCCAAAATTGTTGCAAAAATGTCCGATGTGTCCGTCATAATGTCACAGTCACGATAAAAATCGCTGATCCCCGCCATTACTAGTAAAAAAATAATTAATTAATAATAAAATGAATAAAAATGCCATAAAACTATCCCCTATTTTGGAAACGCTATAACTTTTGCGCAAACCAATCAATAAACGCTTATTGAGATTATTTTTTACCAAAAATATGTTGAAGAATACGTATCAGCCTAAACTGAGGGAAAAAAAAGTTTTTTGTATATTTTTGGGGGATATTTATTATAGCAAAATGTAAAAAATAATGCGTTTTTATCAAAGTTGTCGCTCTTTTTTTGTTTATAGCGCAAAAAATAAAAACCGCAGGGGTGATCAAATACCACCAAAAGAAAGCTCTATTTGTGGGAAAAAAATTTGTTTGGGATCCACGTCGCACAGCCGTGCAATTGTCAGTTAAAGTGACGCAGTGCCCAATCGCAAAAAGTGCTCTGGTCATGAAGGGGGTAAATTCTTCTGGGGCTGAAGTGGTTAAGAAGGGCAGTATTAAACATACTGTACCTAGACACTACCAACAATATAATAATAGAGATCCAAAAGGTACTGAGTTTGTGATCATAGAAAAGTATATTCCCCCTTGGAGAAGTGGAGCTATGACCAGGGGCATTTCACGCCTCGAAACCTACTGGATGGACAATCCCACTCTCCATTTGGAATGAATGTAGAGTGGGACATTAATGCCTTCTCAATAAGGCATAATTGCAACCACTTTATTTTACAGTCTATTTTCCATGTTTTATTTTTATATATTGTTACAATAAATTTTTGGGGGATTATCTGGATTCTGATCTCAATTTGCAATTTGTATTTTTGTATTGTTATGTAATTTTACAGGTTAGATATTTAAGATTCATGTGCTTATATAGTTTTAAGCTTATAATTGTAGAAGATTATTACCCCAGTTTAGATTTAAACCTTTGGGGTACTTAATATTCTAACATGTATTCGCATTTTTTTACCTAAATAGTTTCTTTTTCACTTTTCATATTCATCCGATATAATGCTAACGCTATTATACATAATTTTTTGTTATTATCATATGATGTTTTCACTATATGAAACAGAGCGGTATTCAGCCAATAATGTGTGGGTTGCGGGCGTTTCTCGATGTTTCATAGGGAGGCGTGGCCCGCAGACATCTGTGCCTTCCAGATTGCCGATGCGGCGGTGTGTGGTCCTACACTCGTGACTTGGTGTGGGTGGACCAATCAGCATCGCCACTGTGGTGTCAGGACGACACCGGGTGTCTGATAGTGAGGCTTGGTGCGCATATTGCATATCTATAGGATGAAGGCTTGATGACCTAGTTTGTCTGTATGCTGATTCTCTATGCATATGGAGGGATGATTCGCACGTGCTGCCACCAGTTTGTGAACCAGGAAGTGATTGCATTTTGCATGATCAAATTACCCACAGGTTTGATAGTGAGTCCTGGTACACATATTGCAAATCCATAGGACGATGGTCAGGTGACCCCATCTGTATGTATGTTGATTCGCTATTCATAGCGAGGCAAGAGTGGCACGCGCCGCTGCCATTTTGAGAACCAGGAAGTGACTGCTTTTTTGCATGACCAATTATCCACAGGTTTGTAGCTTGTTATTGGGGTTTTATGTCTATATAAAAGCAATGGCCACGGCATGTCTACACCCCAGATGATGTCTAATTAGACAAAACGCGTCGAGGCAAGCCTGTTAATGTCATTGTGTTAACTTTCAGTCTTCTTACAAGCTCTTTTTTATCTACTCAAATGTGAGTGTTCCTCAAATTTTAATTTTAATAAATATCCTTGTTATGCGGATTCACAATATGTGGAATTTTTATTTCATTTATGGTTGCTTCCTATGAGCATATGAAAAGGATTTGATCTACCTACCTCTGAGTGTCCCTCCTTGCTATGAGTTCCCTGAGGGACAGTGTGAACATCATCTTCCTCTGTCAACATCTCCAGATATGGATGTCCCTGTGCATTGGTGCGTTGTCACCACAAGCCTTGACAACTCATTGGGCTTATGCCTTGTTGAGTCCATTAGCTCTGGTAAGCCTCTCTTATGTTGGTTGTGGCTTCTCCCATTATCTCTTTTTTTTCACATTTGTTTTCTATTGATGTCTGGAAGTTGATATTCATCTACCTGTATCAACATCTCATCTCAGTCTTTTATCCGTGGATTATTTTCACAGTGTGGACTTTATTTAATATATTTGTTGATGTTTTCACATGTCTATTGTTTAGTGTTTAACATTAGTCTTCTGTTTGTATATGATCTTATTCATTATGACCATTCTTACTTAGCAATGCACATTTATATAATTTTTCACTTGCAATTGTCATTTGCTGTGTTGGCTGCTGTCTTCTATTTAGGTGACAGCGTGGTATTGCTTACTTTTTCACATTGTTTACCATGTGATACCCTGTTTCCCCCGAAAATAAGACCTAGCGTGATTGTCAATGATGGCTGCAATATAAGCCTTACCCCCCAAATAAGCCCTACCCTGAAAATAACCTACAAGGACTTTAACTAGGGCTTATTTGGGGGGTAGGGCTTATATTGCAGCCATCACGACAATCACGCTAGGTCTTATTTTCGGGGAAACAGGGTAGCTGTTGGCCAATCACATCATAGGCAACACAGCTGTGATGAATTCACTGGGCTATGAGTGGGTCACAGCGGTCATGGGGTGGTGGGAGTGGGGGCAGCGCACTCCTAAACCCGATTGTGCCTGCAGGGGCCCCCCTCAGGGCCGTCTTTAATATAGATTGGACCCTGGGCAAAATTTTTCTTGGGCCCCCCCCCCCCCATACAATTTCCCTCTCCACCTACCCTGAGACATACAATAAATAGCAGCTAGACTTAAAATCAGTTTTCTGTATCAGATCAGGCAGCAATTGCGATTGGTTGTCAGCAGTTACAGCTATCATTACTGCTCACTGATTAGTTGCTAGAGGTTACAGCACAACACCTCCTCACAGCAGGGGAGCATGATATACATACATACATATACATGAATGCTGCCTTATTTACATATCAATGCTGCCAGCCGCAGCTATTTACTTAGTATTGTCGCCGCTATTTACATATGAATGCTGGTTATTTACATGTAAACACGGGGTCCGCAGGTGAGTCATCTGCACACAACAATAGGGCAGAGCTGAGCAGCATTAGTACCAGCATTTCACACTGAGATATTGGGACACAGCACAGGAATAAAACTTCAAGGGACAAGGGAATTTAAACCTGGATAGTTGGCAAGTATGAGGCAGCTGTTTTGGGCCCCACAACAATGACAGGGCCCAGGGCAGCTGCCCCTTTTGCCCTGCCTTAAAGAAGGCCCTGGTCCCCCTCCTCAGATTATGTACTGTGGCGGGTTGGCAAGTGGTAAATACCTATAATAATTTGATTAATAGTTTCACAAATTGAGCTGTGAGCAAATAATTAGATATGCCAGCTCAAGCTTTCTTCATTTGCACTGAAGCCACTGAGTCAGTTATTATTCATTGACTATAAAATAATATAGATGTCTAATATACACCAGAGAGCTAGGGTATGTAGGTAGCTTTTTTGGAATTGATTGCTTTTTCTCAGGTTTCTGTGACAAGAAAAACAATATACTTAGGATCATGACAACATTGCAGATCAATACACACAAAATTTCCCTTAAAGTTAAATAGAAACTATAGTGTATTCTCAGTGAGAGCATACTTTGTGTTGTTATTGCAGTGTTCAAGTAATTATGTGACTTGCAGATTTTTTCCACATGTGTCTTTATATTTATTATAGAGTTTTGTAGAATAGCCACCACTAGAACAAGCTCTCGATGCAATAATGCTATTATACTGTCTCCCTCTTAAAGTGATTGTAAACGGTTACCTTGTAAAACAACCCATTCAGTTTAAAATAGAAATGAAAGGCAAAACATTTTTGTATACATATAAAAAAAATAGTATAAATACCTTTTTGCCTGTTTTATAATTGATCACATTCTGACTGTTCTCAGCTGCATATGAGCTGGGGGAGGAGAAGCAACAGTACACTGAGCTTCCCAGTGACAGGCTGTGCAGCAGGGGGCATTCAGGACAAGTCTGATCATTGGAGGAGAGCACACTGAGTTCCCAGCATAGCTAGAGAACTGACCACATTATGTTCTCCTGCTTAGTGTGGTCAGTTTTTATTACGAAAGCAGAGGGACTGGCAGAAACACCAGGGATTTCATATAAAGGAAACAATACAAAGAGAACGGGATACTTTCTCATACAAGTACATGTTACAGCAGACACATAACAGGCTCAGGAATATGAAGTGTTAGGCCGCGTACACACGCGGGGACTGTTCGCCCAACTTTGTCCGTCAAACAGTTTCGGCAAACAGTCCGCTCAAACTTAGCATGGACGGACATGGCCACACACGACGGACGAACAGTTTGCTGAAACCGTGCGCGATGACGTGAACGGCATGTACGACGGGACGAAAAATACGACGTCCTATACACTGCATTATAGCTTTCGGCGTGAAAATCCTTTCTGAGCATGCGCGCAACTTTGTTTGACGAGCAAGCCTACACACGAGCGGACTGTTCGCTGAAACAAGGTTTCAGCGGACAGTTTTTCGGAAATTCCGAAAAACCTTGTCCGTCAAACTGTCCGCTGAAACTGTCCGCTGAAAGCCCACACACGAGCGGACTGTCCGCCCAAACACTGTTCAGCGGACAAAGTTGGGCGAACAGTCCGCCCGTGTGTACGCGGCCTTAGGGTAACAAACGCTTTAACTATTGTGGAAAAAAGATATTAGCCACATATAAAATTGCATTTTATTTTAAAGTGGTTGTAAACTCTGTTACACCACTTGTACCTACAGATAAGCCTATAATAAGGCTACAGTAAATATCTCCTTGAACAGCTTAGGAGACATTATTGGCGCATGCACTCTGAAGGTCCGGCTTATAGTGCTGGACCTTCAGAGCCCATGCCAGAAACAGCGCCTCCCTCACGGAAGTGATGTCATCGCGACTCCGGCCACTACCGTCGCAATAGTTTGTGAACCTGGAAGAAACGCCATGGGAAAATGTCAGCAGCCTCAGCGGACGCCACTGGAAGGGCTTCGTTCTAAGGTAAGTATTTCATAATGTTCTAATATGCAATGCATTCTAGTGCATTATGCTTTTATCTTCCAGGTTTTTTTATTTTTATTCTTCAGTAGTTTACAACTGCTTTAATTTGGACAACAAATAGTGTTCCATTGAAACCAGAAGCCCAAAAGATAACCAATGTGTTGCACGTAAAAAGTAGAAAAGTAGAAAACACAACTTGTATCATAGGTGTGCACAGGGGGTGTGCCAGGTGTGCCTGGGCACACACTAATTACTACATGCAGTGCCGTTTCCCCTATTGCATAGGCTTCCCCCATGTCCCACCCCCCCCCCCCCTCCTCCCTCTGTGCTGCTGGTTTCCCTCCTCCTTTGTACCCCTGGCTGCTGTGGGGGATGTTTCAGGATGGAGAGTGGAAGGAGGGGCTAGTAAATATGTACTTCACCAGACCCTTGCTTTTCTAAAGGAATACACTGAATGCACTCGCTCACTGTGTCCATTCATGACTGAGGAATAGTAAACAGTGTTTACTATGCTTCAGTTTGTGGATGAATGGGAAGCCGCTCAGCACACAGCATTTCCCATTCATTTGCTGCCCTGTGCAGATGAGACTGCAGAGAAAGGCATGTGTGTTTGAGCTTTGGGTGCACACCCTAATGCAATGGGCTGTGCACACCTATGGCTTGTATGTGTAACGAGCTAATATGGCTACAAAGTGTTGTAATTCTGAAAGTTCACAAAAGACTTCAGATTTGAGGTTATAAGCCATTGATTTGGGAGGCATGTTTAGTTTTCAACTACCATTGATTCTCTTTACAGTAGTCATGAGGAAAAGGAGATAATTGTTTGTCTGGATATCTGTTCTATTATTAATTTAACTAGAGTCTAAAGAAGATTATTTAAATAATATTATACCACCCTCTAGTGTGCTAGAAGTGTAAAAAGATTTTTTTTAGAGTAGGTAAATGTGTGCAGGCCTGGCTGGCAGCCAAGCCTGTCTGTTTTTCCTGGATTGGGTAGAGATGCAGGGAGAGCTCACAGGCAGCATCACTGAGACCTCCCCCCTACTTCTAGAATGTAATGGAACCAAAAAATGGGAGGGAAAATAAGGTGGAGCTGCCTGGACTATTCTGAGGGCCCTGACCAATCCCCAACTTGGGTTGGCAGGGTGCAGGCCTCCTGAAATACTCTGGGTCAGCCCAAATGGGGAGGAGAGTTCAGGTGGAAGCTGGAGTGTTAGGCTGTCGTGGCGTTTGAGGGAGCTCCCCAGTCTAAGGGAATGATCTTGGGCCTGGGCGCGTGTGCGGACGGGACCCTCTCAATCACACAGAGGTGTCCTGGACAGGAAGCACTGGGAACAAGGAGGACAGAGAGAGAACACTGGCAGGCAAGTCTCCAGGAGGACAAGGAACAGCCAAGAGGGCTGCTGAGTGGCACACAGTCAGGAGTACTGGGAGGCATGCCTGAGAGGATTGGGATGAAACAGTCTGGGATAGGTGCAGAGCCAATCAGGAGAACTGTGGTGCAGCACCGTACCTAGGGTATGGCAGCCATGGCAAGTGCCATGGGCGCCATTGGGGGGGAGGGCGAAGTAAAATCCGGCCTCGCACAAAAAATAAATTCCGACTGACCGAGTCCTGCCCGCTCGCTGCACTAATCTAGTCCTGGGAGCCACGACTGGCTTGCTGGAGCGCTGCACTGGGACACAGCACACTAGCGACTATGTAGCATTGAGTAACTGCCGGAGGCGGAGCCTAATGCTCCACCCACTCTCCTCTGCTCAGCGGCTTTAGCTTCTCTTCTGTAGGGTCTGTGTGACGTGCTGAGCCTGACGCTGGCTGGTGCTGTGACGAGTGACGTGAAGGAAGGAGAACATGGAGGCTGGAGACCACTCAGACCGGGCATCAGTAGAGATAAGAGAAAGCATTGGAACCCCCTCAAGCAGCAGCAGCAGGTACTAGTAGTACAGCAGCACAATCTTGATCATCATCATGTGTACAGTCAGTGTACCAGTAACCAGCACCAACTGCGAAGCAAATATAGCGCTCAACTTGGATTAAGTAAATATGCTTATCTATAGATATCATAAAGTGTAATAAAGTGATGTGTACAAGTAGTACCTGCTGTTGCACAAATCACTTTATTACACTGTACTTATGATATCTATGGCTATGCATATTTATTTAATCCATATTGAGCACTATATTTGATTGGCTACTTGCTTCTGCTTGGGCCTGGCACACACACACAATCGTACATGATGATGACTTTACCATCGTGCCTCCCCGGGCATCAGCGGTAAAGCAGCACTATTCTTAGCGCCGCTTTACAGTCATTTTAGCAGCGCTATTTGGCCAAAAAGGGGTTAAATCCAGCCCCGCAAAATGCTGCTGCCGGGGCGCTTTGCCGGTGGTATGGCGGCGCTGCCCCATTGCTTTTAAAGGGCAGGAGCAGTGGAGGAGCGGTGTATTCACTGCTTCTCCATAGCTGCAAAGAAGCTGCTGGCAGGACTTTTTGTGGCGCCCTGCCAGTGCAGCGCCCCAGTGTGAAAGCACTCAGGCTTTCACACTGGGCTTGCAGCTGAGGCTTTTTTCAGGCACTATGCTAGCGCTATTTTTAGCGATGTGGCGCCTGAAAAATTCCTCCAGTGTGAAAGGGGTCTTAAAGTCATCATGTGCGACTCTGGGTGTGTGCCAAGCAGACAGGGTCGACACTACCACTAGGCAAACTAGGCAGCCTAGTGCACCCGTTCACTGGTGATCCTACTCCCTCTCTACCTCTGTGCAGTGTCAGAGGTGCTGGCGCAGCATTTTTGGGTGCTGGTGAGGCCGCATTTATGGGTGCTATTGTTAATACATTTATGGGTGCTGATGTTACCGCATTTATGGGTGCTGATGTTACCACATTTATGGGGCTGATGTTACCGCATTTATGGGGGCTGATGTTACTGCATTTATGGGGGCTGATGTTACTGCATTTATGGGTGCTGATGTTACCACATTTATGGGGCTGATGTTACTGCATTTATGGGGGCTGATGTTACCGCATTTATGGGGGCTGATGTTACCGCATTTATGGGGGCTGATGTTACTGCATTTATGGGGGCTGATGTTACCGCATTTATGGGGGCTGATGTTACCGCATTTATGGGGGCTGATGTTACTGCATTTATAGGGGCTGATGTTACCGCATTTATGGGGGCTGATGTTACTGCATTTATGGGGGCTGATGTTACCGCATTTATGGGGGCTGATGTTACCGCATTTATGGGGGCTGATGTTACTGCATTTATGGGGGCTGATGTTACCGCATTTATGGGGGCTGATGTTACTGCATTTATAGGGGCTGATGTTACCGCATTTATGGGGTAACATGACTTGTAATTTTTTTAGCTGTTTTTTTTGTTGCCAGGGATGCCTGAAATCTGACTTGTATCCTTGGCAGACTTCTGGGGAAATTGGTGATCCAATCACACAAGCAGGAAAAGATGTTTCTGGGGAGTGATCAGTACACACTCGGTGTACAGAACAACTCCAGGTAGCCATATTGCATGGCGTTTACAGAAAATGACAGCGGCTGCAGATTGAAAAGGAAAGGTAATTTTTTACAAAATTCAATTACAATATGACTTATGTCACAATTGTATACGCTATATTATTATTTTTTTCTTTATTTGTTTTTTTTTTTCCAAGAAAGTGCCGTTACCCTTTAATGGTACATTTATAAAACCTAATGTTATATTTGAATGTGATTTACCAACTGACAATTTTTCTAACGCATTTTTAAAGCATGTATTTTATGATACCAGGGGACACCAAGGGCACCAAGTGCATCAGCTATCCCTCTCTAAAAAAAAAAACTTTTATGCCACGTATACACAATCGGACCATCCAGCAGACTTGGTCCAGTGGACCGGAATCCGTCAGACAATTCGATCGTGTGTGGGCTCCAGCTGACTTTTTTTCCCCAAAAGTCTAACGGACCTAGAAATAAAACATGTTTCAAATCTATCCGACGGACTAAAAATCGGGAAAACCGTTCGTCTGTGTGCTGGTCCGACGGACCAAATACGACGCAAGGGCAGCTATTGGCTACTGATCTTCCTTGTTTAGTCCCGTTTACGTCATCATGTTCAAACCTAAATGACTTTCGAATGGACTTAGTCCGGTCGTGTGTGGCCAAGTTCCGTTTCGTTCAGAAAGTCCCTCGGACCTCCACTGAAAGTCCGTCGGGAAGACCGTCGGACCTAGTCCATCGAAAAATCCAGTCGTGTGTATGCGGCATTATTTAACTAACAAAGAATTACCCCACAGTAAATCTTTTATCTAACATCTGAATTAACTGACCATTACATTTTTTCAGGACCAGAGCAACCAATCAGATTTAAACTATCATTCTTCAGCTGTTTCATTTACACTCCAGGTCTAAATCTGCTGACTGCAGGACAGTAAGGCCCCTTTCACACATGCGGACATTATGTCCATATTTCATCCATCCGTTTGCGGATGAAATACGGACATACATGCATCCCTATGGGATAGCGGGTGTCTGCGGATGAACATCCGCAGACACCCGCTATTGTCCGCCTCCGCAATTGTCCAATTCTGCAGATGGAGGAAAATCCTATTTTTCTATCCGTCTACAGAGCGGATCGGATGAACACGGACAGACGGTTCGTGCTCATCCGATCCCCATAGAGGAGAGCGGAGATCTGACAGGGCGGTCCCTGCGCAGTGTGTGCAGAGACCGCTCTGTCCACCGCCGGCTCAGCGGGGACAACGGAGCGATCCCCACTGAGCGAGTGGATCATCACGGGGCGGATCATTACTGATCCGCCCCGTGTGAAAGGGGCCTTAATAATAAAACAGTTCTTGACTGGTTTTTAATGAAGAGTCAATATGCTATATCAGTCATTTTTAAACAATAAGCTTTTATTGGATCTTAGATATAACAATTGTACAATAATGCTAACATTTGTACAGGAGTATCATATTAAAGTATAACAAAGTATAATTGAGTTCAGTGGTAGAGTATTTTACTATTTTCTTTGTTGTCGAGGTAAATAGCATATACAGTATATCAAAATGAAAACAAAACGAAGATTTCATTACCTTATCAAAACATTGCAAGTTTTTTAAGCTGTCACTTCTGTTGTGCCAACTGCAATCATTAAACTGAAATAAATCCCATTGATATGAAAGCAGACAGCACCATCTACCTGTCATAGGCAGGTATAACATGCTAAAGAACTTTTGGCATGTGCTAAAAGGGCTGAAAATGTGCATTCTTTGTTTTGTTTATATGTATTTAATTTTAAATGTATTTGCCAAGATACACTATATTGTCAAAAGTATTGGGACACCTGCCTTTACACGCATATGAACTTTAATGGCATCCTAGTCTTAGTCCGTGGGGTTCAATATTGAGTTGGCCCACCCTTTGCAACTATAACAGCTTCAACTTTTCTGGAAAGGCTGTCCACAAGGTTTAGGAGTGTATCTATGGGAATGTTTGACCATTCTTCCAGAAGCGCATTTGTGAGGTCAGGCACTAATGCTGGATGAGAAGGCCTGGCTCAGGTTGAGGTCAGGACTGTGTGCAGGCCAGTCAAGTTCCTCCACCCCCAATTCACTCATCCATGTCTTTATGGACCTTGCTTTGGTGGAGGGAGGATTATGGTGTGGGGTTCTTTTCCAGGGGTTGGGCTTGGCCCCTTAGTTCCAGTGAAGAGAACGCTTAAGGCGTCAGCATACCAAGACATTTTGGACAATTTCATGCTCCCAACTTTGTGCAGTTTGGGGATAGCCACTTCCTGATCCAACATGACTCACCAGTGTACAAAGCAAGGTCCAAAAAGACATAGATGAGTGAGTTTGGGGTGGAGGAACTTTACTAGCCTGCACAAAGTCCTCAACCTGATAGAGCACCACCAGGCCTTCTCATCCAGCATCGGTGCCTGACCTCACAAATGCGCTTCTGGAAGAATGGTCAAACATTCCTATAGACACACTCCTAAAACCTGTGGTCAACTTTCTCAGAAGAGTTGAAGATGTTATGGCTGCAAAGGGTGGGCCAACGCAACATCAAACCCTATGGAACAAGACTGGGATGCCATTGAAGTTCATGTGTATGTAAAGGCAATGTGCGATGGGAAAAATGATTGCGCTAACCTGTAAATCAACAGAAAAGAAGCTTCTACACACAAATGTGCCAAAATTCATATAAACCGGAAAAATAACAATGTAGTGCTAACAGAAAAGCTAATATACTTTAAAAAGCGCGAAAGTGTTATATACTGAAAATAGGACCCTGTATCGAAAACAGGGTATCAATCAACTTGGTGAAACAAAGTAAGTGTCCATAAGGATTCAATATGATCTAAAAAATAAACAAGTAGTTCTGTCCCAAACTCATATATGTCAATCACAGATGTAATAGTTAATATTAAGGAGGGATAGGGAGACATCCAATAGGCATCCGAAGGCAGTGACGTCAGACAGATATTTAAAGAATGGTTACTCTTACCAGAGTCTGTGGACCTGCATGTGGATAACACCAGGTCAACCGGGCATGAACAGGTAAGTCCTCGATCTCACAGGAACAGCACGATGGGTAGGTCCTCGATCTCACAGGGGCAATACAACCGTGCAGTTGATCCTTCAATTGGAAGAGAACACTCCACGATGTCCTCAGGAGTTCCGACCCTCTCTTAATGAAGTCCAAAGATTTGGGAACAGCCACCAAACAATGGGTCTCCGATGGATATAGAGGAGGCTCACAGAGTGGGTCATATAAAAAACAAAAAAGGACAACAGCCTCGCATAGTGTAGTTCTGAAAAGCACTTACGCTGTTTATTGGCATAAAACCAGCATCCATAAAATATAAAAATAATGGAATAAAAAGCAATATAGGGAACATAGAAACCATCCCTATGCGTTTCGTCCCAGGGGACTTCTACTGGGGCATCTAAAGGCAGACATCACAGTATGTTTGCCAATATAGTATATTTAAGCAACATTTTGAAAATATTGCTGAAAACTAATTTTTTTCATATTTATATGTAATTACCTGTATAGTTATTTGCACGAGTTTGTACCCATCTAAATGCATGTAGCCAGATACTTGGCTAGAAAGAGCAAGTTAGGACACTGTGCTGCAGGTGCTCTCTACACCCTCATTAAACTGTTCATGTTGGACCTAACAACATTGTCTGCCTCCAGGCAGTAGGGGAAGCAGACAAATCTAAATAATTCATGAGATCTTTTTGCTGGCCACAGTGGAATGTAGGAATTAAAGTTCAGTAAGGGAACAATGCTATGGACTCTTATGGACCATTGGACTACAATTTCCAAAAGCCGCATTTCTCAGGCTGCAGACTTCTTGCCCTGAGGGAGACCAGAAAGTGCACATCACTGATGCATATTTGTGGCCTGAGGGGAATCCAGAGTGCTAGGTTTGGGGTTGCTGATAGACAGAGTAACCTAGTTGCAAGGCAGAAAGTGGAGTAGTCTCTGTGTGTGACCAATTCGCAAGCTGCAATATTGCAATATTGCTGGGACTGGTGAGCTGTTGCTATGAGGATTTACTATCTGCTGCTAGAGAAAGAGAGACTTAGCCCTTTAGGAAACCAACCGTACAGCCATCTAGTAGTCCTATTTCTGCCTGAAGGTATGAGTAAGACTGTACTCATGTGCACCAACAGTACAACTAGGCCCCAACACTAGGCAGCGGAACAGTTAGGACTAAACACAGTCCAAAATTACCTTGGCATAGTGATTATACTGTCCATCGGACTGTGTCTGAACCTACCATCTGTGTGTTCATTTATGCTCAAACCACCAATGAATCTAACCCCTACTTGTAGACCTTTCATTCAACCAGGTGTGTCAGAAGAGTGGAGGTTGTTGTTGGAGTTAAGGCGCAGAACAGAGAACGCTGATTACCATGCAGCTCCTGGGGGGGTAGCACTACACGCAGTTTGAGAAATATTATTGTATTTTGAGCACAGCATTGATTTTTTATTTTGTTCACCAGTATTGAGAGACTTGTTCAACAAGGCAGCTCAATGCACAACCTTCTGTCCCCATATTATCTATTTTTACCCTTGAGTTATAGTTATTGCTTGTTTTCTAATCCTAATATCATAAAAAAAATAGGATACGGTACAGCAAGCCGTTTTTTTTTTAAATCTTCAAAAAGAAATTGGTTGTATCAGATTGTTCATGGGAATCGCAGTCTTCATCCTCAAACAAATGTTATTTACAATTCCCCATGTATGCCTTTGCACACAACTTGGCACACATATTCCCACATTAGCACTGTGTATCTGTAGAAAAAAGACAATTGCCTTCAGAAGTTATCTAATTAGTAAATAGAATCCACCTGTGTGTAATTTAATCTCAGCATAAAAACCCTTTAGGCTGGGTTCACACTGCAGCGATGCGGGAACGCTGCGAATCCGCTGCGGGTTCCTGCATCGCATGCCTCCCGGCAGCAGTTCACACTGCCCTATGCGAACTGCTGGGAGTGTCAGTGAAACGTTAATGACACCCCCAGATCAGTTCGCATATCGCAGTGCGATCTGCAAACTCGGACAGGAATTCTGCTGCGGACCAAAAAAAGGGTCCTGTGCGAGTTTGGACCGGATGCGATGCGAATTCAGCCATACTAATCGTATGGCTGAACTCCCATCGCACAGAGATCGGATGTGATTTGCACTGCAGTGCGGTGCGAATCACATCTGATTCTCATCACCGCAGCAGTGTGAGCCCAGCCTAAAACCCGAACACATATTAATTACACAGGTTCTGTGGCTGGTTGAGGTGGTAATTTAACTCGCTTGGTGCCTTATCTGCATTTAATTAGCCTCAGAACCTGTGTAATTCATGTGTTTCGGGTTTAAAGGGATGAAGTGGCAACTCTAACTCCAGCCCATTACTGCACCTGGGATAGCAATGTACTCAAGCCTGTATATGCTCCTGTCATCTCAGTGCACTCTAGCCTCTATCCTACTACTATGACCCCAGTGCTCGCCAAACTGTTTCCTGCTCCTATGGTCCCAATGTACTCCAGTCTGTATCCTGCTCCTGAGACACCTGTGCATGCCACCTTGCTTCATGCCCCTGTGTTTCATGCACTCTTGTCTGCTTCCAGTGTCCTGGTGTGACCTTATCAGCATCCCTGTGTTGCAAAAGATGTTTTCCTGACCACCTTTACTTTGTTCCTCATAGCTACCTGCTTGGGTGTGTCAGAAGGCCGCAACTTGGGAATTGTCAGCAGCAAATCCCATCACCCCTTGCAGGGTAACCTGGAGAGGTCCAGCTAGCTCCTGTATCCTGTAATCTCTAGGGAATCTTAATCCCTAACAAGAGCGTCATAAAAATTGGCGAGTGGGGGGACAGTTTTGCATCAGTGAGAACAAGGACGGGGGGGGGGGTGCCTTGACCATGGTGGCAGGAAGCAGCAAGCTAGCTGAGCTCTGTGCAGCTGGAGCCAATTACAGTTGATTCCACCCCGCCCGCCGGCTCAATCAACCCAAGAAAGGGTAAGGGTCCCCGGTCTCAGAGCATACCCGGACACCCATACATAACCCGCTAACTCTACTTCAGGACCGAGACCTTGCAAAAAGCTGGAGCCAAGATGGGGCCCACTTGCCAGAACCCACAAAATGGTGAGCTTGGTCAGACTCCTGGTCCATCCACAAGAAAGGTGCTATCGGAGGACGGGGAGACCTCTGCACCTCTAAATCCCCCATCCTCGCCCCGATGTTGCCGCAGATGAGTCCACCAGCCACCTCCCGGGAATCGCAAAGCCCTGCGGGCTCTGTCTCCTCAGAGGATGTGGACATCAGGCAGCTGCTCCAAACTCTGCCTACAAAGGCTGATATTCAAGCCATGCTGGGGCAATTGACGGGCACCCTGCGAGAGAACATAGAGGAGCTCAGATCTGAAGCACAAGCTGTTGAGCTGCATGTACAGACTTTGGAGGAACAGCACACCTCCTCCACCTCCCGCATGGATGCAGTGGAGACCCAGTTTGGCTCCTACCAGCAGTGCCTAGTCACAATGCAACTACACATGGAGGATGCCGAGAACCAAAGTAAGAGAAACAATGTACGGTTAAAAGATATTCCCGAGGCGACGATGGGAAAAGATCTCCGGGCATCCGTCACAGCAATCTTTAACCTGCTACTGGGCAACTCTCTGTCGACTGTGACTGAAATAAATTGTGTGCATAGGGTCCCAGCAATGAGAGATGTCTACCAGGAAAGCCCCCCCCCCCCCCCCCCGTGCTGTGCCGGGTTCATTTTTTACAGTGAAGGAAGCCATAATGAGGGCATCTTGGCAAAAAGGTCTGCTGGATTTTGATGGCGCCCAGATCCACCTCTTCCAAGATTTATGCCACCACACTCTCTACAGGCGAGGCCTACTGAAACTCCTGCTAGAGCTGATTCGTACTTCAGGAGCCACTTATACATGGAGGTGTCCCCTCTTCCTCTTGGTGAAGAAAGATAATCGTTCCTTTTCCCTTTTCACTCTCACACAGCTACCGTGGCTCTTCCTCTTCCTGGAATGCCAGGCCATCGAGGTCCCAGACTGGACAGCACTGCCAAGAGCCGGAGAATTCCAAAGGCCCCGCGCAACTGCGTCCACAACGTGAGCGCAGGTATAGGTCTCGCAGGCCTCGTACAACATCTGACCAAGAACGCCTGATGGAACATGAGCTTTGACTAGATCAGTCTCCATTCTACACAAATGTACTTGGTTTAAACCTGGGGCACGTACATTTTTCTTTCCTTTTTATTCGATTCTTTTTTTTTCTTCCAAGCTCCTAGCTGGGTTTGAGCCATGAGCTAATCTTCAGGAGTGGGAGCTCTCCCCCGTTATCTCCTCTAAAAGAATATATAGAAGAGCGCCAAATCAGTAAAAAGTGCATTTATTTTATACAATCAATAAAAGTCTCACTTACATCCATAATTATTATTGTCCTCCGTTTGATAGTCAAATCACTGTTCAGTGATTTGACTATCAAACGGAGGACAATAATACCGTAATTATGGATGTAAGTGAGACTTTTATTGATTGTATAAAGTAAATGCACTTTTTACTGATTTGGCGCTCTTTTATATATTCTTTTATTGGTATCCTATTCATGAGATGACTTCACTCTAAAGAAGCAGCTGCCGCAGGTGATTGTGCACATACATCCCCTATCCTCTAAGGACAGCAAGCAACCTTTCTGGATTTTCAGCAAATTTCAAGTACTGTTTTCTCAGATAACTTTTTAAAAAAACATCTTGCTTTGATAAAAACTGTTTTGAATTTATTTTAATGAACAATACAGACTGAACTGAAAAGGACACACCAGTATCTTTTAAAGCGCTAGTATCTTGTGTTGTTCCGTTATCTCCTCAGCCAGTGGAGAACAGGCAATGGATGACATCTTTACCTGCATAGTATCAGCGGACATGCTGTACTTCAGAGCCTGAAGAAAGGTTTTCTGGCTGAGAATGGGTGTGCTAGAACCATGGACAGCTGCCAGCATTCCCTTATCGGGATACTTTCAATTAGGGACACTGACTCTATTCTGGCCCACCGCCTACATTTCTTTCATGTTTTTTGCTCCAAGGCGGGAGGGATTAACTATGGAGGTTAAGGGGTTATGAGTCATGTGATCAAGGCGGGGGGATGATGGTCAGTGGCTTCCAGAAGCGCTCGGTTTGCCTGACAGAGATGTCGTCAGGGGTTTGCTCGTTCGTGAGGGGAGGAGTGTAGCCTTATACTGGGGCCCTCTGACCTGCAGCCAACTGACCACTTAGGCCGCGTACACACGGGCGGATTGTCTGGCCAACTAAGTTCGTCAGACAATCCGACAGACAGTCCGTTCAAAATTTGCATGAACGGACTTGACCACACACGATGAGCAGACAGTCCGCTGAAAGCGTGCGCGATGACGTGTACAGCACGTACGACGGGACTAGAAAAACGACGTCCTATACACTGCAATGCAACCTTCGGCCGTGTAAATCCTTTCTGAGCATGCGCCATACTTAGTCCGTCCAACTTGCCTACACACGAGCGGACTGTCCGCTGAAACCAAGTTTGGACGGACAAAACCAAGTTTGAACGGACAAAATTACGGAAATTCCGTAAGACTTTGTTCGTCAGACAGTCCGCTGAAAAAGTCCGCTGAAGCCCACACACGAGCGGATTGTCCGCTGAAACACGGTTCAGCGGACTAAGTTGGACAGACAATCCGCCCGTGTGTACGCGGCCTTACTCTGGTGAGGTAGTCTCAGTGATCTCTCATACGGTACACCAATCCGGGATTCGATCCTAGGAAAGCTGTAAATATGACTCGCTTAAATGTGACTTCTTACAATGTGAAAGGACTCAATAGTCCAGAAAAACTTACTAAATTGTTAGCAGAGTTGTGGAGATTCAGATCTCATATAGTGTTCCTATAGGAAACTCATTTTAAAAAGGATAAAATTCCAAGATTGAGTAAACACAGGTTTCCCACAGTCTACCACAGTACCTCTTCAGACTCCAAATCTAATGGAGTCTCGATTCTACTTTCTAGTCAACTCCCATGGAAGGAGACCCGGGTCATTACCAATGCAACGGGTCACATCCTAATAGTTAAGGGACACATCTGGGAACATAAGGTCACCTTAGCATGTCTGTACCTACCAAATGAGGGACAAATCTCCGCTCTGATCCCATACTGATGCTGGAATAACACAAGGAGGGTATTCTGTTGGTAGGGGAAGACTTGAGTTTAGTTTTGGACCCACATCTTGAAGCATCAAGGGGGACATCCTGTCTGTCACACCCGAAACTGAGAAAGCTTAAAACTCTGCTGCACGATCACCAATTAATAGATAGCTGGCGAATTCCTAATCCCAGAGAAAGGGACTATACTTTTTTTTCTGCACTTCACAAAACATATACCAGACTCGATTATATCTTTTTATCGCAAGAATGCTCTTCCCCTCCTCTCCTCAGCAGGAATAGGCTCATTCACTATATCAGACCATGCACCAACTAATTGCTCCCTTGAATTGGGTAGGGTGAACAATGTGAATGGCACTGGCAGCTTAATGAGTCCCTCCCGTCTGACCCACCTTACAAATCGCGGTCAATGTTATTGAGGACACATCTCCGCTCATACTCTGGTGCGGTCATGAACACTGCGATCCTACTCCTTACTATCTTCCTACTGTGAAAATATAAAAATGTTTTGGAAATGTGCGAGGCGATACGGAGTCACATCCTACACCATACTTCTACACCATGCTTTGATGTAAGTGGTTGCCGATATTCCATGAGATAGCTGACCTAGCAACAGTTGCTGTACTATCTTAAATGTGATATACTGTCATACTTTTTGACAAGGTTTATTCCTGTTGTGAGATATTCACTGCCCTATGTTCATTTCCCAAACTGCAAAGTAAAGAATAGAAAAAAAAAACAAGGACAGCTACAGCAATCTACTAGACAATTTTTATCTGCCAGTCAAAGTGGGCCTATTACCGTTTGTTGAAAAGGCATGTGTTGCTACTAAAGTTACCTTACATTTCAAACTGAAAAGAATCAGATTGGGATGCTACTGCTGTTTGTACACTAAGCCAACTGTAAGTGTATGTCACGGAGACTGTCCATGAAATTCGCATTGTTCCATAATACCGCTTAAAGCTTTAAGGCATACCCCAAGCATGTTATTTAAAGGATTTGTTTTGCCCTCGATGCCCCAACAATATTCTGTCCCTGCTGTGCAGTATTTTGAATTGAAAATTGACTCCCCCCATCAGTTTCCAACTTATGCCACGTACAAACGACCAGACTTTCCGGCAGAAAAGGTCCGATGGTCTTCCAGACTTTCTTTTGATGGAGTTACAATGGACTTCCGAACAAATGGACTTGCCCACACACGAATGGACTAAAGTCCTTTTGAACGTGATGAGAAAAAACGGAAAAAACTCTGGACAGCCGCACTCCGGAAAATATATATTTTCTTGTACCTTTTATTGCAAATAAGGGATTACATAACACAGCCCACAGCAAAGTGATACAGAAAAAAAGTGCTGACGCATTTCACACTATAATAAGTGCTTACTCATTTTGAGCGCAATGACGTATGACAGGACTAGAAAAGGAAGTTCAATAATCAGTAGCCAATAGCTGCCCTTGCGTTGTATTTGGTCAGTCAGACCAGCAAACAGAAGAACGATTTTCCCAATAGGAGTTGAGTGCGTCGGACAGATTTGAAACATGTTCTATTTCTAGGTCTGTCTGAATTTTTAAAAGAAAATCGATCGGATTATCCCACACACAATCGGAATATCCGACAGAATGATTCCACTGGACCTATTCTGCCGGAAAGTCTGGTCATATGTACACGGCATTACCGTGCCTTTTTGCAAGTAGTTTGCCTATTAGCCCTAAAAGTAGCCCCCTCCTCCACGTACACTTCAATAGGATATACATCTAAGTTTGGGTTTGCTGAATTGTGCTCATCATTTGTCTTACCCTTGGTGAATTGAGCCTTAATGCTATTAAGTCACTCTGTAAGAGCAGTCAGAGAGGTGTTGGATGTGTTGACTGCTGTTAACAAGTCTGTAAGGGTGGATTCTAGGTTATGAGCACCTTTATGCTAAAGCCGGCCATAGATGGTTTGAATCTTGGCTGTTTCAGGAAGGACCAGCCTAGATTTAATCCACCTATGGGTATGATGATTGTACCCAAGTTGATCCATCGATCGATTTGGGTACAACTAACCTGTCCGATTTTTAGCATAAGATTATTGGCTATAGCCACTAGCAGTAATCATTGTGTTGTTCCAACAGAGAAGGCTCCCCACACCACCCTGCCAGGAGAACACAATAGCTTCATGAGTGTGACTGTGTTGATGGGGGAATCAAGCAATTTTCTTTCCTGCTACCTGTGGTTGCAGGACAGAAAATTGCATAATCTATGGGCTGCTTAAAAGTTAACTACAGACATAGAACTATCAACAGTGCTCATTGTGCTTCTCATAGGATCATGGCTGTCTGCTTGCACTTGTATTTGCAAGGCCATGAGTGTTCCCACAGTCTGGTCCAGAGACATAGGTTTTTTTTTTTTTACTAAAACTGGAGAGTGCAAAATTTGGGGCAGCTTTACATGGTAGCCAATCAGCTTATAACTGCAGCTTGTTCACGTAAGCTTTGACAAAAGAACCTGGAAGCTGATTGGTTTCTATGCAGAGCTGCACTGGATTTTCCTTCTCCAGTTTTAGTAAATCAACCCCATACTGATGCCTTCTTAAGCCCCGTACACACGAGAGAACTTATGTCCGACAGACTTCCGAAGGAGTTCTGCCGGAGTTCTGCCGGAGTTCCGACAGAGTTCTGACGGAATTTTTCGACTGAGCGGACTTGGCCACACACAATCACACTAAACTCCGATGGATTCGAACGTGATGACGTACGACTGGACTCGAATAAGGAAGTTCATAGCCAGTAGCCAATAGCTGCCCTAGCGTCGGTTTTAGTCCGTCGGAATAGCATACACACGAGCAAATTTTTCGGAGGGACCGGGTCCGGCGGAGTTCCGTCGGAAAAATTTGAAGCATGTTCCATATTCTAAAGTCTGTCAGACTTTGGCGAATCAAAAGTCCGTTGCAGCCCACACACGATCGAATAGTCTGACGGAATCATTCCGTCGGACTTTGGATGTTCAAAAGTCCGCTCGTGTGTACACGGCATTAGACGGAAGGCCTTTAGCTGGCGTTTGGGTAAATTGCTCTAGGCAAGTGGCAGAACTTTCTGCCACTCTGGGAAGAAGCATTCCAGTGCCAACGTGGACATTCTGGCAGGTGCACTGATTGGATGAATAAGTCAGCATGGCTGGTGGGAGTCTCTGTATGTGCATCCAGTTAAATCATCATTTAAGCCACAGCCCAGGAAAACACCTTTAACTACATTATGTTATTGTTGTTTTGGGACATACCAGTAATGGGATATAGCAATACCTGGCAAGTGAAAGGTCAGGGAGGTGAATTGCTGAAGACAATAAAGAGACTGTTTGGAACAACTAGTGTCTGTCACAACAAAACTAGATTGTCGTAAGCTAGACTCAATTCTCATTTGTATCACACTTTCTCACAACTCAGATCTGTATCCATAAGTGACACAGGATATTTTGTCAAGTGGCTTACTGACTAAAAATACTGTGACAAAATAATTAGAAATCAGACTGATATGAATCAATCTATTTGGCTGACAGTGGACTAGACAGAGTGTTCCAGGACTCCACCCAAACACACACACTGTACCTTTCATGGGAAATTGTTCTGTCAAACAAATTGTTAGGCTTTCTCTGCTGAGTAAGCAAAATACAGGTGTAGTATTGTCACAGGAAACTTTTATGTACTTGGCATGTTTGTATACTAGCTATCACTGATATTTCCGATTCTTGTTTGTAAGAATTAATTACTACAACTGGTCAAAAATTATAGTCATTTTGCAGAGCAGAAATAACTGAAGGCATTTGGAAAAATAGCTGTAAGCCTTTACTCTCTCAACTTCCCCACAGTGCCTTGAAAAATTATCCATACCCTTTGAAATTTTCCACATTTTGTCATTTTACAACCAAAAATGTAAGTGTATTTTTATTGGGATTTTATGTGGTAGACCAACACAAAGTGGCACATAATTGTGAAGTGGAAGGAAAATTATAAATGGTTTTCAATATTTTTTACAAATAAATATGTGATAAGTATGGCGTGCATTTGTATTCAGCCCCCTTTACTCTGATACCCCTAAATAAAATCTAGCGGAACCAATTGCCTTCAAAAGTCACTTAATTAGTAAATAGAGTCCAACTGTGTGTATTTTAACCTCAGTATAAATACAGCTGTTCTGTGAAGCCCTCAAAGGTTTCTTACAGAACCTTAGTGAACAAACAGCATCATGATGGCCAAGCAACACACCAGAAAGGTCAGGGATAAAGTTGAGGAGAAGTTTAAAGCAGGGTTAGGGTATAAAAAAAATCCCAAGCTTTGCATCTCATGGAGCACTGTTCAATCCATCATCTGAAAATGGAAAGAGTATGGCACAACTGCCAACATAGCAGTCCACCTAAACTGACAGGCCGGGCGAGGAGAGCATTAATCAGAGAAGCAGCCAAGAGCCCATGGTAACTCTGGAGGAGCTGCAGAGATCCACAGCTCAGGTGGGAGAATCTGCCCACAGGACAACTAATAGTTGTGCATGTCACAAATCTGGCCTTTATGGAAGAGTGGCAAGAAGAAAGCCATTGGTAAAAGAAAGCCCTATTTGCAGTTTGCGAGAAGCCATGTGGGGGACACAGCGAACATGTAGAAGAGGGTGCTCTGGTAAAAATTAAACTTTTTGGCCTAAAAGCAAAACGCATTTGTGTCGGAAAACTAACACTGTACATCACCCTGAACACACCATCTCCACCGTGAAACATGGTAGTGGGATGCTTTTCTTCAGCAGGGACAGAGGAGCTGGTCAGAGTTGATGGGAAGATGGATAGTGCCAAATACAGGGCAATCTTAAGCCCCGTACACACGAGCGGACTTTTCAACATCCAAAGTCCGACGGACTGATTCCGTCAGACTATTCGATCGTGTGTGGGCTGCAACGGACTTTTGACTCGCCAAAGTCTGAAGGACTTTAGAATATGGAACATGCTTCAAATTTTTCCGAAGGAACTCCGCCGGACCCGGTCCCTTCGAAAAATTTGCTCGTGTGTATGCTATTCCGACGGACTAAAACCGACGCTAGGGCAGCTATTGGCTACTGGCTATGAACTTCCTTATTCGAATCCAGTCATACGTCATCACGTTCGAATCCGTCAGAGTTTAGTGTGATTGTGTGTGGCCAAGTCCGCTCAGCCGAAAAGTCCATCAGAACTCTGTCGGAACTCCGACAGAACTCCGGCAGAACTCCTTCGGAAGTCTGTCGGACATAAGTCCTCTCGTGTGTACAGGGCTTTAGAAGAAAAAATATGAAACAATCAGCGCACACAAATCAAATATGAGACAAATTGCAAACTGTACACTAAAGGTAAATCACAACACCTCAAGAAACATGTAAAAAATAAAAGCTTAAAAAAATAAATAAAAAAAATAAAAAAAGTCCATAAACCGGTAAAAACAAACAGTTCTCAGCAATGAAAAGGTAAGAACGCCTCATGAGGGGAAACACAATTCAGTATTGCTGATGCCACGTACACACGATCAGACTATCCGGTGGACTTGGGCCACCGACCAGGGTTGTCGGGAAGAGGCCCTTGTCCTCATCAACATGGGGACAAGGAGCTTTGGGGTGGGGGGGCCGCAGGCCCCCCTTCCCTAAAGTACACCCCCATGTTGAGGGCACGCGGCCTGGTACGGCTCAGGAGGGGGGGCGCTCGCTTATCCCCACCCCCTTTCCTGACCGGCCCGGTTGTGTGCTCGGATACGGGTTTGATATGGACATGGGGGGACCCCCACGCCGTTTTTTCAGCGTAGGACTTCCCCTTTAAGTCCATACCAGGTGACGGGGCCAGCGACGTGTCAATCTCACCGCCGAAAGGTGGCGACATTGACTTCCTTCGCTAGTCCCGTCTACCTGGAGCCGCGCTCAAAATGAACGGACTTTCCTCCGTGTGTGGGCAGGTCCGTTCATTTCAAAAGTCCGGCGGACTCCCGTCATAGTTCGGCGGTTTGTCGGCCACACCTAGTCTGCCGGAAAAGTCCGGTCGTGTGTGGGCAGGTCCGCTCGAAACTCCGGTGGACCTCTGCTTCAAAGTCCGGAGGTTTGTCCACCGGACTAAGTCCACCAGATAGTCCGATCGTGTGTATGCGGCATGAGTAGTCTGAGTGACTGATCCTCCACCACCAAATCCACATTTTTTCCAGACTGGATGGACCTCTGAGCTAAAAGAAGGTCATACAGGCTTGTATCCACACATGGGATAGAGATGGTAAGTGGAGAAACCCCATGACAGTAGATGATCCAGGAGCCAGGTTATGGACGAGTAAATATAGATAAAAAAGAAACACAATCTAAGCGTTCTCCAAAAAGTGCATTTATTCAGATAATCCACAGTACATAAAATATGTTCAATGTGGCTCTGGAGTTTGGCTTCCCTCATCCGGTATTTTAGATATTGGTTCCACTTATCAAGAGGTATCCATCAGGATCTGTAGTCTTCTTCCGCTGACCACTGATACATTTATATACCCCTCCACCACCAACCATCCACGCTCACGAAGCATTGATGTGTCAATATAAACAGTCTATTTATGAGTATGGAAATAAACCAGGTGTTCTCCTAGCTAGGGCAACAAACGAAACTGCATATTACTCAAATTACGGCTGAGTCTGGCACTAAGCTGTCAGATTCAGCGTCTATAGCTCAGGAATTTCAAAATTTCTGTTGGAGACTTTATAATCTTCATAAAACCCAAACTCAGCAATGCCCTACTTGGGCTGACCTGATATCTACTTTTTTTGTCATCCTCGGGTATGCCAATAATTGGTCATGGCAATTGAATCTTCTAATCAGGGAAGGCCCCTGGCCCAGATGGACTAAATCTTACTATAAAACTTTTCAGGATGTTCTCTCTCCCTAATTTTTATGCGCCTACAACTCTAATTTAGCCAACCGCAAGCTAACCGATGCCGCTTTGAGGGCTCACAATATTGTGATCCCCAAGCAGGATAAAGATCACACTCAATGTGTGGGAATTATCGGCCAATAGCACTCTTAAATGCTGATTTAAAATGATTTTCAAAAATCTTAGCGAATAGGCTATTAACACATATCTCTCATCTTGTCCACGCAACCAGGTAGGCTTTATCCCTTAAAGAGAGGCCAGGGATACTGCCTCACTATACGAGATTCATTTTTGCCCATTATTATCTCAAATGCGATTACATCTTCAATTTTGGCAAACCCTCATTCTTATGTGGTTTGGAAGGTGCAATGCATTTAAGATGACAGTGCTCCACCAGATTTTATATCTAATGCAAGGGATACATATCAAATTAACTCAAGCTTTTTTTCGCTTGTGTCAGATAATGATGACTAAATCTAGAGCAATAAAGTGGCCAAACTTTGCCATTCTTTGTTAGTTCTACTTAAATCCCTGTGGTGTATTGATTTACCTGACCTGATCTCATACTATCGAACTCTTCATCTGTCTAGAGTGGTATCATGGTGTACTTCCCCACATACTAAACTTTGGTAGAGTAGAACAACAAGCTTCACCGATCATTTTGTCTGCGCTTACTTGGGTCACCCATAAATATTATTGTGGATTTAAGAGGCACCCCACAATTGTGGCTACAATTGCAGTTCTTAATCATACACTCTCAACAAAATGCCTTTCTCCTTATCCATCCCCATTAACACCGGTGATGCAGAATCCAGATTTTATGTCTGGGCTAGACAATAAACAGCTCTGAGGGTCGGTAGGACTAGGCATAACTAGGTGCATGCATTTCGCTACCCCACAGGGCTGAATGTCTATTCAAGATATATCTGCCCTTTGACAGCACCCTCTGAGCTCTTGGTCAGCCTTCCAATTGTCACATTACATAAGGTCTATACCGGATGCGGGACTATATGTTAGGCCACTGACATTCTTTAAGCACCTATGTGCAGAAGGGGAATGTACCACACTTGCTGTCACTGTATGAATAGATCCTGGAGCCTCCAGAAGCTCATATCCCTTCATACATATGTCGATGGGAGGCGGTCCTACACATTTCTTTTACAAGACAGCAAATTAATAGGATTATTTTACTGGCCCACAAATCTTCTACAGCAAGTCGCTTTCAATAATAGAGATATAAGTTATTAGTCAGGTGGTACAGGGTTCCGGCCTTAATAAACTTTATCTACAAACCTCCAAGCTATGCTGGCGTTTTAATAGAGAGCCAGGGACATTATTACACATTTTATGTCTGTGCCCTTTACTTACACCGACATTAGTTGACCTTGGTTTTGAACCCTTTGGTATATTTCTTGCACCTAAATGTGTTACCCCTTCGTCAATATAAAAAATCACTGATAGCGCACATGCTGAATGCTGCCCAGGCAAGTATCCCTGACTTGTGGAAGTCTACTATCACATCATCTTTGAAACATTGGTTCTCTAGAATAGATGAAATTAGGACAATGGAAAATATGTGTCTAGCTATGGAAAAGAGGAGGAATTTCGGGACATTTGGGGGCCATGGACAACTTTTACCCCAGTATGTTGATTGCTTTCCTGTTTAGTTTAGGAATTATGATCTACAAAGGAAGGCCTGGTTCGATGAGGGGGGGGGGATACTTGGGGGGGGGGTGTTTGAAGCCGAGACGTTCCTTAGTTTTTCATACACTTATCATTTATTTATTTTTATTTTTGTTTTTTTCTTTAAAGAGTTTGTTAACCCATTTTATTCTACAAGAATAGTGGCGGGGGTGGGGCCGGCCGGAGACAGACACAGAGGGGGGTGACAGGCAGTAAGGAGGGGGGAGAAAGGAGAGCAGAGGGGACAACGTATGACGGAAGGACACACTTTGACCATGGGTGATCAGGGTGATCAGGATGGAGCTACCCTGGTTATTGTGGTCTATTTCAAGAAGCAAACAGGAAGTGGCAAATTCCGTTTTTATTTTACAGTTTAGAGGGGGCAGATTACACAGCACAAGCGCTTTGCTGTGTAATCTTCCTTAAGGGACCAGGATCTGCATATTTTTTGGGGGGTTTAACAAACACTTTAATTGATTTTCTGGTTCTTTCTTTTTTTTTTATTAGTAGATTTTTCTTCCACACCCCTAAGCGTTCAGAAGAAGGCTTCTTTTATCTTAAAGTAGGCAAGGAAAGGTATAATAAAGGAAGAAAAAACGATCAAAAACAGCGCATCAAAGGGACTAGTAGATTGATGTGAAAAAGACTTTAAAATGTCATTTATTAAATGTAAAAAATAAATAAACACAGACATCTGATCCCTGTAGGATCTCAAACACATAAAAAACACCAATCATAAAACGGACAGATGTTTGATAATGAAAAGCTCCTCAGATCTCTCAATTATAACTTTGGAAAGGTCAAAACCAAAGACCAATGTGCACAGCTTTCGAATGCCTAATGAATGCAATCAATCATCTGAAAGAACCCAAAAAGTCAGTGTAAACGAATGGAACAACGTTCCTAGGGACACTCACTTCATAGGTGTTCAATGGGCTGCAGAGCTGATGAGTCCAGTCTGATGACCGAGGGGGAGGTGTTTATTTCAGCTCCATCTGAAGCGTTCGGCTTGGAGGCAGAGGTGTAATGCTGCACGCTAGGTGGTAAGGATCAAGCTTAGTCACCAGATGATATCAGCTGTACACATAGGCAGCTTGGAGAACGCTGCACTGCCTGCAGTGCCGCTTGTCCGAGCGGCTGTGGATCACATGAGAGGCTTGTCACGTGGAAGGCTGTGAAGGGGAAGGTTGCTATGCCGACTCTCCTGCTTACATGTTTCGCGCTCCTGCGCTTTGTCAAAGCTGGAGCGGCATACAGCAACCAGAAAGATAAAGGCATCGGGTAGTGTGTAGGGGCGGGGACTGTCGAAGTCTCTCAGGTTAACCCCTAATGTGTCACTAAGCCTCCTGCAGTTAAAACCAGTTTCCTCCAGCGCCAAGGTACAGCCATGGGAGCCAGTTTTGCCCCGGTATATGCGAACCTCACCATGGGCTTTTGGGAGGAACAAAAAATCTGGAGAAACAATCCTTTTGCTGAGTTTATCGTATTTTATGGTCGTTATATAGATGACATTTTGCTCATATGGAGTGGCGGAGTTGAGACTTTTTCCTCCTTCGTCACTTATTGTAACAACAATTCTATGGGTCTATCTTTCACATCGGTCATCGACCAAAACCATCTGGTCTTTTTGGACCTTGTACTTTCTCATAATGAGCATAGTGTCACCACTAGCAACCATATTAAACCCACAGCAGGCAACTCTTACCTTCATTATAAGAGTTGCCATCACCCTGCTTGGAAGAAAAATATTCCTAGCGGTCAGTTCCAAAGGTTACGCAGAAACTGTACCTCAACTGAGGACTATACACAACAAGGCCAGCAGATGGCAAAAAAATTCTTAGAAAAAGAATACCCAGATGATTTAGTTACACAGGCCTTTATGGAACACGCAACCAAGCATTCACCTACGAAAAAACGTCCCAAAAATTCCACTAATGACTATACTACAATTAGGTTTATTTCTACCTTTAACACACAATATAAACATATGTCTAAAATAATTCTTAAACATTACGATATCCTAAAGCTGGATCCGATTTTAGCACCACTCCTTCCGGTCAGACCCCAAATCACTTTTAGACGTTCTCGTACAATCAAAAATATTATTGCTCCCAATAAACTTATAAAATCCAATAGAAAGGATAATAATATATTCCCTGATATTAGGATGTACTTTGATAATAGATGTGGGATTTTTAAATGTCGTAAAAGAGGTTGTTATACTAGTCAGTCCATCCCCAACGGCCAATCCACCATCACTACACCCAAAGGAAAAACCTTTGAGATTAAACAATTCATCACGTGTTCTACTGAATACGTAATATATGTTTTACGTTGTCCCTGTGGCCTCCTTTATGTAGGCCGCACTATGCGGGCCCTACGAGTCAGGGTGGGCGAACATCGCCGCCTGATTAAAGAGGGCTGCATTCAACACAGCGTGCCACGCCATTTTCGCCATTGTCATGATAAAAACTTTAAAGAAATGGAGGTCCTTGCAATTGAGGCTATCCCCAAGGGTACCCTAACGGCCAACGAAAGATTCTCCCACCTTTTTTGCAGGGAGACCTTCTGGATATATCTTATGGGGTCTCTCTCGCCTGATGGCCTCAATGAAGACATTGACATCCTCAGCATAACCTCTTGATATAGGTTACTCAGATATAATCGCTACTCATCGTTCATGACCGCCACCCTACAATTTTTATAGAAAATATATTTTCATTTTCTTTCATTTCCTCTTTTTTTTTTTTTTTTTTTTTTTATAAATAAATTTTATTTATTTTTTTTTTATTTTTTTTTTTTTTATGAACGAAGAGTAGCTAATATATTTATTCTAACTATCCTATAGGAAAGGACTTAA
Source organism: Lithobates pipiens (assembly GCF_037356315.1). NCBI lineage: Eukaryota > Metazoa > Chordata > Amphibia > Anura > Ranidae > Lithobates > Lithobates pipiens. Next base: position 251,421,965 of record NW_027507718.1, on the reverse strand, counting down.
TAATAATAATATAAAATATATCTTTTAAATAATTTGTTTTCTTGCCCTTGGTCTCCGCAATTTTTCCCCCCCTTGAGTTTTTTTAACTTACAGTGTTTTTTTAACTTACAGTGTCCTTTTATCCATAGCATTCTTCTCCCTCCTGTATATCCTTTAATATCCCCATGGAAACCCACACAGGCACAGGGAGAACATACAAGCTCCAGGCGGGTGGTGGCGTGGTTGGGAATCGAACCAGCGTCCTGCTTGCTGCTAGGTGAGAGTGCTAACCACTACACCACTGTGTCAACCATATGTTTCAATCCACATTTCCTATTAGATGTTTTCTAACAGTTCTTTCACTGACACAGACCCCTGTCTAATAAGGTTTTAACTGCAGGAGGCTTAGTGACACATTAGGGGTTAACCTGAGAGACTTCGACAGTCCCCGCCCCTACACACTACCCGATGCCTTTATCTTTCTGGTTGCTGTATGCCGCTCCAGCTTTGACAAAGCGCAGGAGCGCGAAACATGTAAGCAGGAGAGTCGGCATAGCAACCTTCCCCTTCACAGCCTTCCACGTGACAAGCCTCTCATGTGATCCACAGCCGCTCGGACAAGCGGCACTGCAGGCAGTGCAGCGTTCTCCAAGCTGCCTATGTGTACAGCTGATATCATCTGGTGACTAAGCTTGATCCTTACCACCTAGCGTGCAGCATTACACCTCTGCCTCCAAGCCGAACGCTTCAGATGGAGCTGAAATAAACACCTCCCCCTCGGTCATCAGACTGGACTCATCAGCTCTGCAGCCCATTGAACACCTATGAAGTGAGTGTCCCTAGGAACGTTGTTCCATTCGTTTACACTGACTTTTTGGGTTCTTTCAGATGATTGATTGCATTCATTAGGCATTCGAAAGCTGTGCACATTGGTCTTTGGTTTTGACCTTTCCAAAGTTATAATTGAGAGATCTGAGGAGCTTTTCATTATCAAACATCTGTCCGTTTTATGATTGGTGTTTTTTATGTGTTTGAGATCCTGCAGGGATCAGATGTCTGTGTTTATTTATTTTTTACATTTAATAAATGACATTTTAAAGTCTTTTTCACATCAATCTACTAGTCCCTTTGATGCGCTGTTTTTGATCGTTTTTTCTGCTGCATCCATTTTTTGCCAAGTCCATAATGGGTTAACAGCCGCACATTGAGACCATCTACAGGACATTTATTTAAATAAACAAACATCCCACGAGATAGTCAAACGCTCTTAAAGAGACCATTCATTTGTGCGCCAACTTTATCTTGTTTTGTTTTACGTTGTATGTTTTGGACTCTGGTTGGCTGCCAATGAATAGACTGATCGACGGCTTGATTATGTCCTACAAGTTGATATAAGGAAAAAAATCACAGACTCTATGATTAAGCTTGTGTAATATTCCATTTCACAACAAAGACAGTCACCAATCTTATGGACTTTACATGATCGTTTTTTTGTTTTTTATGATAATTGTCATGTGGAAGCTCTGATGTTTTTATGTGTATATACATATAATTAATAGTATTACTTATAGTATTGGTTTTTTTTAAAACAGATTCATATTCCATTCCACACCATTTTTATTCTCAATTGTTTCCTTTTTCTTTTTTCCCCCCTTTTTTTCCCACCCCCCTCCTTGTGCCCCCTCCCCCTTTTTATTTTTTTTTTATTTATTTTTTTTATTTTTTTTTTCCAATGGATCGCATTAATCGTTTACAATCTATATTTAACAAATTAGAAGAGACAAGGGCAGACAGTACTATTGACGTGACATCTAAGTCCAGTTCCCCGAATAAGGACCTTCCACATACTGAAGCATTTGAAATACAAATGCGTAAGGCCTTTCTAAAACTCCAAGATGCCAAACAATTCGAAAACGCACAATGGTGGGATTTAGCGTTTTTACAGAAATACCTGGAACTAGGTATTACCCCTAGGGGTCTCCGGATAAAAAACAATGTAGTTTTTTAGACGAAGACCTCTCTAAGGAATGGCAAATGATTTCGGAATTTTGCACCACCAAATGGATTAGAATATTAGTGCAACAACGAGAACGTAAACTTAGAAAGGCAGAGGAATCAGTTAAAGCCAAAACTCAGGCTATTCAGGAGTTTAGTACATCTTGTCTCTTTTTGAAATGGATGGAAGTCCAGGACAAAAACATCAGGAAAGATGAGGATGCAATGATTCACACAAAAACCAGTAAATTAGAGAGAGACATTGGCGATTATAGATCAGGCCACATCTTTGAGTGGAAGAAGAGAAACCCCACTCCCACTATGAACCGCATTCAACCACAGACAGGAATGGACCATGTATATACACCTCATAACACCATGGTCCTACACAATAATACTAGGACCAAATTTAAAAACCATAAGACAAGTAAGCCTCACAAAATTAAAAATTCCTCTAATAACACGGGAACCAATAGGACCAGTAGGCCCTATCATTCTAAATTTGAGCACCACAAGGTGACACGTGGTGCTCCTGACCCCCCCCGAGGCCTAAGCGATTACACAATCACCCATAAGAAGGATGGCGCAGACTGCAACCCCAATATAACAGCCAACCCCCTATTGGTTAGCACTTCGCCTACTGTTGCCCCATCCCCCTCTGGCCTATCCGATCAACCGGATGTTACTGAAAATAGACTACCCATTTTTTCGGTAGTCACATCCAATAAGTATAGCCCTCTGGTGAAAGATTTGGACAAGTACATTAAGGAAGGAGCTCGCCCTAGATCTAGTAACAAGACATGTGCACCCAATGAAAGTAAGGTAAAAGACAGTACTTCAGTGACACCTCCCAATTTTGAGGAAGGTTTTTTAGCCCTGTCTCCAAAGGGAGTCATGTTTACAAAAGAAAAGAGAAAACTAGAAGAGGTTGCAGAGGAGGACGTAAGCTTAAGGCAAAACAAAAAAGAAAGGGTGGAGACATAGTGGAAGAGAGTACCATAAAAATCTTCAACCTTTCATCACACACCCTCAATCCATATGAATTAGCATTATTGAAGAAAGGTCTAAGCTTTTCGCCATCCACTGGACCAAATAAATTTGGCCTCTTCAAAGATTTAAATAAATTTATTCGATCTCTTACCCTGAAAAGACATTTTGCAAAAACAATTATTAATAACAACAAAAAAGGAGATTCAACACCTGAAATCGATAATATTGATATGAATGTCACCCCCCAGGATGACATTTTGAGAATTCTTGAAGACTTGTGGAGCGAGTGTCATATCTCAAGCCAAACACAATATCCCTTTACAGAACCAGCGATAATTCATACTCATCTGAAACCGGCGTCCACCTTTAACCCAACCCATTCTAAGGGCCCCTTTATTGAGACTTTTTACCAAGTGGTTTATAAAGAATTTATTGAGTTATGCAATACAACCAATAACAAAAAACAAGCTAATCTAAATAAATTTGAACAACAGGCTCTTCATAACCTTACCACCAACAAGAACATTGTGGTCAAACAAGCCGATAAAGGAGGGAGTCTAGTCGTACAGGACATGGGCGACTACCTTGGCGAAGCCAATCGCCTGTTATCTGATACGACTACATATCAAAAACTTCAAACCGACCCCCTTCCAATTTACCAGCGTGATTTAATTACGTTGGTAGACAAAGCTCAAAAAGATGGGGTGTTAAATCCCCAAGAAAAACGATTCCTCCTCCCCAAAGTCTGCAGCACCCCTTACTTTTATCATCTCCCCAAGGTTCACAAGTCCCTTACTAACCCTCCGGGTAGACCAATAGTGGCCAGTACTAATAGTTTCACTAGCGGCCTTTCGGCCTATATAGATCACATCTTACAGCCATTGGTGGTGCAACTTCCTTCCTATATTAAGGACTCCAGTCAGGTGATTGAGGTTATGGAAAACTACAGATGGTCTGACGAATATATGTGGGCCTCTTTAGACGTCAACTCGCTTTATACTTCTATACCCCACGAAGTGGGACTGAATGCAATACAACACTTTTTGAGCATTGATGAAAGCATGAACTCCAAACAGTCTGAATTTTTATTATTGAGCATAGAGTTCTGCTTGAAACATAACTACTTCACCTTTTTAGACCAATTTTTCCTCCAGCGCCAAGGTACAGCCATGGGAGCCAGTTTTGCCCCGGTATATGCGAACCTCACCATGGGCTTTTGGGAGGAACAAAAAATCTGGAGAAACAATCCTTTTGCTGAGTTTATCGTATTTTATGGTCGTTATATAGATGACATTTTGCTCATATGGAGTGGCGGAGTTGAGACTTTTTCCTCCTTCGTCACTTATTGTAACAACAATTCTATGGGTCTATCTTTCACATCGGTCATCGACCAAAACCATCTGGTCTTTTTGGACCTTGTACTTTCTCATAATGAGCATAGTGTCACCACTAGCAACCATATTAAACCCACAGCAGGCAACTCTTACCTTCATTATAAGAGTTGCCATCACCCTGCTTGGAAGAAAAATATTCCTAGCGGTCAGTTCCAAAGGTTACGCAGAAACTGTACCTCAACTGAGGACTATACACAACAAGGCCTGCAGATGGCAAAAAAATTCTTAGAAAAAGAATACCCAGATGATTTAGTTACACAGGCCTTTATGGAACACGCAACCAAGCATTCACCTACGAAAAAACGTCCCAAAAATTCCACTAATGACTATACTACAATTAGGTTTATTTCTACCTTTAACACACAATATAAACATATGTCTAAAATAATTCTTAAACATTACGATATCCTAAAGCTGGATCCGATTTTAGCACCACTCCTTCCGGTCAGACCCCAAATCACTTTTAGACGCTCTCGTACAATCAAAAATATTATTGCTCCCAATAAACTTATAAAATCCAATAGAAAGGATAATAATATATTCCCTGATATTAGGATGTACTTTGATAATAGATGTGGGATTTTTAAATGTCGTAAAAGAGGTTGTTATACTTGTCAGTCCATCCCCAACGGCCAATCCACCATCACTACACCCAAAGGAAAAACCTTTGAGATTAAACAATTCATCACGTGTTCTACTGAATACGTAATATATGTTTTACGTTGTCCCTGTGGCCTCCTTTATGTAGGCCGCACTATGCGGGCCCTACGAGTCAGGGTGGGCGAACATCGCCGCCTGATTAAAGAGGGCTGCATTCAACACAGCGTGCCACGCCATTTTCGCCATTGTCATGATAAAAACTTTAAAGAAATGGAGGTCCTTGCAATTGAGGCTATCCCCAAGGGTACCCTAACGGCCAACGAAAGATTCTCCCACCTTTTTTGCAGGGAGACCTTCTGGATATATCTTATGGGGTCTCTCTCGCCTGATGGCCTCAATGAAGACATTGACATCCTCAGCATAACCTCTTGATATAGGTTACTCAGATATAATCGCTACTCATCGTTCATGACCGCCACCCTACAATTTTTATAGAAAATATATTTTCATTTTCTTTCATTTCCTCTTTTTTTTTTTTTATAAATAATTTTTTTTTTTTTTTTTTTTTTTTTTTTTATGAACGAAGAGTAGCTAATATATTTATTCTAACTATCCTATAGGAAAGGACTTAATAATAATAATATAAAATATATCTTTTAAATAATTTGTTTTCTTGCCCTTGGTCTCCGCAATTTTTCCCCCCCTTGAGTTTTTATAACTTACAGTGTTTTTTTAACTTACAGTGTCCTTTTATCCATAGCATTCTTCTCCGTCCTGTATATCCTTTAATATCCCCATGGAAACCCACACAGGCACAGGGAGAACATACAAGCTCCAGGCGGGTGGTGGCGTGGTTGGGAATCGAACCAGCGTCCTGCTTGCTGCTAGGTGAGAGTGCTAACCACTACACCACTGTGTCAACCATATGTTTCAATCCACATTTCCTATTAGATGTTTTCTAACAGTTCTTTCACTGACACAGACCCCTGTCTAATAAGGTTTTAACTGCAGGAGGCTTAGTGACACATTAGGGGTTAACCTGAGAGACTTCGACAGTCCCCGCCCCTACACACTACCCGATGCCTTTATCTTTCTGGTTGCTGTATGCCGCTCCAGCTTTGACAAAGCGCAGGAGCGCGAAACATGTAAGCAGGAGAGTCGGCATAGCAACCTTCCCCTTCACAGCCTTCCACGTGACAAGCCTCTCATGTGATCCACAGCCGCTCGGACAAGCGGCACTGCAGGCAGTGCAGCGTTCTCCAAGCTGCCTATGTGTACAGCTGATATCATCTGGTGACTAAGCTTGATCCTTACCACCTAGCGTGCAGCATTACACCTCTGCCTCCAAGCCGAACGCTTCAGATGGAGCTGAAATAAACACCTCCCCCTCGGTCATCAGACTGGACTCATCAGCTCTGCAGCCCATTGAACACCTATGAAGTGAGTGTCCCTAGGAACGTTGTTCCATTCGTTTACACTGACTTTTTGGGTTCTTTCAGATGATTGATTGCATTCATTAGGCATTCGAAAGCTGTGCACATTGGTCTTTGGTTTTGACCTTTCCAAAGTTATAATTGAGAGATCTGAGGAGCTTTTCATTATCAAACATCTGTCCGTTTTATGATTGGTGTTTTTTATGTGTTTGAGATCCTGCAGGGATCAGATGTCTGTGTTTATTTATTTTTTACATTTAATAAATGACATTTTAAAGTCTTTTTCACATCAATCTACTAGTCCCTTTGATGCGCTGTTTTTGATCGTTTTTTCTGCTGCATCCATTTTTTGCCAAGTCCATAATGGGTTAACAGCCGCACATTGAGACCATCTACAGGACATTTATTTAAATAAACAAACATCCCACGAGATAGTCAAACGCTCTTAAAGAGACCATTCATTTGTGCGCCAACTTTATCTTGTTTTGTTTTACATAATAAAGGAAGAATTTAAGCAGTGATATGAAAGTAATGCATTTCAGATTAATAGTAGTTTTAATAATTATATATTAATTATACCTTGTGGTTCTATAATCCTGTTTGATTTGGTCATGAATTTCCATTAGGATGGTGTATTAACCCGTATTTGTTAGTCTATGAATTGAATATGTGTTGCTGCTGGTTTATTTGATTTATTTGATCAGGGCTGTCAGCTAGACTTGTTCTCTATCCTAATACAGCTTTATTCCTTTTCTTATTATTGTTTATATGTTGTGTTACAAGTGAAACATTTTGAATAAAGAATTATACTTAAAAAATAAAAATAAATAACTAGTCCAGGAGTGTTGTTTTTATTTTTAGAGAACTGGGATAGGGTTCAGGGAATTGAGTGAGATACTCCAAAAACAGAAACAATGTACAATTTTAGGACATTGATCTGGGATAGGGTTCAGGAAATTGAGTGAGATACTCCAAAAAGAGAAACGATGTACAATTTGAGGACAGTGAACTCCTTTCTATAAAGCTGAAGCATAAGTCCTTACGTATAGCAGACTGTGGACTTGGCTTTGTAATGGAAGCAGTTAACAGCATACATGGGGTCGACCCCTGAGGGTGCACTAGAGTGTGAAACACGTTGGCCGGAGCTAAAAAGTGCTGAAGTCTTGCTGTCACATGGCAGCCATCTTTGTGAGTTTTTGATACTTGCTTTTTATATTAGTTTGTTGAGCCCAGTTTTTATAATAAATGCTACACTATATGAAAATTTTTGGCTCCTGTTGTAAGCACTTCTTTTACACAGCTGCACTACATATCTGCTGGCCTCAGAAAGTGGTGTCCTTACTGATACCAGCACTAGAGGGTTAATATCCTTAAGGGGACCACTCCTAAGAACAAGATGCTGTGATCCATCCTTCTTGGGAAAATATCAAAATGACTATAATTTAAAAAGCTACATCTTCTTGTGAGTGCTATGTGCGAAGTGCAAAAGTGGACTACAACCATCCCGATATATATGGAAATAAATTAATCCGCACCACAGAAGTATAATAAAATGAGCCGTGGTCACTATGATCACAAAAATGTGTAAAAATTTGCAAAATTATCATGACAGCACTAATAAAATACTGAAAAAGTGTCTGTGTAGAATAAATAAATAAATTAATGGACATAAATGGATACATCATGATGCAAAGTAAATATACCCACACTAAGCACAAATAAAGTGCTAAAAAAGTGCCTGTTCAAGCTCAATCAATAAATAAATAAATAAATGTGCATAAAATAAATATATCCTGAAATCAAAATTCCAAATAAATCATAAAAGTCGATAAAATCAATTAAATCAGTGTCCAAAATTATTGTACAAAAAAGTCCAAACACCTTAATTTCACCACAAAGTGAAAAAATATATAGTGCAAAAATATATGAGAAATAGTGGAAATATTAACCGATGTGTCTTTCACCTCAAAAAAACCTTTCACCTCCTCGAAAATATGTTTGCTTGGGGAGTAACACAATACACAAGATCTTGATTCAGTCAGTTTACATCCATGAAAAGGTCATCCAGCCTTGATAGGTAAATGCTCCGTCCTCTCCTTTTCTTCCTTAATGTACTCAACATCATTACTATTTGGTCTTAACCATATCAAGCAGTTCAGTATTTATATGGGCAATAGATGGAGAACTCCACATAGTGTAAAACCATTTAAGTATTTATTTTAAACATTCAGCATCTACACTTCAATTTAAATGTGTCATGCCCAATACAAGGGGATTGATAGGGTGGTTACATGCACTGCTCTAGCGGCAAACACAGGCTGCAAGCCGCCAAGGGATAGTGCGGGGTGACGTCACTCTATTTGGAACTTTGATTTCAGGATATATTTATTTTATGAAGATTTATTTATTTATTGGTAACAAGAAAAATCGAACAAAATGCAGTGATGCATCCAAATCTTCATTAGATGATCCCCATTGAGAACGTCCACTTTGATGACGAAACGCGTCTGGATGTACGAGCAGTGACGTCACCGCTCTACTGACGAAGGAGGAAGGGCTCCATTTGTGCCAGCCGGCATCTTTGTTTTTAACTGTCTTCACTATCTGCAATATTGTGAGTACCATTTGCTTTTAAATAAATTTAGTATTAAATACAGTATTACGCTATGGTCCTTTTTTTATTTATATGGTCCATGCCACCACGAAACACACTTTTTGCTGATGTCCAAGGGCTTATCATTATATACCTGGAGGAGTCTTGCGGTGTTTGTCCGGTCTCGTTGTGTAAAGACTAAGGCTGTGTTTATATGAATGCTGTCCAAATCTCAACCATCTCGTAAGTGGCTCTAATATCGTTGGTGGGATTCACTTTGTGATATTGAGCACAGCGGTGGCCTAATGAAGATTTGGATGCATTAAGAGACTGTTTATTTCAGCTTATCAGCACCCTGCTTACTTATGAACCTCAAAAAGCACAGTTTTTATTTATGCTTTACTTAGAACACAAATTATTCATTTTTGAGTTTGTGCAGCACTTATCACTTTATCTTAAGTTTGATATTGGTTATTATTATGGTGGTCCGTTTGTGCATCGATTGATTTGATTTATGTTAGCACATATAATTTAACTTCACTGTGCATATTGGCCACCATTATTATTTTGGTGGTTTCACTGCGTGTTGTGCGATTTAGATTTAAATTTATTTATCTATATACATGCAAGTATAAAAAGTTTTTGTATAATATTTTTTTTTTTATTGGTGGCGCAGTTTTTCTTGTTACCATCCTGTACTCTGTTTATCACATATTACTGCAGCCTCTTAACCTTTATTCTATCCTATTTTTTATTTATTTTTTATTTAATGTGTTTTGGGTCAGCGCGTTTTTTTGTGTTTTATGTGTTTTTTTGTGATTTATTTATTGATTGCTTTCGCGCAGGCACATTTTCAGCACTTTATTAGTGTATAAAAGGAGTATTTTTACTTTGCATTATGATTTGTCCATTTTATTTGGATTTATTTATTTATTCATTCTGCACAGACACTTTTGCATCGGGATATATATGTTTAACCACTTGCCTACTGGGCACTTTTAACCCATTCCTACCCGGGCCAATTCATCGCACTTTAAATGACAATTGCACGGTCATGGAACACTGAACCCATATGACATTTTTATAATTTTTTTTCACACAAATAGCACTCTCTTTTGGTGGTATTTAATTAAGTTTTAAATTTACGTTTCATTTCTTTTTTTCATGGACTGGTCACATGATTAACTGAATTATATATTACTTACACACTAATGCTTCATTCTATTTAAAGGGACAGATATTATTTATTCACACATTTATTCTCACATTCACAAAGATACCATTCACACATTATTGTCCCCTGTCATTTAAAGGGACAGTAACCATTTATTCACTTGGATCCTTCACTTAGTATATTTACGTTTTGTGACATAGTTTTGTTGATTTTATGTATTGTTGTATTTGAGCGCAGCACTGTTTTTACTATTTTACTGGGAAGGTTTGGTTTATTGACCTTTTAGTGCTAGCTGCTGTTTTCTTTACTTTTTTCCGCTAACGGCTGACTTTACATTTTTCACCTGTGCTACACTAAGCTCTCAATGACAGCTTACCATTCACTCCCATTGGCTGCCTCCATCTGCTAATCCTTTCCTCTATGCTGCTTGTGTGGTCAAACCTAATTAGCATGAACATGCCAAACGAATGGTTATGCGGTAGGGAAAAAAAGGCTTCAGTGATGTGTGGGCTTCGTTTTAGCTCCTCTCACACATCCAGGGCTTCAGAAGAACACAGGACATTTTGGGAAACTGTGATTACTTCATCAGGACTTCAAAAAGATCAGTTTTTTAAAGACAGGAGAGGTTTATGCAGTACAGATTTTATTAATTCACGATAAGAAATAAAAGAGAGTTTCAAGAAATGTGTTTTTGTGACATTAAACTTCTTTTTAATGTATTCTCTGTATTAGGGTATAAAATGCTCCACGACTTGTCATACCCCTAAGCATCCCTAAAAACGTATCTTTTTCCATGTCACCTCTCCAGCACTGCCTCCAGCTCCAGCTTCACTCGCCTCACTACCTGGTTTCATAGAAGAAACTGAAGGCGAGGAGCCATAGGCTTCTCCTTCCATCAGTCAAACTCCTGCGAGGATGGAGAAGGGGTGTGGCTTCCTACCACTGTGTTTGTCTGTGGATGCACACAGCTTGCTACAGGAAGCACAAAAAGGAGGGTAAGAACTTACAGCGCTGAGAGGGATTGAGAGATGAGGAGAAAAACTGTGTTTCTGTGCAATACCACTGTACAGAGAAGGTACGTGTTACCTCTTTTTTTTATTTTTAAAATTGTATTCCACTTTAAGCAATGTTACTTGCTGACCATGGATTGAAGATGGAGGAACCTTTGCTTTAGTATGGAGCAAGCACAATGGAGGATACCTGACCATGGATTGAAGAAGGAGGAAGGCTGAGATTATGAGTGGTAGTCACAGCTCAAAACGCGTCAACTTTTACTGTACTCCATCTGTGATGTCTTTTGCATGAAGGCTCAATAAAGGTGAAGTGTTGCAGCAAATTCCAGATTTCTTTTGATTAAGGGGGAACCTTTGCTTTTGTATGGAGCAAGCACAATGGAGAATATGAGTGGGAATATATTTTACACAATGCTGCCTGCCAAATTTCCACTCACATTAAGTACCCCCTTCCTTTCTGGCCTGCGTCTTGTCATCTGGATCTGGCTATCCACGAAGGTGTCTTCTTCTTTATTATTTCAGAGAAGTGGAAAATATCTGTCTTTCTTGAAGAAGCACGCTCTGACCTGAGAAACGTGATGAATGTGGAAATCGCATCTATCATCTTTTTGACTGTAATCAATGTTGGAACTACTTGTACACATAATGGATGATATCTGTATATGAAGAAAGTGTAATGGCAAGAAGACATGCATGGATTATTTTAACATGTGGTTTTAATGGGTCCAGATAAAGAATTTTTTGATATTGTTATAGCTTAAATTGACTGTGGTGGTAATGTGAAAAAGCCTATTAGTTGCTTTAAAGGGAATATTTCTATATTGTTACATATTAGAGGATGTGGTGCCCATTTAAATCATATGTAAGGACACTACTATTTAATTTTCCCTATTTTTTTTTTTTTTTGAGAGAGAGTTCCTTGCTCTCTGTGCAGAATGAATGGCCTGAGGAGAAATTACTCCTGTTGCTGCCACCAACAAGAAAAAGTATTTTTTTTTTTAATATGAGAGCTGTTTGGAGTTTATTCACTCTTTGCACATTGGAAAGTGTTGACAATGCTGAAGAGAAGCCTAGAGTGCTGAGCTAGTCAAAGTCTGAGAAGTAGCAGAGATGCAAAGATAACTTGGAGAAGAAGTCAATCAGATCTGGTGACTTTGTTCTTGATGGGAATTCTTGTTCCAAACTACACGTTTTGGAACATGTACTTTGTTTGAAATGCCTCTGTATGGCACATGCCTTCCATTCATGGAATAAACCTATCATTTAAAGCAGGGTTCATTTGTGGACCTGTTCGTTGTATCTTGAACCAAGCAAAGGTTCAGGAGTACACAGTGGGGTTGATTTACTAAACCTGGAGAGTGCAAAATCTAGTGCAACTCTGCATAGAAACCAATCAGCTTCTAACTGTTCAATTAAGCTTTCACAATAAAACCTGGAAGCTAATTGTTTTTTATGCAGAGCTGCACCAGATTTTGCACTCTCCAGTTTTAGTAAATCAACCCCATTGCATGTTGCCAGATGAGTGTTGAGGTTGGTCCCCATAGCAATAGCAGGTACTTTTTATGTGCCTCTGCTTAGTGAGTTCCTGTCCCCAACAGCAGAGAAAACATCTGTGCAGCTGCTGTCATGAGATGCGAGAGCTAAAAATATTGTATTTTGAGACATGTATTGATTTTTTTCCCTCATCATTGGGATGTGTGCTTAATGTACAATCATCTGGCCACACACAAACTTCATTTGCATTAGAGAATTGTAAGTTTCTCAAAAGTAATGTTTGCAACACATTTAAGCCTGGTATCAAAACACAGAGGATACAGCAAGTATATTTGAAAATGCATATGTGGGAATTGGTTATGTGTAGTTCTTATCATGAGTAACTGCCCGTCTTCTTGTCTGTGCTAGATCTTCAGTTCTGTAAAAGTTTCTAATATAAGGACCCTGTTGTCCATAACAGTCTGGAAATTCATCACCTTCAAGTTTGTAGGGTAGAAGATCTGGAAAGCAAGCTTGCTATGATCAAACGACGGATATTTTCTTAGATTTTCATCCTATTGACCTTTTGGGTGAACCACAGGGCCCCTTGGCTAGATAGCACTATGACAGATGCCTAAGGGATGTTGACATCATTGCACTGATGTTGCACCATGATGGTACACTGGAACCTTTCCAAAACCTGAGAGTTACATGGATATTGTAGGGAGTACCTTGTTGCACATTATTAAAACTGGAGCAGGGACAGTGATTACCAAACTGCAGATTATTAAAAACAAGATGTTCAGTTCACTAAACTATAACATGTATTTTTTGCCAAGAGGACTGTTGTGTTTCCCACTCATTGACACTCACTGCTAAAATAAACGCTGTTATAGCCAAACATAATCCTCATAGTTTAGGGCAGTGGTGGCAAACCTTGGTACCCCAGATGTTTTGGAACTACATTTTTCACGATGCTTATGTACTCTGCAGTGGAGTTGAGCATCATGGGAAATGTAGTTCCAAAACATCTGGGGTGCCAAGGTTCACCATCACTGGCTTAGGGAATTGAGCCCAAGGTCATTTTTAACTGCAGGAAGGTAAGAAGCTCCCCAGCAATGAATAGGTGTGTAGTTAATCCAGGCAAAATTAAAGTGGTTGTAAACCCTTACATATACCCAGCGAAGTGAATAGTCTCAGGCAGACCCGGATTGGCCATAGGGTAAACCGGCATTTGCCCGGTGGGCCGGGGCAACCCGGGCCGCATGTCCTTGCTTGCGGGGCCAAGGCAGGCTGCTCTTTAAGCCCGCGCCAGTCCTCTAACCTTTCCGCGGCCGCCCAGCTGCCAGTTCAGCTCAGGCTCAGCCATCGGCACCAGGGGGACTGAAACGTGAAGGGGGAGGAGCTAGAGAAGAGACCTCTCCACGGCCGCCAGTATAGTTTAGCCGTTAGAGCCGCGGGGCGTGACCACGAAGGGGAGAGGAGCCTGATGCAGCTCGATCAGAGAGAACATAAGTGTGGCCACCTGTAACCTGAATAGGAGGAGCAGTGGGGTGGCTGCATATAAAAGAATCATTCTCTCCATCTTCCTCCCGCAGTCTCTGAGTGCCTGCTTCTGCTCCTCTCCCTCTTGCAGGCTTTCAGGTACTGCGGGAGGAAGATGGAGAGAATAATTCTTCTATATGCAGCCACCCCACTGCTCCTCCTATCCTGCTTATCTCTGCTGCCCCCACAGTGCTCTCTACCCCCCGACAGTGCTCTCTACCCCCCCACAGTGCTCTCTACCCCCCCGACAGTGCTCTCTACTCCCCCCACAGTGCTCTCCCCCTCCCCCATGCTCTCTGCCTCTCTCCCTGTGCCCTCCACCTGCCCCCCACAGTGCTCTCCCCCTCCCCCATGCTCTCTGCCTCTCTCCCTGTGCTCTCCCCCTCCTCCCCACAGTGCTCTCCACCTCCCCCATGCTCTCTGCCTCTCTCCACCTCCCCCCGTGATATCCACCTCCCCCACGCTCTTCGCTGCCCACTGTGCTCTCCACTTCTCCCCCACTGCTATCCAGCCCCCCCTGTCCTCTCCTCCTCCCTCCTGGGCTCTCCACCTTCCCCCATGCTCTACGCTGCCCCCCTGTGCCCTCCGCCTCTCCCCTTTGTGCTTTTTACCTCCCCCTGTGCTCTCCACCTCCCCCCATGCTCTACGCTCTCCCCTTGTGCTCTTCACCTCCCCCTGTGATATCCACCTCCCTTCTGTGCTCTCCACCTCACCATGCTCTCCACTGCCCCCCTGTGCCCTCCACTTCTCCCCCAGTGCTCTTCAGCCCCCCCTTTGCTCTCCACCTCCACCCAGTGCTCCTCACCTCCCCCATGCTCTATGGTGCCTCCCTGTGCCCTCTGCCTCTCCCATGCTCTACGCTGCCCCAACTGTGCCCTCCGACTCTCCCACTGTGCTCTCCACCTCCCTCTTGTGCTCTCCACCTCCTCCCATGTTCTACGCTGCCCCCCTTTGCTCTCCACCCCCCCGCGTGCACTTCACCTCCCCCAATGCTCTCCAGCCCCCCCAGTGCTCTCTAGCCTCCCTGTTCTCTCCACCTCCCTCCTGTGTTCTCCACCTCCCCATGCTCTATGCTGCCCCGTGTCCTCTTTCTTTCCCCCATGCTCTCCACCTCCCCCATGCTCTACGCTGCCCCCCTGTGCCCTCCGCCTCTCCCCCTGTGCTTTTCACCTCCCCCTGTGCTCTCCACCTCCCCCCATGCTCTACGCTGCCCCCTGTGCCCTCTGCCTCTCCCCCTGTGCTCTTCACCTCCCCCCAATGCTCTCTAGCCCCCCCAGTGCTTTCTAGTCCCCCCCAGTGCTCTCCACCTCCCCCATGCTCTATGCTGCCTCCCCAGTGCTCTCTAGCCCCCCCAGTGCTCTCCAGCCCTCCATGCTCTACACTGCCGCCCTGTGCCCTATGCCTCTCCCCCAGTGCTCTGCAGCCCCCCATTGATCTCCGCTTACCCCCTGTTCTCTCCACCTCCTCTCGTGCTCTCTGCTGCCCCTCTCTTCCCTCCGCTGCCCTCCGCCTCACCCCAGTTCTCTACAGCCCCCCAGTGATCTCCGCCTCTCCCTGTGCTCTCCACCCCCATGCTCTCCTGCCGTCCCTGTGCTCTCCACCCCACCCAGTGCTCTCCAACCCCCCCCATGTTCTCTGGCCCCCATGTGCTCTCCTCTTCCTCCCTGTGTTCTCTGCCTCCCCCTGCGCTCTCTGCCCCCCCCATGCTCTCCGCCTCCCCCCCGTGCTCTCGCCCCACCCCATGTTCTCAAGGTTCTTCCCTGTGCTCTCTGCCCCCCCCCCCGCTCTTTCCCTGTCTCCCTCACCCCCCGCATCCATCAGGATGGAAAGTGGAAAGTGGGAAAGGGGCTGGTTAAGATGTCATGGGCTGCTCATTCCAAAATGCTGGGGCCTATTTTATGTCCCAGTCCGGGCCTGGTCACAGGTGATATACAGAGCTGAAACAAATTCTCCTACATAAGTTGTACCTGTTTATCCTCAGCTCTCTTTTCTATAGCAATTCAAAGTGCTGCATTTTAAAGCTTGTCTGAGAGCTCAGAAAAAAGGGGTCGGAGAGTTGAAGTTACACTTTGCAGAGCTCAGTGGGAAGATCTCTGAGAGCTGATTGGAGGGAAGAGATACACCCCCTTCACACAGCACACAGGAACAATTAGCTGGAGGTTCTTCCCCTGTCACCATTTTTCTCTTGGTGTCAGGAAAACTTGTCAGAAGTGACACATGCTGATAACAGTAGAATGAAGTAGCAGACAGAAATGACAGTGCTCCTAAATGGGACAAGTACACGCTATAGAGGGATATGCTTTGTTCATATTTCATGTTTGAGGTTTGCAACCGCTTTAGGTTATTCCCCCTCCATTCTTATCTGACTTTAATTTCAGTTTTGTGCAAAGATCCATAATTTTGTTCTTGTGGTCACATTTGTTTTACTTTATAATATTGTATAATGAATAAAAAAATAATTTTACAAGTACTGTTTGATAAAAATATAATTGAATACAAAGTCATTCTTGAAGTTATACAGCTCTATTTGAATTATACAAAAAATATATAAAGCTTTAATTACATTGTAAATAACATTTTGCTGATAAATATGTTTAGGTATGGGGGACACATAAATATAGAAAATAATGAGCTGCAGTACTATAAGGCATTCACATTATTTAATAACTAGGAAATGTGTACTCATTCCTGAATGGAGTAATTATGGGAGTGTGTTCATATCATCTCATTATAAACCAATTGGGCAGGTTCAGATCATGTTCTTCCCGTGAGAAATGTCCACCTTAATGTGAACTTATGCTTTGCCCATGCAGGCAATACAACCTGTTTGCTTTAAAGCAAGCCCCAAAGGCTACATACCTTACCCTCACTCCCCTACCATAGTATTTGCTACCCTGTTTCCCCCGAAAAATAAGACCTAGCGTGATTGTCGGTGATGGCTGCAATATAAGCCCCACTCCCCAAATAAGCCCTAGTTAAAGTCCTTGTAGGTCTTATTTTCAGGGTAGGGCTTATTTTCAGGGAAGCGGGGTAGGGCTTATTTGGGGGATATGGCTTATATTGCAGCCATCACCGACAATCACGCTAGGTCTTATTTTCGGCGGAAACAGGGTAACATCTATGATTTTTAGAACGTGGTCAGCAATGCCTGCTCTCATTAATCAGCACAGGTTTTAATACTGTCCTAGCATGTCACATACCTCCCAACTTTTTGAGATAGGAATGAGGGACACCTATCAGCAAAAGTATGCAGGCATAGGACACACCCCTTGCCACACCCCCTTAAAGGAGAATTGTACAAAAAAATGATTGGTTAAAACCACAAGTGCTTTTTTTTACCACTACTATTCATTTATATTGGCTTTTGGAATTTACAAATGCAGCAATTTAGAAATCAGATGAAAGGTTTAGTGCTGGGAAACCCTTTTTGATAGATAAAACGTGCATTTTATATACATTTATATAGATCAGACTAAAATGAGGGACGAATGAGGAGGAATGAGGACAGAGGGACTTTGCTCCTAATCAGGGACAGTCCCTCAAAATCAGGGACAGTTGGGAGCTATGATGTTAAAGTAAATAATGTATTAAAATAAAACAGAAGCAATGGTGGACATTTATCCAGCAAATTAGCAGCACAGCTAGATGCACATCAGTCTGCCTCTCACTTAGCAAAATCTCTGTAACAGGTTTACAGTGCATATGTAACTCATGCGTCTGAATTCCCAGACAACAAGCTGCAACAGATGTATCATTGAAGATAGGACAGATTATTACAAAACGCACTCATTTTTAAGAAGTGGTCAATCAGGATTCATTTGGCGGCAGTGCAATTTTAGAGCAGCTGAGGGAGGAATTTATGACTCATGCTGAAACCTTGCATTCAATTTGTCACATGATCCATCTCTCAGTCCCTAGCATTGCCTTTCCGTGCAACAGACATGATAAATACACCAGTGTAAAGCCGGCCATACTCTGTTTTGTTTTTTGTTCAGCCATGGGGCACACAAATGAGGTGAATGGAGGAATCTCCCCTGCAGGACATTATATTCTGACAACTGCACCAGCTAATTGGCTGTAGATGCTGATCGATGGAAAATATTTCCAAAATGTTCTTTGGCAGAAGACCATTAAACAATCGACTTCTGTCGAGTAAGAGAGCCAACACATTGATTGCAATTCATCCAGTTCCTTCTAAACCAACTGAATTTCAGTCAATCAGTGTATGGCCAGCTGAAGACTCTGTCTATATACTTTTTATACAGTGTACATATAAAAATATAGAGTGAGGTTAAATATTTTTATCATGAATAAACATAGTACTTATATCTATAATCACAAAAGTAAGATGTTCAATTATACTATATTACCAAAAGTATTGTGACACCTGCCTTACACGCACATGAACATTAGTGGCAGCCCAGTCTCAGTCCGTAGGGTTCTGTATTGAGTTGGCCCACCCTTTGCAGCTATAACAGCTTAAACTCTTCTAGGAAGGCTTTAGGAGTGTGTCTATGGGAATGTTTGACCATTCCTCCAGAATCGCATTTGTGAGGTCAGGCACTGATGTGATCAAGAAGGCCTGGCTCACAGTCTCTGCAGGAATTCATCCCAAAGGTGTTCTATCGGGTTGAGGTCAAAACTCTGTGCAGGCCAGTCAAGTTCCTCCACCCCACGCTTGCTCATCCATGACTTTATGGACCTTGCTTGGTGCACTGGTCCAAAACATTTGGTGGAGGGGAGATTATGGTGTGGGTTTGTTCTTCAGGGGTTGGGCTTGGCCCCTTAGTTCCAGTGAAAGGAACACATAAGGCGTCAGCATACCAAGACATTTTGGACAATTTAATGCTCCCAACCTAGTGGGAACAGTTTGGGTCTGGCCCCTTCCTATTCCAAAATGGCTGCACACCAGTGCACAAACAAGGTCCATAAAGACATTGATGTGCAAGTGAGTGTGGGGTGTAGGAACTTGATTAGCCTCCACAGAGTCCTGACCTCAACCTAATAGAACACCTTTGGGATGAATTAGAGCGGAGACTGTGATCTAGGCCTTCTCCTCCACATCAGTGCCTGACCTCACAAATGAAGGAATGGTCAAACATTCCCATGGACACACCCCTAAACCTTGTGGACAGCCTTCCCAGTACAGTTGAAGCTGTTATAGCTGCAAAGGGTAGGCCAACTCAATACAAAATCCTATGGACTAAGACTGGGCTGCCATTAAAGTTCATGTGCGTGTAAGGCGGGTGTCCCAATACTTTTGGTAATATAGTGTATGTTTAAAAAAATAAATATGTTCTACTAACATATAAAATAAAAAAATGTTCTACTAACAAAACACCTCAATCCTGGACTGGAATCTATGGTTTACAGAAAAAAATGCATAACCAGAAAGAGCAGAACTTAATCAGAAAACAATAAAATATGAAAACGAAGAACGTCATTTTAATATGATAGTATTCAATTCGTTCAGTTATTCCAGAGTCTCCTGGTGGTTGCTGGCGATGTGGCTCCCCATCTGTAAACATGTTACACATCTTTTGGTCTTGCCCTATAAACTGTCACATTTTTGGAATACAGTTTGAAATATAATGCAGAAATGTACTGACTTTACAAGTCCAACAGACCCTATTTTCTTTTTTTTATATCATAACTCCATTCCCCTCAAATTTTACAAAGGATTGGTATGCATTTGGTAAACACTGCACACATGTGTCCTCTGGAAAAATTCACAACCACCTATAATGCAACAATGATTCAATTTAATAAACAACATTAAATATATGGATAACCTTACCAGTTCTCTTAAGGGCACTGGTGAAAAAATGTCATAACACATTCCTCCACCATTCTAACTGACCTTACTGTCCTTTCCATCTTTTTCTCTCTTTGCCTTTCCACTTCGAATAATTTACCCAAAGAAGCAATTGGAGTTGATTTAATGCCATGCATTTAAACGATTTATACTCTCAAGGATTACCTTATTCCCATCATTGATTTTTTTACAGGCATACCCCACTTTTAAGTACACAATGGGGTTTATTTACTAAAGCTGGAAAGTGCAAAATCAGACTCACTTCTGCATAGAAACCAATGAGCTTCCCGGTTTTATTACCAAAGCTTAATTGAACAAGCTAAGGGTTAGAAGCTCATTGGTTTCTATGCAGAAGTGAGACAGATTTTGCACTTTCCAGCTTTGGTAAATAAACCCCATTGTGTACTTAAAAGTAGGGTATGCCTGTATATGTTTATATGTGTAATGTTATACAAATACTTATGTAATACTTTTAGTACATTATACAGTATCATATAGATTATGGTAACTACCACCTGGTCCACAATCTAATATATATTGTTATTTTTCCATTTTTTTTGTAAGCATTTAAATGAATAATTAAAAAAATATATAAAAAGGCTAAGAACTAAAAATATATTTATTCCTAGCTCCACACATGGCTATTACGTTAGCAGTGGTCAAGGCAGAATTGTGCCACCTGATGAACAGGGACAAGAGGAGTGACTTTGGCGAAAGGTGATGTCACCATCTGCAAATGTTGGCCAAAGCAAGGGCTCTTAATTTCCGCTATTCAGGCGAAGAGATTTACGTGGAGCCATTTAAAGCTGATAAAATAAAATAAAACAGCGAAACGTGATTGAAAATTCCAGATTTGCACAGAAATTATGCCAAAATAGATTCCACTTATCTGAAGTGTGGGCTTGTTACCATGTTTGAACTAAGATTGAATAAGACCAGTTGTGTTGCCACTAAATGAAACGTAATGAGACCATGTATCCTTCAAGTAAGCACATATTGGAACTTTGTGTGAAAAAAAATGTAACCCTCTGTACAGGCATACAAAGCTTTTAAGTACACAATGGAGTTTATTTACTAAAGCTGGAAAGTGCAAAATCTGTCTCACTTCTGCATAGAAACCAATGAGCGTCCAGGTTTTATTACCAAAGCTTAATTGGGGTTAGAAGCTCATTGGTTTCTATGCAGAAGTGAGCCTGATTTTGCACTTTCCGGCTTTAGTAAATAAACCCCATTGTGTACTTAAAAGTGAGGTATGTCTGTATGTGGCTTTCCTGTTGGTATTAATGGTGTCTGAACAGGATCATTCATCAGATAAAGAAATGGAATCCCCCATGCTCCCAAATATCAGCGCTGCTTATAACTTGATTAGTATGCATCCTCAAGAGCCATAAGTCATTTAGAATTAGGCTTTAAAATATAAAAAAATAAAAAAATTTGGCTTAAGCAGTTATTAAATCCATAAAATAAAGCTGTACTCCAGATGGATAAAAGACACAAATTAATTCACTTCCACATAAATTATTAAATCAATAAATGTATTTTTGAAATTCAACTAGTAGTCCCTGAATTTGTTTGTCTCGGTATTAGCCTCTTGCAATCCATTGTGCAACAGCACTAAGGGCGTCTTCACACTGACCCAACACGGTCCCACTGCACTTTGTATGGGTTAGCTGTGCTTTCACGTAGACTTTTATGATGTCCCGTGGTTTTGGTGCAGCTTCACAAAGTGCACCAAAGATGCAGCATGCAGGAGTTTTACTGCGCTTCCTGAAACCGCACCAAAACTGCAGGAACACATAGAAGTCTACGGGAAAGTACAGCTAACCTGCGGTTCTCATGGAAAAGAGCAGTAGGGCAGTGTGAAGCCACCCTTAGAGTAGGGGAGGAGAGGGCAGGACAGTGAGTCAAACAGATGTGATGTATGCAAATATCTTTTTAAAGAACATGCTGATAGAAGAGAATAGGATAAGGAGAAGAATGATGTCAGTCGGCCACTGTTCTTTCCCTATCCAGCCAGAAGGGTGGAGGTGGAGAGTATAAATCAGTGTTATCCTGAAATGTAGGTGGTGTCATCAATTTGGCTGTGCTGTCTAGCAGGGCTGTAAATCTCAGGAATGAATGGATGGATATACAAATCCTTTGGCAGATAAGACAGCTCAAAAATGTTTTTCATATCTGTATTTAGCTGTTTGCCCAGAGTTCAGCTTTAAGTTAGAGAATTCAATTACTTTACTATGTGAGCAACTGTAATACTATCTTTAGTAGTGGAACAACCAAGGCATTATGATAAGGTATAGGGAAAAAAAGGAATACTGCACAGAGAAATGAAGAACAAAGGTGGATATGAGATGAACATACATGCTTTTGGAGGGGAAGGGGCGCAGTTTAACTGGATGGTACAGGATATATCAGCTTTGTGGCTGTCTATAGCTACAATACAAATAAACAGAAATATATACAGTATAAACCATATATGAATGTAAAATAATTTAATATTAGCTTATTAAATTACAAAGCACATGCCAAATGACTTAGATATGTTGAAAATAATGTTAACATACTTTTTTCTACGTTTCATTAATAAAATGTTCAAAAGATACAAATACAATTTTTTTTATGTTTAAAGGAAACCTATTAAGACAAAGACATGTAAGCTGCCATTGCTGACCTCCTTCAAAAATTCTAGTTGTTTAGCTGCAAGTAACTTTTATGCTTTCTGAGTCATTGACTTGGAAGAAGCATGCAACCAGTAAAGTCAGACGTCCTGATTTGCATAGTTGTTCTATGTCAGTGACTCCAAGTATATTGTACTGTATTTGCATCTAAGCGACAAGCCGTTTCAGAATGAAAGGTCAGCAAAATCAGCCTCTATGATTTTTTTCCCAGCTTAAAAGTGTAAGAAAACTTTCAAATAATGTTTTCTGGAACTTTCCTCATCATTTTTTGCCAAGGCCTCCTTCACAGCTCCATACTTTTCTTAGTTCTGGTACCCAGTCCAGCTGGGGATCGGGCAATGTTTACCTCTGGTCGGCCTGGTCTTATAATCCGCTGCCTGCGCATGGACAGTAGAATCCCATATACTTCTATGGGGCTGGGAGATGAATCGGGAGGCAACCAGATCAGCATGGCAGAGTAAAATAAGGGTAAGGAAACTTTCAGAAACCTTTACTTGAAATGTTGAATAGCTAAATGGTTAGCTCACTGAAAACTGGCAATTCAGTGTAGATGTTGGTGAATGAGAGTTCTAAATGGGTTTTTTTTTTGTTTTGTTTTGTTTTTTACAAAGTCTTATTCTTCCGATCAGATTTTTAGTTTATTTGACATTGAAAATAAAGGAGAAGGAGGTATCCGTAAGAATAGGGCTGGAGACAGTCGAATCTTGCATCTGACGTTCCCATATACGACACTGCATTGGATGATTGGATGAATTATCTCAAAAGCAGCTACCATAGCTAAGGTGTGATTTTTAAAATCATTTTTTTCTATGACAACCTTTGAAAGCTTCTGGTTTATACCAGTTTTAATATATGGTATCAATACAGCATGGAAGCTTTCATATATTAGACTTCTTCTGTACCTGAATAGTCCAGAAATGACTATTCAGGCACATAAATGGTTTAAAATGTTCTAAATATCATAACTTTTTCTAATTGTAAGGAGCTTTTCAGTTGAATTTAAATCTGACTCCTGCTAGAAAAATGTTATGTTATGGTTACAAGATACCCCAACTTCAAGGGTAGGCAAAGCTAGACCTACACATAGCCTCATACTTGCAATCTGATAGTAATGTGAGTTAAATGGGGCAAATATGAAAATATCATGCAATCAAAATTTAAGCAAAACAGATTAAAAAAATAAATTGTAAATTGTATAGCCACCTTTGTAATTAGCCTAGGTTTGTTTCCATGTGTCCACAATGCTGTGCAACTTCATCCAAATGTTGTGGAATACTCTCCTTTAAATAATTGACTTAAACATGGGTCTGCTTACAATTAGATTTCTGTATAATTCTAAACCTAATCTAAATCTAAACTTTGTAGATTTTACAATTATATTGACAGCTTTAGTTTTGTTGCTATTTACTAAGGGCCTGTGTACACTGGAATTTAAAATGTGCCAATACCCTATCAGTGTCATAATCTGTACAACAGGGCCTGACACTTACTTGGTGTTTTTAGGGTTCACTGTACTCTGTGAGGAGAGAACCTGGAGTGTATATAAGTGTTTGACTTCACATTAAAATTACCCATGCATTCAAGCATCCCCACTAAATCAATAGCAACTATTCAGATTGGGCAATAGAAGCTTGTTATAAATGGAATAACTGTAGTCTATGCTCAGCCTTATAAACCTGCCTCATAAACTCCTAACCTGATAGCCATTGCTGTGCTGCCTAGGCAAGTCAATGGTTGGGAGAACTCTCCCTGCAATGCAGGAACAAGCTCCAGACTATGCTCCTAACCCATGCAATGAATCTCTATCGCAGTAGCAGCTGACCTCATCATTGACAAAGAGCTCATTTTAGAGTGACCTTTTATTGTGGCCAGCCTAAGGCACACCTGTGCAATAATCATGCTGTCTAATCAGCATCTTGATATGTCACACCTTTGAGGTGGATGGATTATCTCGGCAAAGGAGAAGTGCTCACTAACACAGATTTAGACAGATTTATGAACAATATTTGAGAGAAATAGGCCTTTTGTTTACATAGAAAAAGTCGTAGATCTTTAAGTTCAGCTCATGATAAAAGCACAAATGTGTTGTGTTTATCATTTTGCTCAGTGTATGTAGCCAGGTGCAGGCTATGTTATAAAGAAATCCAGGAAAACTGATATGTGGGACTATGGCTTAAGCCTTTTCCCTCTAGTGCCCAGTAGGCAGATAACTACATCACTTCCTGTTAACAGAGTGAGAGCTAATCTCCTAATCTTGGGATCTGTATCCCTACTGCCAATACATACTGCGTTCCTGAGTGCTAACTGAACTACACATACCACAGGGCTGGTGGAGCAAAGATGATTCTTGGAGAGCAGATATATTCAACTGCGAGCGGTGGGCTCACTCTCTCTGTGTGGGATTCCTGTCAGGACAATTGGAGGCCGCCGTCACTGCACAGATTCAGCGGACTTTGGCAGCCAAACTGGTTGCCATGATGGCCGAGCAACGTAACTGCATCGCTGTGAAGGCAGATCACCAAATTGGGACTGCGTACATCTATCTTCACTCCAGAACTTTGTAATCCACCTCCACACTTCTGTTGCTGTTGCACCACGCCGACAGCCTGCTGGGTGGCTATTCTTTATCTCCCTACTGAGACTCAAGCGCCTGTGCATGACACTGTTTCCATGAGACTGTATTATCATCAGGATTGGTGAGCG
Organism: Lithobates pipiens; assembly: GCF_037356315.1. Classification (NCBI taxonomy): domain Eukaryota; kingdom Metazoa; phylum Chordata; class Amphibia; order Anura; family Ranidae; genus Lithobates; species Lithobates pipiens. Next base: position 251,396,583 of record NW_027507718.1, on the reverse strand, counting down.
GATGGATGCCCAAACTCTTTCTGTCATCTAACTGTTTATAGACACTGCATGCAGACATCTTTACACCTCAGTCACAGAGAAACCTTTGCTGTAAGCACTCCAATTGTTTATCTGTTTAACCTCATTGGCCTACAAGTATTCAACACTGTCTAGAGGCCCCAATATTGCTAGCAGAAGATAACTTATACCATCAAACTAGAACTATCTATTATATAGGATTCTCAAATGCAATTTGTTTAGTCAAAGAATCACTGTACCCCTGTTGGCCATTATTAAAGCAATACGTGTATTTAACTTATAATTATATAGCTCTGAAGTGCAGTATGAGTGCGATAATGGGGCGTGGATGTGCCCCAGGTGGGGGAAGGTTTATATGATATTCTATGTGCCTGTTCTATGGCAAATAAACGTGAAAATGTGGTATCCTCCATATTGTCCTGAAGCCAAAGTTCCAAGAAGCCCTCAGGTTGCGTACCTTCTGCTTTCTCAGGGAACTCCACAGAGCGGACATTTTTTTCTTCTTTGCTGGTCCTCCATGTCCCCAAATTTATCAGTGTGGGCAGTGATTTCTTTTTGCATAGTTTGAGCTGTGCTTTCTAATGGGCGGACTACATACTCCAGGTCACTGACCCTATTTTCAACTTCCGTGGCCCTCGCTGTGATATTTTGCACATCTTGCTTAATAAATGACATTTCTGCCCGTATGCCTTCTATATGCGCCGTTAGGGTGGTTTGGCATGTGAATATGGCCTCCATTATCTGCTTCAGGAAAGGCTCCCCTTCTCTCACTGCCAACACTGGATCCCCTGGATCTGTGTGGAGCAGCCTGTCTAATGAAAGGCCCCTTAGCAGCCCCCTGGACCTGCAGGGCAGCGGGTTTACCTTACTGGAGATAGTGGGGGATTGAGTCTCTCTGCCCTGCTGCGTATTGCCTGGGTCCCGGCCCATCTCCTCGTGGCAGCCGTCATCTTGAGAATCCCATGCAAAGCGTGACAAACAATCCACGGCCAAAACCATGGGTGCTGGCTCGTATTTAACCAACTCCCACCGTTCCTTCTGCTCCAGGGTGAATTAGGGTGTAGGTTTGATACAGGATCTGTGTCTCTGACACTCAGGATGACCGTAGGAGAATCTGTCCCAGCCGAAGCTCTCACTCAGTGTTGCTTACATGTCACATGCCACTGGCTCCGCCCCTCCTATAATTATATAGCTTAGTGCACCAGTGGCTCAGAAGGAGCTGACAAACTGTTATTGTCTTTCCCCTTTCTGCCAATGTTGCATTTGAATGGTTGCTTCTATATGCACTTAACTGTGTAACCAGATAAACACTGCAATTTGGTAGTTGATACTGTTCTATGCTCTTTATGAGAATGTGTATGCTGATCTAACTACTAATTGGAGTATTGGTTGACCGACATATAATACAGAAGTGTTATTAAAGAACTGTGTCTTTTGCTTTGTTATTTGCTGTTGCTGAAATATGTTTGAAACTAGAGTGTCAGAGGAATCAAGAGACTTACGGGGGTAGCGCTACATACAGAAGGAGGAGGCGAATGGGGGTAATGTACAGGTAACATACAGTGGGACAATGGAGGTAAGGGGGTTAATGTGAAGGATAAGGGAGGTGACAGGATTAATAATCAGACATAGGATGTAAGCAAATGAATACCTTCACTATCTACTGCTGACTGTGATCAAATACTAATTAATTAATAATTCATCAATCTATTCCAACCCCCCCCCCCCCCCCCTTCTTCTATTGTAAGGGGAGGGCTCTCCAATGGAAATAGTAGTGTGTTTGCATCTTTGATCACAGCAATCGCTTATAGAAGTCATTTGGCTACACTGAGCCTGCAGGTATATAGAGAATTACAGACTAGTGAGATCAACAACACTCTGAAGTTAATGAGCAGCTTAAGGCTAACCAGAATAAATATTACAAAAGATAACTGGCTGTGCTCAGTCAGGCAACACAGAACTGACAAGGGGGTTCTGGATGATGATACCTTGTGTTTAGAACAACATTTTTCATACTAAATCATTAACACTCAATCCTGGTCACAGCCACTGGATTTACAGTCTTTCTGTTTTACATGCATGGTCTTCCACATGTATCCAATGGCAGAGCCTATTCTCTTCTGTAACAGCAGCATTAGACCTGCCTGCAGGATGCTTCATTGTAACCTGTACAAATAAAATAATAAAAATTATGTTTAGTGTTACTAAGAGATAACATCAGTACCGTGGCTTTTCCTAGCCACTCTTTGCCTCCTGCAGAACCCAATACCAATATCAGTGCACAGCACAGTGGGGTTAATTTACTAAAATGGAAAAGAGTGAAAAATCTGGCGAAGCTGTGTATGGTAGCCAAACAGCTTATAAATTGCAGCTTGTTCAGCTTGTTCAATTAAGCGCAGACAAAAAAAAACTAGAAGCTGATGGTTTCAATGCAGAGTTGCACCAGATTTTGCACTCTCCAGTTTTAGTAAATCAACACCACTGTTTTCATGTACTATGAAAATCAGATGTGGATTACAGTCTTAATTTGTTCATATGTAACAATAAACTTATCCATGACCTCTTAGCCCTTGTACACACGATCGGAGATTCCGACAACCAAATTTGTCGGATTTTATCCGTCGGATTTTGTCCGACGGATTTTATTTGAAACTGTTGTATACACACGGTCGGACAAAGTTGTCAGAAAATCCAACGTGATGACGTTATTTTGTTACGACGGGACTACGTTCACGCTAGTAGCCAATAGCTTTGGTGTAGGAATTTGATCTGAGCATGCGTGGCTCTTTGTCCGATCGGAATTCTCTACACATGATCGGAGTATGTCCGATCGGAGCATGTTGACGGAAAATTTTACCGACATGTTGGAAAACTTGGTCCGTCGGATATTCCGACGGAAACAGTCCGATGTAGACCACACACAGTCGGAATATCCGACAAAACGGTCCAATCGGACACATTCTGTCGGAATCTCTGACCGTGTGTACAAGGGCTAACAGTCTCTTATAAAACACCACAACTATTACCATACATGATTCAGAACTTCCAATATACACAGAAAAATACAGAGCCCTTCACCCCTATTCTGTAAAGCATGTCAAACCTTAAGCCTCCGTTCACACCTATGCGAATTAGATATGCGTTTCCCCGCTTCTAATTCGCATAGCAGAAGAATGTGACTGACTCCCTATGGAGCCGGTTCACATATCTCCGGGGCGGCTGCGGAGCGCACTGCACAAAAACACTGTGCATCTTTGGCTCCGTTTCAGGGCCGAATTCAGGCATAGAATCGGCCCTGATTCGTCCCTGAAACAGAGATCAGGGCCGCACAGCACTTCTGTGCGTTCCGCAGCTCGCTATAGTGTGAACCTGGGCTAACTGTCCAATAGGCCACAACAAGCAGATTTTGATGTACCTTCAGCTTCAATACTGGCTATTAATAAGAATGCAGTATTAGTACCAACATCCTCATATGTGTGCTTCATACCCTGTGATACAAGGTATTTTGTTTTGCCCCATAGTATTATGATGATCTTTCTAACTGGGATGTTCCCCTTCCATGTCATATGGGCTTTTAATGAAAATTCTGTTTGTCCTTCAACTCTTCTTATTAGAGTTGCTCAGCTATATCAACCGGACCTTTTACTTAATTTCAATATAGTAAGTTAAATTAAAGTAAGTTAATGTGATCATGAATTATATATTGCTAGACAGCTGTGTTAGTATACCATAATTATATGTTTTTCTATCAAGGAGTGTCTATTCGCACTGTCCTATTTGATTATTTCCTCTTTATATTCCGGTGCCGGCCAAGTAGTTTTCTGACATGTTGGCAGTACATGGGCATGAAGGTGCAACCCCTTTTCAAATTTTACTTGAGCCATGGTATGTCTATGCAGATTTAACCATTCAGCCATGTAATGTACGGTGTTACAATTTTTTGTGAAACCATATAGTCGATTGCTACAATACACAGCTTGATTGATTTTATTGATGGATTTTGGAAATATGTATTTTTACAATTTTGTTTGTGCTCCGTATCATGCTTGTGTAGCCCCCTGTTCCTAAAATTGGCTGAGTTGTAAACAGCTTAGATTTGATTGTATAGTTTATTTGGTTCTGCTCTAGACTTAACTGAGTTGTACATTTCTCACTGTTGCCAGTGGGTGTCACTGGTACCACAGACCAGTATGAGAATTACAACTAGGTTGAGCTATGAATGTTCTTTTTCCAGAACAGCCCAGTAGGAGGTTCCTGGCCGCTGTGCATTCTGGGAAGAGGCATTTTTTTGGGCAAAGCCATGTGCTCTTTCTCTTCTCTTACCTTAGGGCTCTCCTGGCCTGAGGATGTGTTGTGCAAGTTCTGCAAGTAGGCCCAGAAGCCTGTCTGGGGCCTACTAATCCTGTGGTAGTCCCTAGGCTATTTTGCCTGTGTGGAAGAATCAGAGCTAAGCTGAGGAGATCCAGGGGAGGACACTTGTTGGAGAGAGCCAGGATGAAGGCTGGTCTGTCAGGAGGGCCTGGTAACCAATTTGGAGGACGCACCAATATCTAAGCTACTCTTACAGTGTTGCCGGATGGCTTAATGGTTCTGACATTGTGAAGCTGAATCCTATTCTACAATCTAAACCATGGTAACTAGCTCCTGGCTACTAAGTCTGTGAGAGAGGCTTGTCCAGGAGTTCTACTGGCTGCTAGGTCTGTGTGAGAGTCCTACCCAGGTAGTCAAGGTCAGCTAAAAGAGAAAGCTGTTTTACCTTTGGATTCAAGGAGTCTGTAAGTGATCTGCAAATAGTATCTGAAACCTCCATTAACCCTCTCTCCTACTACTTCTTTCAAGTTTCTTATTAAAGCATTGCAAATATATAAAGTGACTGGCGCCCAAATTCTGTTCTAACTTCCCATTATAGCCATGGACTTAGCACTGGGGTGAATATAAGCATGTCTCCTGTCTCTGGAGGTACCTCCTTGTTCCCAGTAGACCCGAGGGGGGGGGGGGGCGTTACACCAGTAAAGTCCGACAGTTTCTAGTTTTACTCTTATTTTTGTTAGGGTACACATATTTGTAGATTAACTAGGGAGTGCTGGACCTGAGTCTTGTCAAATTCTGTCTAGCTTCCTCTAGGATATTTGTGCCTAGAGAAATGCAGGGCTGTCATTTTTCCCCTTCTTCTAATAATAAAAATATTGCCTGGATCATGGTTACCATTCTTCCACACTTCTCTTTGGGACAGTCCCCATTTGGAGGGATCTCTCTCTGGGAAACAAGCATCCCAGGGTATTGCTAGCTTTCAACTTCCACATCTCTTGTAGGGGGCTCCAGGTTTTGATGCTGTGACCACCTGAGTTTTATTTTCAAAGTTTTGTCATTGCAGTGCTGGCTTGTTCAAATCTCAGACACAGCAGCTATATAAAGCTGATGCTTGCCCTAACCTCCTCCCTAGCTCTTATATACAGTGCCACAGTTCCTCTCAATGTGCCCTGCTGCAGTAACTGAGGGCTGGTAAGTGAGGTCTGTACTGGGGGATCTGTGTTCTAGGTATACACTCTTGACCCTTGTACTCTGTGCCTTACACACTCCTGACCCCTGCACTCTGTGTTACACACTCCAGGCTCCCACATTCTGAGCATTATGCAATCCTGACCTACAGATGAGTAAGCCCAGTTTTTATTTATCATACCCCTTTAAAACCCTCCAACTGTTACATCAATTTGGCCACTCCCAAAATTAGTTGCGCCACACCATTTCTCTACTAATATTGCCAAAGGCACTTTCGTCTTTATACCTGCAATGTTTGCTTCCTGTTTCAAAAGTCTGTGATCAGTTTGACCAATTGTTTTTGAGCATGATTCTGTGCGTGTGACTGCAAATGTGGGTGTCGTTTTATGGGTGCAGTTAAAAGTGAGCATTAGTAGGGAGTCACCATATTTCAGTTTATTTATTTATTTTTAATCAGTACTTATATTCAATGAGAAGTGTACATTTTGCTGATGGCTTTGTTGAAATCTTCCATCCTCCACCACCCATCATACCCCCACAGTTCTTAACAGCTGTCAGAATGACATAATTTTGTGTTTGTTTGGTTCTTGTTAAGATCTATACCAGTTTAGGACTTTAAGTGGATGTAAACCCGATTCATTAAATTTGACTTAGGCACATACAGTATTTCACAAAAGTGAGCACTGTACACCCCTCACATTTTTGTAAATATTTTATTATATCTTTTCATGAGACAACACTGAAGAAATTGCACTTTGCTAAAATGTAAAGTAGTGAGTGTACAGTTGGATAATAGTGTAAATTTGCTGCCCCCCTCAAAATAACTAAACACACAGCCATTACTGTCTAAACTGCTGGCAACAAAAGTGAGTACACCCCTAAATTAAAATGTCCAAATTGGGCCCAATTAGCTATTTTCCCTCCCGAGTGTCGTGTGGCTCATTACAAGGTCTCCAGTGTAAATGGGAAGCAGGTGTGTTAAATTTGTTGTTATCGCTCTCCCTCTCTCATACTGGTCACTGGAAGTTCAACGTGGCACCTCATGCCAAATAACTCTCTGTGGATCTGAAAAAAAAAAAGAATTGTTGTGCTAGATAAAGATGGCCTAGGCCAGAGGCATTGCTAGGTCTACAAAAGATCTGGGGCTAGAGCCCATAGCAGTGTAGTAAAGAAAATCATACGCTTGGGTGGGCATACACAAGTATATACAGTAATATACGCGTGTGTATATATCCCCAGAGAGCCCCCCACTTACATCTGGGTCCCCAAAGAGCCCCCCACCTACATCCGGTTCCCCAGAGAGCCCTCCTTACATCAGGGTCCCCAGAGAGCCCCCCCTTGCATCAGGGTCCCCAGAGAGCCCCCCACTTACATCAGGGTTCCCAGAGACCCCCCCTTATATTAGGGTCCCCAGAGAGCCCCCCCCCTTAAATCAGGGTCCCCAGAGAGCCTCCCCCTTAAAATAAGAGTCCCCAGAGAGCCTCCCCTTGCATCAGGGTCCCCTGAGAGACCCCCACTTACTTCAGGGTTCCCAGAGAGCCCCCTTAAATGAGGGTCCCCAGAAAGCCCCCCTTACATCAGGGTCCTCAGAGAGCCCCCCCCCCCCCACTTACATTAGGGTCCCCAGAGAACCTCCCCTTCCCTTGGGAACCCCTGCATCGACTCGGGGCTAGAGCCTCAAAAGCCACTCCCTAGCAACACCACTGGCCTAAGCTATAAGAAGATTGCCAAGACCCTGAAACTGAGCTGCAGCACTCTGGCCAAGACCATACATACACAGTTTAACAGGACAGGTTCCACTCAGAAGAGGCCTTGCCATGGTCGACCAAAGAAATTGAGTTCACGTGCTCAGCATCATATCCAGAGGTTGTTTTTGAAAAATAGACATGTGTGTGCTGCCAGCATTTCTGTAGAGGCTGAAGGGGTTGGGGGTTGGTCTGCATGGCTGTCGTCCCAGAAGGAAGCCTCTTCTAAAGATGATGAACAACAAAGCCTGCAAACAGTTTTCTGAAGACAAGCAGACTTAAGGATATGATTACTGGAACCATGTCCTGTGGTCTGATGAGACCAAGATATACCGTATTTATCGGCGTATAACACGCGCCGGCGTATAACACGCACCCCAAGTTTAGGAGGGAATTTTGTGGAAAAAACTTTTAGGAGGGAAATTTAAGGAAAAAAAACTTACATTTAAATGCCTATTAATGCAGCCTTATCAGTGTCCATCTGAAGCCTCGTCAGCGTCATTTGCAGCCTTGTCATGCAGCCTGTATGCATTGCAGCGTTGTCATGCAGCCTGTCCGCATTGCAGCGTTGTCATGCAGCCTGTCCTCATTGCAGCCTTGCCATGCAGCCTGTCCTCATTGCAGCCTTGTCATGCAGCCTGTCCTCATTGCAGCCTTGTCATGCAGCCTGTCCTCATTGCAGCGTTGTCATGCAGCCTGTCCTCATTGCAGCCTTGTCATGCAGCCTGTCCTCATTGCAGCCTGTCGTCATTGCAGCCTTGTCATGCAGCTTGTCCGTCTTAGTGCATTGTCCGCTTATGTTTTTAAAAATGGCGCCGCCGAGATGTCCCGTGTATCTTGGCGGCACCCGGAAGTTCTTGGCGGCTTTCGCCCGCTCTCGGACCTTCTCGGCGGCTTTCGGCCGTTCTCGGAACTTCTCTGCGGCTTTCGGCCGCTCTCGGACCTCGGCAGCTTTCGGCCGCTATCGGAAGGTCCGAGAGTGGCCGAAAGCCGCCGAGAAGGTCCGAGAGCGGCCGAAAGCCGGCGAGAAGTTTCGACGAGAAGGTCTCTGGGCGGCTGAAAGCTGCCCAGAGCCAAAAAAATTGTGCTGAAATCGCGGAGTATCGGCGTATAACACGCACCCGCGATTTTCCCCTGATTTTAAGGGGAAAAAAGTGCGTGTTATACGCCGATAAATACGGTACTTATTTGGTTTAGATGGTGTCAAGCGTGTGCGGCAGCAACCAGGTGAGGAGTGCAAAGACAAGTGTGTCTTGCCTACAGTCAAGCATGGTGGTGGGAGTGTCAGGGTCTGGGGCTGCATGAGTGCTGCTGGCACTGGGGAGCTACAGTTAATTGAGGGAACCATGAATGCCAACATGCACTGTGACAAACTGAAGCTGAGCATGATCCCCTCCCTTCGGAGACTAGGCTGCAGGGCAGTATTCCAACATGATAACGACCCCAAACACACCTCCAAGAAGACCACTGCCTTGCTAAAGAAGCTGAGGGTAAAGGTGACAGACTGGCCAAGCATGTCTTCAGACCAAAACCCTATTGAGCATCTGTGGGTCATCCTTAAATGGAAGGTGGAGGATCACAAGGTCTCTAACATCCACCAGCTCCGTGATTTCGTCATGGAGGAGAGGAAAAGGACTCCAGTGGCAACATGTGAAGCTCTGGTGCCCAAGAGGGTTAAGGCAGTGCTGGAAAAAAATGGTGGCCACACAAAATATTGACACTATGGGCCCAATTTGGACATTTTCACTTAGGGGTGTACTCACTTTTTTTGCCAGCGGTTTAGACATTAATGGCTGTGTGGTGAGTTATTTTGAGAGGACATCAAATTTACGCTCGCTACTTTAAATTGTAGCAAAGTGTAATTTCTTCAGTGTTCACATGAAAAGATATAATTCAATATTTACAAAAATGTGAGGGGTGTACTCTGTGTGTACTTTGGTGAGATACTGTATAGCTGCAGTGTTTTCTTATCTCTCTCCAAAACCTTAAGTCCCGTGTGCTTCTGTTGCTCTGTTCTTCTGTTAGCAGCATGATAACCTTTAGATAAGTTCTCCAACAACTGAGATAAAACCAGCCTGAAATTTGTGTCGGGGGTGGTGCTATATATAGATTAGCAGTGAACTGGTCTATTTACAGCACAGCTCTGCACATTCCTTTCTTTCTCTGCCTATGTGGAGTTGGGGTGTGTGCCTTTCCTCCAATCAGCTGTCACACAGTGTATGCCAAGACTTCATTCCCAGTGCAGGAAGAGAAAATTCCTAACAAGATGTGCACTTTCTAAAGAATATAGCAAGCTGAAGACAGCAGATATAAACGTAAAGCATATATAGGGAGATTTGTTTAATCCCTGTGTATTATCTGAGGCTGTTCACTTCACTGGGTATATGTGAGGGTTTACATTCACTTTAAACTATACATAAAGGCAAAACTGTTTTTCCTTTAACACATATTCATGGTTGATGTTCTCTGGATTTCTCTTCTGCGTACAACCTAATACCGTTATTAGTCAAAATTGAAGTTATTGACTATTTAGAAGCATTTTTTTACCTCTAGGCAAAATGGGTTTCTTCTATTTTCCCTGTGGAATCATTTTTCAGGTTTTCCATTTCCTTAGCTTTCAGTTTTCTTCTATGTGCTTTTCTGCACCGACTGACAAAGAACAAATACAGTGCATTATCAAAGACGTCCAAACAATGTGATCACAATGAGCCTGACCTTTGAGAAGCCATGTTAACCTACTCAGGGCTTCTTTCTCCTAGTTACTTCTGAGCTCTGTCTTTGCCTTTTTGTACTTCTTTTCTACAATATAAACAGCTGCACAGATTCTGATGTTTATATATATATTTTTGACTATTATGGCATTAACGTCTTTAATTATATTTAAAGTCAAAACATTTTTAAACTTTGAATGATGTGTGGAAGAGTAAACATGGCCATACAATGATCATACAATAAGCCCACACTTATGTTGGAAAATTTTCCATTGGTCAGTGGATACAGCCAATCACCTGCAGCCCCTAAACAGCATAATCTGACAGTAGCAGAATGTCCTGACAGGGTGTTGCTCTATCTAACTCTATTATGTTGCATGACCAACTTAACAATCCCTGTAATATTTTTATTTGTCCTAGTAACTACGGTCACCATTGACTAAGAATGAAACAAAATTCTAAATTTAGAGATGTCACTAGCAAATAAATAGAGGTGAAATCTTCCAATAAGGACACTTGTTTTGGTGACAACTGTCTGCCTTCAAAAGATTACCTCCCACTTCCTGTTGTTTCTATAGAATAGGAAGTAAATGGAAATATATAAACAGAACTTTCCGTTGAAGGGCTGTATTAAGATACATCAAAAGACTGCAAGATAATTTGTTAAAGCTCTGGAAGAATTACAAAAGTAGTGTTGGAGCATTGGAGATGTGTTAGTCAATAGTAAGACCGATAATATTTGCACCAATCAAAGCTGTTGCGCCGTCATAATGACACTGGGATGCCTGCCTTTACACGTACTTGAATTTTAATGGCATCCCAGTCTTAGACTGTGGGGGTTAAATATTGAGTCGGCCCGCCCTTTGCAGCTATAACAGCTTCAAGTCTTCTCGGAAGGCTGTCCACAAGGTTTAGGAGCAGGGGCGGACTAAAAACTCATGGGGCCCCCGGACAATAGGAGATTATGGGGCCCCCAGGCAATCAGAGATTATGGGGCCACACAGTATACATACACACAGTATACAATCACACAGTATACACAGACATGTTTCTATTGGCTGAGAAGGTATTGAAGAGGCGGGGCAGACCAAAAGAATGTCGGTAAGGGACATTTCAGAGACAGATGTAAAAAAAAACACAGATTTTTACATACTGTCCCTGGTTTTACTGAGGCTGGCAACTCTGATGGGGCCCCCTAGTGGCCCGGAGCCCTCGAGCAATGCCCGAATGTTTGACCATTCTTTCAGAAGCACATTTGTGAGGTTAGGCGCTAATGTGGATGAGAAAGCCTGGCTCGCAGTCTCAGATCTAATTTATCCCAAAGGTGTTCTGTCGGGTTGAGGTGCAGGCCGGGCAAGTTCCTCCACCCCAAACTCACTCATAAATGTCAATATAGACCTTGCTTTGTGCACTGGTGCTCAGTCATGTTGGAAGAGGAAGGGGCCATCCCCAAACTGTTCCCACAAAGTTGGGGGCATGAAATTGTCCAAAATGTCTTGGTATGCTGACACCTTAAGAGTTCCCTTTACTGGAACCAAGGGTCCAAGCCTAACCCCTAAAAACCCACACCATAATCCCCCCTCTACCAAATTATTTGGACAAGTGCACAAATCAAGGTCCATTAAGACATGGTTGAGCAAGTTTGGGGTGGAGGAACCTGACTGGCCTGCACTGAGTCCTGACCTCCCCCTAATAGAACATCTTTGGGATGGATTAGAGTGGAGACTGCGAGCCATGTCTTCTTGTTCACAGAAGTTCTAAAATGTGCCACTTTTACTCTGTGGTGCATTGGATGAGGCAAATTAAAATAAAATTCCAACAGTTGGTATCTTACAAAAGTTGAGCTAAATAATACCAAATTATTTTTGGCGTACAGAGAGAAATTAGTGCAGACAGAATTCACTAAAATGTCTCACCTGCAAAGTGGCACAGCATGCACCAAATTCAAGTACGATTTCTAGACAGGTACATGAATTTGATGCATGCTGCACAACTTTTAGAACATTTGTGAGACACTTTTGCTAAATCTGTGCCAATCTTTTTGGTTTTCAGGGTGAAACTGAAATGAATGATGAGATTGCCACTAAAGAAACCACCACTGATGCAACCCTTCTTTAGCCACAAACAGGACAAAAAGTTGAATTTTTTTGGTACATGATTCACAGAAGACCTCCAAGAACCATTTGAAAAATGTGTTGTACGAATGGAGAAGATAGGGGAAGGGGTGTGCAAAACAAATTGCACTCATGTGACCCAGAGGAGAAGTCCAGCCTAAAAAGCTCAGGCTGGACTTCTCCTTTAAATTTATGTATGACACAAATGATAATCAACCTTCATTTTATGAGCTTTTCATGTAGAAAATCCAAAAACAAATCCAAACTTTTCCCTCATAATTGTAGTATAGTTATTATAAAATAATAGCAGCTTACTGTGAACAGATGCATATGGAAATAATGGCAATTATGAGGGTCACCATGGCGATAATCAGACTAATCACAACAACCTGACCTCGATCTTCTTTTAAATAAAATAAATCAAGGTATTCACACCTTTTCCCAGTATATCCTTTTTCACACCTGGAAGAAAATATTAGAATTAGATAATGAAAACCACTTCTACTTAGTATGCCGATTAAAATGAATACAAGTTCAGGGCTACTTTTGCAGCTGTGAGCTTTTAATCCTTTGATTACCATTACATACATCAGTGGCCATTCACTACTAGTTTTGTTTTTTCTTTTGGGGGGGGGGGCAAACAATGCACCAACAGGCAGTAACCCCCCCCCCCCCCCCCCCCGTCGGTCCACCCAAGACCCGCTTCCTGATTGGCCAGGAGATGAATCAGTGTGACAATAGCGAATGTTCATTAGTTATTGTCACACAACTGGGTGGGCTCGATTGGAATCCATGTGCTTGGTGCCCTACATGTAGATTAGGGGACCGGACACAATGAAGTACTGTCTAAAGCAACATGAAGCAGCCATATACTGAAGAGAAGCACATACTTGAACATGTTATCACTTACCTACAAGATGGTTCCTTCAAAGCCGCAACAAAGCGACATTTTCCTTTTACGCAGTAATGTTTGTATGACTTTGGACATCGAGAGAAATAACCCCTCCATCTTGCTGGCTCTGAAATCTCTGCAAGGAAGATTAGCAAACACTCATATTTTATGCTGTAGTGAAATTCAAGTATTTTGCTATTGGCTTTTAAAGGATGTTAACTTAAAGTGTATCAATGGTTAAAATAATAAATCATATATTTATTTCTATCTCTAGCCTACTCCATATATTCTGAATGATTTTGACGTTTGTAAACTTACTTTGCAAAGCTCTACACGCATTGCTTTCCTCCCAGAGTCTGTTGAAACCAAAGATCTGGCTGCTGCTGCCACTGCAATCTTTAACCAATTGCTTCCAAAGCAAATATTCTCTTATTGAGAAAACCGAATCTTTAGCACATATAAATCCTGACCAGGTATTTACCAGGGACTCTATTTGTAGGATTATTTTTCTTTTTAAATCAAAAAAGAAGCCTTTCAAGCAGCAAGAACACAGGATACCATATTATTTAATGGGACTCCAATCCTTCTATTGACAGATTTATCATGCCACATGTTGGCCATATGCAGAGCTCTTAAGCCTGTGACAGAAGCTCCTTGTGCCAAAATATAAAATACCAGTGGGGCTTGCCTAGGGCACCATGCACGTATTGGGCTGCGTTTATTTTATTTTTTATTTAAATACTTTTTATTGAATTTCGAACATCAGGTTAACAACATTACTCATAGTTCAAGTTATCGCCTTTACATACAGGCTATAAAAAAGGAGCAACATACAAATTTCAAAATTATTATTATCTTGCCCTTACAGTGCCTTGCGAAAGTATTCGGCCCCCTTGAACTTTTCAACCTTTTGCCACATTTCAGGCATCAAACATAAAGATATAAAATGTTAATTTTTTGTGAAGAATCACCAACAAGTGGGACACAATTGTGAAGTGGAACGAAATCTGTTGGATAATTTAAACTTTTTTAGCAAATAAAAAACTGAAAAGTGGTGCGTGCAAAATTATTCGGCCCCTTTACTTTCAGTGCAGTAAATTCACTCCAGAAGTTCAGCGAGGATCTCTGAATGATCCAATGTTGTCCTAAATGACTGATGGTGATAAATATAATCCACCTGTGTGTAATCAAGTCTCTGTATAAATGCACCTGCTCTGTGATAGTCTCAGGGTTCTGTTGAAAACGCAGAGAGCATCATGAAGACCAAGGAATACACCAGGCAGGTCCGTAATACTGTTGTGGAGAAGTTTAAAGCCGGATTTGGATACAAAAAGATTTCCCAAGCTTTAAACATCCCAAGGAGCACTGTGCAAGCGATCATTTTGAAATGGAAGGAGTATCAGACCACTGCAAATCTACCAAGACCTGGCTGACCCTCTAAACTTTCAGCTCAGAAAAGGAGAAGACTGATCAGAGATGCAGCCAAGAGGCCCATGATCACTCTGGATGAACTGCAGAGAACTACAGCTGAGGTGGGAGAGTCTGTCCATAGGACAACAATCAGTCATACACTGCACAAATCTGGCCTTTATGGAAGAGTGGCAAGAAGAAGCCATTTCTCAAAGATATACATAAAAAGTCTCGTCTAAAGTTTGCCACAAGCCACCTGGGAGACACACCAAACATGTGGAAGAAGGCGCGCTGGTCAGATGAAACCAAAATCAAACTTTTTGCCCACAATGCAAAACGATATGTTTGGCGTAAAAGCAACACAGCTAATCACCCTCAACACACCATCCCCACTGTCAAACATGGTGGTGACAGCATCATGGTTTGGGCCTGCTTTTCTTCAGCAGGGACAGGGAAGATGGTTAAAATTGAGGGGAAGATGGATGCAGCCAAATATAGGACCATTCTGGATGAAAACCTGTTGGAGTCTGCAAAAGACCTGAAACTGGGACGGAGATTTATCTTCCAACAAGACAATGATCCCAAAACATACAGCAAAATCTACAAAGGAATGGTTCTCAAATAAATGTATCCAGGTGTTAGAATGGCCAAGTCAAAGTCCAGACCTGAATCCAATCGAGAATCTGTGGAAAGAGCTGAAAACTGCTGTTCACAAACGCTCTCCATCCAACCTCACTGAGCTCGAGCTGTTTTGCAAGGAAGAATGGGCAAGAATTTCAGTTTCTCCATGTGCAAAACTGATAGAGACATACCCCAAGCGACTTGCAGCTGTAATCGCAGGAAAAGGTGGCTCTACAAAGTATTAACGCAAGGGGGCCGAATAATTTTGCACGCCCCACTTTTCATTTTTTTATTAGTTAAAAAAGTTTCAAAAATCCAATAGATTTCGTTCCACTTCACAATTGTGCCCCACTTGTTGGTGATTCTTCACAAAAAGTAAAAATTTTATATCTTTATGTTTGAAGCCTGAAATGTGGCAAAAGGTTGAAAAGTTCAAGGGGGCCAAATACTTTCGCAAGGCACTGTATCTATCCCCATTTCCCACCCTCTCCCACCCCCCAAATGCACACTGCTTGTACCATTTTATCCCAAACCAGATCTTACTCAAATGGCTGGGAGAGGAGAAGCGCCGGCCGAGACAGGGGGAGGGGGAGTTCCTGACCCCTCTAAGTACTATACCTGGGAGGCCTGACCGATGGAAAGAGACAAGGAGACACTCTCCCCTCTCCCACCACCCAGCCCCCTCCCCCCCACCCTCTTGGGTGGGGGTTCAGCAGGGCAGGGGCTCAGTCCGCACCCCAGGCACTCCCTGCAAAAAACAGCCCATCTCATTCAACCAAGGGCTCCATAGACCCTTGAATTTCCTTAAATTATTTTGCTTAATATACATCACCCTCTCGCACCAAAGCATAGAATTGATTGCTTCAACCCATGACTCTGAGGAAGGGGGCATCTTGGCCTGCCAGTTCAGTGCTATTAGACGCCTGGCCTGGTACAGACATCTCAATACTACAATCTTGGCCAAGGGTGGAATACCACCCTCCTCCAATATTCCTAAGAGGCTGATCTTGGCCTCTGGCTTCAATGTGGTCTTGAAAGTCCTATTTATCCTCTCAACTATTTCTATCCAGTACCTAAAAAGCTTTGGGCATTTCCATACTATATGGAGAAGATCCCCTGGTGCGTTACACCTAGGGCATTCGTCACTAGATGTCTTACCAAATTTGCAAATTTTTTGGGGGGTATAATATGCTCTATAAATAAAGAGCAAATGGGACACTCATTGTGAGGGGGATATTGAGACCAAGCTCCCTTGCTCTAAGGCCTTCCCTCATTGTTCCTGTGTCATTGGCACTACATCCCTGGCCTAGCCCTCTCTACACTTGGCAGGTCCTTTTCCGCTTAAAATTTTATCCCCTAATTTAGTATATAATTTGGAAATCAAGCTTTTCACTTGCACTCATTCAACAATTCCTTGAAGTAGAGGGGTTTTATCCCTTTCCATAGGTAAGGACTTAAATTGGGCCTGAATTCCATGCCTAATCTGTAGGTATTTGTAGAACGCCTTACTAGAAATGTTAAATTCTCGCCGAAGGTCTTCGAATGATTTCATAGAATTACCTTTGTATAATTGAGTCAACCTGCCAATCCCCTGATTTTCCCATTCCTGAGGTCTTTCTATACTTGATATTTCCGCTAAATTCTTATTATGCCATAGGAGGGTATAATCGGTCACTCCCGTGTATCCCATCAGCGACTTCGTTACCTGCCACACTCTACTCATTAAGTCGCTAGTGGGACACCTGTGGACAAATGAGTCAGCCTCCAGTACCTCAACAATTAGGCTATGGGGTGGGCTTTCGATCACCATTTTATTGCTAGGGTTCTCACTCCCTTGAATCCCACCCCCCACCAGGTGCTGGAGTTGGGCTGACAAAAAATATAGACTCGGGTGTGGGAATGCCACCCCTCCTCTCCTAACAGGAAGCTGCATTGTTTGCAAGCCAATCCGAGCTTGACCCTTCTTCCAAATTAGATCCCGGAATAGAGATTCAAGCTTCTTGAACCATCTCTGGTTGATCCAGATTGGAGAATTATGAAGGATGTATAATATTTGCAGAAGCCAGATAATTTAAATTTAATTAAATTGCAGCGTCCCGCCACCGAGAGAGGGAGGCGACACCAGATGTCCACTTTTTGTTTAAATTTTTCTAATAATGGTATTAGGTTCTCATTAACATAGTGATTTACATCGCCAGGAATCCAGACGCCTAGATATTTCAACTTGGTTACCACGTCTAAGCACGGGATTATAGGCAGTGTTTGGTCCACAGTACTAGTCAATGGGAGTAGGGCTGACTTATTCCACTTAATTACTAAACCGGATTGCTGTCCAAACTCCCCCACCAAATGTATCACTTTATTTAGGGAAAAATTTATATCCCCGATAAAAAACAAAACATCGGTCGTAAAAAAAAGTGATTTTATCTTCCCCTGACCTGCGCCAAGAACCCCTTGATATCCGAACGTGACCTCGTCAGGATCGCCAGGGGTTCCATTGCCAGGACAAACAAAAGGGGGGACAGGGAATAACCCTCTCTCTAGTTGGAATGTCTCAGAAAATTCTGTACCCATTTAGATTTTTGCCCTGGGCTCATTATAAAGTAATTTTACCCATCTAGTAAATGAAGGGCCAAAGCCAAATCGTTACAGCACTCCCCACAAATAATCCCATTCCAGGCTATCAAAGGCTTTTAGCCTTTGAGCTATCATTGCCAGTTGGGATTTGGATGTTTAGGAAGACTCTTCTGATGTTAGTGTTGGTTGTTCTGCCCGGGATAAACCCAGACCGGTCTGGATGTATTCATTTGTGTATGTATTTGTTTAAGCGGGTCGCCAGGACTTTGGCTAAAATTTTAACGTCAGAACATAACAAAGAGATTGGTGGTACAAGGAGACTTCCTGTTGATCCTTCCCCTTCCCTTTAAGAATTAAAGTAATATTGGCTTCTAGCATCGAGGTAGGAAGTTTACCCGCCTCCAATGCCCATTTCAATGTTTCCAAGAGCTTGGGCAGTAGAACTTCGCCATAGCGCTTATAGATTTCCATTGGCAACCCGTCCGGACCTGGGGATTTTTGGTTAGGCATTCCGGCCACTGCGCTTTTTAGCTCTTATAGTGTCAATGGTGCCTCGAGGTCTGTTTTGTCATGTTCTGATAACGTTGGAATTGTCATTTGACGTAAGAAATAAGCTGTTTTTGTCTCACCCCCCCTTTTAGTAGATTTATATAAAGCTGCATAATAATTACCAAGTGCCTTCATTAGAAAAATTGTAACCACCCCATATCATTTTGCCTGATTGGCTCCATAAAAAACACCCAGGTTACCAGCTAAACTGTGTTGGCAGCAACAATTCAGAAAGTAAATAAAGACCTAAGTATAAGAACACATGGTCAGTGCCATCAAAATTCATAATTTCTTCTTGTATCATATCTATTATCCACAAGAATAGCTGTTTTGATCCTATGTCTTCCACTCTAGATATACCTTTTCCAGTTGCATAGGTCACGTGCTCTTTCTTTGTACTATACATGATTAACATTCTTTGAAATATCTGTTTGTGAATGACTCCAGCTCACTCTCTTAAACCAGGGAAATTGATAGAGACTTTTTTCCCTCCTTTAATAGAAGTCTACACACTAAAGACTATACACCTTATATTCTCTTGACTATTATACTACAGTTTCCTATCTACACCAGACTGGAAAATGTAAAGTTTTGTTATAATCTGCACTCACTATAACTAGAGTTTAATTTCTAATTTTATAACAATAATTTCATCCTCTGTTGATTTTTATAGTGTCAAATAACCCGGGAGCATGAGCTGCCTGGTGTGACTTCCATTTTTCCCTCACCTAGGACCTTCGGAGCATGTTGGTGCACTGAACTTTTTTGTCTAAAGACAACTCTTCTGACAAGGTAAAAATCTCTTTATTCAGTTTACTGTTTAACCACTAGATGGCATCACTTACCTTGCTGCCAGCATTTCATGCTAAAGCTATCTAGACTGGTTACCTGTTGTTATTTGTATATATTTCTGTTTTCTCTGCCTTAGCCTGACCTGGAACATTATTCCACTGTGCCCTTTATCAATCCATATAATACCTACACCAAATTACATAACCTTTTCCTCACTCAACAGCCAGGAGTTTAACACTCCCAGCTGTTGAAGAGGAAGTAAATACCTTTATTACTATCAAACCAAAATTCTATTTTTTCTTCTTTTTCTTAAAAAACAAAAACATTTTCACATCAGTAATATACCTATTAATACCAAGTTTTAGAATACATGGTTTCATAGTACAAACCCAATAGCAAATGATTAATTTGAATTCTCAAAACCTCTTTAACACTGCCCGCTATGCCTCTATCAGTCTAGGGATGTGGTCGGACCATGCCCCTCTTCATCTCACTATATGTTGCACTCCCAAAATCTTTGGCGCTTGAATGATAACTTATTATTGGATTTTGTCTGCTCTAATGCCATCACAAAGGTGATTGAAGACTTCACCATGACACCACAGACCCCACTCACCCCTTAACACAACAGGAGACCTTCAAGTGTGTTCTTTGAGGCATAATCAAATAGCATGGCTCCTAAAGCAGTATTAAATCCAAAACATGTATATATTGCAGCTTACCAATCTATAGATGTGGTGGCTGCATTTGTTTTCTTTGTTGGGCCTCTTTTTTCACTCTGTTTCCTCTGGTAACCTGACCAGTAACACACCTCTTGTATTAATATGCCTCCACTCTGGATTCATGAGCACAGGGGGCAGACTTGGACAGCAGCAAGTTCAGTCTGCGGGGAGGGGAGAGTTAGAAGTACTAGCAGATCTAAATACAGTAACACGTTGAACCCGACTCCAGCTAATACTTTATAATCCGTCACGGTAACAGTTTTTTTTTTTTTTCTTTTCGTATAAAGGTTTCACATAAATAAATAAAACCTGACCATTTTAAGCACCCTGCAATTGGTAAATGGTCAGCCCCCCTGCAAGAAAGATTGTTCTGTTTAGAAACAACAGACTTAAACCTGGTACACACTATTTGTTTTTTTTTGCATTCAACCCGAAAAAAAACTGTCAGCTCCGGTCCAAGCCACTGTACTAACCAGGCAAAGTTGGGTCAGCGATCTCCCCCATTGAGCTGCTGTGTTCTGACAGGTGGACAACCCCCCTCTCCCCATCACCACCACCAGAACACTCTTATCAGCGCTCTCTGCCATTGGCTGAGAGCACTGATCAGGATTCAGTTGGATGCTGGTTTTCCAGCATGCACGTCCAACAGACGCCAGCCAAATGTCCGGCTTCTGTCAGACAGAACGACATACAAGCAGTTTTTTTTTTAACCACCCATTGTCTCCCGACATTCGGCCCATGGGTACCCAGCTTTACTGACAGGTCCATCAGATGAAAATAGAATAAAGAACGTCTAAAAAGCCATCACATCTTGAACTGTCAAGTGTTAGGAGAGACCACTTCTGCGTATTTGATCCAATTCTCTAATAGAGACATTATGAAAAAAATACATTACAAATTGGCCACTAAATGCAGAAAACCTCTAGCGAGCATCCTACACCCTAGATCCCCACTACATTCCATAAATGTTTATTTCTATAGCTGACAACACTAAAATCTATAATAATCAAGAGATTTTTTTCTGAATTTCACAGCTATTATTCAGTCCCTCATAATATACCCACCTCTGCTACCCCAATTAGCATCAGAAAGTCAGATGACACATTGTAAGCATACATTCAAGAGACTGGATTACCTTCCACCAACCCCCCTACCTCATTCACTTTGGACTTCACTTAACAGAATCAAAGTTCCTATTGGTCATTAAGAGCCTATAATCTGAAAATTGCCCTGGCACTGAGCAATTCACTCTTCGCTTCTATTAAACCTTCACCCCCTATTAGTCCCAGTGATGCCCCATGCCTGAATCCCCTTTCCACACAATTTCTAGCAGCACACATCACATCAGTCATCCCAAAACCTGGGAAACACCCTTCCTCTGGCAGCAGTGTTAGACCTTTTGAACTGTGATCCTAAAGTCCAAAGCCTTGGCGAATTGCACTCCTCCTCTCCTGCCTAAACCAATACGTAGAAAACAGGTTGGATTTGTTCCAGACCACAAGGCCCAAGACAAGACTCTGGAAAAAGTATTCGATAGGCTTAACTGGAAATTCTTTCGTCTCTCCTTAGAACAGACCAGACTAAGTGATAACCCTATTACTAAAATCATGTCTCTAGACTGTTCCCTCACAGCTGTCAGCTAAGCTAGTCAATAGCTTATGGTCCGAACTCTTTACCATCTCAAATGGCACAAGGCAGGGATGTCCCCTATCATCTCTCCTTTTTGTCCTCAAAATCAAACATCTAGCCCAATCCATTAAAGGCATTCAAACTCCATCTTTTCAACATAAACTATCGCTGTATGCTGATGTACATCCAACAACCCCAAACTAGCCTAGCCTACCTGCTCTCTAAGGTTCTGCATCTTTAATCATTTTAAAATCAATAAGTCCAAAACAGAAGACCTAAATATCTACCTTGCACAAAACTCACTCTCCAGTCTTCAGAATAATATATTTTATCCAATAAAAATCTAGCGGTATTAAATAACTGCTCACTTAACAGATTTATATATGTTCAGCTATAATCTTCTACTGGTTAAGATTAGGGAAATTGATTCCTGGCACCAATTGAATATCTCCTGGTCTGGGAGACTAAATACCCTCAACATGGATACTCCCTAAACTCCTATACCTGTTTTTAACTATCCCCACAAACACTTTCTTTCAAAACCTTTAATCGTTGTTGATCAGGTTTATACAGCACAGTATATATTCCAAACTACTTGCTTGCCACTAGATGACTCTGTTTCCAAGATAGCCTGGTAAAGGGAAAGTGGTAATTAAATGTTAGGCCCCTTTGGGAGAAAACCTTCTCTAGTGATGTAATTAGAGTGACCACGTGTCCCCGATTGCCCGGGACAGTCCTGCATTTTGCAGGTCTGTCCCGGGCACCTTTATTCCGGGATACTGTGTTCACTGACACAGACACCCCGACGACAATGCCCTGCAATGCACTGCACACTGCACAGTGCATTCAAAGCTTTGCCCAATCAGAGCGCAGTAAAAGCTGGTTGTTAAGGAGCGGGGCCGTGAAGCCCATCGCATCGTCCTTAAAAACCGATGAGTCATCAGCTGTCAATAGGCTACCAGCTGAATAATAAAAAAAATGGTCTGATATGGATTTTAAGGGGAGTCCCCAGATCCCACCCCCCGCCCCCCCTCCTATGATATACCAAACCACAGTGCACCTGCCCAACCCTAAAGCCCACAAGTCTTATAGAAAAAGGCATGTCCTCCTTTGATCTATGAGCCCTACCATGGGATCACACTTAAAGTGTTACTAAACTCATGACCCTGCATTCAATATACAGTGCCTTGCGAAAGTATTCGGCCCCCTTGAACTTTTCAACCTTTTGCCACATTTCAGGCTTCAAACATAAAGATATAAAATTTTAATTTTTGTGAAGAATCACCAACAAGTGTGACACAATTGTGAAGTGGAATGAAATCTATTGGATATTTTAAACTTTTTTAGCAAATAAAAAACTGAAAAGTGGTGCGTGCAAAATTATTCGGCCCCTTTACTTTCAGTGCAGCAAACTCACTCCAGAAGTTCAGCGAGGATCTCTGAATGATCCAATGTTGTCCTAAATGACTGATGGTGATAAACAGAATCCACCTGTGTGTAATAAAGTCTCTGTATAAATGCACCTGCTCTGTGATAGTCTCAGGGTTCTGTTGAAAGTGCAGAGAGCATCATGAAGACCAAGGAACACACCAGGCAGGTCCGTAATACTGTTGTGGAGAAGTTTAAAGCCGGATTTGGATACAAAAAGATTTCCCAAGCTTTAAACATCCCAAGGAGCACTGTGCAAGCGATCATTTTGAAATGGAAGGAGTATCAGACCATTGCAAATCTAAACTTTCAGCTCAGACTGAAGGAGAAGACTGATCAGAGATGCAGCCAAGAGGCCCATGATCACTCTGGATGAACTGCAGAGAACTACAGCTGAGGTGGGAGAGTCTGTCCATAGGACAACAATCAGTCGTACACTGCACAAATCTGGCCTTTATGGAAGAGTGGCAAGAAGAAAGCCATTTCTCAAATATATCCATAAAAAGTCTCGTCTAAAGTTTGCCACAAGCCACCTGGGAGACACACCAAACATGTGGAAGAAGGTGCTCTGGTCAGATGAAACCAAAATCGAACTTTTTGCCCACAATGCAAAATGATATGTTTGGCGTAAAAGCAACACAGCTCATCAACCTCAACACACCCTCTCCCACTGTCAAACATGGTGGTGGCAGCATCATGGTTTGGGCCTGCTTTTCTTCAGCAGGGACAGGGAAGATGGTTAAAATTGAGGGGAAGATGGATGCAGCCAAATACAGGACCATTCTGGATGAAAAACCTGTTGGAGTCTGCAAAAGACCTGAAACTGGGACGGAGATTTATCTTCCAACAAGACAATGATCCCAAACATACAGCAAAATCTACAAAGGAATGGTTCACAAATAAACGTATCCATGTGTTAGAATGGCCAATTCAAAGTCCAGACCTGAATCCAATCGAGAATCTGTGTAAAGAGCTGAAAACTGCTGTTCACAAACGCTCTCCATCCAACCTCATTGAGCTCGAGCTGTTTTGCAAGGAAGAATGGGCAAGAATTTCAGTCTCTCCATGTGCAAAACTGATAGAGACATACCCCAAGCGACTTGCAGCTGTAATCGCAGCAAAAGGTGGCTCTACAAAGTATTAACGCAAGGGGGCCGAATAATTTTGCACGCCCCACTTTTCATTTTTTTATTAGTTAAAAAAGTTTCAAAAATCCAATAGGTTTCGTGGCACTTCACAATTGTGTCCCACTTGTTGGTGATTCTTCACAAAAAAAAAAAAATTGTATATCTTTATGTTTGAAGCCTGAAATGTGGCAAAAGGTTGAAAAGTTCAAGGGGGCCGAATACTTTCGCAAGGCACTGTATCTGGTCTCCCCACAGTACACAGAAGATAGAAATGCAATTATTTTAATAAATATAAACTGCTAAATACCTTTTTTCATCAGCAGTATATAGCAGTCTTGTGATTTCTCAGTTCCTGGTGAAGCTTGTAGAAGTTTTCATACTGCCCTGAGCTGTCATATGGGGCTGCAGGGCTCCTGACCCTCTGTTTGGACATGTCTGGACAGTGCTGATTGGCCCTGTGCTGATCACATGCACTCTCCCAAGAAAAAATTAAAAAAAACCTCTCCAGCACTACACACCTAACTGAGCATGTGCAACCTGACACCAAAGGCTCTGTCTTATCCGGACTTGTCCAGGGGGGCGATGCAGGGAGGGGAGGATCTGTACATACAAGATCAAGTATCCCTTTTACACAATGCAGAGGATTAACCCCTTAGGTTCCACGGTGACTATAACAAGCATGCTTTACTGTATATACAAACTTACTGTCGTGGATTTAGTAACACTTTAAGAATTTTCCTCCTTGCGAGGGCTTTTTCCTCTCACGATAGCCACTTACGCAAATACCACCAAACACGGCTGATCTTTTCATTGCCTTCTGAACCTAGCCCTTTTACACCAGTCTTTGAAAATGTAGCTATGCACAGTGGGCATGGAATGCCCACACTAGGAGGTTATTCATGTTCCCCATGGCTCAAAGCCATGCATTTTACCCACTCCCAAACAGGATAATTTTAGCCTCTGCCATCCTTAAACACCTCCACATATGACTGCCTTACAGATTACCAATTGTCCCTCCTCTGGGACACATAGATCCCCTTATGCCGCGTACACACATAGCGGACTATCCGACGGACTTAGTCTGGCGGACTTCCCGCCAGACTGTCCGTTTGACTTTCCGAACGGACTACTTGCCCACACAGGGCACTTTTTCAGCGGACTAATACGGCGTACTAAGTCCGCCATACTATCCGCCCTACTTTTGAAGTGAACTGACTCGCCCACACACGCGGAGGAAAGTCCGCTCATTTCGAGCGGGTCTCCAGGTAGGTGGGGCCCGCGAAGGAGATGTCGCTGGCCCCGCCACCTGGTATGGACTTAAAGGGGAACCCCAACGCCGAAAAAATCGGCGTGGGGTTTTCCCCAGGTCTACATCAGACCCTTGTCCGAGCACGCTACCCGGCCGGCCAGGAAAGGGGGGGACAAGCGAGCAGCCCCCCCCTCCCTAGCCGTACCAGGCCATGTGCCCTCAACAGGTGGAGTGCCTTGGGGAGGGGGACAGAAGACCGGGCCACCGCCTGTAAAAGAGCTATAAGAAGGCGCGGTGGCCCGGCAGAAGAACCAAAGAGGGGGACAAGACCCCCGAAGTCGGAAGAAGAGGCCGGCGGCGAGGAAGAAAGCGGCGAGAAGACCCCCGAAGACGGAAGACCCCCGGAGCTGTGCAATAAACTATTTTTACCCTGTGTTGTGTTTTTTTTGTACTTTTTTTCACAGGTGAATGGGTAGGGGTACATTGTACCCCATACTCATTCACATAGGGTGGGGGGCCGGTATCCGGGGGGGCCCCCTTATTAAAGGGGGCTCCCAGATTCCGATAAGCCCCCCGCCCGCAGACCCCGACAACCAACGGCCAGGGTTGTCGGGAAGAGGCCCTTGTCCTCATCAACATGGGGACAAGGTGCTTTGGGGTGGGGGGGCCGCGCGGCCAAGGCACCCCCCATGTTGACGGCACACGGCCTGGTACGGCTCAGGAGGGGGGGCCACTCGATCGTTCCCCCCTTTCCTGGCCCGCCGGGTAGCGTGCTCGGACAAGGGTCTGATGTGGACCTGGGGGGAATGCCCACACCGATTTTTTCGGCGTTGGGGTTCCCCCTTAAGTCCATAACAGGTGGCAGGGCCAGCGACGTCTCCTTCGCAGGCCCCGCCTACCTGGAGACCCGCTCGAAATGAGCGGACTTTTCTCCGGGTGGGAAAAGTCCGTTCATTTCAAAAGTACGGCGGACTGGCATACGCACGCCCGGATTGCCCGCCAAAATGCGAGTCCGGCGGAAAGATTGGAGTGCAAAACTACTTTCTAAGTCCGCCGTACTTTCGGGTCAAAAAAGTCTGCCGGAGGCTACACACGGGGGGATTGTCCGGCGGACTTGAGTTTGCCGGACTTTTCCACCCGATTGTTTGATCGTGTGTACGCTGCATTACTGAGTATGAGGAGCAGTGTACCCTTGTGGAACTGACATACCCTGCCTTTTAAGTTATCTACAAGATACTTCAGGCAAATCTCAATGACCCCTTACTCACTTTTACAACTGCCTGAAACCTTGACATAGGCCAAGTCATCTCCCCCAAGAATTGGCAAATGGGCATTATTTTTACAGAAACATCTTCAATCTCTAATTATGCAGAATAAAATCAATTATAAAATCCTTACCAGATGTATAGCGATCTTTACATTTCCCTCTGTGTCAGAGTTCTCTGAATATGTCCATGAAGGTATACAAAGCCTTAAACACGAATACCACACCGTAAAGTGTCCAGCTGCTGCATATTTTAACCTGTCATTGATTCTGTCAGACTGCTGACAGCAGGGCTGGACGTTGCACCTGTGCCTCCAAAAATGCTGGGAATTGATGCACATTGGCCAAAACACTAGTATGCCGGAGGCCTAAAGCAAGCTGCATTTATTCATTGACAGAAGTCAATTAATCTATCTTTCTACCGTCTCTTCCTTTTCAGCAGCCTGTGCAGGTGCTCCCATTGTCCAATTCATTTCAACTTGTGAGCAAGTGATAGCGACAATTGAAACAGTACAGGTAAATAAAGCAGAATTAATACAATAATCACAGACAGTTCAGCCTATGAATAACAAGTACAACTGAGAGCTGAATCTCAGCTAATATAGTGAATCCATAGCTCTTATAAAGTGGTCTTATTGTCTTCTTCAGTGTTTATTTTTCCATTTAGTGAAGCACAATGCAGGTAAGAGGAAATTTAATAATATACTTATCCTGTTCCCTGGCAAAAAATGGTTATATAAACATAAGCCTTATAACTAGCTGGCATCTTTTCCATTTGGGCTGGCAGAACAAACACTTCTCAAATTAGGTTTTGCATACAGTCTCAGAGCCTGATTTACTAAGGCTGAAAACTTATCTGACAAGCAGTCAATCCTCGAAATGTAGCAGAATGCCTTACTGTGGTTTACTAAAAGAGAATGCCTTAGGCATGCATATGGAATGCACAGACTGGGCTCAGGCCCAGGCAGTCATGTCCAGTATTTACTAAAGCCAATCAGATACCCTTATGATCACAAGATTTTTATTTACAAAAGCAGATAAGCAGGGACTTTAGATTTGAATTACGGTATATTACCTGTTCAATGTTTTAATGATTTCTATTAAGCAACAGCATGACTAGTGCTATAGTAGTGCAGGGAAGGCTCCCTGAAAGGGGTTTATTGTGTATTGATATACATACTGTATGTCTCTATCTTTTCCACCACGTCAATTTGAAAGGTAACATCTGATAGCTAACTTAGACCTAGTTTATACTTTTTTTTACTACCTCCCAGGCACTGGCCCTAAGTTGCAAAGGCAGCTGTATAGAGCATGCTAAATCATGCAAAAATGATCCCCAAATTTAACTGAATAGGGCAACACCGCAACTTCCCCACAACCACATGCTATGCAAGTTGTTGTGGAATGGTGGTGTGGGCTTTGAGGGGTTATAACAGATGGTAAACTGGGAGATACACTGCTCGAGGTGGGTGCAGGCAGGATGAACATGTAACATCCACTGCAAAGTTGCTCACCTTCGGAAACAGCAACAAGTAAACTGAATGGCCGCACACTCTGCTGGAATGTAATAACTTTATTGATCCATATCACAAACATATGTAAAAACCCATAGCATGCAGAGCAGGAATGCAGGTAGGAGGGATGGTAACGCGTTTCACACCCCATAGCACTTACTCATAAGACAGCCAGTGAGGAGGTGACATAACACCTCCTCACCGCCTGTCAAATGCCCTCAGAAAACAGATCTATAACGGATCGTTCGTCAGAGGGTAACACTAGTGTAAACAAGCCCTTTCTTCCCAAAAAAACCTACATTCAAACACCAACCAGACATCCTCCGCTATGCCCATAAGTGGAACTAAAGATAAAAGCTGTGAGCAGGCAGGTTCTTTATTACAGACAAACCATGCTATGTCTCTTCTGTAATAAGACAATATTACCATCCTGTTCTTCTTTTCATCTCACAGAAACAAATACTCTCTGTGATGCATAAACGGTATTATTTATAAACTACATCTTAGATTACGGCAGCATATTATTATTATTGTTATACATGATTTATATAGCGCCAACAGTTTACGTAGCACTTTACAATGTATAGGGGAGGCAACACAATTACAGTACAATTCAATACAAAAGGTACAGGAGGGCCCTGCTCATAGAGCTTATATGCTAAAAGGGAGGGCGTGTTACAAAAGGTAATAGCTGCAGAGAATGATTTGATGGGGGTGGCTCGGGGACTGTTAGGTGGGTGTGGGATAGACTTCCTTGAATAAATGAATTTTGAGGGATCTCCTAAAGGTGAACAGGGTAGGGGCTGATCGGATATACTGGGGCAGGGAGTTCCAGAGGATGGGAGAGGCTCTGGAGAAGTCTACAAGG
The DNA here is from genome assembly GCF_037356315.1 of Lithobates pipiens. Taxonomy (NCBI): domain Eukaryota; kingdom Metazoa; phylum Chordata; class Amphibia; order Anura; family Ranidae; genus Lithobates; species Lithobates pipiens. Next base: position 251,367,854 of record NW_027507718.1, on the reverse strand, counting down.
CGAGCATGGGAGGAGGTAACAAGGTAGCTAGAGATCAGGAAAGGGGACATACCCAAGATAAGTAATAGATGTTTGTGGAGATAAATGAATTGAGAAATTCCCTGAAAAGGGGAATGGGAGGGAGGATATCGTTCACAGGAACCAACAAAGACCACAGATGAGTGGGCTGCTTAAATACCCCCCCCCCGGACTCCTCCCATAAATTCAGGCCACCATACTGGCCTTCTTATTTATGGTCGATGCCCTTCAACTGGGATGTATGTGAAACACATAAACATGCCACAAGACTTACAACATGAAATGGACCTGAACTGTGCCCTGGTCTGCTGGTCGGTATACCAAAAAAGGGGGCAAAAACATTCAGGTAGGGGTGAAAGCTCTTTATTGGTTTAGTTTTATTTACTGAGCAAGTTTGGTAAATGCTTGCAAAATTTCTACCTGAGGATTCCGGATGTACCGGGCAAAGCAGGCAGATTTCCACCTAATCTCTTGATATGGTCTGGAACCCTGTGCTGGGATGCGCAGGAGGATCCTGACGTGCTTGATGAACTAGCAGCCACTCAAGAGGTTGGTAGGGAAAGGTAGTATGGGACTAGATTTCCACTGGCTGTGTAGGAGCGACAGTAGGCGGTTGAGTATCGCTACTGGGCACCAGATGTTGTCTGTCTTGAATAGATGGATGTCGACCTCAGGGCCAGTTTGCTGGGTTTTGGATACTGCGAGATGGAGAATGAAATGATCTTGGAAGCAAGCCAGGTGACGTCTAGACGGTACCTGGCTGGCAGGGCTATTACTGGTAAACTTGCTAGACCGCAAAACACCCTGTAGTAGGCTAGGTAGATGGCCGCTGGAATGACCAAGCTGGGAAGAAAACCAAATGGTGAATGAGAGAGAATAGTCGACATGTCTCTGAAGATGGTACTCGTGATGGGCAAGCGTTTGGAGTTGGCTATGTGCTGATGATTTTGAATGGCACGCAGGATGGCTCGGATCGCATGGGCTGTGAACAAGGACAGCTTTGCAGGATCCTTTAAGACCAGGAAGTGTTGGATGCAGGCTAAGTAGTCTGATGGTGTTGTGTGATAGAACCAATTGTGTGTGGCAATATGAAATGAAAGCTAGTACGTGCTTAGTGTCTGGTGACGTTGCCCCGGGGCAGGATGCCAGAAACTTTCAGAAGGCATTCCAAGCTGTGTGGTAGGCCTTGAGTGTGTTGCAAGATAAGGATTGAGCTGGGTCATGCTGTGAAGGTGCTGCTTTAATCCAATGTCAGCTGAGACCAAGGTGGAATAAAGATGACGTTGGGTCGGCTCCAGGCTTCTGCTGAAAAAATTGAATGAAGTTGAAACGGGGACAGTGCATCTGCTGCAACGTTGCACTTGCCCGGAATGTATGTGCATTGCACATTGAACTGATGCTGCAGGGATATTTGTACCAGTCTGTGTAGGAAGGACATAATGGGGAGCGACCTGGACCTGCCCTTGTTAATGATATCGCTCGTGGCCTGGTTGACGGTGGCGAAGGTCACCGTTTGTCCAGTCCAGGTATGGCCCCAGACTTGAGAGGCTGCCACGATTGGGTATAGTTCGAAACAATGAGGAAGACTCGATGAAACCGGGGATTAGGAGTATCTCTGGAGGCCATGGCCCTGCAAACCAACGATGGCCAAAAATTTCAGAGAAGCCTGTGGAGGCTGCAGTATCCGTTACTACCCGCAGTGATACAGGTGACAGTATAAACATGGATATGCGATTCCTTCTAGTAAGGAACTCATCCCACATAGTCTAGACACAGCAGCAGTAACAGATTTGTCTAAGGATCGGGGTCCTGAGGAAGACCAAGAGGCGAAAGAAAAGATCATCCCTGGGGAATAGTTTTCATTGCGAAGTTGAGCATCCCTAAGAGGGACTGAAGCTGTTTCTTAGTACACCCCTGCACATGGGTAAAGTCATGAAGAACTAACCTGATACGGGTCAGTTTATCAGTGGGGCAGGCTGGCCTCCATGGAGCAAGTGTCAAGGTTGAGCCCGAGGAAGGTGATATAGTGTAATGGGCCTTCCACTTTGTGATCTGCTATGGGCACATTGAGATTACCAAACATCACTCTTAACCTATCTAGGTCTACCGGGGTGCACGTCGGGCTGTTTGATTAGCAGGAAGTCATCCAGATAATGAATGACCATCTGCCACTGGGCTTGGTGCAACAGGATCCAAGTGAGGGACTGTATGAAGGTGTCAGAGCTACGGGCTCCTTTTAGAGCCGAAGGTCAATTTATTGCCAAAGTAATATGATTCTTTCCATTTAATGCCATGCCAGCATCACAGGGACGTTTGGATGGGTAGAAGCTTAAATGGGTCTGATATGTCGGCTTTAGAGAGACAGGCACCTGTGCCTATTTTGATAATGGCCTGAATAGCCATGTCGACTGAAGCATATTTCAGGGAGAATTTCTCTGAAGGAATTACGGAATTCAAACTCGGGATGTGGGAAGAGTTTGAATGAGGGGCAGACAAGTCGTACACCAAACGGAAACTTGTCCTTGACAAGCCCAATAGGGCTAACTCTCTAAATGGTGAAAGGGGTCTGTATGAAGGGTTCGATAACGAAGACTCGGCCAAGTTCGGCCTGTATCAGATGGTCTATGGACTGTTCATTGATAGCCGTTGAGCAGAGATTCCTGCACTCATGAGTCGTGTGGGGTAGTGTGATGAGGCCAGTATGTAATCCTGCTGAAAATCCTTGGATAAGGAAGGCAGCCAGTGAGGGAGTGGGGTGTGAGGTGAGGTAAAACCCCAGCCATAGGATGTCTACTCGACCTAGTCAGGACGTTTTCAGCTGCTTGATCTGGCATAAGGTTTTAGGATGTGCCCTATGACATATGGTACAGATATGGAGCAGATGGCACTGGCTGTAGTTGCACAATCCAAAATTAAAGTTATTGCAGATGGATACTCCCACTACTGACAGAATGGGGCGTCCGAACCTGTCCACCTGGGGCAACTGCGCTGGGGCTGGCAAGCCCTGACCTGTACCGGCGGTGGAGGGGAGATTGAGAGGGCATCTAACTGCTATGTTGGCACACCAGTTAGTGGTGTGGGTGGAGGACTGGCAGATAGTGCAGCGTGGTGAGCGTAAGCCGTCAAAGTGGCGGCAGAACAACTCTGTGTCAATGAGGCTCCAAGTGTCCGCTTGGGACCGCGTGAACCTGGCTGCCACTTTGGCCGAGAATGAACTGTGGTAATCATAAAATGAGACCCCCCCCCCCCCCCCGTATTTATAGACCAGGTCCACCACCGTGTGGAGATATAAGTCCAGCTCTTCCCTCCTGCTGGGGCTGGCTGAGCACAGGACATCCCTCACCATCCCAAAGGTCAACGCGAACTCTGAAATAGTTAGTTTGCGGTTGAGCCTGGGGTCTTTGGCCTTGAGGACCACTGATACATCCCCCCAGGCATATAATTTATTCTCTGCCAGATTGTGAGCCGAAATCAGGAGGGAAGCTGTCCTTGCCATCCAAAATGCCCTTCTTGATGCTGGCTGGAACCAGGTGGGCTGGGAAGAGAGTAGAACTCTTTCCTGTCATACCTGCCGGAGAGGGTGTCAGGACCGGGACTGCGACTGAGTAAGGGATGGCTGCGGCCGGGCTTCCTTCCAAGACTGTCACTCTGGCTTGGACATCAGCGACTGTGGTGGACAATGATGACACCATGGTGTAAAGCTGATAAATGGCAAGGATATGGATTGAAGAGACGCCTGCTGGGTGCTGGGCCCATCTGTCGCTGGCGGTGGGAAGAGGAGCCTGAAGAGCTCGGCTTTCCAGGATGTAGGGGAGAAGGGCATGCCCCTGCGCCTTAGTTCCGCTGTTAACCTGGGGATGGTCCATCTCCTAAGGGACTGCATGCTGCCGTTCTCTAAAACCAGAGAGGATGACAGAGGGGCAGATGTGAGGTCTTCGCTGCTGGCCTGTGACATGGCCTTGGCTGACTTGTGCCCTAGTTGCAAAATCCTGTTTTTTTAGGTCAAAAGCTCAGACGACCAGAACCTGTAGTGGGAGGCGACATGAAAGTCCAGGGTTTTTTTTTTGTATCTATGTACATATTTTTTTTTTCTTTTACAAAAGTTTTATTGATAAAAAAATGGAATACAACAAGTATATGCAACAGTGTGATGGTTACAGTGGACATAAAATGAAAAAGAAGATCCCAAAAGTACAAAAACATAGAAAAAGAAAAAAATATATAGAAAAAGAAAACAAACAATTGTAATGCTTCATAATGAAGTTCAGACATTGTGCCAGAATATGTTGTTTGTTTTGTGCATATATAAAGTAAATAATAAAGGAGATAAAAGCAACATAAGAGAGTGCATACATTCTTATACCAACCTCAAATTGATTATGAATAAAGCAAAAAGTAAGAAAGTAGTCCTGTCAATTTGTCCCAAATCACTATAACCATCAGTAGTGAATCAACTCCTTAATATCAAGAGTCATAGAGGAGAATACACAAAAAGACAAAAAAGAAGAGAATGGGTTGGCAGCAGTGAATGGGGGGGGGGGGGGGGGGGGGATATAGAGGAAAAAGAAAAAGGGGGAGGAAGAAGAGGGAAAAGAGAAAAAAAAAGGGGGGGGGGCATGTCAGAAGCCAGGGAAATTAGTTTCTCATTAACCATTATGTCGTTCATTCGGTTTTTCACTGCTTCAAAGCTAAGTACAGGAGTTTTCCAAGACTGTGCAATGGTCAGCTTATGCCCCGTACACACTATCAGATTGTCTGCTGAGTTTTTCCTTCAGATTTACCAAAACCATGTAGTAGAAGGGCCTGCCTGATTGCATACACATTGAAACTCCTAAGGTTTGACCTCATATTATATGGTTTTGGTAAATCTGAAGGAAAAACTCAGCAGACAATCTGATAGTGTGTACAGGGCTTTAGTTGCATTAAAAAGGTGTTGGGCTAATTGACATTCCAGGCAGAGAAGTTCAAGGATAGGTTTACATAGAATGTCTTCATATGGGTCTCTCTTCAAGTTGGAGTGGAGCATGATACGTAAAAGAGTATAGACCCTGACCCAAAGTCTACAAACCTTTGGACATGTCCACCAGATATGGGCCATGGTACCTTCTAACGAGCAAACCCAGTAGCAATGAGGAGAGTAGGAAGGGATAAATCGAGCTAGCCTAGCAGACATATAATACCATCTATAGAACACCATGTATGCATTCATATTTCCTGACAGACTCCATGGCAGCAACGTGTGGGTTAAGTCCCGCCTCCACTACCCTATAGGACACTACTCCCATAAATCTTTGCTCCCTGCCCATGGCCGTGTTCTTTTTTTGTCCTCCTCCGTAGGACCCATTACGGTCTTTCTACCTGAAGATTGCTCCCACATGACTCCGTTGTTGGTTTGGCCGATGAGCGACTGTGGATGGAATTGTCGCATGACTCCGCTAAGCCCTAGCTACTAGCAGGGTATGGAGTGGGCATTTGGATACAAGCGCTGGAGGAAAGCCAGGAGCCTAGCCACTGGCAGGCAGGCTGCGCATTCGGTCGGATAGCCCAGCTAAATAGCAGGCGACCTATTTTGCCCTGAGAAGTCCGGTATGTATTGTGCTTACCTTCGGCCTGGAGACGATCGTGTGGGAGCGGTAAGATTGTTCCTCTTTTTCATGGCAGCAGTTTGTGTTTGTTTCTTGCCGTTTCTCCTTCATTTTCCGTTCGTTTTCTGTGTCTGTGTATGTGGGTATAGGCGTGACGGTCGGATTAGCCTGCGTTCCAGCTGCCGCTCTCTTCCGGGTCTTCGTCAGTACGTTCGTTCTGCGCTTGCGCGCGTACGGCACAGGATCGAGGCTTGGTTCGCGCATGCGCAGTGGCGGCAAAATGACGCTATTCGCGCATGCGCAGTAGCGGTACACAGGACGCGGTGATTACGTCATTAAGGCGCCTTATTTAAACTTAGAAAATAGCCTGCAAGCTTTGGGAATGCTTGCAGGTTATTACGTGACTTCCCCTTGTCCAGGTTTTCTGCTGTGGAGGTAGGTGGCCTTCTGGGAGAAGGGGGTGGGCGTGTGTGTGTTTGTTGCCCTCAGCCTTACTTATATGTCTTTGCAGCATTTATGGAAACCCCTAGAGATATGGACTCACCTTCGCCTGTATGTGGCCAGCCCTCTCATAATAGGTACTGTCTGGGGAGGAAGTAAGGGGGGGGGGGGGGTCCGGTATTAGTCAGTGTGTTATCTTTCCTTATCTGTATGTCTCTTCTATCTCTGTCCTAGCCCATCTAGATCAGAACAGCAACGCAGCTCAACGCACAGAGGAAGCGATTCTTCTAAGTCTTACCACCGGCACTCATATTCCAAGTCTAAACATCACGGCTCACCCTCAAGATCTGGGCGCCGTAGCGAGGATCGATCTCGCTCCTCCAGGGCTCATTCCAGCCACTCTGTTATTAATACTTGCTGGGGATGCAGATCGCAAGTTCCTATTGGGAAATCCCTGTGTGACCTCTGCTTTTCCAAAGCCTCTAGTGAGAGAGGGGGTACGGACCAGCAACTAAGATCCCTTGTGGAAAAAGTGGTGAAAGAATCCCTCAAGGGGATCGGGGCCAATCAGACCCCTGTGCCTCAGTCAGAATCACCTCAGTCACCAGTCAGGGATTCGCATGCTCAAGAGCTCTGGGAGTCCTCTTTAACAAGCCACCATTCAGCTGCTGCTTCAGACAGTAAATCTGAGGAAGATAGCCCCTGTGTGGGGTTTGACTTTGCCTTACTTTCCCCCTTGGTGAAGGCCATCAGAGAGGCTTTGAACTGGGAAGATGAGGTGGCTAATCCTTCCAAACAAAGGAAGTATTTCAAGCAACTTAAAAGGGAGCGTCTTAACTTTCCATTCCTGTCTGAACTTGGTGAGGTCATTACGGATGAATGGAGTAAAGTTGAGAAAAAGAATAGTATGCTCTCAAAAGTCCTAAGGTTATATCCCTTTAAGGAGGATGAGGTCAAGTATCTGGAATCAGCTCCACTCGTGGATGCAGCGGTAATGAGACTAGTAAAACATGTGACCCTTCCATTGGAGGATACAGTTTCATTCAAGGATGCCTTAGATAGGCGGATTGATTCCGATTTAAAGAGAGTCTACCTCACTGCTGGTATGGCATGCAAGCCAGCATTGGCTTTAGCGGCAATGTCCAAAGCCATGGAAGTCTGGACGGACGGTGTGGATGATACTCTCAGAAACATTTCGGATGAAGTCGCTAAAAACTCTCCTATCCAGGAGATACGGCTTGCTTCGGCTTTTCTGGGGGAGGCTTCGATTGACATCATCCGCCTAGTGTCCCGGGTCATGCTTTCAGCTGTAACTGCCAAACGGGCCCTTTGGCTCCGTCCCTGGCTGGCTGATCCAGCATCTAAACAGGTGTGGTGCCGTATCCCTTTCGAGGGTTCTTCCCTTTTTGGGAATAAATTGGATAATGCCATAACCCGGGCCACTGGTGGTAAGTCGGGTTTCTTCCCCAGGATAGACGTTTAAAAAGCCAGAGGAGATTTTTTCCTAAAAAGCAGTATCAAGAGCAGGCCAGGGAGGCCCGTAGCTATAGACCGGGTCGGGAATATTCCAGATCATGGAAATCAAGGCAGTCATCCTTCAAGAAATCCGCCAAGAGCAGTGCGACAGGAGAGAGGGAACCAACCAAATCTTTTTGAGATTGGGCCCGCTCAGATAGGCCAGGTGGGGGCTCGTCTTCTACATTTTCGGCATGTCTGGGCGGCCTCAATCCAGGACTTCTGGACCGTCAGAACGGTCTCTTCAGGCCATTCTTGGACCTTCAGCAGGTCCCCAAGACTAAAGTATGTTCCCACTTCATTTCCAGCCACAGAAGAAAAAAGGCAGATCTTGTTGGCCTACGTGAAATCTTTATTGGCTCAAGGCGCTGCCGTACCCGTGCCAGACGATCAACGAGGGAGAGGAATTTATTCTCCTCTTTTTATGGTCCAGAAGAAAAACGGTTCTTGGAGACCAGTCATAGACCTTACACATCTGAATCATTTTATCAAGAAGGAAAGGTTCAAGATGGAAACCTTGTCTACAATACAACAGTCAGTCCAGTCAGGAAACTGGATGATTTCAATAGACCTAAAGGACGCTTACTTTCATGTCCCTGTGGCAGAAGATTTTCAGCAGTTTCTGCGATTTTCAGTAGGAAAACTACATCTCCCGTTCGGACTTTCAACGTCCCCCCGAGTGTTCTCAAAGGTGTTGTTGGCCGTAGTGGCTCTATTGAGAACCAAGGGAATTCGTCTTCACCACTATTTGGACGATCTTCTGCTGCTAGCCCAGGACAGAGACCGTCTGTTACTGCACAGGGGTCAGGTTATCTCCACTCTTCAAGAGTTCGGTTGGATCCTGAATCTAGAAAAGAGTCAGTTAATTCCTTCCCAGTCTCTTGTGTTCCTAGGCGCACTCTTCAACACAGTGAGGGGTACCATCTCATTACCCGAAGAGAAAGTAGTGGTAATTCGAGACAGAATTCGTCCGGCCCTCTCAGCCTCCCATCTTCCGGCTCTTCAGTGCCTGAGAATTATTGGCACCATGGTGGCCACGATTCCAATGGTGAAGTGGGCCCAATGGAAGATGAGACCGTTCCAAAAAGGGTTTCTTCACCAATGGCTAGGCAACAAGACGCAACCTATCCGGATCACATCTTCAATGAGAATCTCTCTGCTCTGGTGGCTTCGGAAGGAGAACCTATTCAATTGCCATTCCATTCTTCCCATCTCATGGGTAACAATAACTTCGGATGCCAGCAACAGGGGCTGGGGCGCCCACTGTTTGACGGAAGTAGCACAGGGCACCTGGGACTTTCCTTCCAGGAGGATGGTGTCGAATATCCTAGAATTGAGGGCAGCCTTCCAGGCGCTCCTAGCCTTTCGTCATCTGGTCTTAGGAACCTCGGTCCTACTCAGACTAGACAACACAACAGCAGTGGCATATATAAGGAGACAAGGAGGTACTCGGAGTCTGTCCCTTCTTCAGGAGGTAGAGCCAATCATGTCTTGGGCTCAGAAGAACCTGGTCAACATTACAGCAACTTATGTTCCAGGAACGCAGAACGTCCAAGCGGATTTTCTGTCTCGGGTCAGTCTGGACAACAACGAATGGTCCCTTCACGAAGAAGTTTTCAGGTGGATTCTAACGTTGTGGTTCTCCCCAGAGGTCGACCTATTTGCTTCCCCTTGCAACAAGAAACTGGCGAGGTATTATTCCAGGTTTCGGGATCCTCAGGCCTACGGAGTGGATGCGCTGACGGATCGATGGTGGTTCAACAAAGCTTACGCCTTTCCTCCAACTCCTATTATTCTACAGTTCCTGCGGAGACTCAAAACAGAAGCAGTAGAGGTGATAGCTGTAATACCTTATTGGCCCAACAGGCCATGGTTTCCGCTTCTAATGCTCCTCAGTTTCAGAGATCCGATTCCCTTACCTCTCAGACCTGATCTTCTATCCCAGGGCTCGAAGCTCCATTCCTGCCCGGCCCATCTATGTCTGAGGGTCTGGTTTTTGAGAGGGGAAGGTTAGAGGCTCTGGGTTGTCCAAAGGAGGCCATTCCTACTCTCATGAGTGCAAGGAGGAAAAGTACCAACCAGGTGTACGAGAGGATTTGGTCTAGATTCACAAGTCACTTGTCTTCCAGGTCTTGCTCCAGTGGTAATTTGACGGTTCAGAATGTTCTGGGTTTCTTGCAGTCCGGACTAGACATTCCCCTATCTGTCAGCGCTCTTCGTGTGCAAGTCTCGGCAATTTCGGCCTTTTCTGGAGTATCCTGGGCTAAACATCCCTTGGTTCAGCAATTTTTTAAAGGAGCGATTAGACTTAGACCACAGAGGAAACCTAGGTTCCCCAAGTGGGATTTACCGCTAGTTCTCGACTTCTTCTCTCATCTGGACAGAACACTTTCAGTCAAAGAATTGTCCCTAATGACATCTTTTTTGGTGGCCATATCCTCAGCAAAAAGAGTCTCAGATTCAGTCTTTAGGATCAAAGGAACCTTTCCTTACATTCTTCCCTGACAGAGTGGTCCTAGTGCCAATGCTGGGTTCGAACCCAAAGGTTACCTCAGTCTTTCACGAAAATCAGGACATTACCCTTCCTACCTTTAATTCGGCTGGGAGTCAGGATCTTCATCCTCTCGACATGGGAGTTATCTTGAAACGTTACCTGGAGGCGACAGCTTCTTTCCGGCAATCAGATTATCTTTTTGTTCTTTTTCATGGTAAAAGCAAAGGCCTTAGGGCTTCGGTCAGATCCATCTCCACGTGGGTGGTTCAGGCGATCCAGTGGGCTTATAATGAGAAGGGCTTGGCTCCTCCTGAGGCGGTTACGGCACATTCCACGAGAAGTCTCTCTACTTCTTGGGCAGCTTCACGTCATGTGGCTCCTGAGGTTATCTGCAAGGCTGCCTCTTGGTCATCCATTCATACATTTATGGCTCACTATTGTGTTGAACCTGCCAGTTTATCTTCTGTTGATTTTGGTTTAAAGGTGCTGTCGGTGGACAGTGTTAAATAAATTTTTGTTCAGCATTTTTTGCCCACCCGAGTGTGTTTGGCGAGTTATTTCCCACACGTTGCTGCCATGGAGTCTGTCAGGAAAACGGAAAATTCCTATCAAAATACTTACCGTAATTTTCCTTTCCTGATGGACTCCATGGCAGCAGGAGTTCCCTCCCAAAATGGCTGGAGTAGGCTAGTTATCGAACACGGCCATGGGCAGGGAGCAAAGATTTATGGGAGTAGTGTCCTATAGGGTAGTGGAGGCGGGACTTAACCCACACGTTGCTGCCATGGAGTCCATCAGGAAAGGAAAATTACGGTAAGTATTTTGATAGGAATTTTCCGTTTTTTTTTTATCTGGGGTAATAAAGTCCAACCTGGTGCAGGGGGGAACTACCTGAACACAACTAACCTAGAGGAGAAATCACAGATGGGCAATGGTGAGTGGCTCAATTACATGCCATTAGAAGGTGAATGAGTGCCCGGGTTGTGCGACTTTGAGATGCGTTTATGGCGACTGCAAGGGAAAGCTTGTTGGGAGGCGAATGATGGTTAAACAAACTAATTGAAACCATGAATAGAATTTGAAGGAAAACGGCTTCGAGAACAGTTGGTCTGAAGCTATGTAGGCTGATGTGTCGTGTTGTGACTGGATTCGAACTGGATCATAGGGTGAGCCTTACTGTGAGGTGTCCGTTAATGACGTGACGAATCATACAGTGATCTTAATTAAAAGTGAATCATTGAGTCGCTGAGGTGACCGACACCGAACAACTGTAGAGCTTATGAGACGGAATGAAAAATGTACGACTGACCCGACACAAAGCGACTGCTGCATCTAAGGAGAACATGACAGATGTAGCGGCGGCTCCTGAAGAGCACACGCTGTGCATTTTTATAAAGTTAAAGTTTCCTAAACTGCAGTTTGGTTTGGGTACAATTATCTAAATTAGACTTCAGCATCAGTCTGACTGGACCGTGAGATGTTTAGCCTGGCCACAGGGGGCACTGTCTCTTCTGGCAGGCATGGAACTATGGTCTGGTTAGGTGCTTTACTCTCTCTCGCAGCCCGCCCAGTGGGAGTGACACTCTCGCTGTGCTTTCTGGGAGAGGGTGCTTAAGATGTGGTTCGGGGTTCCGGTCCAGAATGAGGTACTGACTTCATGGTCCTGGTCCTCTTGACCAGCCCCCAGGAAGGCTATGGCCTGGGGTGCGGATCCACCTGACTTTAATGTCTCGGGGCTGGCTAGCCTGAGGCAAAGGAAACTAAAAGTAGGATTCTGAGGTGGTTGGGTGCCGTCTCTGGTTCGGGAGAGACCCAGTGACTTTAAGCATTCCAGGGGAGGACTCTTCAGATGGAGACCACGTAAGGGATGGTTTTCTTAGCAAGAGCCTGAAAGGGCTGAAGTAACCAAGAGAATCCGGTCTTGTGGATATCACCAAGCTGGCTGAAAGAACCAGGTATCCTACAAGTGTTTCAAGCTTAGTTTCCTATGCGTTCTACAATAACGTCTGTGGCAGAGACATTATCTTGTACGTTCTACAACAACGTCTGTGGCAGAGACTTGTTCCTGAGTAATGATGGCCGAACGGTTCGCCCGGCGGTCGTTTCGCGGCAAATTTCGGCTGTTCGCGGTCTATTGGCGCCGTTTGCCCGGTGGACTTCCGCGTTTACTGTGTAAAAGAACTTTGACCTATGATGACACATCCATCATGGGGTACAGGACAGCCAATTGAGACATTACAGCACATGGACACTTGGACATTCCCCCTAACCTATAAATACACCCGATCCGGTGGCCATTTTACATTCTTTCTTCTGTCACTATAGGGAGAGGTTGCTGTGTGGAGCAGGGAGAGATTACAGTGACCCAAATCGCTAGCTATTTGGTACACAAAAGTTCTTTTCAGGACTGGTATAGGTGTTAGGTGTAGTTCAGGATAGGCAGTGCTGTGCTAGTGATTGTTGCAGCAGCCTGAGTGTCTTTTGTCAGTTTAGAGAAAGGGACAGGACGCTGTGTCTGCTGTAGGGACAGTCAGTTTAGTCATCATCATTAGCTGTTACTATCAGGTCCGCAAAAGTGCTATTCCAGTTATTGTTCCAGTAGAATCTGTTTTGGCAGTTTATATAGGGACAGGCAGGAAGCAGTGTGTGATGCAGTGAGGGTCAGTTTAATCAGTAGCTGTTACTATTAGTTCCACAAAGGTTCTTTTCAGGACTGGTATCAGTGGTATGGTAATAGGCTTGTACACGTATAATATTCTTTCTTCCAAATATAGAAAGAATATTATACTTGACTGCTGCCCTTCTGCTGCAGTCTGCTAATCATTCACAACCCACTTGTGGTAACTTGGTCTGTCTAGGGTGCTACAGTACATAGGGTTGAGTGAGGTACAGTCTGCCATTCCTTAAGGACTGGTATCGGTCCACAATACATAGGGTTGAGGTGCACTACTGCTGACCGCTGCCCTATACTGCAGCAGTCCTTCATCGGTATAGGGACTGACGTACAGTCTGCTTATCACTCACACACAACCTACTTGGTCCACAAAAGTCCTTATAAGGACTGATAACTTGGTCTGTCTAGGGTGCTACAGTACATAGCATTGAGTGAGGTACAGTCTGCTATTCTATAAGGACTGGTATCAGTCCACAATACATAGGGTTGAGGTGCACTACTGCTGACCGCTGCCCTATACTGCAGCAGTCCTTCATCGGTATAGGGACTGACGTACAGTCTGCTAATCACTTACACACAACCTACTTGGTCCACAAAGGTCCTTATAAGGACTGGTAAGGTATAGGGTACTACAGTACATAGGGTTGAGTGAGATACAGTCTGCCATTCTATAAGGACTGGTATCGGTCCACAATACATAGGGTTGAGGTGCACTACTGCTGACCGCTGCCCTATACTGCAGCAGTCCTTCATTGGTATAGGGACTGACGTACAGTCTGCTAATCACTCACACACAACCTACTTGGTCCACAAAAGTCCTTATAAGGACTGGTAACTTGGTCTGTCTAGGGTGCTACAGTACATAGGGTTGAGTGAGGTACAGTCTGCTATTCTATAAGGACTGGTATCGGTCCACAATACATAGGGTTGAGGTGCACTACTGCTGACCGCTGCCCTATACTGCAGCAGTCCTTCATCGGTATAGGGACTGAGAGTTTTGTCTGCTAATCACTCACACACAACCTACATGGTCCACAAAGGTCCTTATAAGGACTGGTAAGGTATAGGGTACTACAGTACATAGGGTTGAGTGAGGTACAGTCTGCCATTCTATAAGGACTGGTATTGGTCCACAATACATAGGGTTGAGGTGCACTACTGCTGACCGCTGCCCTATACTGCAGCAGTCCTTCATCGGTATAGGGACTGAGAGTTTTGTCACAGGGTCATTTAAAAAATGACAGGCAGAGGAAGAGGCAGGCCCTTCCGCAAGGGTGGTAGGGGTAGGGCAGGAGCAACAGGCTTGAGCCAAAGTGGGAAGTTGCAGAAGGTGCGTTCAATTACTTTAAAGGACGCACCAGACTTGGTTGAGTGACTCGCTCAGCCTTACTCTTCTGCACCCTCCTCATCCTCTCAATCTGCACCCTCTTCTTCACTCTCTGCTATGTGCACTCCCAAAGACACTACAACCACCACCACATACCTTCCGCTTGAGTCACAGGAATTATTTTCCGATTCATATCAAGAGGACATTTCTGATGCGCAGCCACTCTTGGTATTGGATCAGGAAGAGGAGGTAGCAACAACCGCTACTCAGCAGTCTGACGACAGTACCCAGATCAGCCCAAGGAGGAGGTTGGTCCCCGGTGTTGCTGCCTACTCCGAGATCTCTACTTATAGCGGTGGGGAAGGTGACGTTGATGATGACATGTCTAGTGATGTCACGTGGGTGCCCACAAGAGAGGAAGAGGAGGGGAGTTCAGAGGGAGATATGGACCAGCAGATAGGGAGGAGAAGCAGGAATAACTTACATTGCACAGGAGGGACAAAGCAGATTGCAAATGTATCAGGAGCGAGTCATCGACCATGTACGGTCACATCTGGCGCTCCCAGGACACCGGCACATGGCTCCGCAGTGTGGGCTTTTTTTAACGTGTCCGCTGCTGACAATAGCGTTGCCATCTGCAATCTTTGCAGTCAACGCATTAGTCGCGGTAAGCCCAACACTCACCTAGGGACGACCGCCTTAAGAAGGCACATGAGCAGCCATCACCGAGCCCAGTGGGAGCAACGGAACACACAAAGCCGCACTGCAGGCTCTCACCGTCCAGCCTCGTCTTCTACTTCTCCTTCTCCTCTCTCCTCACAATTGTCCTCCACTCCACCTTCCATCACGCCAAGCTCACGTTTTTCTGCAAAAAGGCAGGCTTCCGTGGGCCTAATGTTCGAGCGTAAAAAAAAAAATGATGACGCCGGATAACCCTCTTGCCCAACGGTTGACGGCTGGCTTGTCAGAACTCATAGCCCGCCAACTACTGCCATATAAACTGGTGGACTCGGAGGCCTTTCGCAAATTTGTGGCCATTGGAACATCACAATGGAAGGTCCCAGGAAGGAAGTATTTCTCAGAGAAGGGCATCCCAGAGCTATATGGCCATGTTCAGCGGCAAGTGAATGTATCTCTGGCACACAGTGTCGGTGCCAAGATACATCTGACCACAGACACGTGGTCTAGCAAACACGGGCAGGGAAGGTATATCACTTTTACTGCCCACTGGGTGAGCCTTCTGACGGCCGTCAAGCATGTAACCCGTGGCACCCGTGTAGATTTGGTTTTACCGCCACGGATTGCATGCAGGCCTGACTCTTCTTCTCCTCCTCCTCCTACTCCATCCTCCTCCCTCTCCTCCTCAGCTGACTCCTCCTTTTCCGCTGCTAGCGTCTCTTCCGCTGTGCCGCCCAAGCTCCCCAGAACCTATTCGACATGCCAGGTGAGACGTTGCCATGCCGTGCTGCGTCTGTTGTGCCTGGAAGCCAAGAGCCACACTGGCCCGGCACTCCTTTCAGCTTTGCGTTCACAGGCAGATTAGTGGCTAACACCCCTCAATTTGACAATTGGTAAAGTGGTGTGTGACAACGGTGCCAATCTGCTTAGCGCATTGAAACAGGGCAAAATCACGCACGTGCCATGCATGGCACAAATCTTAAACTTGGTCGTGCAGCGATTCCTTGTCAAATACCCTGGGGTCCAGGACATCTTGTGGCAGGCAAGGAAAATCTCGGCCCATTTCAGAAGATCTTACACGGCCATGGCTCGCCTTGCTGACATTCAGCGGCGACACAATCTGCCGGTCAGACGTCTTATTTGCGATTGCCCGATGCGATGGAACTCAACCTTCTATATGCTTGATAGGCTGCTCCAGCAGAAACGTGCAGTTAACGTCTACCTGTATGAACTCTGCGGCAGAACCGGTTCTGGGGAGCTGGGTTTTTTTTCACCGCGCCAGTGGCTGCTCATGCGCGACGCATGCAGACTTCTGCGCCCATTTGAGGAGATCACCAAACTGGTCAGTCGCAGCCATGGCGCCATCAGTGACATGGTACCTTATGCATTCTTTATGGAGCGTGCATTGCGTCGTGTCATTGATCAAGCTGTGGAGGAGCAGGAGCGGGAAGATGAGGAAGTCGCAATGCTGGATGAATTCCCAGGGGGGCTACTCTATCTGAGACAAGTCAACAACAGGAGTCTGAAGAGGAGTCAGAGGAGGATGGTGCCGGGGCGGATGAGGAGAAGCAAGAAGAGCATGCTTTAAACCTTTCTGGGATCCCTGTTGTGCGTGGATGGGGAGAGGAGAATGAAGAGAACGACATTATCCTGGATGATGAGCAGGAGCCAGGCCACCACACCGCTTCCACTTGCAAATGGGGGCCTTCATGCTCCAGTGTTTTAATAGGGACCCCCGTATAAAAAGCATAAGGGTCAAGGACCAGTACTGGGTGGCAACGTACTTAGACCCCCGGTACAAACACAAAATGGCGGAAATGTTACCGCCGTCACAGAGGGCTGTCAGAATGCAGCACTTCCAGGCCTTGCTTCGAGAAATGCTGCATTCTGCTTTTGCGTGCGCTGGCAGAGGAGCAATTCCCACTCCCAGAGAAGGAGTTGCGGGTACCAATCCAACAGCGCCTGCAAGAAGAGGCCTTTTGAAGATGTGTTGGTGACTTCGGATATGAGGTCATTCTTTCAGCCGACCCATCGACAGGTGTCATCCGGATCCAGCATCAGGGAATGCCTAGACCGTCAGGTGTCCGACTACATTGGGTTAACGGCCGATGTGGACGCTCTGAGGAGTGATGAACCCCTGGACTACTGGGTGGGCAGACTTGACCTCTGGCCAGAGCTTGCCCAATTTGCAATCGAACTGTTGGCTTGCCCCTCATCCAGTGTCCTGTCTGAAAGGACGTTCAGCGCAGCAGGGGGGATCGTGACCGATAAGCGTACTCGCCTAGCTCACGACAGTGTTAACTACCTCACATTTCTAAAAATGAATGAGGCATGGATCTCGGAGGAATTCAACACATGTGACCAGTAGACCATGTATATGTCTATAAACAATTTTTTTAATCGAGCACAGAGACCTTATTTCTTCATTTGCCTCACTTCCTTGTCCAAAAAAAGCACACCGTACTATATGCCCGTACCCTCCTCTTTGAAGAGGTTGAGCGGTGTCATATTTCTACTGGGGCTGCTTATTATGAGGGGCTCCCACCATCCCTGTGCTGACTTCCTCCTGGGGCTGTACCTCTGCTGTGCATATTTTGAGGTGCTCCCACCATCCCTGTGCTATGCTCATTATGAGGGGCTCCCACCATCCCTGTGCTGTGCTGACTTCCTCCTGGGGCTACTTATTATAAGGGGCTCCCACCATCCCTGTGCTATGCTGACATCCTCCTGGGGCTGCTTATTATGAGGGGCTCCCACCATCCCTGTGCTATGCTGACATCCTCCTGGGGCTGCTTATTATGAGGGGCTCCCACCATCCCTGTGCTATGCTCATTATGAGGGGCTCCCACCATCCCTGTGCTATGCTCATTATGAGGGGCTCCCACCATCCCTGTGCTATGCTGACTTCCTTCTGGGGCTGCTTACGGTGCAGGTGTCAGTGCTGTATATCACAGTGCTGATGTCAGTGCTCTCTATCACGGTGCTGCTGTCAGTGCTGTATATCACGGTGCTGGTGTGAGTGCTTTATGTCACGCTGCTGATGTCAGTGCTCTCTATGACGGTGCTGCTGTCAGTGCTGTATATCACGGTGCTGGTGTGAGTGCTTTATGTCACGCTGCTGATGTCAGTGCTCTCTATCACGGTGCTGCTGTCAGTGCTATATATCACGGTGCTGGTGTGAGTGCTTTATGTCACGGTGCTGATGTCAGTGCTCTCTATCACGGTGCTGCTGTCAGTGCTGTATATCACGGTGCTGGTGTGAGTGCTTTATGTCACGCTGCTGATGTCAGTGCTCTCTATCACGGTGCTGCTGTCAGTGCTGTATATCACGGTGCTGGTGTGAGTGCTTTATGTCACGCTGCTGATGTCAGTGCTCTCTATCACGGTGCTGCTGTCAGTGCTGTATATCACGGTGCTGGTGTGAGTGCTTTATGTCACGGTGCTGATGTCAGTGCTCTCTATCACGGTGCTGCTGTCAGTGCTGTATATCACGGTGCTGGTGTGAGTGCTTTATGTCACGCTGCTGATGTCAGTGCTCTCTATCACGGTGCTGCTGTCAGATGACTCTATCACGGTGCAGGTGTCATTGCTGTATGTCACGCTGCTGGTGATCATCTCCTGCACCCTCTTCTTTGCCTACCCTGACCTTCCCTCTCCTCCATTGCCTTCATGCTCTCCACAGTCCTGAATTGTCACAACAATTTCCCATATAAAAAAAGAATGCTTGTAGTTGTCGATCCCAGATTCACCTCATACATGTGTTATGTCATTGGCCATGTGGTGGGACTATGTTTGCATAGCTATTAATTATTTTGTGGCTGCAAATTTGACCTGTAGGTTTGCGAAGTTCGCCTCCCATTGAAGTCAATGGGGCCCGCCGCGAACGTTCCGGTTTGCGAACTATCGGCCGCGTTCGCGAAACGTCCCGTCGGAAGTTCGTCCATCACTATTCCTGAGTAAGCACCTTGTTGGCTGCTAGGCCTTGTGAGAGAAGGACTGTCCAACCTGAAGGATCATCCAGTTGTGAATGGCTATTCTCTGGATGCAGTCAAAGTAAGCAAGTTCTTCAACAAATTTGACTTTGATACTAAGAGTACCTGAACTTCCCTTTCCAACCCTCTGAACCCAATTCAAGAGACTGTTTCATTTTCTATGTTTTTACAAATAAAATCCATTCAAGTGGATCTGTTGTCAGTCTCTATGTTACCTACCACGGGAACCCCTAGATGTACAATGAGGAAAACAGGAGGTAACGGTAAGCCCAAAACTAACCAGCAGCTCCTTCAGGGGTTAGTGCTACACAGACAATATACGAAATAAGACCACTGAAAGATTGAAGTGATGATGACATGAATCGGGGTGCCGTAACGAAATGAAATAACCGAATGAAGCCGACACGAAACGAATTGCTGCTAAAGGGACTGGATTAGAATCAGAGTGTTTGGTATGTGAAATGTAATGACCAAAATGATTGCCATGACAGAGGTACAAATCGTTGTGCCAAAATTGCGGCTGACAGCGAACCTGACTGTGGAGCATGGAAATGAATGAGATGGAATTACTAAAGGAGCTGACACGAATCGGTGTGACGCTACTGCGACTGGATTCAAATTGGAGTGTAAGGTATATGAAGTGAGTGAAATGATTTGCCATGACAGAGGCACGAATCGGTGTGTCGCAATAGCGAATAACAAGAATCTGTCTATGGAACATGAAATAATAATAAGGTGAAACTACTAAAATAAATTGACACAAATCGGTCTGTTGCTGACATGACTGAATCAGAATGTAGGGTATATGGAATGAACAAAATGATTGCCATGACAGAGGCACGAGTTGGTGTGCCGTGATTGCAACTGACAATGAACTGGACTGTGGAGCATGGAACGAAATGAGATAAAAAATGTCTAACACGAGCCGACATGATTTAGTGCATCACAGATGCAACTTAATTTGAACCAGAGTGAAGGGTATGCAAAATGTAACAAATTAAATGTTTTGTCAGGACAGAGGCACAAATCTGTGTGCCGCAATTGCAACTGATAACGAACCGGACTGTGGAGCATGGAATGGAATGAGATAGCTCAACCAAGCTGACATGAATCGGTGCATTGCTGATGCGACTTGATTCGAACCGAGGTGTTAGGTATGCGAAATAACAATGGATGCCATGACAGAGACATGAATCTATGTGCCGTGATTTGCGACTGACAACGAACTGGACTGTGGAGCATGGAATTGCAAAAGACGGAATGACTAGAACGAACCGACATGAATCGGCATGAAAGGTATGTGAAATGTAACAAATACAATGATTTGCCATGACAGAGGCATGAATTGGTGTGCCGCAATTGCGACTGACAACGAACCGGACTGTGGAGCATGGAATGTAATGAGATGACTAAACCGAGCTGACATGAATCAGTGTATCGCTGATGCGACTTGATTCGAACCAAGGTGAAAGGTATGCAAAATAAGCAATGGATGCCATGACAGAGACACAAATTAGTCTGCCGCAATTTGCGACTGACAGCAAATCCATGGCATGAGATTGGCATGATACACTAGCCGGGACAAATCTGTGAGTCACTGATACAACTGGGTTCGGACCGGAGTGTAAGGTAGCATGCAAACTAGAAAAACTGAAGTGATAGACAGTGGGTTTTTTTTGTGAAAATTTAACAAAGTACGAGAATGTACGAATGAAACCGATAAAAAAATGGCTCGTTGTTTGTGCTCACAAACTGAGCCACGAGTTTGTGGTTTTGCACGAGGCTAAATAAGGCTGCATACGGAGACTTGAAGAATCGTTCGTGAGTTCCGTATCCGTGTTTCAGTGATACGGGGTATCTGCAAGCAACGACACGTGAAATGAAGAAATTATATACGAATCCTACCTGCGACAGTTGAGCTAGACTCGATCTACGAAAAACCACAGAGATTTGAAAGCCTCTGGAAGTTTGGACACACAACTCATGAACAGAAAATGAGTTGGAATAGTTGGCCTAGTGACATAATGAATCGTGCACCGGGACTCCTCCCATAAATTCAGGCCACTATACTGGCCTTCTTATATATATAGTGAAATATATTGCAAATTACAAATAACAAAGAAAACTAGTGAATTCAATTATATCAGTAAATAAAGTCCACTGGAACTGAAAAAAGTCCAAGAAAGTGCCAAATAAGAAGTGTGTAAAATCTTCAGCAAGTGTCTATATATTAGTAAACCTTATGCCGCGTACACACGGTGGAACTGTTTGCCGTACTTAGTCCGTTGAAACACATTTCAGCGGACAATCCGCTCGTATGTGGGCTTCAGCGGACTTTTTCAGCGTGCAGTCCGGAGTACTAAGAATTTCGGTTTTTCCAAAAATCTTTCCGTTGTACTTTGGTTTCAGCGGACAATACGGTCGTCAGTATGCTAGTCCGACGGACTAAGAATGGCGCATGCCCAGAAAGGATTTACAGGGCTTTGCTGTGTCTTGGACTTCCTATTTCTAGTCCCGTCGTACGTGCTGTACGTCATTGCGCAAGCTTTCGTCGGACTGTTTGTGTATCCGTGTGTGGTCAAGTCCGTTCAGTGGAAAGTACGCCGGATTGTCCGTCGGATTGTATGACGGACTAAGTACGTCAAACAGTTCGACCGTGTGTACGCGGCATTAGGTGTACGCATGTACACACGTGTACCTCCACCAAATGGATCCTGTTTACCAGAACGCTTTAACCCCCTACTACAAGAGCTTGTTATATGGTCAGGCTTCTACCACAGAGCTGTCCACAGTCTCCATTTCAGGTCAGGACTCGCAGATCACCCTCAAGTTTAACAGTGTATCATAATTAAAAGAATATTAAAACGTTAAAAAAGCCATTAAAATAGCTCATACGTGAATCACAGCCGGTTCCAAAAGAGGGGCTTTTAGGTTCACGTGGCGTGATGACATCATAAATGTAGACTCCACCCTACGCATTTCACTACAAATAGAATGTTTAAACCTATATTACTCGGTTTAAATAAATGAGAAGTGCCTTTTATCAGTTTTGTGCTATGCGGTTCCTCTGTTTTTTCTTTTAACTATGATATGTTGAATCAGAAGGTGAGCCGAGTCCTGACCTACAGTATGTGGAGATTTTGGGTGGCTCTGTGGTGGAAGCCTGGCTTTATAACAAGCTTGTTTTGACTGCTCCGTAATATGGGGTCAAAGCATTAATTTACTACAATGTCATGTGGCAACTCATCACAAACCAGTTCATGGCCCAGTTTCAATTCTGAACCATAGTTTAAGAAATCGAGAGGCGCTGGAAGCAGAAATAATGCTCAAACTGGTGAAGAACTACCTTAAATTGTGCTGCTTCAAGCCTCTTATTGTAGTAGAAATACTGTAAAGTCAGGTGTCATTTTGCCTGTCATTTATAGCTGGTGACACTCTACTTCTGCACCCCGCTATTGGAGTATATCATTTATGACCGAGTTTCTACCACAGCTGTTGTCCCTGGAGGATACATGATCCATCTCCTGCTACTTATATATCTTCCAGTTTTGTACTCACTCTGATACTAAGATATCTTCCAGTCTTGCACCCCCTCTGCTATTAAGATACTGTATCTTCCCCTTTTCTACACTCTCAACTCTGTAGATATCTTCCAGTCCTGTACCTCCTCTGCTACTAAGATATTTTCTACTCTTGTAACCCCTCTGCTACTAAGATATTTTCCCATCTTGTACCCCCTCTGTCACTAAAATAAATCTTGTATCCCCTCTGCTACTAAGATATCTTCCATTCTTGTACCACCTCTGCCACTAAGATATGTCTTTTATCCCCTCTGCTAATAAGATATCTTCCATTCTTGTACCCCCTCTGCCACTAAGATATGTCTTGCATCCCCTCTGCTACTAAGATATCTTCCATTCTTGTACCCCCTCTGCCACTAAGATATGTCTTGTATCCCCTCTGCTACTAAGATATCTTAAAGTCTTGTATCCCCTCTGCTACCAAGATATGAGAGTAACTGGAGTACTGTTGAGGGAATTAGGTGGGATACTCAAAAACAAAAATAAGAACTATGTAGAAGTTGAGGACAGTAGACTACCTTCTGAAAAAGCTGAAGCAGAAGTCCTTGCAATAGCAAACTGTGGATTGTAACTTGGCGTGTAGTAGAAGCAGTGAAAAACAGGCTTCTTTCTTTAGAGCCCCAAGAACTGAGTCCCTTTACAAAGAACTGGATAGACTGAGCTCTTCTGGACACCAGCCGATGTCCCCTTTGGTCAAACACACAGCTGACTCTCTAGCCCCAGAAAATGGCAGCAGCCCAAAAGTCTGTACTCGCAAAATGTCCAGGGACAATTGGTTGCCACCTTCCAACTTCTAAAGCCGCGTACACACGTAGCCGTCTGTCCGACGTACTTAGTCTGGCGGACTTACCGCCAGACTGTCCATCGGACTTTCCGAACGGGCTACTTGCCCACACACGGCACTTTTTCAGCGGACTAATACGGCGTACTAAGTCCGCCGTACTATCCCACTACTTTTGAAATGAACGGACTCGCCCAAACACGCGGAGGAAAGTCCGCTCATTTCGAGCGCGTCTCCAGGTAGGCGGGGCCCGCGAAGGAGACGCTGCTGGCCCCGCCGCCTGGTATGGACTTAAAGGGGAACCCCAACGCCAAAAAAAATCGGCGTAGGGGTCCCCCCAAAGTCCACAACAGACCCTTGTCCGAGCACGCTACCCGGCCGGCCAGGAAAGGAGGGGCGAGCGAACGCCCCCTCCTGAGCCGTACCAGGCCGCGTGCCCTCAACATGGGGGGTGCCTTGGGGAAGGGGGGGCCGCGCGGCCCCCCCACCCCAAAGCACCTTGTCCCCATGTTGATGAGGACAAGGGCCTCTTCCCGACAACCCTGGCCGTTGGTTGTCGGGGTCTGCGGGCGGGGGGCTTATTGGAATCCGGGAGCCCCCTTTAATAAGGGGGCCCCCGGATACCGGCCCCCCACCCTATGTGAATGAGTATGGGGTACAATGTACCCCTACCCATTCACCTGTTAAATAAAAGTACAAAAAAAACACAACACACAAGATAAAATAATTTATTGCACAGCTCCGGGCGTCTTCCGTCTTCGGGGGTCTTCTCGCCGGACTTCTCCGCTATCTTCTTGTAGCTCTTTTGCTAGCGGAGGAGCCCGGCATTCTTCTTCGTCGCCGCGGCCTCTTCTTCCGACTTCGGGGGTCTTGTCCCCCTCTTCGGTTCTTCTGTCGCCGCCGCCGCCGCCGCCTTCCATTCTTCTTCTTCTTCTTCTTCTCCTGGAGATGTTCACTCGACGTTCTCTCCGGCCGCAATGCCAGGGACGCGCTGCGCTGCCACTTATATAGGGACAAGGGGCGGTGTCACATGGGTTGGTGTCAAATGGGTTGATGTCACATGGCGACAGTCCCAGCATCCTCAGGGACTGTGACATCGTAAGGGGGCGGGGTCACCATGTGACACCAACCCATGTGACACCAACCCATGTGACACCGCCCTTGTCCCTAAATAAGTGGCAGCGCAGCGCGTCCCTGGCATTGCGGCCGGAGAGAACGTCGAGTGAACATCTCCAGGAGAAGAAGAAGAAGAAGAAGAAGAAGAATGGAAGGCGGCGGCGGCGGCGACAGAAGACCGAGCCACCGCCTGTAAAAGAGCTATAAGAAGGCGCGGTGGCCCGGCAGAAGAACCGAAGAGGGGGACAAGACCCCCGAAGTCGGAAGAAGAGGCCGCGGCGACGAAGAAGAATGCCGGGCTCCTCCGCTAGTAAAAGAGCTACAAGAAGATAGCGGAGAAGTCCGGCAAGAAGACCCCCGAAGACGGAAGACCCCCGGAGCTGTGCAATAAATTATTTTATCTTGTGTGTTGTGTTTTTTTTTTTGTACTTTATTTGACAGGTGAATGGGTAGGGGTACATTGTACCCCATACTCATTCACATAGGGTGGGGGGCCGGTATCCGGGGGCCCCCTTATTAAAGGGGGCTCCCGGATTCCGATAAGCCCCCCGCCCGCAGACCCCGACAACCAACGGCCAGGGTTGTCGGGAAGAGGCCCTTGTCCTCATCAACATGGGGACAAGGTGCTTTGGGGTGGGGGGGCAGCGCGGCCCCCCCTTCCCCAAGGCACCCCCCATGTTGAGGGCACGCGGCCTGGTACAGCTCAGGAGGGGGGGGCGTTCGCTCGCCCCTCCTTTCCTGGCCGGCCGGGTAGCGTGCTCGGACAAGAGTCTGTTGTGGACTTTGGGGGGACCCCCACGCCATTTTTTTTCGGCGTTGGGGTTCCCCTTTAAGTCCATACCAGGTGGCGGATCCAGCGGCGTCTCCTTCGCGGGCCCCGCCTACCTGCAGACCCGCTCGAAATGAGCGGACTTTTCTCCGGGCGGGAAAAGTCTGCTCATTTCAAAAGTACGGCGGACTGACATACACACGGCCGGAATGTCCGCCGAAATGCGAGTCCGGCGGGAAGATTGGAGTGCAAAACTTCTTTCTAAGTCCGCCGTACTTTCGGGTCAAAAAATATGCCCGGAGGCTACACACGGGGGATTGTCTGGCAGACTTGAGTTTGCCGGACTTTTCCACCCGCTTGTTTGATCGTGTGTACGCGGCATAAGTGACACCTTTATCCAGTGATATCAGACAAGATCTTCAGCGGACAGCCCCTCAGTCAGCTCCCTGTAGCTTTAGCATCCAGACCCTCAGGTCGCCCACCTGAGGCCTCATGAGTAGCAAAAACACGGCAGCATTTCTGCCCTCCAGGCTGGACCTTCCCTGTGCATGCAAAGACCCAGCAGCTCTGTGTCTCAGTTTATTTATACAGACTCCCAGCAGCATTTAGGACTATCCTCCCTGGGATTGGCCAGGGCTGTAAAAATATTCATGCTGCTATTTGCATTGCTTCACACCTATGTTCCAGAGACGTTTTCTGTTCCCTGGCAAGCAGGGGAAACAGCAAACTAACAGCAGCTGAAACACTGAGCAGGCCTAGCTAATCACATGCAGCTGCACTGATTACAGTGAGCGCAACTACATTTACCTAACACAACAATTATAGCCACGCTGATTACAGTGAGACAAGCTCAATTTTACCTGCCAATGAAAAATACAGCTCCACTGAACACAGTGAGCCGGTCTAAAATTAATCCTAGCACCTATCTAGAAGGGTGCTACACTTATTTCTCTTCCGCTACTAAGATGTCTTCCAGTCTTCTATCCCCTCAGCTACTAAAATATTTTCCAGTTTTCAAACCCCTCTGTTCTGTAGATATCTTCTGGTCATGTACCCACTATGCTACTAAGATATCTTCCATTCTTGTACCTCCTCTGCTCCCAAGATATTTTTCAGTCTTGTATTCTCTCTGCTACTAAGATATCTTCCAATCTTGTAGCCCCTGAAGTATCTGCATGTCATAGCTTCTGCAAGTGAGGAAGCTGATAGTCCTATTCTCTGTCATTGGGATATTGGCAATAGGTTGCACCAGTGTAGCATCCTTCAGGCTGGGTTCAAACTTATGCAAATTGGATATGGTTTTCTCCATATCCAATTTGCATGACAGGAGAGTGTGACCAGCTCTCACTGGAGCCAGTTCACAAGTCTGAATTCAGGCAAAAATTCAGACCTGATCCGCACCTGAAATGGAGAACAGGGATGCACCGGACCCCTGCTGTGAGCTGTAGCCACAGCTAGTGTGAGCCAAGAATCAGTCAAACTTTTCTACTAGAGTATTTGTGCATGATATGCCTCATGCTCTCATGGTGTTAGCACCCTCCAAACTTTAAAGCTGTAAGAGTGAGAACTGAGTGTATATACAAATGTAATTTGGATTTTTTGGGTGGGAGGAAGCCCTTAATAAAATTTTGCTGTGGGGCCCTGTGATTTCTAACTATGTCTCTGTCACTAATCATAGTTTATTCAATAATGACATAATGATTATTTCAAAAAAAAGTAAAAAAAAAAAAAAAAAAAAGACAATCCTTCATGTGACATCAACCTATTTTTATGGTTTTTGTTTGAAATATGTCTCCCTTCCATGTGCTCCTTGTTGTTAAAGGGGTTGTAAAGGTAATTTAAATGATTTTTTTAAAATAACAAACATGTTATACTTACCTCCACTATGCAGCTCGTTTTGCACAGAGTGGCCCCGAACCTGGTCTTCTGGGGTGCCTCAGCGGCTGTCTCGCCCCCCCCCCCTCCACTAGGACTTCTCACATTCATGCGAGCTCCCTCACATGGTGAGGAGTGCTTGCGGGCGTGGTCCCGTGATACAGCCGGTGGCCATAGCCGCTCACTATCACTCGGCCTCGCCCCCCGGCACGCAACATCATTGGATGTGATTAACAGCAGGGTGAGCCAATGGCTGTGCTGCTTTCAATCCATCCACTGTAACCAATCAATGGCCAGGCTGAGCGGCGAAGAGGATGTTGGAGGCGAGCGCGGGACTTTCGAGGGGTCAGGTAAGTAAAATGGGGGGCTGGAGGGGCCGGCATTGTCGGATGTTTTTTCAACTTAATGCATAGAATTTTTTTTACCTTTATAACCCCTTTAAGGACAGTTATAGGGTGGAGCAGTTGCCATTTGTTTGTACCATTTGGTTATATGGTGAGGGGGCGCACTGGACACCTTTGCTGCCATTGTGCTATGTGCTGGGTGTCTAGAACGCCCCTGTGCCTTTGAGGAGGAGTGGGCTCCCTCCAGGCATACCTGTCCTCAATACACTACTAGAGAGAGACTTTAGACCGGGAATTAAACAGCTTACAGTAACCTTACTGAAGAAAGGCAACACACAGGAACAGTTCTTAGCAGGCAGTTTCTCAGAAGAATTACTGCACAGGTGCCCATGGGGGATTCCTACCTCAATAACAGCAGAGAGTCCTTAGTGTTTATTAGAGGCAAGGTTCATGATTGGTAACTAATCCACCTGAAGTAGAACAGAATCCATATAGTCCATGGAAGCAACCCCCCCCCCCCCCCAGCTGGGGGTGCCGTCCAGCAGCATAATGGTCTACATCTTGTGAGTATTTCCAGCAGCTCTCTCTTGGGGCCCCATTTTATGTGGTTCTGTGGAAAATTAGCAGGAAAATCTAGCCATTTAATCCCTCAGATCCACCAAACATCTACGTTGTAATGCCGCGTACACACAACCGGACTTTCCGGCAGAATAGGTCTGATGGAATCATTCCGTCGGATAGTACAATCGTTTTTGGAATAGTCTGATCATTTTTCTTTAAAAAATTACGACGCACCTGGAAATAGAACATGTTCCAAATCTGTCCTGACGGACTCAATTCCCATCGGGAAAACCGTTCGTCTGTATGCTGGTCCGACGGACCAAATACGATGCAAGGGCAGCTATTGGCTGCTGGCTATTGAACTTCCTTTTTTAGTCCCGTCGTATGTCATCACGCTCAAAACTAATGGATTTTAAAAACTGACTTTTCGTGTGTGGGCAAGTCTGTTCGTTCGGAAGTCCGTCGTAACTCCGTCGAAAGACCGTCGGACCTTTTCTGCCGGAAAGTCCGGTCGTGTGTATAACAGTTTTACAGAAGAGACAGCAGACTTGACCCACATAGTTGCAGAACATGAGTCAGCACAAAAAACATTAACCCTTCTATAGGCACTTGTCTACACGTATTCCACATATGTGAAACTTTTTTTGCAGGCTAGCCGCATAGAGGGGCCCAAAATCCAAGGAGCTTTCAAGGGGCATAAAATAGGCATCTGGGTTTCTCACTACCCATCACATGTTTGGAGGCCTTGAAGCACCAGGACAGTAAAAACACCTACAAGTCACCACATTTTTGAATGCAAACACACCCAAAGTATTTTTAAGAAACATGGTTACTATTATCACTGAACAGAAAGTGCTGGAGGCTGAACGAAGGGTGAACAAAAGAGTTCCTGTGGATTCAGAAGTGCAGTTGTCCGCAGGGGATGGCTGGGACTGGTGTCTTGGAGGAATGTAGTCAGAGGGATGTCCTGATGCTTCAGTTCAGGTGACAGGTAAGGGCATGGTCAACAAACAGACCAGGGTTAGTGTAGGTGGCAGGCAGAGAGGCAACACTGCACTGATGTTGCAGAAACACATTACTGGCTGCACTGGCTTTCATGGCACTGTACTGGTGTGGTGGCAGTTAGGGGCATTGTTTCTTGCTAGCTCTAATGACACTGACACTGGTATGGCTAGCGGTCAGTAACACTGTTGCTGGCTGCACAGGTTTGGCAACAATAGCACTGATGTGGCAGCGCTCAGTAACATTGATGCTGGCTGTACTGGTCTGGTGACACTAGCACTGGTGTGGCGGCGATCAGGAACACTGTTCCTGTCTTACACTGGTCTGGTGACACTGAGACTGATGTGGCTAACAATCAGGAACACTGTTGCTGGTGTCCACTGGTCTGAGGACACTGGCACTGTTGCTGGCTTACATAAGTCTGGTGACACTGACTGGTGTGATGATGATCAGAAACACTATTGCTGGCTTCACTGATCTGGCGACACTGGGACTGGTGTGGCAGAGATCAGGAACACTGTTGCTGGTTTACACTGGCCTGGTGACACAGGCCCTGGTGTGGCAGCACTCAGGAACACTGTTGCTGCCTGCACTGATCTTGTGACACTGTGAATGATGTGGCAGCATTCAGGAACACTGTTACTGGCTTACATTGGTCTGGTGACACTGAGACTGCTGTGGCAGCAATTAGCAACACCGTTGCTGGCTGCAAAACTCTGGCAACACTGATACTAGGGGGGTTGGGGGCAGAGGGTCAGTAAAAACTCTGCTCATCCACATGATTTTTACAACCCCCAACCGCTAGTGTAAAACAAGGCCTTAGAATTTCTGGATCAAGCTCATGCCAGAGTGAAGTTAGAAATCCTAAAGCGGAGCTCCAGCCCCCACAAAAAATAAAAAAGTCAGCAGCTACAAATACTGTAGCTGCTGACTTTTACTATTAGGGCACTTACCTGTCCAGGGATCCCACAGTGTCTTCTGATCCTTGAATCCACTCTTGGGTGCTGGTGCTGCCATCATTGGTAAGGGAAATCAGCTGTGAAACCTTGCAGCTTCACAGCCAGTTTCCTACTGTGCATGCACGAATCACACTGCACTTTTCTCAATGGGCTGGCTGCAACGAGGGTCAAACTTCCGGCTGAGTTCACCATAGCGAACTCAGCAGGAGGTGGCAAGAGGCTGTCAAAACCAGGTACCCGCCAAATGTGGCACCGGAGGGGGGGAGGAGGCAGACAAGCAGAACTGCCCCCTTTGGGTGGAGCTCCGCTTTAATCTGTCAGAGGCACAACAAACACTGAATCAACAGGCAAGCAAATGTCATTTTTAGAAGATAACATCAGTTGTAGTCACCAACACAGTAACTAAAAACAATTTAAAATAATTAAGTAAAAAAAAAAATATTATTTGTTATAAGTTTATCCAGGGTTACCTTCAAGCCTCTAGGATGTGCTTACCTTCTAAAGTATAAGGACTCGTTCACACCATGTCCAGTGACCTACATTTTTCTGCACTGGATACACGCAGGTCACTTCAAGGGCACATAGAAAACAATGTTTTTCTATGTGCCTTGTTCACACCGCAACACACAATAATGCATAAAAATTCACATTACTGAACATGTTTTTGCAGTGGATTTTTATGTTGCAACTCTGTACAAATACTGGTCTTCCTTAGCAGAGTCCAGTTTTAGAGAGACCTTAGCTCCTTGCATCATGTCTTCCTTTTGGTGTTGTGTCAAGTAATGAGTCATAGAGAAAATCCCTTTCAGAATAAAGTGTGATGTATTCCAGCAAACATGTTTGTTTTTATGAAGTTGGTAAAGTAACTATTTTCCAATGAACCAAACTTATGTAAAATTTGTAGGATATTTTCATTCTGACCACCTTTTCCCCAAAATCAATCCAAGAAGATCAGGAAATACATTTGTTGCTGACAGAGACACGTTTTAAGTACCCCTGCCTCTACCAAGAGCCTATGGTATAATTCAAAGCTAAAGTTTAGTTACAAAAAAATAGATCCCTACAGTTTTGATCACTTCATTTATAATGAAGTATGTCACATAGGCAGCTGGATCCTGGAGAAATCTTCCCTGCAGGGATGACCAGTCCTCTTCTTCACTCTGAACTAAAAACTTTTCTCAGGGAAGGGAGGAAGAAGGGGGACCATCTGTACTGCTGTTCTGCTTTAAGACCCAAAGCTGTTAACCACTGCAACACCAGAAGTTCAGAGACAGGAAGAGGACAGGCATCCCTGTAGTGAAGATTTCTCCAAGATCCAGCTGGCTGCACAACGTGGGACATACTTTAGTACAGGTAAGTGATGTGACTAAAACTGTGGGGAATTTTGTTCCTTACTTGGACAGGATTTCTGCAGTTTGCTACAGAAATGTCCTGTGGTCTGCTTGCAGAAGGATAAAGATAATTATGGCAAATGATACTGCCTAACATTCACTGTATAGCCCTATCTGAAAAATCTATTTTAATATTTGATTATTGTTGTTCCTGAAAGAAACTCATATTGGGTCACTCTGCCATATTTAAAGTGGTTGTAAAACTCAGTAATTAAATCTGAATAAAGCATATATATCTGGAGTGTTTACACATCTCCAAAGCTCTAAGTATTGTTTCTCTCTGGTGCTTCCTTCCTCCTGGCACTGTCACTGCAGGCAGCACATGCGTTATGATATTGGCAGCATGGGGGGCACTGTCTATTAGACATGTGCAGAGTAAAATATTTTGTTTCGGAATTTCGTTTTTCGTCCGAAAACTTAATTTATTTAGTTACTCCCGAAATTCGTTTTTATTTATTTCGTTTTTCGTTCAAAACTTGCATTCGTCCGAAAATCCACATGAATTACGGTCGAATCTGTCTTGGAAGGCTTATGGTGTCTGTCAATGTATAAAGAAGATTCGACGGAGCTAACTATATAGCATACTTTAGAACCCTATTAAAGTCTATGGGACTCCAACGTTCAAAATCTAAAGTGCTAATTTTAAAGGCTAATTTGCAAGTTACTGTCCTAAAAAGTGTTTGGGGACCCGGGTCCTGCCCCAGGGGACATGTATCAATGCAAAAAAAAGTTTTAAAAACGGCCGTTTTTTCGGGAGCAGTGATTTTAATAATGATTAAAGTGAAACAATAAAAGTGTAATATTCCTTTAAATTTCGTAGGGGGGGGGTTGTCTATAGTATGCCTGTGAAGGGGCGCATGTTTCCCGTGCTTAGAATTGTCCCTGCACAAAGTTTCATTTATGCAGGAAAAAAAGTCCTTTAAAATCACTCGCAGCTATAATGAATTGTCGGCTCCGTAATACAGAGAACACTCATTGAAAGTCATTGATAAAAGAATAAATAAATAAATTTTAAAAAAAGCGTGGGGGTCCCCCAAATTCAATTACCAGGCCCTTCAGGTCTGGTATGGATATTAAGGGGAACCCTGCCTCAAATTTAAGAAAAAATTTGACGTGGGGTTCCCCCTAAATATCCATAACCAGACCCTTCAGGTCTGGTATGGATAATAAGGGGAACCCCGCGTCAAATTTAAAAATTTTTTTACGTGGGGTTCCCCCTAAAAATCCATACCAGACCCTTTATCCGAGCACGCAACCTGGCAGGCCGCAGGAAAAGAGGGGGGGACGAAAGAGCGGCCCCCCCTCCCTCCTGAACCGTACCAGGCCACATGCCCTCAACATTGGGAGGATGCTTTGGGGGTCTGTGACCCCTCAAAGCACCTTGTCCCCATGTTGATGAGGACAAGGGCCTCATCCCCACAACCCTGGCCGGTGGTTGTGGAGGTCTGCGGGCGGGGGGCTTATCAGAATCTGGAAGCCCCCTTTAACAAGGGGACCCCCAGATCCCAGCCCCCCCTGTTTGAAATGGTAAGGGGGTACAAAAGTACCCCTACCATTTCACAAAGAAAGTGTAAAAAATGGTTAAATAAAACAAACACACTTTTGAAAAATTCCTTTATTAAAAATAAAAAAATAAAAAAAAGATTCCAGCGGCGGTAATCCACTCTTGCTATCCAGCGACGGACGGTCATCTCTCCAGCGATGTCTCATCTCATCCAGCGCAGCGATCCATCCTTCTTCTGTCTCCTCCACGGAGACACTACAGGCATTCCGGCGGCTGACGTTTCTTATATACGGAGGGCGGGGCCACCCGTCACCTGACCCCGCCCCCCTCTGACGCAAGGGGAAACCCGGGGTTCCCCGTGACGTATGGGTGACCCCGCCCCCCCTCTGATGTAACGGAAACCTGCCTGTGTTACATCAGAGGGGTGCGGGTCACCCCTACGTCACAGGGAACCCCGGGTTTCCCCTTGCGTCAGAGGGGGGCGGGGTCAGGTGACGGGTGGCCCCGCCCACCGTATATAAGAAACGTCAGCCGCCGGAATGCCTGCAGTGTCTCCGTGGAGGAGACAGAAGAAGGATGTATTCGCTGCGCTGGATGAGATGAGACATCGCTGGAGAGATGACCGTCCATCGCTGGATAGCAAGAGTGGATTACCGCCGCTGGAATCTTTTTTTTATTTTTTTATTTTTAATAAAGGAATTTTTCAAAAGTGTGTTTGTTTTATTTAACCATTTTTTACACTTTCTTTGTGAAATGGTAGGGGTACTTTTGTACCCCCTTACCATTTCAAACAGGGGGGGGCCGGGATCTGGGGGTCCCCTTGTTAAAGGGGGCTTCCAGATTCTGATAAGCCCCCCGCCCGCAGACCTCCACAA
The DNA here is from genome assembly GCF_037356315.1 of Lithobates pipiens. Taxonomy (NCBI): domain Eukaryota; kingdom Metazoa; phylum Chordata; class Amphibia; order Anura; family Ranidae; genus Lithobates; species Lithobates pipiens. The sequence goes on along the minus strand of NW_027507718.1, from coordinate 251,334,372 downwards.
CCACCGGCCAGGATTGTGGGGATGAGGCCCTTGTCCTCATCAACATGGGGACAAGGTGCTTTGAGGGGGTCACAGACCCCCAAAGCATCCTCCCAATGTTGAGGGCATGTGGCCTGGTACGGTTCAGGAGGGAGGGGGGGGCGCTCTCTCGTCCCCCCCTCTTTTCCTGCGGCCTGCCAGGTTGCGTGCTCGGATAAAGGGTCTGGTATGGATTTTTAGGGGGAACCCCACGTCAATTTTTTTTTTAATTTGATGCGGGGTTCCAGATAAAGAGGGATTTTTATCACATATCTGCACTTTTGAAGGGGTGTAGAGGAGACTGCAGATAAACAAGCAAAAACCTATTAAGGAGGATTTGTTTCATCTCTGTGTATCATCTGAAGCTATTCACTTCACCTGGTATATGAGGTGGTTTACAACAACTTTAAAGCTATAGTGTAGGTGTGCTTAATATTATTAATATAATATAATATCCCAATGCTTCCAATCACATACCTGAGCAATTCTCTATGTACATAGGACATGGAACACTTCTTGTTTCTGGTTGTGCAGTTGAGTTTCCATCTGAACTCACCCATGGAAAAACAGTAAAACCTTTAAAAACAGAAGAAAAGATATTTACATAGTTTTATTAGCAAGAAACAATAGTTTGATACAACACTGAGTTATCAGAATCAAAGTTATGTATTATAGTAGAACTATAAGCAAATGAACCCCTGCTGTTTGTTTGTATTTTGCCATCTGTGTCTGATTGGGGGGATTTTCTTTCACTTCCTGTCCCATAGGCCTCAACTGCAAGTGGGAGGAAATCCCTCCAAGTGAGAGAATCCGTGGTTGTTCCAAGAACTATCCCCATTGGAAGAAATACCTTATATTACTTTTCTGGGGACACCCCAAAATTTGGATTTTTTTTAAACTTGAAAACAGTAAAGAAGACAAATAGAGAGGGTGATTCTCCCCAATGGGGACATAGGCGGCAATTAAAACCTAATAAGCGCTCTAATCCCTCTCTGTTGTATCAAAAACTGAAAAAAAAACCTTGTCCTGTCAACCCAAAATTCCTCTGCTTGCCAGTCACCACTCTGCTAAGGCAAGGGTTGGGGTTTAAGGGAAAACGGGACATTGTAGGGACATATTATCTAATGTATAAGATTATTTATTACATTTTAAAAATGATATACAACCATTAACTTATGCTGGTGGGAAGTCTGTCTCTACTACGGAAGTCATGTGCAGTCGCAGAGGTCATACTCATATGAAAGAAGATTTAGCCCTTGGGGCACTATTCCTCTCATTGATCCAAGGCATTATTCGTGCTACTGGTACCAACAATGGGGCACTATTCCTCCTACTGGCACTAACGATAAATCAGGATTTCTTCCACTGACACCAATGATGGAGCATTAATCCTTCCACTGACACCAATGATGGGGCACTATTTTCCATCCTGACCACAAGCGATGTGTCATTTTGTTACTTTCACTGACCACCAAGCTTGAGGCATTTTCTACTCCTAAAAAGTCTGAAGGACAATAAACTGGCCCTTTGTTTAGAAAGTTTGGAGATCCCTACACTACTGTATGTAACTACTGTGCACAGCCACTACCTACAAGATTGTTAGCTCTAATCAGAACATCTGAGGTTTGTGGAACAAACCTAGCCATGCTCTGAGCATTCATCTTTAAAGGGTAAGGGTCCATTTACACCAGCCTGGTCAGTTGCAGAGTGGTAACTGCACATGCATTGGTTTATCTGTTAAAGTGGTTGTCAGAAGTCAGAAGGTTAACATAGTAAAATAGTCAGTAAGGTTGAATAAAGACAGCAGTCCATCCAGTTCAACCTGTGTAGGTGTGTGTGTGTAGAAAAGTCCTTTCCTATATTCCCTTAAATTGTTTACGTTAAGATGTACGTCCAAGAGTCTTTTAAAACTATCCATACTTCCTGCTGACACCACCGATTGTGGAAGAGAGTTCCACATCCTTACCACCCTGACAGTGAAAAAACCCCTACGCAGCTTAAAGTGATTGTAAGGGTTTTTTTTTTTTTTTTTAAATAACACTACCTCCACTGTGCAGCTCGTTTTGCACAGAGTGGCCCCGAACCTCGTCTTCTGGGGTCCCCTGATGGCTCTCGCAGCTCCTCCCCACATCAGATAACCCCCTAGGAGAAGCGCTCTCCCGAGGGGGTTACCTTGCAGGTGCTCTCCCGAGTCCAGCATTCGGCGTCCATAGCTGCCGATTGTAGGACTTGGCCCCGCCCCCCCGCGTCACTGATTCGGAACTGCGTTGATTTAACTGACAATTGTGTGGTCATGTGACATTGTACCCAAACAAAACTGACGTCCTTTTTTCCCACAAATAGAGCTTTCTTTTGGTGGTATTTGATCACCTCTGTGTTTTTTATTTTTTGAGCTATAAACAAAAAAAAGAGCGTCAATTTTGAAAAAAACGCAACATTTTTACTTTTTGCTATAATAAATATCCTCCAAAAATATAAGCGTATATTGATTTGTTTGCGCAGAATTTATAGCGTCTACAAAATAGGGGATAGTTTTATGGCATTTTTTTACATTTTTTTTATTAGTAATGGCGGCAATCTGCGATTTTTATCGGGTCTGCGACATTATGGCGGACACATCGGACAATTCTGACACTATTTTGGGACCATTGTCATTTATACATCGATCGATGCTATAAAAATGCATTTATTACTGTTTAAATGACACTCACAGTAAAGGGGTTAACCATTGGGGGCAGTGAAGGGGTTAAATGTGTCCTAGAGAGTGATTCTAACTGTTAGAGGGCTGGGCTTTAACACACAGGACAGTGATCACATCTCTGGATGACAGAGAGCTGTGATCTCTGTCCTGTCACTAGGCATAACGGGGGAAATGCTTTGTTTACAAAAGCATCTCCTCATTCTTCCTCTCCATGACAAAATCGTGGACACCCGGCAAACATCAAGTCTGCGGGACCCGCGGTCACGGTTAAGGAGACCGTGGCGGGCGTGCGCCTGCACCTCTGGCTACGGGCACACTCCCGCGACACCGCTTCTTAAAGGGGATGTACCTGTATGCCCTTTTGCCTACCAGCGCCATTCTGGCGACGTACATCAGCATGCGCTGGTCAGTAAGCAGTTAAGGACTCTCAGGTGTAAGCCACCCGGTCCCGGTGAATTATTTATGTTAAGATTCTCTAATCCTTTCTAGATTCCAGCCTCTGTTAGCCACAAGGGTAGATCATGTGGCGTGTTGCTAACTGTATCATTTGTAATTTAAAAGATCTAGAAATACAAGTTATTTTTTTATCTTAATGCATTCTATTCTTTAAGATAAAAAACCTTCTGTGTGCAACAGCCCCCTTCAGCCCCCTAATACTTACCTGAGCCCCATCTCCCTCCAGCAATGCCTCGGCCGTCCGAGTCTCTCCTCCTGATTGTCCGAGACACTGCAGCGGTGCCATTGGCGTCCGCCGCTGTCAAAGTCAGTTAGCCAATCAGGAGAGGGGGGTGGGGCCAAACCAAGGCTCTGCATCTAAATGTACACAGGGAGCTGTGACTCGGCTCGGGTGCTCCCATAGCAAGCTGCTTGCTGTGGGGGAAATCAACAGGAGGGAGGAGCCAGGAGAGCCAAAGATTTTTTTTTAAAGAAACAGACTTTACAATCACTTTAAATTACTTTTCATTAGAGCAGCCAATAGCTTGAATGGGATGCCTAATGAACTACATAATATCTTGCATGTAGCATTCATGTCAGCTCACTGCAGCACATGCTGCATTGAGCTGCAAGAAAGTGCACTGAGAAGGTGCTCCGGGGTGCCATTCAGTTTGCACATGTGAACAGGCCCTAAAGGTTACAGCTTCTGTTTGGATCTACCTTTTTTAAGCCACCATGTTGAACTACAAAACTCTTCATTTACTACACTGACAAAAAAATTAAAGAACAAGCATTTAAAAACACCACATGAAAAATGACTTTAAAGTAACCCTGTAATTAGGATAAAAAATTGAGACCAAAGCACACTGTAAAGGAAGATGCAGTATAAATAAATACCTGACTGGTGGGCAGCAAAACCAGTCTTTGCTTTCTAGCTATCTGACACTTCCTGGCATGTCTGAAAGCATGTCTTACATTATGCTCTGTGCTTCCATCTAGCACCTGCAATGCTACTAGGGGATGTCTTAGCAGCCAGCAGGTAAAACAGTAGTGCCATAGCAGTCAGTGGGTAAAACCACAGTAGTGCCATAACAGTCAGCGGGTAAAACCACAGTAGTGCCATAGCAGTCAGCGGGTAAAACCACAGTAGTGCCGTAGCAGTCAGCCGATAAAACCACAGTAGTGGCATAGCAGTCGGCTGGTAAAACCACAACACATGGGGAAACATGTTTTTCAACACACCAGGAAGTGCTGGATATCAGCAGTGCCCTTTACTATCAAAGAGAGCATAGACTGGATTTTCCGCCTACCAGACAGGTATGTATTCAATGGGGTTGTTTTAATAAGGGGAAATAGACTGTACACTTTGCAAGGGCAGTTTCAAGGGCAGAGACAAAAGTGCCACCTATGTTGCCAATGCCATAACGCATGTGTTTGCTTGCAGAGACAGTGCCACCCATGCTGCCAATGCCGTTTTGGCATTGGCAGCATGGTTGGCACTGTCACTGCAGGCAGCACATGCGTTATGATATTGGCAGCATGGGTGGCACTGTCTATACAGGCAGCACATGAGTTATGGCCCATAATGCATGTGCTGCCTGCAGAGACAGTGCCACCCTTTCTGCCAATGCCATGAAGTGTAGATGCTGCAGATACAGTGTGTAATCAATCATCATTATCATATAGTAAATCTCTTTAATTATCCCAAGCAAGAACACAATTGTGTTAGCCCCACCAGCTGCGCACTTCCTCTCTGATCCTGCTCCTGGCTGGAGTTGCAATTTCAACTGTCAGCTCAGCTGAGTTGCTTCCTCTGCCGCTGACACCGTTCAACTCACTGCTTCTTCTCCAGTCTCAGGCTGAGCGGGACAGAGCAGAACGCCATGAGCGGAGAGAGATAAATCACTCCACCAGGGAAGGCCATATGTAGGCCGGGACTTGAGGCAGCACTGATATGTGGAGCGGCTACGGAAGTTACATATGCCCGAAAAAAAGAAATAGACCCTCCCACACACCCACAAGAACATCTATTCAGATGGAGAATCTATTTTTTTTATTATTATTACTCAGCATTCTTTCATTGTCTGTTGGCCAGGCCCGGTACAACAGGGCCAGTTGTACTGGCTTATCAACGGCCCTGTCCACATGCCGCCTTCTCACTGAATCCTTACTGTGGACGTGTGTAGCAAGATGGCGGCGACGGAGCGTCACTTACGTTACAAATTCTGACGGGTTGCCTAATCTGACGAAACACCATCACATTGCAGACACAGACAGGCAAAAATTGAAAAAAAATTGTTCCAGTAGTATGTCTCCTATGATACATGCTTGGAGCGCTCAAGGATTGTTTGTTGCTCTACCAAATGATCTCCTTTTTCTTTGTTTTACTAAAACATTTAATGAAAACTATTGAAACAGAGAAATTTGTCCCAGGAGATACTGTTATGCCGCGTACACATGGCCGGATTTTCAGACGAAAAATGTTTGATCGGAGCTTGATATCAGAAATTCAAAACCGTGTAGGCTCCATCGGACATTTCCATCGGAATTTCCATCACACAAAATTTGAGATCTGGATCTCAAATTTTCAGACAACAAAATCCGTTGTAAATTCTGATCGTGTGTACTTAATTCTGATGCACAAAGTTCCATGCATGTTCGGAATCAAGCAAAAGAGCCGCACTGGCTATTGAACTTACCTCACCGCGTTCTTGACGTTCGGAATTTCTGACAACATTTGTGTGACCGTGTGTATGCAAGACAAATTTGAGCCAACATCCTTCGGAAAAAATACATGGATTTTGTTGTCGGAATGTCCGATTGTGTGTAAGGGCCATAAGTGGTAACGTTTTGTTGCTTTCAGATGGCAAAGTTACTACAACAAGTGACCTTTTTACGTTAACATTTTGTAGCTTCCAAACACGTTTATGAAGATATTCAATGAATTCTTTCTTGTCAAAGTACGTGGGAACAAAATTACCTACATGGAAGCCAAAACAGAGTGACTCATAGATCCGTGTTCCCATCAGATCACGTGAGTTTCTATTTTTGTGGCTGTGCAAGGTAGTGGGTTTGGCAGCTGCTCTGTGCATCAGTTTCTAAAAGTATCCTCTGTGATTACGCTAAGATCTTTTCTGTGATACACATAGGAAAGGGAATCTGTCACTGTAACTTCTGTATAACTCATAGAAGGCTAATACTACACAGGGAATGTGTAAGGTGCTCAGTAGCATTTGATCACCTTTTAGACTAATTGCTCTTTTGCTGCATATTAAAATCACCCTATTTCAAATAAAGTTAGTTCATAGCCTGATAATCTCATGTTACAGTCATTTAAAAATCCCCAGCATAGTTTATCAGGACTGCAGTCTGCCCAATCAGAAGGAATGTGGGGCCGCTAAGAATTGTTACTCAAACATTTTTTTAGGGCCTGTGTGTGTTAAAGTTCAAGTACAGTGCCAGGGAATGCTAGGAATGAACAATGACTGTCCACTTTTAACCACTTTCAGACCAGACCATTTTTCTGGCTTAAAGCGGACCTCCACCCTAAAGTGGAAGGTCCACTCATCGGAACCCTCCCCCCCTCCGGTGCCACAATTGGCACCTTTCAGGGGGGTGCAGATAACTGTATAATCTAGGTATCTGCACCCGCTTCCAGGACAAGCTAGCCGCAGATAGCCGCAGATGCCCCCCCTCCCCCCCATTGTGTTCTGGGAAACACACAGTTCCCAGGACATAGCAGGGACTAGTGGAGACGCGCAGAGCGACTCGCGCATGCACAGTAGGGAACCGGGCAGTGAAGCCGCAACGCTTCACTTCCCAATTCCCTGACAGAGGATGGGGGCGAGGTCAGCTGAGAGACGAGCGATTGCTCGTCACCTGCTGCCATCGCTGGACCCTGGAACAGATGAGTGTCCATTTATTAAGCCTGGGTTCACACATGTGCGTTGCGAATTGAAGCTCCGGTTTCACTGCAAAGATAAAAATCAGTTTTTCAGCGGTTCCTCTGCGTTTTAGCTGTGGATCGGGGGGGGGGGGGGGAGGTGTAGTGAGGAGAAGGAGAGAATTTGTGTTCAGAACGGAATGCATCTGCGAATCAGATGCGTTCCCATAGAAGATAATGGGTTGGAGTTCGCACCGCAATGCCCAGAAAACGCACACATTTTTTGTGCAATGCGCAGTGCGAATGCAACGCACATATGTGAACCAGATGCATTCAAATTAATGTATTTGAAAATGTCCTGCGGATTGGATGTGGTGTAAGTCGCATCTAATTCGCATAGGTGTGAATGGGGGCTTAAAGTCAGCAGCTGCAGTATTTGTAGCTGCTGCCTTTTAATATTTTTTTTTAAGGTGCAGCTCCTCTTTAAGACCAGACCACTTTTTGCGGTTCGGCACTGCGTCGCTTTAACTGACAATTGCGTGATCGTTCCCAAACAAAATTGATGTCCTTTTTTTGCCACAAATAGAGCTTTCTTTTGGTGGTATTTGATCACCTCTGCGGTTTTTATTTTTTGCGCTATAAACAAAAATAGAGCAACAATTTAGAAAAAAACGAATTTTTTTACTTTTTGCTATAATAAATATCCCCCAAAAATATATAAAAAAAACATTTTTTTCCTCAGTTTAGGCCAATACGTATTCTACATATTTTTGGTAATAAAAAAATCGCAATAAGCGATTATTGATTGGTTTGCACAAAATATATAGCGTTTACAAAATAGGGGATAGTCTTATGGCATTTTTATAAATTTTTCTTTTTTTTTACTAGTAACGATCAGCGATTTTTATTGTGACTGCGACATTATGGCAGACACATAGGACATTTTTGACACATTTTTGGGACCATTGTCATTTATACAGCAATCAGTGCTATACAAATGCACTGATTCCTGTGTAAATGACACTGGCAGTGAAGGGGTTAACCAGGGGGTGGCAGTGTAGGGGTTAAGTGTGTCCTAGGGGCGTATTACTAACTGTGGGGGGCTGGGCTGTGTGTGAACACTGATCTCTGCTCCAATCACAGGGAGCAGAGATCAGTGTCACTTGTTGCAAGGCAGAACGGGGAGATGCTGTTTATATCGGCATCTCCCCATTCAGCCGCCCCGTGAGACGATCACGGGTATCCCTGCGGCGATCGAGTCCACGGGGCCTGCGACCGGTCTTACAGGGGTCCTGACCGGCATGCACGTGATGGCAGGGCGGCAATTACAAATGGATGTACCTGTATGCCAATTTGCCTGCCTGTGCCATTCTGCCGACGTACATCGTCATGCGCCGGTCGAGAAGTGGTTAATGCCCATGTCTATAGACCATAATACTCGCCTTTCTTGCTGTGAATGTGCATTTTTAATGCTCCCCAACCTCAAGTCTAAATGAGACCTTACAATTGTTCCCATCTTGTATTTTGACTATATAATATTCTATATTATTTCAGCGCAGAGGGCAATAGAAACATTTTGCTTGGGTTGATGTATTTTAAAGTCCATGCACAATCTAAAATCTCTGCATTTATAGATACCATGGATATAACACTAACCTCTCTATCTCTGTAAAGAAAAGATGAGTATACATACCTTTTTGGAAACCAATCTGACCCGCTCCGACCCGATCTCCAGCGCCAGAAGCTCTCCAGGGCATGGAGGGCAATGGCTGTGAAATGAATAGGAATTGACGTCACCGTTGTTGTCCGTCTCCTCTACACCCACCTCTACAGAGAAGCCGCAGCTGACAGCTCAGCATGGGATCCGGTTGGAGCGGGTCAGATCAGCTTCCAAAAAGGTATGTATACTAGGGTTGCCACCTCACCCCTATAAAACCGAACACATATTAATTACACGGGTTCTGTGGCTGATTAAGGTGGTAATTAAACTCACTTGGTGCCTTCTCTGCATTAAATTAGCCTCAGAACCTGTGTAACTCATATGTGTTTGGGTTTATAGGAATGAGGTAGCAACCTAAGTGCCCGTTCACACAGGGGCGAAGCGACTTGCAGCGCGACTCACAGACGCGACCTGCACACGACTTCAGCAGCGACTTGCAAAACGACTACTGTATAGAAGTCGGAGCGACTTGAGTCGCTCCTATTAGAACTGTTCCATAGTACAGAACGGAGCGCGACTTGTCAGGCGGCTAAGTCGCCTGACAAGTCGCGGTAGTGTGAACGGGCACTTAATGTATACTTATTTTTTCTTTACAGGGGTAGAGAGGTTAGTGTTAGATCCCTGGTGTCTATAGATGAAGGGATTTTAGATTTTGCATGGACTTCCACTTTAACTAAGAATTACATCTGAGAGATCTAAATTTAAAGTAGGTCCAAAGGTTGAAGGTTGTTTACCTTAATGCATTCTCTGCAGCCTCCCCCCCCCCATACTTACCTGAGCCCGATCTTGATCCAGCACTGTGCATGAGAGCAGCGCCTCTCTCCCTCCCCATGGGCTCAGAGACAGTAATGGACACACAGAGCACAGTTTGGGAGTGAGGCCACAAAAGTGCCCCCATAGCAATCTGCTTGCTATGGTGGGCACTTGGCAGGGAGAAGGAGCCAATTACAATCACTTTAACTTCAATAACATAGGTGGAGCACATTTGTGTGTACATGTATATAGGTTCTGCAGCAATGCCCCAAAACAGCCCACATACAATACGTGAAACAGAAAATAAAGATGCCCTTATAACTTCTGGAAGAAAATCACTTGGAGTGCAGTGTCAGAGGGAGAGCAGGTTATTGTGTTGTATGCCGGAAGCATGAGCCTGATCCGAGTGGGGACATCTGCATCCAGAGTCGCTGTCCAAGTCACCATCGCATCTTCTGTCGTCTACTGTACCACAGCATAAGGGGACCCCGCCACCATACAGACCACTTGCTGCCATTAGAGGACTGCCTACAGAGGAACCCAGTGAGAGGTTTTCTGACCTGCATTACAGTTACAGCCATCGGTTATCCCTTCAGTTTACACTTGTTAAAGAGCCATTTCTCTCCACTGAACTTTGCCTCAAGAGATCTATCACATTTGCTGATGCATCCATCACTAAGCAGCGGCCATCAAAGCCAAATATAAAGCATAAGGCCATTAATACTCCAGAAGGTTGAATTTGCCCTGCTTCTTATCTGCCTCCCATTGCTACATAGTATCCTAGTCCTTATAACCCTAGCTGTCCTCAGAGCTGGCTTCACTTTCTGCATTGCTGCCTCAAGGAGTCTACACATCTAATGAGTCCAATTTTACACTAGACTGCTGTTGAATGCCACATTCATTTATTTTTCAATTCTGCGTGCCAATGAATTTAACCACTTGCCTACAGGGAATTTCACCTCCTTCCTTCCCAAACCATTTTTCAGCTTTCAGTATTCTCACACTTTGAATGACAATTACTCAGTCATGCAACACTGTACCCATATGAAATTTGCATCCAATTGTTCCCAAAAATAGAGCTTTCTTTTGCTGGTATTTAAAATGTTTGTTAACCCAAAACAATAAAAATAAATCAGACCCTGTTCCATTAAAGCAGATTAAACAGCACAGTGCTTACACTGTGTATTCTGCCCCCCCCCCCCCCGCACTGATCACAATAATCAGGGCTGCTGAACCCTGACCGCCGTGGTCAGCATAAGTCTCCTTGTCATCTTTGGTAAAAATAACCCAAATCAGTGTATATTATTTGGTCTTTGTGAAAGTTATAGAGTCTACAAGCCATGGTGCCAATCATTGAAAATTGATCACACCTGAAGGCCTATCTAATTTCTTGAGACACTAAGTGCCGGTTCACACTGGGGCAGCTTTAAAGTCATGCAACTCTGAAGCCCCCCCGTACAGTGCCACTTCAGCGTGGCTTGCAAACGACTTCTGTAACAGAAGTCAATGCAAGCCGCTCCCAAGACGCCCTCAATTAGTACAGGAATCTTTTTTGATTTGAGTCGCTCAGATTAGAATGGTTCCATTGCACTGCATTGAGCGTGACTTGTCAGGCGGCTAAGTCATCTGACAGGTTGCCTTAGTGTGAACCGAGACTAACAAGCTAGGAAAGTGCAAATACCCCTGAAATTACCCTTTTTTTGGAAAGTAGACATGGAGAGTTTTTTTAACTTAATTTTTTTCCACAATTCTTTGCAAAATTAAGATTTGTTTATTTTTTTTGCACAATTGTCATATTATCAGGTTATTGTTTTCATACAGAACATGCAAATTTGCAACTACACCCCAAAACACATTCTGCTACTCCCCCCGACTATGGCGATACCACATGTATGAGACTTTTTCACTTAGCAACATACAGAGGCCCAACATGCATGGAGCACCGTCAGGTGTTGTAGGAACATAAATTACACATCTAATGTCATGATGACCTATCACACTTTTGAAGGCCCTTGAGCACCAGAACAATGGAAACACCCACGTATAATCTATGAGGCATAATGAGTCTTTTGAACGTGTCATTTTTTTTTCCAGAATTTCTTTTTAAAATGTGGGAAAAAATGAAAACACATTTTTTTTACACAAAGCTGTTCATTTATAAGATATTTTAAACACATAGCATGTACATAGCAAAAAGGACACCACCAAATACATTCTACAATTCCTTCTGAGTATGGCGATACCACATGTGTGAAACTTTTACACAGCCTGGCCACATACAGAGGCCCAACATTGAAGTAGCACCTTCAGGCGTTCTACGAGCATAATTTACACATCTCATTTTTCAACCACCTATTACACTTTTGAAGGGCTTGGAGCACCAGGACAATGGAACGCCCACAAAATGACACCATTTTGGAAAGAAAACACCCCAACGTATAATATATGAGGCATAATGAGTCTTTTGAACATATTTTTTTTTCACAAGTTTTTAGAAAATGTGGAAAGAAAATGAAAACTTTTTTTTTTTTTTACACAAAGTTGTCCATTTATACAATATTTCTAATACATAGCATGTACATAGCAAAAATTGCACCCCATAATAGATTCTCCTACTTCTTATGAGTATGGCAATTCCACATGTTTGAGAGTCTTATACAGCCTGGCACCATACAGAGGTCCAACATTCAAATAGCACCTTTAGGTGTTCTAGGAGCATACATTACAACCTATCATTTTTGAAGGCGCTTCATATTTCTAACACATAGCATGTACATACCAAGAATTACAATCCAAATAAATTCTATTGAGGAAAGGGTAAAAAAAAAAAAGTGTTACCTGTGGATTTAGTAGTGTCCACAGAGAAGAGCATTGGTCCAGGTAGCAGGCAGGGATGTGCTTAGCGACAGCAATAGTAATTATCCAGGCAGCAGACAGGAATATTGTCTATAGTCAGTACAAGAATACTGACAGCACAGCCAAAGCATTTTTCCATAAGTAATGGTCCAGGCAGAGACAGCGAGCACAGCCATAATATTGGTCCTGGTACACTGTTACCTGCAGACACTCTTCAGCCCTTCATAAACATAATGCCTCTTGCTAAAGCTAATTATTTCCATAGTACAGGTAGCAAGCAGAGGTGTGGTCAGTTCATGCGGCAGGCAGAGGCATGATGGCAGTAAGTCAGCAGCAGGCTGAGGGCCTCAGTGAGGTAAGACCTGGGCACAGGGGTAGAGGCTTTGCTCACCCAAATCTCCTTGAAGTCTCCAGACTCCGGACCCTAATCCAGAAATTATGAAACCCGGAGAAAACAAAAAATGTGTTTTCTCCATCCGGAAAAATAATTTTGAAGCCCCTCATATAAGTGAGACCCCAGTGTACTACAGTAGCAGGGCAACAGATCAGTCCAAGTGGTAGGCAAAAGCATAGCCAATAAAACAGACCAGGGTCAGTTCACGTGCAAGCAGTCCAAGTGGTAGTCAGAAGCATAGTTGATAAAACGGCCAGGGTCAGTTCACATGGAAGCAGTCCAAATGGTAAGAAGAGGCATAGTCGAAAACAAGCCAAGGTCAGCTTACGTGGAAGGTAGTAGCATGGTTATCTAAGGAAGTATAGAAAATGATTAGCACAGATGATGAAAATTTGGAAATGGTTAAAAATATGGGCTAATATTTTAGGGATGTGTGATAAAGCCAGAAGCATTCACCAATGCAAAGGCCGGGTTGGGAGGGACACTGAGGATAATAGTAGCTGATATCTCCTCAAAAGACTATTTTGCTGCATACGCAACATCTTTTTTGGCATCTTCTTCCTGCTTCAGATGGTGGAATGTTGTCCGAGAAGTGGCGCTCACAAAGTCGGCTAAGAGCATCAGAGCAAAGGTTTTCTGGGGGGGTCTTTGTTGATAGATGAGGGAGGTGACAATTTCTTTGATTGATTTTAGGAAGTGGGTGAGGCTTTCCCTGAATTTGGTGTAGATTATGTAAGCATCATAAATGGCCAAATGGATGAGATAAATTGCTACTTTCTTGTAGCAGAAACGGGACCTCCTTATTGCCAAATAGGGCTGAAGCATTTGGTCATTGAAATCCACCCCCCCCCCCCCCCATGTAGAGATTGTATTCTTGGACACATATTGGCTTTTCAATTCAACCTCTTCTGTCCATGCAAAATCTAAAATCCCTTCATCTATAGACACCAGGGATCTAACACTAACCTCTCTATCCCTGTACAGAAAAAAATCGTATATATTAGGGTTGCCACCTCATCCCTTTAAACCCGAACACATATGAATTACACAGGTTCTGAGACTAATTTAATTCAGATAAGGCACTAAGTGAGTTTAATTACCACCTTAATCAGCCACAGAACCTGTGTAATTAATGTGTTTGGTTATAAATGGGTCCTCATCGGGCTGTAGCTGGGAATCTCTTCCTTCATATATGCAGAATGCATACAGATATCCTGTGACTCCCTCACAAAGCTTATAAAATGTTACTCTGTATCTTACCCTTTTGCTAGGAATATATTGTTTTATTCCTAGCTGATCTGAAAAGGGTACCAGGGACTCATCCACACATATATGCTGATCGGGGGCATAGAGTTCTGCAAATCTTTGGGGGAAAAAAATGTATGAGTATGCGCACCGGTCGGGACCTCCGTGAGTCCGATCGCTGGTCCCGCAGACTCGATCGCCGTGGAGATACCTGCGATCGTCTCATGGGGAGGAAGAATGGGGAGATGCTAAAGTAAACAAGCATCTCCCTGTTCTGCCTAGCAACAGTGACACTGATCTCTGCTCCCTGTGATTGGAGCAGAGATCAGTGATATGTAAAACACAGCCACTACCCCCAGAGTTAGCAACGCGCCCCTAGGACACACTTAACCCCTACACTGCCACCTAGTGGTTAACCCCTTAATTGCCAGTGTCATTTACACAGGAAGTGCATTTGTATAGCACTGATTGCTGTATAAATGACAATGGTCCCAAAAAAGTGTCAAAAATGTCCGATGTGTCCACCATAATGTCACAGTCACGATAAAAATCGCTGATCGCCGCCATTACTAGTAAAAAAAATTTTTTATAAAAATGCCATAAAACTTTCCCCTATTTTGTAAACGCTATAACTTGCACAAACCAATCAATAATCTCTTATTACAATTTTTTTTACCAAAAAAAATGTAGAAGGATACGTATCGGCCTAAACTGAGGAAAAAAATGTTTTTTTTATACATTTTTGGGGGATATTCATTATAGCAAAATGTAGGGGTGATCAAATACCACCAAAAGAAAGCTCTTTGTGGGAAAAAAAGGACATATATTTTGTTTGGGAGCAGTGTCACACGACCGCGCAATTGTCAGTTAAATCGAGGCAGTGCCGAATCGCAAAAAATGGTCTGGTCTTTGACCAGCAAAATGGTCCGGGGCTTATGTGGTTAAATGCAGCATGTGTGATAATAATACTACACTGGTTTGAAGTGCAGGGATTGGTTTATGGTTATGAGTATGGCCTAGTGTTTCCTGAGAGGTACCTCTTAAACTAAGAAAACTCAGCAAAAGGGCAAAAAACTCTGCGTAGCAACTGGTAAAGGACAGTCTTTTTTTTTTTTAACAGAAAATTGTATTCGACAAATCAGCATTACATTGAAAAGTACAGTAAGTCCGATATTACTCAGTTGTAGAAAGGAGAAACTACCTTCATCTAGTAATCATTCTTAAATTAATAATCCAGCAGTACAGATAACAGAAGTAGCCGTTACTCTATCATAAATGCAGGACATCCCCAGCAGAGCTTCACAGTCATCATGCAGATATCTGACATTTGCGCGAGCCCGCGGGAGGGGGGGGAGGGGGGCCAGGGAGGTCAGGGTGGAAATGGTCGGGAGAGAGAGAACAGAGCGGTCAACAGGGGGGGGGGGGGGGGGGAGGACAGTGTTTAGTCTTGACTCTTCAGCTGGCTAAATGATGGCCCAAAATCCGATTGCACAAATAGAGATAGTCAACAAGTCCTGTAGGCAGTAATGTAGTTATGAGGTAGCTGGTTAGGTAGTTCCTAAGGGCTCAGTCTCTAGTGGGGGTATCAAGTGATGATCACAAGGCCCTCTCACCAGACCTAGCAACACAGCAGCAGTGGTCCCTCTGACTAGGCATCCGCTCGCTTTGAGTTGCAAATCTGATAGGCAGCACAGCAAAGTCTGTATTCCGGCAATGGCTCTGTATCTCCACATTCTCTCTGGCTTCCCCACACTGCAACGGTTTCCAGTGGTTCAGTCTCTGTCTCTCTCAGGATGACACCCCACAGCATGCCCTCTCACTGAGGTTGCCTGTCCTGTACTGAACTTTCTTTGTAGAAATTGCCTGGGCGAAATTTTCTCTCTCTCTCCTCCGTAGAAAAGCTTGGTGGGGGCTGAAGTTCATGCCCCACTACTTCCAATGGGCAGGGCTGTCTCTGGAGACTACATGTCCCATCATCCTCCTCTTCTCTGTGCTTATTGGTTCCTCCAGTTTGCCAGGAGGGAGGGGAAGAGGAAAATCGATCTTCAATGAGAGCTGCTCTGTCTGTAACCGATGCTAATGTTATAAAATGAAAGTGTGTATTGTGACCAAAGATCTCCTTTAAAAATGCAATGGGGGTTATTTAATTAAGGGAAGATCCACTTTGCACTACTAGTACAAAGTACACTTGGAAGTGCTATCGCTGAAGATCTGAGGGGGACATGCAAGGAAAATAAAAAAACAGCATTTTAGCTTGCACATGATTGGATAATAAAATCAGCAGAGCTTCCGCTCATTTCAGACCTACCCCTCAGATTTACAGCGACTGCACTTCCAAGTGTGCAATTTCATGTGCACTTTGCACTTGTAGTGCAAAGTGGATTTGCCTTTCGTAAATAACCCCCAATATGTCAATGCAAATTCCTTGAGGTTTTGTGGGATACAATATAAATCAACATAAATTGAATTAGGTATACAATCAGATTATGTGTTGAGATTTGTTCAAAAACAGTTTGCATTGTTTATGACTACAGGCATACCCCACTTTTAAATACACAATGGGGTTCATTTACTAAAGCTGGAAAGTGCAAAATCAGGCTCACTTCTGCATAGAAACCAATGAGCTTCTAACCCCAGATTGTTCAATTAAGCTTTGGTAATAAAACATGGAAGCTCATTGGTTTCTATGCAGAAGTGAGCCTGGTTTTGCACTTTCCAGCTTTAGTAAATAAACCCCATTGTGTACTTAAAAGTGGGGTATGCCTGTAATGCAAAAAAAATAAAAATGTATATATATATATATATATATATATATATATATATATATATATATTAGAATAGATTTAAACCTAAATTAAAGAGAACCCTGATATAGACTGCAGGAACCTAGATGTAACTATATAGACCTGCATCAGCCCCCCCATTCCCTCTCGTCATTGTCAAATCCCATGCAATTCCATCAGGAAATGCTTTAGCACCCTCCAACACATTGCTATTGACCTGTGCAGAAACCCACTAGTGGTGGCCCAACAGGAATATGGGGTTAGCAGCAAGCTCTAACACTACTTGGAATTGTCAAAGCTTTGCCCATCAAAACCATCTGGAATAAAGCCAGAATGCCTATACTTTCCACCTGCTACAACTAATTTTATTTAATGACAGATTCTCCAAGTACGAGTGAAATACTACATCAGTGTCTGCATACATTTTGGCTATTCTGTCCTGCAATGTCTGTGTTAGTATTACTATAGTAAATATGCATGACAGTATGGACTGCACAGCTGAGTGATTTCAGCAGGGACAGATGCATCATAATCATATCAGATTATCTCATCCCATGCTGTCATAGTACCCAAACTTCAGCAGGAATAACACCCAGAGCAAGAAATAATTACACATACGACAATCTCTACACACCCTTATGTTTTCCAATGACATATTTGATAAGCTGCCCATTAGATCTGTAGGCTCACCCTTGGACGTCATGTCTCCCATACGAAAGAAGCCTGTACACTCATATTTGAGCAAAAACTATCGTAAAAGAAAGACAATTTCCAAGTGCTAATAGCTATACAGTGGAAATAATAGCAGCTGCATTTTATCAATGAGCACAACCTCTCACCAGGTTATAAAAGCCAAAACATACATTACAATTGCATGACATGCATAACATGTAAATTACATATCTAATATAGTGGCATATATATATATATATATATATATATATATATATATATATATATATATATATATATATATATATATATATATAAACTGCAACAAAGGCAACTTTAGAAATGTTTAGTAATGGCAATTTACAGATGCTTATAGA
Source organism: Lithobates pipiens (assembly GCF_037356315.1). Classification (NCBI taxonomy): domain Eukaryota; kingdom Metazoa; phylum Chordata; class Amphibia; order Anura; family Ranidae; genus Lithobates; species Lithobates pipiens. The sequence continues at coordinate 251,316,535 of NW_027507718.1, read as the reverse complement.
TAATTGCAGATCATTTTACTTTGCATACCTTATTTTTCTTTTCCACTCTTCTCATGGTGCCAATTTTCACTAAGGCCCCTTTCACACCAAGGCGGTTTTCAGGCGCTATAGCGCCTGAAAAAAACTGCCCGCTTTCACTCCAGTGTGAAAGCCGGAGGGCTTTCACACTGGAGCGGTGCGCTGGCAGGACGGTGAAAAAAGTCCTGCAGGCCGCATCTTTGGAGCGGTGAAGGAGCGGTGTATTCACCGTTCCTAAACCGCTCCTACCCATTGAAATCAATGGGGCAGCGCGGCATGTACAATGGAAGTAGCATCTGATTATAATAATTTCCAAATTAACTTATTACAAACTATAACTTACCATATGATATTCCTTTATCTTTATTTCTTTCAATATGTTTATTAATATGTATATATTTATTTCTTTCAATTTCTTTCAATATGTTTATATATGTGTAGTGTATATGTATATACATATGTATACAGCACTTTTTTTCCTTGGAGAATAGGTGCAGGAACTCAACCATGCCTCAACCTCCACCAAGGACCCCCTCCCCACACGCCGTTTCAAATGGTGAGTGTGGCTAAATTGCATTAACAGTGGGATGGTCTTAAAAAGGTAATGTTATATACCAAGAGTGTGTTACATATAGGGTGCAGAGTTCAGGAGTGCACTGCGTACAAAGTGCGGAATCCAGAGTTTAGGAGTATGCTGTATACACAGTTCAGGGTTCTGGAGTGGATTACGTACAGAGTGCAGGGTTCAGGAGTGTGCTATGTACACAGTGCAGGGTTCTGGAGTGGACTGCGTACAGAGTGCAGGGTTCGGAAGTGCATATCTCAATGGCCACTTTACAACCAAAAATTACACTCCTGTTTCTCCCACATCACCCCCCCCCCCCCCCAGTACATAGCCTTCCCGTCCAAACCTAATACCGAGTTCTCCCCTCCAAACCCAGGATGGAGCACTCCTCTCCAAACCCATTACAGAGCTCTTCTACCCACCCAGAAATACCCCACCTTTAGAGTACCACAAAGAGGACTGATGCTGCAGAAAAGCAACAACTTATCTCAGGAGAAGAGAGGAGAGTGTGGGTTGTGGGCAGGGCACAGACTTCAGGAGGAGCTGCTGTTGCCAGACTAGCACAGCTATGTACATCCCCTGCACCCTCCATCTGCTATCACAGGGGGGTACAAGGCAGGGAGGGTTCTGTGGCGCCACCAGGAAAGGAGTGCTGTCACGTGTAAACAGAGAAGCTGGGCTGGGCTTCTCTATTTACAAGTGAAATTAGTGAACGGCAAGCACAACGCCAGTGCTAAAGGTGATGAAACTCTGTTCCGCCACATTCCGACTGAAAAAAAGCCATACATTTATGCATGTATATGTATGTATGTATATATTTATGTTTCTCATGCCCTTTTATGCTGTTGGTATATCAATCTTTTATAATGTATTGTATTATGTAGCCCTGATAAAGGGTGAGTTTTTTCTAGCCCCCGAAACACATTGTTTTTTAGTGCAAACCTATAAATTAATTTGAACCCTTTTATCATTTGGTCTAGCGCCCCTTCTATTAGTTCATGTTTTTTTCTGCATAATAGCTGGGCTTTAAAGAGGAAGTAAAGGCTATTAAAAAAAAAAAAGGCAACCTGCAAGGCAAAGGCATAATGAGCTAGTATGCATAGCATAATAGCTCATTATGAATAACTTACCTGAGAACGAAGCCCCGAAGCGGTCCTCCGTCTTCATCTTCGCCACTGCCATGTATCCCGGAGTGACTTCCAGGTCTCGCTGCTCTGGCGCTGTGATTCGCTGGAGCCGCGATGACGTCACTCCCGCGCATGCACGCGGGAGCCGACACGAGCGGCATATCGCAGTGATCTGCGGCCGGCACAGTGCGCCTGCGCGCAGCTGTCTACGGTGCATGCGCCGTAGACAGCGGTGCCTGTCTTTTTGTAAATATCTCCTAAACCGTATAGGTTTAGGAGATATTTCTTGGACCTACAGGTAAGCCTTAATCTAGGCTTACCTGTAGGTCAAAATTCCAAGCTTACTTACCGATCAGCGCGTGGATAACCGAATCAACCTATTTAACAGTATGCATTAAAAACAGGGGTTTAGTCTTCACACATTTGCAAATACATGCGTAAGCTACAAGCCATGTCAAGGCACTCTGGTATCTGTAGTTCCTATCACTGACTGATGAGTAACTCCAATAGCAATAGCTACATGTGTCCATGAAAGGATAGAGCTCCAAAGGGAGGATTCACAAAGAGGTCACAGAAAAATGCGGAGTGGTCTCAGCATGCCAGGAATTACCCTGTGGAAAGTCAGCCAGTACCGTACACCGTGTTCTGTGCATGTCCACGCACTGTGTTTATGGCCTTTTGTCAGTTGCATTTTGTGTGTATACACTTTTATACAAAAATGTCTTATTATTAAATTATCTCTGGTAATTGCATTTTGTGTGTATACACTTTTATACAAAAATGTCTTATTATTTAATTATCTCTGGTAATTGCATTTTGTGTGTATACACTTTTATACAAAAATGTCTTATTATGAAATTATCTCTGGTAAGGTGTGCGCGCCTTCCATTTCCATTTTTTCTTGTAGTTCCTTATGGATTACCCCATCTGAGGAAGGCAGTATCCACCTAGTTCTGGGATACCATATATACCTTTCACACCACCATTTTACCTGACATCTGTTACTCCACACCTTGGAAGACCTATTAGCACTGGAAGTGACTGGGCTTTTTGTATCAGCCAGTACTGTGCTTCACATACTGCCAATGGGGGCATGGTATTGTGACTTGTCCTCTGTCATGGAAGGCCACGGGATATAATGCTCCTGGGCAAGGGTCTCTATCTACAAACTCAGTCCTGCGTACAAAACTGTCTGCTTTTTTCCCTTTACAATAAGCATACCTCCCAACTTTTTGAGATGGGAATGAGGGACACCTATCAGCAAAGGTATGCAGGCATAGGACACACCCCTTGCCACACCCCCTTAAAGGAGAATTGTACAAAAAAAACAAGATTGGTTAAATGCTTTTTTACCACTACTACCTTTATACTGGCTTTTGGAATTTACAAATGAAGCAATTTAGAAATCAGATATAAGGTTTATACTTTTTGATAGGTAAAAAGTGCATTTTATATACACCTATATGTAGATAGATATAGATATATAGATATATAGATATATCTATATATATATATATATATCAGAATGAAAGTCCATAAAGTGACTCCAATACATAAAGTGACTTGCGAGATAAATCTGTGAACTAGTTGTCTGTTGATAATCCACCACCATAAGGAAAGAGGCTTACCAGATAAGTTGGACCCAACTAGGCATACGCCTGATGAGTCAACAGAGCTTGTGGTGTAGCACAAGCAGGGAAGAGAATCAGTATACACGGTTTTTGATGTAGACCAATCAGGCAGGGGTCCATCACAATGTATAACAACAATGGGTATCCACCAAGGGAACAGTGACCAAAGATCGAGAACGGATCCTCCCAGTATTATATATGGTAAAAAGAAAACAATTGGCAATTGGGCCACATAGTGTGTTTCCATTTATAGAAACAGCATTTTATTGAAATAAGTAAAATAGTCACTCACATTTGAGAAGGCATTAAAAGGCATGCAAGTAAAATCAAATATCGCAGTGGCATCAGCAGAACCCATCCCGACCGGTTTCGTCTCAATAAGACGTCAGTTGTAAGGTGGTAAATGATGATGAAAGAGGTCTTTCAGACCACTGCTGGGATGCTTCCAGGTAATTTTGTTGACGGAGGGCACCCTAGAGAACCGTTAGGCTGCTCTAAGCTATCAGTTATATTAGAGACCTCTCTGTATAACAGTAACAAAAGTATTTCTGCTAACAAAGGCCAAGGCGCTGTTGATCAGCATATACAGTAGGCAAAACACTAACTGAACAGGCCTGTTGTTAAAAATCACAGGGCCCCGTGCAACCTACCTGGCAGTGCCCCTCCCTCCCCCTCCAAAAATATCAAATTATATTTTCATTAAAATGCTATAGCTGAGATGCTATGCTTCGCAGCCATAGTAGTAATTATATCCCCATCGGACAAGACCCATTAAAGTGAATAGCACTGCTTTACAAGCGACTCGTAGCCATGTTCAAAATACTTTGTTGTGGTGCACTATTGCAGGGTTACAGCAGAGATGAAGAGGCAATAGACCTCATAATCACTGTCAAATGCTCTCTGAAGAACGATCCAAATGCTGACTGCTCTTTAAAGAGCAGAGCACATTTGAACGAGCCCTTAACTTTTTAAAATAATTTTTTAGAATTGTAAAATGTATTCGATTTTTTTTTTCTCTTTATTTATTGTTTTACATTTTTATCTGGCCTGATGGGGGGGCTTTAGTGAAATATCAGGGGTCTAAACAGACCCCTGATGTCTCACATTTGAAATTGAGAAAGGGACAGATTCATCAGTTCCTTTTCTCTGCAGCCTCAACTGCACAGATAAATTAATAGGAAGCACTTGGAGACTCCTGTTTAATTTACAAATGGAAGCATAGTAAACACAGTTTTCTATGCTTCGGTGATGAATTAACACAGGTGCAATCGGACTGAACGGACTGAACGCTCACTGCAGTTACTTATGGTATGACTAAGGCCCATAGAGGCTGAAACACGTCAACATCTTTTCTGCTGGATTTTATCCCCTTTTTTTGTCTGGATGAATAATAACATTTTATGTACTGCAGTTCACCATGTTGACGGCTTTCTTTGGAAACTGTGTTGGAAATAGGGTTGCCACCTGTCCAGGATTCACCCTGACAGTCTGAGTTTTGAATCATGTGTCCGAATTTCAGTCTGTTTGAAACCCGGACACATTATTCAGACTGGGCTGGGGCTCCCCAAGTAACCAAGATAGTCATACACAAATTTGTTTGCTGTCCGGAATCTGCGAGCGTCTGTCTGAGGGCAAGTTCGGCATCATTGGGGGGCGGGATACTGATGTCAGCAGGAGCAGTTGGTCAAATCCATTGTTTGCCGCATAGTTACTACTCACCTTGGGGCACCCAGAGGTATCCCAGGTCTTTTAGAATCCTATAGTGTATACTACAGAAAAAAACTGGTCCTGTGCCAGAAAAGATGGCAACCCTAGTTGGAAATCAGTTTACAGAGGCTGAAAGCAAGGCATCGGTGCAAAATCTTCCCCATTAAGTTTAGCTGACTGGGTTGTAGCACTGTCTGTTTAGCCTTACATTCCTGTAATGGGAAGGCTTGCTTTAGTCAGGATCACACAAGCACATGGCAAGAGAGTCCCTTTGATGGCTACAGATGGCAGGAATGTCCCAAGATTGGTGCCAAGGGTTGTGATCCCAATGGGGATACAGTGATATTAAGAGCTGTTGGTCCTTGCTTTGGTCGTTCATGTCTTCCAAACCATAGATTGAAACAGGGGGATGGATATGTGACAGACGGGTTGTTTGTCACTATCCTAAAGTGGTTGTAAAGTCTGAAGGGTATTTATCTTAATGTATTAAGATAAAAACCCGTGTGCAGCAGCCGCCCCAGCGCCCCCCTAATACTTACCTGAGCCCCATCTCTGTCCAGTGATATCCACAAGTGTCTCAGCCATCTGGGACTTTCCCTCCTGATTGGCTGAGACACAGCAGCGGTGGAATTGGCTCCCATTTCTGTCAATCAAAGTCAGTTAGCCAATCAGGAGAGAGAGGGGGCAGGGCCGAAACCACAGCTCCATGTCTGAATGAATACACGGAGCTGCAGCTCTGGTACTTGCTCTGGGGGCACTCAACAGGATGGAGGAGAAAAAGAGGAACCTGAGAAGAGGAGGATTGAGGCTTCACTGTAGAAAACATTTCACAGAGCAGGTAAGTATAACATGTTTGTTAATTTTATAGAAAAAAAAACGAGATTTTACAATTACTTTGCGGCTGTTAAAGAGGAGGGCCAGTTAAAAAAATAAATAAATTAAAAGTCAGCAGCTGCAAACACTGCAGCTGCTGACTTAATAAGCCGACTTACCTGTCCAGGGCACCCGCGATGTCAGCCGCCTGAGGCCGACCCGTCCCTTGGCTCTCGGGTCCCGGCACCACCATTCTTTCTAAGGGAAACAGGCAGTGGAGCCTTGCGGCTTCACTGCCCGTTTCCTACTGCGCATGCGCGAGTCGCGCAGCGCTTTGTGAATGGGATGCGCTGTGTTCTGGGACACACAGTTTCCAGAACACAGCGCGACCCTTTACCCAGAAGACAACGCGACGAGGAGAGAAGATAGAAGATCTCCACGGAGGAGGAAGAAGCAGATTAGGATGATGTGCCTACCAACAGGCATTTCTGGTAAGTAAAAAAAAAAAAAAAAAATTCATTTTTTTTTTTAAGATTTTTTTCTAATTTTTAATGTTTTTTTTTTTCAGGGTGGCCCTCCACTTTAATGACTGGTTCAGCAGTGAAAGGGCCTGAGCAGGCGTGAGACTGCTCCTACTCCAGGAGAGTCGAGCTGTAGGACAGACACACAGGAAATGCACATCCAGGCCTGATGGACAGAAATTTGGTCAGACTAATAATTGATGAGATATGAGTGGGTCAGTCTTGCACAGTGGGAGAAGGTATTTACATAGGCAGTGGACCTGTACAACCCAAGCTGAGCAACTCAGAAGCCAGGAAGCCGAGGTTTTGGAAAAGTGGTCAAAAAGGCACTGAAAACTCAGGTTGTGGACGTAGTCCTTGAAAGCTCCACATTTACTAAGCTCTGAGTAGAATTCCCTTGCAAAAGGCATCTTCCCTGCAAACTGAACAGTCTAGTTGCCTTTAGTAAATTACCCCATGATGTCTCAGGGATGGCTGTTTCACTTAAAATGTTTCTTTATGTTGCATAATTCAGTCAAGAACAGAGGAATAGACATTTTGCTAAATAATCATCGCACCAGGCATATCCAAGGCAAAGCCACTTTGCACTACAAGTGCAAACTACAAGTGCAAAGTGCACTTGAAATTGCATTGAAAGTGCACTTGGAATTGCAGTTGCTGTAGTTCCGAGGGGGACATGCAAGGAAAATAAAAAACAGCATTTTAGCTTGCATATGTTTGGATGATAAAATCAGCAGAGCTTCCTCTCATTTCAGATCTACCCCTTAGATTTACAGCGCCTGCACTTCCAAGTGCACTTTGCACTTGTAGTTTGCACTTGTAGTGCAAAGTGGATTTGCCTTTCGTAAATAATCCCCAAAGGGTGATGTTTAAAATGAATAGTACTGCGGCATACCAACGCACTTAACATGTGTTGCCTTTGTATTGTGATGAAGGGTTCATTACTGCAGCGCACTGGTATGAATTGGCACTAAGGCTGGAGTCACATTTATACATTTTTAGTGCTTTCTGCATTTTGTAGATTTGCACTACAGAACGTGTTCCATAGGAAAACCACGGGAAATGGACTGTAGTGCAAAATCTGCAAAATGCAAAAAGCACTAAAAATGCATGGGTGTGAATCCAGCCTTAGATCATTGGAAATATCTTATTTATATAATGTGAAAATCCAGAAAATGCCCATACTACAGCATCTATTTTAATCAAGGAGGACTAAGACATCCAAAACTTCATTAGATAAACATCCAGTATCATTGGAACATTAAAGATTTGATGAATGAAAGCACAGACGAGGGAGGGGACACACCCACTATCCAAACACGCGAAACCTACTTCAACACGACTCTCCATGCCCATTGCCAAATCTTACCATCTGCACCAAATAAAAGTCACATGAATGTGACTTTTTATAAATTCTGCACCCAGTGACTAAAGAAAGTGTTGAGCGTTATTTAAGAAAACATCAAAAATGTGATTAGATTATGTGTTGCCAGTGATGCAATATGTTTTGAAAAGAAATTTGTGAAGTGATGGCAGTTAAATCAGTGGTGAGGTATTCGTCACGTAGCAGACCTGTAATTCCAAATTTGATTTCAATCCATACTGTATATCACTTACTATAATCAACATTTTCCTCTACAAGGGCCTGTAAATAAAAACCTGCTTGAAATCTATCTGTGTACTTTATGTGCTGAAGACATATTACTCTGCTGTATGACTGATGCCAGTATATACACCCAAAAAAGTTTTCAGATCACTTTACTTATTTTTCACACTCTTACCAATAAAGATTTTCGTGAGTATCTGGCAGTGTTGCAAGATTATAAACCAACGCCTAATTCCTAGGAGTCTGCAAATGTCTAACATAATAGCCCAGGATTTATGTAGAGCAGAACAATGATTTATGTTAGAAATACGAGTGTACAGGTTTAGATATCTTGTAAATGTCAAAATGCTAATAAACCAAAAGTTTTATTCGGGTGTTGGTTATTTAGCTGGGTACCAACAGAATTAGGTGCTTATTTGGTGCAAATCTAAAGACCTTCATTTTTTTCTAAAGATCTGCAATTGTTTTGTGTGCATTTCCAGCTGGTTTTCGCTGTTATAAGCAACCATTTTTTTCTGAATCAAATAGTCATGTATCAAAGACATTCATCATTTACTAGAGCTGCATGATTCTGGCCAAAATGAGAATCACGATTTTTTTTCCTTAGAATAAAAAGATCACGATTCTCGTGGCGTAAAATCTTTCAAATTATACAAAAAAATTCGTCTAACTTTACTAGTTAGTTTTTTCTTTTAAAATTCATTAAAGTGTCATTTTTTCACAAAAAATTGCATTTGAACAATTTCTGCGCAAATACAGTGTGACATAAAATATTGCAACAGCCACTATTTTATTCTCTAGGGTAGCTACTAATTATATATATATATATATATATATATATATATATATATATATATATAGATATCTATCTATATATATATATATATATATATATATATATATATATATATATATATATATATATATATATATATATATATATAGATATCTATATATCTATCTATATATATATATATATATATATATATATATATATATATCTATAGATATATATATATATATATATATAGATATCTATATATATATGTATATATATATATATATATATATATATAGATAGATAGATAGATAGATAGATAGATAGATAGATAGATAGATAGATAGATAGATATGTACTGCGAATACTGCTATGTCATTTTTCCTGAAAAAATGGATTAAAAGAAGATTGTTTGCATCGTAAGCATGTGTCCCATTGTTTTTCATATATATATATATATATATATATCTAGATATAGATATATCTAGATATATAGATATATATATAATGTTTGGGGATTCTAAGTAATTTTCTAGCAAAAAATAATAATAATTTTAACTTGAAATCAACAAATGTCAGAAAAAGGTTTAGCGTTTAAGTGGTTAAACTTACCTCATTTTCACACCAAAGTGTATTCCTTTGATGTAAAGGACAAATCGTTACAATGTTTCTACTTAAGTTCCACTGCTAAATAATGTTGTGATTCTTGGTAGACTGACTGTTTTTTTTTTTTGTTTGTTTGGTTTTTTTTTTCATTTCTTTTGAGGGCTGTCGGCTTTAGCAGAGCAGAGAGAATTCTCTGCATAGAAAGAGTCGGGAAATACTTTTTTTCAAGATCGCAATGATTCTCAATGATTAATCGTGCAGCTCTATCGTTTACATTGTCATGTGATATGCTGTGATTGGCACACTGATCAGTCATTGGCTGAGTCCAGTGGACACAGCTGGTGAAAGATCATGCCGCAGCACAGCCCGTGGGGATGTCATATGACGTCCACCTAAAATGATGAATGTCTCGCCCAGCCGTCATTTGACAATAGGCTGGGATGGAAGTGGTTAAAGGAGTTTTAACCACTTGCTTACTGGGCACTTAACCCCCCCCCTCCTGCCCAGACCAATTTTCAGCTTTCTGTGCTGAAGCACTTTGAATGACAATTGTGCGGTCATACAACACTGTACCCAAATTACATTTTTATAATTTTTTCCCACAAATAGAGCTTTCTTTTGGTGGTATTTAATCACAGCTGGGGTTTTTATTTTTTGCTAAACAAACAAAAAAAATGGAAAATTAAAAAAAAAAAAAATCATGTTTAATAGTTTGTTATAAAATTTTGCAAACAGGTAATTTTTCTGCTTCATTGATATGCGCTGATGAGGCGGCACTGGTGGACACTGATGGGCTGCACTGATGTGCACTAATAGGCACAGTTAAGGCAGCACTGATAGGCACAGATAAGATGGCACTGATGGGGACAGATAAGTCGGTACTGATGGGCACAGATAAGGCGGCACTGATGGCCACTGATAAGTTGGCACTGATGGGACCTGATGGGTGGCACGGATGAGTGGCATGGATGGGCACTGATAGGTACCACTGATAGATGGCACTGATGGGTGGCACAGATGGGTGGCATGGATGGGCACTGATAGGTACCACTGATAGATGGCACTGGTGGGCACTGGTAGGTGACACTGATGGGCAATGATAGGTGGCACTGATGTGCAGCACTGGTCAGGCACTGATTATGGGCACTGATAGGTGGCACTGTGGGCACTGACAGATGGCACTGACAGGTGGTGCTGTTGGGCACTGACAGGTGGTGCAGTTGGGCACTGGTAGGCGGCACTTGTAGGGGGCACAGGTGGGCACTGAAGAGCTGGAACACATCGCAGTGATCGTGACTGATGCTTTTTTTAGCCGATTACCAGCTGTGTTGACATCACATGATCAGCTGTCATTGGCTGACAGCTGATCACGTGGTAAGGGGTCGGGATGGACCCCTTACTCCGATCTATGATCCAGCGAGTCTCATAGACTCGCTGATCACAGAGCGCGCCAATTGCACCCTTCAGGGGGTGTGCAGGCCGCACGTGCATGGGATGACATCAATAGACGTAGTCCCAGCAATGCAGGTCCGCACTGTAGCCGTCATTTGGCTATAGCGCGGATCTCTAGTGGTTAAAGGCAGAAGGTTTTTTATCTTAATGCATTCTATGTACAGTAAAACCTTGGATTACAAGCATAATTTGTTCCGGAAACATGCTTCTAATCCAAAGTACTTGTATATCAAAGCGAATTTCCCCATAAGAAATAATGGAATCTTAAATGATTCGGTCCACAACAATTTATTCATAAAGCCTTCAGTTTATATTCCATATGAAAAGATTATAGCAAAGGTTGTGTAACCATAAAATGTCCATCCACAAATGGAAGCCTCCACAAGGGGATTTTAAAGCAAAATCCATCAGGAGCTACAGAGTATAAATGAGAAGAGAGGCGCCTCTAATGCCCTATACACGCGGTCGGACTTTCCGACGACAAAATCCGTCTGATTTTTTCCGACGGATTTTGGCATAAACTTGACTTGCATACACACGGTCGCACAAAGCTGTCAGAAAATCCGACGTAAAACACGTACAACGGGACTATAAACCAGCCAGTAGCTTTCATCTTGTAATTTATTCTGAGCATGCGTGGCACTTTGTCCGTCGGAACTTTCTACACACGATCGGAATTTAAACGATCGGATTTTGTTGTCGGAAAATTTGAGATCCTGCTCTCAAACTTTGTGTGTCGGAAATTCCAACGGAAAAGGTCAGATGGAGCCCAGACACGATCGGATTTTCCAACAACGCGATCCGATTGCACGTTTTCCGCCGGAAAGTCCAACCGTGTGTACAGGGCATAACAGTAGCAATATGGTTACATTTAATGAAGGTACAACATTTAGCAACTCACATGGTTGATGATTGAAACACATCCAATTATGCATTCGGGTAAAACCGCAGAGGTGATCAAATGCCACCAAAAGAAAGCTCGATTTGTGGGAAAAAAAGTACGCCAATTTTGTTTGGGAGCCACGTCGCATGACCGCGTAATTGTCAGTTAAAGCAACGCAGTGCCGAATCGCAAAAAGGGGCCTGGTCCTTTGGCTGCAAATTGGTCCGGGGCTTAAGTGGTTAAAGAAGAATTAACCAAAAAAAAAAGGTTGATGTGCTTTTTTTTACCATTAATGTTCCTTTATAGTAGCTTTTAAAATTTACAAATGCAGCCATTTAGAAATTTGGATGAAAGGTTTAGCACTGGAAAACACTTTTTGTTAGATAGATAAAAAATGCATTTTATATACAACTATATAGATCAGACCAAAATGAGGGACAAAAGAAAGAGGGGAAAGAGGGACAGAGGGACATTGTTCCAAATCAGGGACAGTTGGGAGCTATGTCTTCTGTACTGCTAAACTAGAAGCATTTGTATAATTTTGGAATTATTAACCATTTTAGTACAGTATTTCATAAACCTAAGCAAACTAATCACGCGATGAAAGATTTATACTAACTGATCTTACTTTCCATATAAAACGTACATCAGTGGATGCAGAGAAATTGGCAGCTAACTTTATATGCAAGGCTGAACTTTCTTAAAGTTCTGTTAAAAGTGTCGCTTTTTTTTTTTTGACTAGATTGGTGCAAGGTTATACCCTCTGTCAAGTTTTTATTCTGTGTCCTCATTGGAGAGATTCACTTCCTATTTGTACTATGACCATTGTCACTAAGGAACAACGTGAGGGGTAATGCAAAATTTTTGAGTTGTCCCCAGAACAAAACATATGGAGGAATCCTCTGCTGGGACATGGCTATTTAGGAAGGAATTCCCCTCACAGATTTCCTCTAACTTCCTGTTCTGCCTCTGGGACAGGAAGTGAATGCTAATTTCCTTTAGGTACACATCAAAAAATGTACTAGCTGGGGGTTTTAACCCTTCCCTATTATCTCCAAAACTAAAAAGGAAGTTGTGGTTATATATATATATATATATATATATATATATATATATATAATGTGTGGTGATCGGTGTCGTGACATACTGTACGTAGCCTCCCCCCCCCTACAGTTAGAACACATCCCTAGGATACACTCAACCCCTTCAGCGCCCCCCTCCTGGTTAAACCCCTTCGCTGCCAGTCACATTTACACAGTAATCAATGCATTTTTATAGCACTGATCACTGTATAAATGTGAATGGTTCCAAAATAGCACCAAAAGTGTCCGATGTTTCCGCCATAATGTCGCAGTCACGATAAAAATCGCTGACTGCCGCCAAAAAAAAGAATAAAAAGGCCATAAAACTATCCCCTATTTTGTAGACGCTATAACTTTTGCATAAACCAATCAATAAACGCTCATTGCAATTTGTTTACCAAAAATATGTAGAATACGTATCAGCCTAAACTGAGGGAAAAAATGTTTTTTTATATATTTTTTGGGGATATTTATTATAGCAAAAAGTAAAATAATATAGCTTTTTTTTTTAATTGTCGCTCTTATTTTGTTCATAGCGCAAAAAAATAAAACCGCAGAGGTGATCAAATAGCACCAAAAGAAAGCTCTATTTGTGGGAAAAAAAGGATGCCAATTTTGTTTGGGAGCCACATCGCACTACCGTGCAATTGTCAGTTAAAGCGACGCAGTGCCGAATCACAAAAAGTGCTCTGGTCTTTGGCCAGCCAAATGGTCCAGGGCTGAAGTAGTTAAGGCTTAGTTCACACTTGTGCGATGTGGGAACCAGCACAATTTCTGTGCAGGTTTCCGCATCGCATGCAACTCGCAGGCAGTTCACACCCCCCTCTTCGGACCACTGCAGGTGTCATTGTAAGGGAAATGACACCCCCAGATCGGTTAGCAGATCACAGTGCGAACTGTCAAATGGTACAGGAATCGGATGGTATGGGTGTGAACACCCATGTGATCCGATTCCAGTGCGGACCAAAAAAAGGGTCCTGCACCAATTTGGTGCGAAATGGTTCAAATGCATTTTCAGCCAATCGCATTCAATGTCTGTGATAGCACCAGTGTGAACCCAGCCTTAGGCCTATTAGAACTTGAAGTGGTTATAAAGGAAAAAATATTTTTTTTACCTTAATGCATTCTCTGCATTAAGGTAAGAGAAAAAAAAAAAACCTTCAAAAGTTGCTCTCCCCAGCCCCACCTTAAAGTGATACAAAAGGTTCAAACTTAAAAAAAAAAACATGTCATGCTTACTTGCTCATGCAGTGGTTTTGTACAGAGCACTCCTGGCTCCTCCACCTTGCCAAATGCCCCCCATAGCATGGTATGAGGGCACTTGTGCCTGCTTGCTCCTGAGCCCTGTTCTCCATAAGACACACAGAGCAGGACTCGGCTCCCCCCTCCCTCCCTCTTACTGTGACTGACAGTACTGGAGCCAATGGCTCCTACTGTGGTCTCTGAGCCAATGAACAGGCAGAGAGCTGGAACCGCAGCTGGTCTTAAACTACTTTAATAACTTGGGTACTGGTACATCGTTGCCTATTTCTGGCTTTAGGGCGCACGCATGTATGCCCCCTGCCAATACCTGCTGTGATAGTACACTGTGGGAGTTTGTCAACAGGCCACAGCAAATGATTCATAGTCGGGACCTGCTGATCGGCTGGGTTCAATCACAGCCCAGCGCCCTGAGTTGACAATCAACGCAGGACTCTGTACAGAGGAAACAATCTCTCTGTTTCTTAGCACTGCAAAGCAGGGATAGGAAATAAAGAGAAAGCAGCATGCATTAGACAAATTAACACTTGTTAGGCACACGGTTAACCCGTTCATTGCCCTAGATGTTAACCCCTTCCCAGCCAGTAGACACTACAACTTTTTCACAAACCAATTAATATACACTTATTGTTTTTTTTTTTTTTTACCAAAGACATGTAACAGAATATATTTTGAATTTGGGGGGACCGTTTTTTTAAAAACAAATTGGGCATTGGGGTGTCCCTTAAAATCCGTACCAGATCTGAAGGGCCTTTAATGCCGGCAATCTTTTGTTTACATTCAGCTGTCAGCGGAGAAGCCCACTAACAGCTGATAAGTCATCAGTTGTTAAAGATGCAGCGGCCGCCCGCTCCTTAACAATTGGCTATTCACAGTTTGTTAAGTAGCCTTTCCTGTTTGAACGTGTGTTCAAAAATGCAAAACGCACCAGTAAATGCATGAACCGCTAAGATGTGAACCTAGAGTAAGGTGAGTCTAAGTTGCTTTTGAGTTGCTGGCATCTGATTTTTACTTTACCCACATTCCCTGGTGCTGTAGCCCATCTGCTTCAAAGGTTCGATGTGTTGTGCTTTCAGAGATGATATTCTGCATACCTTGGTTGTAACAAGTGGTTATTTGAGTTACTGTTGCCTTTATATCATCTCAAGCCAGTCTGTCCATTCTCCTCTGACCTCTGACATGAACAATGCATTTTCCTCCACACAACTGCCACTCGTATTTTCTCTTTTTCAGACCATTTTCTGTAAACCTCAGTAGATCAGCAGTTTTTGAAATACTCAGACCAGCCCATCTGGCACCAACAACCATGCCATGTTTAAAGTCACCTAAATCCCCTTTCTTCCCCAGTCTGATGCTCGGTTTTAACTTCATCAAGTTGTCTTCACCATGTCTAGATGCAATGAGTTACTGCCATGTGATTGGCTGACTGACTGATTTATGTATGTCTGCTTTAGAACAAAAGAAAAACTAACCTACGCAGCTTAAATAACCAGTCAGGCTTTGCAGAGAAGAATAAAAAAAAAACACAAACCTTTCAATTAAAGTGTTACTAAACCCACAACAGTAAAATCAGTCTGTATACGCAATAAAGCATGCATGTTAAACTCACTGTGGAACCTAAGGGGTTAATCCTCCGCATTGTTTAAAAAGACCGTTTGATACTTGCTTCTCTTATCCTCCCCTCCCGCCACTGTCCCCGGATAATTTCACAGAGTCTATGGAGTCAGGCTGCACATGCTCAGTTTTAAAGTGTATTGCTAGAGAGGTTTTTTCTTTTCTTGGAAGAGTGCATGTGATCAGGACAAGGCCAATCATCACTCGCTGTCCAGACAAAGATTCAGGGGTCTTGCAGTCTCATAGGGCAGTCAGTAAACTTCTCCCACAACATTTATCCAGTGCTTGGCTGGACACTGCTAGAAGTTACAAGACTGCTCTAACTGCTGATTAGAAAAAGTATTTAGCAGTTTATATTTACTAAAATAATTACATTTCCATGTTCTGTGTACTGTGGAAGACCAGATATAATGAATGCTGGGTCCTGGGTTTACTCCCGCTTTAAGGAATACATGGATCAAAATTTGGCTGGTTCCCCAGGGGCTGACTGAATTTCTATCCATGTATGGACAATATGGTTGTACACAAGTCGATCTACTAATCGGTCCTTTGCCAAACAATAAGTGCCCCCGGCTGTAGTTGGCAAAACTGATCAATGTGTTCCAACAGTGGGGAAGGCTCCCTGCCAACAAAACACAAGAGTGCAGCAGAAAGGATTCTTCTATCCACATCAAATGTTTGAATGAGGAAATCCGATTTTTGTGTCTTTCAACTTGCTGGCTGAACAAGGAGAAAAAAAGGATCATGTATGGCCAGCTATTACACCACTACCTCCTTAAAGCCCCACTCCAGGATATAAACTTACCTGAAGCCACAGTCAGGTGACAATCCTTCTCTCTTCCTTGGATTCTTCATCAGGTGTCCATATCACTGTTTGCTTACAAAGTGTTAACTGGAGCTGAGCTTTAGGCCTGGCCCACACCTATGCATTTTTTGGTGCGTTTTCAGTTTTGCAGAAACACACTACAGTCCATTTAACATGGTTTCCTATGGATGTAGTTCACATTTGTGCATTTTATGGAAAGGATCAGGGACTTTTTTCTGGTTTTTGGTTCCATAGACTTCAATGGATTAAAAATGTGTGTGAAAAACGCAAAATGCACCTGGAATATCCAAACTGCAACCTGCATAGGTGAGAACCAGGCCCTAATTAGTCAAGTCCATCTAAATCTGCTAGTACATCTAAGCCCTTGTACACACGGTCGGACATTCTGACAACAAAATCCGTCAGATTTTGTCAGACGGATTTTGTCCGAAACTGGTGTTGCATACACACGGTCGGACAAAGTTGTCAGAATATCCAATCGTTCGTAACGTGATGACGTTATTTTGTTACGACGGGACTACGTTCAGGCTAGTAGCCAATAGCTTTGCTCTCGTAATTTGATCTGAGCATGTGTGGCACTTTGTCCGATCGGAATTCTCTACAAATGATCGGACAAAGTCCGATCGGATCATGTTGTTGGAAATTGTTATAGCCCAGCTCTAAAACTTTGTCGGTCGGATATTCAGACGGAAACAGTCCGATGGAGCCCACACACGGTCGGATTATCCGACAACACGGTCCGATCTGACATTTTCCATTGGAATGTCCGACCGTGTGTACAAGGGCTAACACTACTCACTCCCTAGATGCTGCTCCTTCTCAGTTGCTGCTTAGTGGAGACAAGAAGTGTGTTACTGGGTGGATCAAAAAGTAAAATTAAAGAAGAAAAAGCCTCAAAAGAAAAACAAATGCAGCCACCACATTTACAGCAGAACTGAAGGGTTATTACCCACCTGACCAATGGTCCCTTGTCACTCTGCTGAGTGCCAGTTTTTAGCCCTCTTCATTGGCCTGTGCAGGATGACGTCACTCCTGCACAGGCTGTCATTATCCCAGTACTCAAAAACCAGCAGTTTGGAGTGCCAGAGAAGACAGCGAACAGGTAGGTAGAGGCTTTGAGTTCTAGAAGAGACATTGCACAGCTCTTCTGCAATAAAAACCAGCCTGCTCGCTCTGGTTCTATTGAATGAATCCATGAGGCTCGGGACTCATCATGCTAGCCTATAGCCTATTAATTCCTTCTTGCTTGCACAAGCTTCTTGCACCCATCCCTCAATGCTCTCAAATGAGAAAAAGAATTGGGTAGAAGAGGACTGGAATTAGACTTGGGACAGTACTAGTTCTGCCCATGTTTTGGCAGTGAAGGCCAAGTACCAATTCCTCCTTCAGTGTTGTCTGATCCCTACACAAATATGTTTCACAATTCAAGCCTACTCTTCATTTTGTTTTCCTGATTGTGAGGTGGAAACTTTATTTAGGTAAACTTACTGGAACTGCCCAAAGGTATTTTTGGATCAGGGCCTATAAAATGATATATACGGCCACAGGCAGGTCTTTTTTCAAAAACCCCTATGAGGGACATTTAAAGAAATAGCCTGAAGTATGTGTTAACCAATTCAAACCCGTCAAACACACTGTTACTGCAGCCAAATAGGTAATTGCTTGCACATGGAAAACCCAGACTGCTCCTTTTATAGAAGTCAAGCATTGGGTCTAGCGAGTCTTTAAAAAGCCCCACATTTTTCTTCTGCTTCTGAGGTTCCGAGGTTCCATGTTGGGGACAGTGCCCCAGTTCAGTGACATCTCCAAAGTCATCATCTCCCCCCCCCCCCCCGTCTTTTTCCCTTCTTCTCCTTTCTCCTATTTTTTTTATATTCTAGGCGTGATGGAGGTACGGAGATCCTCTCAGTATTATAATACACTGAATAGACAGACCATAAAGGGAAATCCAATAGAAATTATTGATGATACCTTTCTAGCTATACAGAGTGGCAGGAATGTATGTGAATCACAAGATGACATATGCTCTAGCACAAGGGTAAGCAACCTTTTGAGCACAGTGTGTCGAAAAAATGTTTTCAAAGAAATTGAGCGTGCCGATTTTATAACAAAAACTTCAACTTCACTTGTCAACTTCACACTATCAATCATGAAAAGGATTTTTTATAAAGTAAATGCTGTAAACTACTTTAATAGTGACAAACTAACATTCTGCACTCTTGCACTTCAGATCAGCCCCAATTCCTGCAACTCCACACCTTAGATCACTGTCCCTCCTGCAAATCTGTTTCACCACTGTACCCCCCTGCTCATCTGCCCCACCACTGTACCCCCCTGCTCATCTGCCCCACCACTGTACCCCCCTGCTCATCTGCCCCACCACTGCACCCCGCTGCTCATCTGCCCCACCACTATACCCCCGTGCTCATCTGTACAACCACTGTACCCCCTGCTCATCTGCCCCACCACTGCACCCCCCTGCTCATCTGTACAACCACTGTACCCCCTGCTCATCTGCCCCACCACAGTACCCCCCTGCTCATCTGCCCCACCACTGTACCCCCCTGCTCATCTGCCCCACCAATGTACCCTTTTCTTATCTGGATTTGGTCTTATCTGGATATACTGTGTTCACCTCATGACAGGAGATTAACAAGTACACTACCCTAAAGTCTTCTGAAGTCTTAAGGGCCCCATCTGTGTTCAGGACATTGGTCACTTACTAGTGGATCCACACTGGGGGTCAATTCAGTGCACTGAGTCAGGTATTGTGGTTAAGCAGGCCTGCTGGGACTGTGGTGCTGGGGTGAGGAAGGGAGAGGGCCGACAGACAAAAACAAGGTCATTCCTCTACCCTCCTCCTGCCTGGACTCATATAGCCCAATTTATTTGAGGTTGCCAGGTGCTCTATTGAAGTTAACATTATATTTTTGACTTGTTATTCTCATGTTTATCTCTGCTCCATTTCACTTAGCCCCTGTACACACAGTCGGAGATTTCCACAACCAAATCCGTCGGATTTTGCCTGTCGGATTTTGTCCGTCGGATCTTGTCCGAAACTGTTGCATACACACGGTCGGACAAAGTTGGCGAAAAATCCGATCTTTCAGAACATGATGACATAATTTCGTTACGATGGGACTACATTCAGGCTAGTAGCCAATAACTTTGATGTAGGAATTTGATCTGAGCATGCGTGGCACTTGGTCCGATCAAAATTCTCTACACATGATCGGAGTATGTCCGATCGAACCAGTTGGTCGGGAAATATTTCCAACATGTTGGAAAATTGGGTCCGACGGATATTCCGACGGAATCAGTCCGATGCATACCACACACAGTCGGATTATCCGACGACACGGTCCGATAGGACACATAAGGGGGGACACACAAAGGAGTCCCCTGAAAGCAGACAGACTTGATCTTGTTCATTTTTCCTGTAACTTTTGTCCTTCTATTTCACCATTTTTGTTTACTGCCTTATATTACTGTGACTTTTTGTTTTTTTTCTTTTAAGCAAGCTCACAGTAAAAGTTACTTTCTGATTTCACCATAACCTGTGTCCTTTACTGTGGTATTTACACTACACTACTGCCAGGTGTGCCAGTGGGGTTGAGTCTGTCCTTGTGGTTGAAGAAGCAGAGAATATTTAAGCGGCTCCTGCAGGTGGTAGCGCTACACATATGTGAATTTGAATTGTATATTTGTCTGAAATACTTCAAGTTCACATCAGAGTTATTGATGATAAAGACCAAGAACAACCAAATTAGGCCTTTTACACACGGGATTAAAAAACTTCACTTTTTTGCTGATCTGGATATAGATGCATTGTTGTCTATGGAACTACATATACATGCAGCTGCATAAAGATCTGTAACAAAGAGAGTACAGTGTCGTAAAATGAAAATAAAAAATTTTACACTTAAAGCGGGATTCCACCCTAAAGTGGAACCTCCGCTAATCGGATCCCTCCCCCCCTCCGGTGTCACAATTGACACCTTTCAGGGGGGAGGGGGGTGGAGATACCTGTCAAAGACAGGTATTTTCACCCACTTCCGGGCATAGACTCCCGTGGGAGTCTACGCCATTTCCTGCCCTGCCGCGCTGTCTGCTGGGACACACACGGGTCCCAGTGACAGCGCAGAGATTTCCTATTGCGCAGCGCGGCTCGCGCATGCGCAGTAGGGAACCGGGAAGTGAAGCCGATTCGCTTCACTTCCTGATTCCCTCACCTAGAATGGCGGCGGTAGCAGCCGAGAGCCGAGCGATCGATCGGCCTCGGCTGCCGGCATCACTGGAACCCGGGACAGGTGAGTGTCCATTTATTAAAAGTCAGCAGCTGTAGTATTTATAGCTGCTGGCTTTTAATATTTTTTTTTTGGGTGGAATCGCTCTTTAAGTATAGTATATTAAACATGTTTATGCACATATACAAATGCTTACGCACCTTCAGAGTATATGCGTATATTGCAATACTGGCAACGAAAAATTATTGTTTGCTTGTATATGCTTATCCCTTATGCTATTGTATGCATTGTGACAGTATGAAATGCTGTCACTGTGAAATTGGTCTTCTAAAGGACACAGGGTGTGCACATTGGCTCAATGCAGGACTACAAAGCATAGATGTTGATTGGAAAAATGTGGCTTTGCAGTGTTCTCCAGGTTTTGGTATACTTGGATGCGGCTCTGTAGTTTGGAAATTCCATTGTGTCTTGGGTGGGATGGAAGCTCAAACCCAGTGTCCAGGTTTTGTGAAGGACTAGTAGGGTGTGTGCTCAGGTGCACACAGCCCTTATAGAGAACGTTTAGGAGGTCCAGTTGGAGAATGCTCCACCCAAGAGAGATGGGAGGTCTCCAGGAGTCAGAGGCTGCATGGGACAACCAGAGCATGTATGTCTGCAAGAGATAGGTAATGGCCTGATGATTAAGGCCAGATCAGAGCTGTGAGGGCTAGAGTGAAGTCGTCTGCACTGAATAACCTATGGTCTATGTGACCAGCATAAGGACCAGAGGTACTGTGACTAAACCTGAGTGAGAGCTTAAAGCAGAGTTCCACTCAAAAGTGGAACTTCCACTTATCCGTCACCCCCCCCCCCCCCCCCCACTCCGGTGCCACATTTGGCACCCTTTAGGGGGAGGGGGGAACAGGTACCTGTTTTTCCCAATGCCCGTCTCAGAAGTTCAGCCTCCTCCTCCTTCCTCTGCCACCGGACCAATTAGAAAGTGCAGCTCGCTTCATGCTTGCGCAGTAGGGAAGAATTTGTAGCTGCTGAATTTTTTGTGTGGGGGACTGGACCTCCTCTTTAAACCCCTTCCCGCCGAGCGTATGCAGATGTGCGTACTCGGCTTCCGGGGGTTATACCGGGATAATGCCCGCACCTGCAGGCATCATCCCGGTACTGTTTTGCACAGCGGGCGATTGGCTTTCCAGCCATAACAACCGATGCGGCTAAAAGCCACTCGGCTGTTATGCCGGAGGAGCGGGAGGGAACGACCCCCCTCCCGCCGCTCTTACCGGTGTTCCTGCTCAATCTGGAGCACCAATGCACAATCCGATGCCTCCGGCTGCTGGGCAGGGACTGGAATGAAGCCGTAAACGGCTTCATTCCAGTCTTCTAATAGTAAACACGGAAGTGACGTCATGACGTCACTTCCCATTTACTTGGCTGCCAATGGCGCCAGATTTAAAAATATATACAGTATTCAGAGTCGCTGAAAACGGCGATCTGAATACTTTGAAGTGTAAAGAGTAACATTTTTAGGTACCGTAGTTTGTCGTCATTCCACGAGTGCGTGCAATTATAAAGCGTGACATGTTTGGTGTCTATTTACTCGGCGTAACATTATCTTTCACATTATGCAAAAAAATTGGGCTAATTTTACTGTTTCATTTTTTTTTTTATTCATGAAAGTGTCCCTTTTCCCAAAAAGTTGCGTTTAAAACACCGCTGCACAAATACTGTGTGACATAAAATATTGCAACAATCGCCGTTTTATTCTCTAGAGTCTCTGCTAAAAAAATATATATGTTTGGGGGTTCCAAGTAATTTTCTAGCAAAAAATATGTATTTTAACTTGTAAACACCAAATGTCAAAAATAGGCTTAGTCATGAAAGGGTTAAAAAAGAAGTATGTTTTATTTTTTTTTGTAGATTCATAGGTGGATGCAGCATCAGACCAAAGCTGCATCTGTCCCCTGCCGCCTCTTCACTGAGAACCGAGCCCCCAAACATCGCCGATGCCTTAGTTCCTCACCTCCCCGAGCGGAGAGCTGCTGCCTGTCAATCAACAGCTCTCCTGCTCTGCTCTGCCATGCTCACTGGAGTGCAGAGCTGTGGAGGGACAGGGAGCATCTGTCTCAGCAGCTCATTGAGAGAGGCTGAGACTGCCATCAGTCCAGGAACCCGGTGGATCCAGACTTCTTAAGTCGGGATGATGTGGTGCCTGGACTGATTCCAGTGACGTCAGCGGAGAGCAGGCTTCAGACCGCTCTTCGCTGAAAACGGGTCACAGGAGTGCAAAACAAATTACACTCCTGTGACCCAAAGGAGAAGCCCAGCCTTAAAAGCTCAGGCTGGACTTCTCCTTTAAGAGCCAGGTATGCAAGCATTTATTTGTATTTAGTGGAGAAGAACCCCAGTGTGGGAAATCCTTTATATGTTTTGGACTTTCTGTTTTCCTTTTTATTAAAAATGGGCTGCCATGCCCAAAAACTGAAGTGCTGACTGACGTGAATCACTTGAAAATGCATCTACCACCACGGTTGGTGCTCAAAATTTTTGGGGGGGCGCAAACTGAAAAATTCTGAAAAAAACCCCACCAATTGCAGCCTCACTGTGCCATCAATCGCAGCCACTGTGCCATCAATCGCAGCCACTGTGCTATCAAACGCAGCCACTGTGCCCATCAATTGCCACCACTGTGCCATCAAACGCAGCCACTGTACCATCAAACACAGCCACTGTGCAATCAATTGCTGCCACTGTGCCATCAAACGCAGCCAGTGTGCCACCAAATGCAGCCACTGTGCCCATCAAACACAGCCACTGTGCCATATCAAACTCTCCCACTGTGACCCATCAAACTCTCCCACTGTGCCCCATCAAATGCAGGCTCACTGTGCCCCATCAAATGCAGCCTCACTGTGCCCCCTCAAATGCAGCCTCACTGTGCCCCATCAAATGCAGGCTCACTGTGCCCCATCAAATGCAGCCTCACTGTGCCCCCTCAAATGCAGCCTCACTGTGCCCCATCAAATGCAGCCTCACTGTGCCCCATCAAATGCAGCCTCACTGTGCCCCATCAAATGCAGCCTCACTGTGCCCCCTCAAATGCAGCCTCACTGTGCCCCCTCAAATGCAGCCCCACTGTGCCCCATCAAATGCAGCCCCACTGTGCCGCATCAAACGCAGCCTCTGTGCCATATCAAATGCTGCCAGTGTGCCCCCTGTCTACCGTCTATACTTTCCCTGTCTCTGTGGCGGTGGAAGAGCTCCTCAATGTCTTCTCCCATCCTCTGCTATGATTGGACGCCTGATAGGCATCCAATCACAGCACCTGTTGTTTCAGCCAATCAGGTGACGGGTAACAGATCCGGGCACCTGATTGGCGGAGTGGCGGTTTAGTATTACGAAAGCAAATATTAATTTGCTTTTCTAACACAGCTGAGTGACCTTTTTTGATGCCTATTAGAGCCCATGGCTCTAATCAGGTGCTTCACAAAAAAACACTGCGGCTGCAATTCAGGCGCCCGGTGCAATAAAAGGGGCTGGGCAACTGAGTAGGGGATGGCAGCGGCGGTCATAGATAGATTCATGCATTGCATGAATTGCATGAATTTATCTATTGGTGCTAGAGGGGGTGGAAGGACGCACTGCCACTGTCTACCACTAGAGCTAAGGGTCCCCCATGTTACAGTGTGTTCACACAAGGTCTTTACAGAACATTTCGGTATCTTTTTGTCAACAAGATCCTGAGTATTAGCATCAGTACATTCTTACATCCGTGTGCAATTGGCCTACAGCTATATTGACCTAGAACAACTGAGCAGAAAACCAACCCTGCCTATGATTTAAAATGCATTGTTAGTAAGACGAAAACAACTCTTTTTAGGTATTGTATGCATTGTGAGAGCTGTATACTTCTGTTTACATACATTATGTAAAAGAGAAGCAGTCTTATCCTGCTGTACGTCACAACATACGCATTCTTCGCATAGCAGTTCATTCAGTTTTCTTTTTTAAAGCCAAGCTTTGCTATGCTTCCCACACCTCCCAAGTTTATTTAGTAAACCTTTGCAAAGAACATTAATGATGTTTAAAGCCCAGTTACCTGTAACGACCAAGAGCATTTCACTTCACTTTACTGTAACAGGCTAGTAAAGAAACATTTTGATTGGTTCCTCCGGATTACCTGCACTGCAGATAGCAGAACCTTCAATATGACCTACTCCATAAGGTACAAAAATTTCGCTCCTGAGTTTAACTTAAAGAGGAAGTAAACCCTGATGAGTTTACTTCCTCTTTCATTCCCCGCAAAGGTAAAGCATAATGGACTACTATGCATCGCCTAGTAGTCCATTATGTGTCACTTACCTGACACAGGAGCCAGGTCCCCTGTAGTCCGGTGCATCCATCTTCTCGGTGGGTCTCGCTGCTCCGCCGCTGTCATTTGGCGAAGCCGCGATGACGTCACTCCCGCGCATGCGCATGGGAGCCGCCACGCGCGGCATCTTCGTCGTTGGCGGTGCCGCGCTCAGTGCGCCTGCGCGCCGCTGTCTATGGCGCATGCGCCGTAGACAGCGGTGTCTGTCTTTTGGCAAATATCTCCTAAACCGTGTAGGTTTAGGAGATATTTCTTGGACCTACAGGTAAACCTTAATCTAGGGTTTACAACCACTTTAAAAGTGTTCAATGATCACACCATACATTTTTATTTTATTTTTTATTCAGCATTGTAATACTATTACAAACAATATTTAGATTTGGCAATAGCTCACAATCTAAAGGAAAAATCTTCTTTCTTGTAGTGAGTTTTGCCTGTCTGCTGGCCATCTCTTTCTGCAACTCCCTGGATTCCCTGCATGTTTTGCAGTTTCTCCTGCTGTTTACTTTACATTTCTAAGGACTACATATCCCATGGTACCTTGCTGCCTGCAAGCGTCGATTCCTGTACTGACTACGCCTCCTGAAAATCCTCCTCTCTGCACCTCTGTAGCTCAGTGAACAGGCTCTGTGAATTGTTTGACACAGCAGTGCCTACTCACAGGGCATAGTGATTATGGGTCACAGACTTCAAGGAAGTAAATGTGTGGGGATCTTCACAACGTTTACAAACTTCAAGATCATTCAGATTAATAGGGTAGGCTAGGAGTAATTGAATTGCAATGTTGAAATGAATATATGATTTCAAATTTTGACCATCGATACACTTTAGACCCCATTCACACTTGTGCGACCTAGGTGAGACTTTGACCCGACTTGATACAATGCCTATGTAATCTTGAGGTCCATGGACCTCAAGTTGCATCTAAGCGGGACCAAAGTAGGGGAGGAACTACTTTGAAGTTACACAGATATGAATGGTACTCATTTGAAATCATGGGGTATGACTTGTCATGCGACTTTGCAGTCCCAAATCGCCGGGCAGGCCGCACGCGTTTGAATGGCACCTTGACGAACTCTTGCAGAGGCCATTTAAAGTGTATCAAAGGCCAAGAATATTTTGTTTTGGATAAATAAGGGAAGGGTTGTCAACCCTGTCAGGTACTTTTTGCTGTCTGTGTCCCCACTCTTTATTTTTCATAGTGACTATTGTTATCATAACAAAAAGTAAGGCAAAAAATTCAAAATGTGAATTGCCATTGGAAAAGAAATGCTTCTTGCTGAAGTAACAAATGTCTAAAACTAACCAAACATTGTGGGCTAAATGAGAGAGAAACAACTGATACCCCTATCCAAACTATACGGCATGAATGGAGTGTCTCCACTGCCAACTATTGTATTGTTATGACTGCCTGAATATAATAACACCAAGTCACCAGGACCAACGGAGAAGGCGAATCTCCCTACTAGGGGCACAGACAGCAAAAAACTGACAGGTGTATACTTTTGGTAATATACACGCACATGAACTTTAATGGCATCAAAGTCTTATGCCCCGTACACACGGTCGGATTTCCCGAAGGAAAATGTTCGATGGGAGCTTTTTGTTGGAAATTCCAACCGTGTGTAGGCTCCATCGGACATTTTCCATCGGAATTTCCAACACACAAAATTTGAGATCTGGATCTCAAATTTTCCGATAACAAGAACCCGAGAACATCACGGATCACGGTAAACGGCCACTGATAGTGTCCGTTTACCACGTTATCGCACCGTCAAATGACACATGTAAACAAACCGGCGTGTTATTTCGTTTTCTCTTTCCCCTCTCCGTCCAGTGTGAGCAGAGAGGGGAGAGAACGATGCCCACAGCGCTGCTCTGTGACACAGAGCCACATCCATCCATCCATGCTCAGCCATCCCTCCATGCTCAGCCATATACTGTAATACCCTGCAATAATCTGTCGTACCCTGCAATAATCTGTCGTACCCTGCAATACTCTGCCATACCCTGCCATACCCTGCCATACTCTGCCATACTCTGCCATACTCTGCAATACTCTGCAATACTCTGCCATTCCCTGCAATACCCTGCAATACCCTGCAATACTCTGCAATACTCTGCAATACTCTGCAATACTCTGCAATACTCTGCCATACCCTGCCATACCCTGCAATTCTCTGTCATACCCTGCCATACTCTGCAATACCCAGCCATACCCAGCCATGCTCTGCAATACCCAGCCATACTCTGCAATACCCAGCCATACTCTGCAATACCCAGCCATACTCTGCAATACCCAGCCATATTCTGCAATACTCTGTGATACCCAGCCATACTCTGCCATACCCAGCCATACCCAGTCATACTTGGCAATACCCAGCCATACCCGGCCATGCTCAGCCATACTCGGCCATGCTCAGTCATACTCGGCTGTACTCGGCCTCTGTATGTGGCCAGGCTGTGAAAGTCTCACACATGTGGTATCACCGTACTCAGGAGGAGTAGGAGAATATATTTTGGGGTGTAATTTTTGGTACGTACATGCTATGTGTTAGAAATATTGTATAAATGGACAACTTTGTGTTAAAAAAAAATGCGTTTAAACCACTTCCCGCCTGCCGGCCGTCATATGATGTCCTTGACTTTGTGCGGGGATATCTGAATGATACCTGCAGCTACAGGCATCATTCAGATATCAGCTTTTTCAGCCGGTGATTCCCTACTCCATAAGAATGATCATAGTGGCTGTTCCACTGCTTGATCGTTCTTACGGGAGGCAAGAGTGGACGCCCACCGCCCTCCAGTGCTTCTACCGACTCACTGCTATGATCGAAGCCAGGATCGTTTTTTTTGTTTTTATTTCAGGCTTTCCAGCCTAGAGGTGAGATGCGGGGTCTTATTGACCCCAGATCTCACTGTAAAGAGGACTGATCATGCCATATTCCTATTACAAGGGTTGTTTAAATTCCTTGTAATAGGAATAAAAGTGATCAAAAAATGTATTTTTGGGAAAAAAAATTCAAACTAAAATAAATAAAGTAAAAGGAACAATACAATTATTTTTATTTATTTTTTAAATAGCCCCTGTCCACGTGTGCTCGCATGCAGAAGCAAACGTATATGTAAGTCCCGCCCACATATGAAAATTGTGTTCAAACCACACATGTGAGTTATCTCTGCGAACGTTAGAATGAGAGCAATCATTTTGGCCCTAGACCTCCTCTGTAACTCAAAACAGTAAAAAAAATTGAAAGTGTCGCCTATGGGGATTTTTAAGTAGCAAAGTTTGGCGCCATTCCACGAGCGTGTGAAATTTTCAAGGGTAACATGTTGGGTATCTATTTACTCGGCGTAACTTCATCTTTCACATTATGCAAAAACTTTGGGCTAACTTTACTGTTTTTTTTTTTTTTTAAGCACAAAACTGTTTTTTTTCCAAACAAAACGCGTCGAAAAATTGCTGCTCAAATACCGTGCAGGATAAAATGTTGCAATGACCGCCATTGTATTCTCTAGGGTCTTCGTTAAAAAAATATGTATAATGTTTTGGAGTTCTATGTAATTTTCTAGCAAATAAATGATGATTTTTACATGTAGGAGAGAGATGTCAGAATTGTCCTGGGTGCTCCAGAACGCCTGAAGATGCTCCCTGCATGTTGGGCCTCTGTATGTGGCCACACTGTGTAAAAGTCTCACACATGTGGTATCGTCATACTCGGGAGTAATAGCAGAATGTATTTTGGGGTGTAATTTGTGATATGCATATGCTGTGTGTGAGAAATAACCTGCTAATATGACAATTTTGTGAAAAAAAAAAATCTTGATTTTGCAAAAAATGACAACTGCAAAAAACTCATCATGCATCTTTCTAAATACCTTGGAATGTCTTCTTTCAAAAAAGGGGTCATTTGGAGGGTATTTGTACTTTTCTGGCATGTTAGGGTCTCAAGAAATGAGATAGGCCGTCAGTACTTTTTCTTTTTCAGAGATTGGCACCATAGCTTGTGGACTCTATAACTTTCACACAGACCAAATAACATACACCAATTTGTACTATTTTTACCAAAGATATGTAGTGGTATAAATTTTGGCCAAAATGTATGAAGAAAAATTACTATTTTGCTAAATTTTATAACAGAAACAAAGAAAATTTCATTTTTTGCAAAAAATAAAAACCCAGTGGTGATTAAATACCACCAAAAGAAAGCTCTATTTGTGTAAAAAAAAAAAGGACAGAAATTTCATATAGGTACAGTGTTGTATGACTGAGTAATAATCATTCAAAAAGTGAAAACACTGAAAGCTGAAAATTGGTCTGGTTAGGAAGGGGGTTTAAGTGCCCAGTAGTCAAGTGGTTAAGGTATCAGCATACCAAGACATTTTGGACAATTTCATGCTCCCAACTTTGTGGGAACAGTTTGGGGGTGGCCCCTTCCTGTTCCAACATGACTGCGCACCAGTGCACAAAGCAAGGTCCATAAAGAAATGGATGAGCGAGTTTGGGGTGGAGGAACTTGACTGGCATGCAGCAGAGTGCTGACCTCAACCTGATAGAACACCTTTGGAATGAATTAGAGCAGAGGCTACGACTCAGGCCTTCTCATCCAACATCAGTACTTGACCTCACAATTGCGCTTCTGGAAGAATGGTCAAACATTCTCATAGACACACTCCTAAACCTTGTGGACAGCCTTCCCAGATGAATTGAAGCTGTAATACTGTAGCTGCAAAGGTTGGGCCAACTTAACCACATGCCGACCAGGCGGCGCAGTTGTACTGCGGCAGAATGACTCGGCTGGGCGAATCGACGTTATGTAATGTCGCTTCGCCCTGTGGCCACTAGGGGGCTCGTGCGCCCCCCTGCTCGCCCCCCCCCCCCCCCCCAGCTGATGCGAGTGCCCGGCAGTCTCGATCGCCGTCAGGCTCCCGTGATCGCCGCTGAATCACGGAGAACCCGGAAATGTGTGTGTAAACATAATTTCCGTTTTTTTGAGGGTTTCGATTCCTCTGCACAGTCATATCCCCCCTCCAGTTAGAACACAAACTAGGACACACTTAATCCCTTCACTGCCAGCGACATTTTTATAGCAATCAATGTATTTTTAATCGTATTGCTTGCTGTATTAATGTCAGTGGTCCCAAAAATGTATCAAAATTGTCCGACGTGTCCGCCATAATGTCGCAGTCACAATAAAAATCGCTGATTGCCGCCATTACTAGTAAAAAAAAATAATAATAAAAATGCTATAAATCTATCCCCCATTTTGTAGACGCTATAACTTTTGCGCAAACCAATCAATATACGCTTATTGCGATTTTTATTTTTACCAGAAATATGTAGAAGAATACATATCGGCCTAAACTGAGGAAAAAAACGTTTTTTTGTTGATAGCGCAAAAAAACAAAATGCAGAGGTGATAAATAAACACCAAAAGAAAGCTTGTCCGTGCAATTGTCAGTTAAAGCGACGCAGTGCCGAATTGCAAAAAGTGCTCTGGTCAGGAAGGGGGGTAGAATCTTCCGGGGCTGAAGCAGTTAATATTGAACCCTACGGACTAAGCCCTTGTACACACGGTCGGAGATTCCGACAATCAAATCCGTCGGATTTTGTCCGACGGATCTTGTCCGAAACTGTTGCATACACACGGTCGGACAAAGTTGTCGGAAAATACGATCTTTCAGAACGTGATGACGTAATTTCGTTACGATGGGACTACGTTCAGGCTAGTAGCCAATAGCTTTGATGTAGGAATTTGATCTGAGCATGCGTGGCACTTTGTCCGATCAGAATTATCTACACATGATCGGAGTATGTCCAACCATGTGTACAAGGGCTTAGACTGGGATGCCATTAAAGTTTATGTGTGTGTAAAGGCAGGCGTCCCGATACTTTTGCTAATATAGTGTATATATTTACTGAAGAGTGAGCTACTCTTGTAGTCTGAATCCAAGGAGCAGATTACTACATCGTGCAGGCTCTATACTTGCTGCAAACATATATAACGAATCAAAGGATGTGTAGTCCATAAATCTTTAAAATCGCAGTTTTACTTGTAAATCTAAGCCTAGGTATACAAAACATATTTTCCTGGTAAGCAACAGTTTTTAATGAACCTAGTTCTTTTAATTAAACTAAATGAAATGCATATACAGTGTGTATGTGTATATGTATATGTATATATATATATATATATATATATATATATATATATATATATATATATATATATACAAAAAATCTAATAAAATATATATGTATAGAACATATCTAATTTAAAAAAATAAAAAAAAATAAATAAAAAAAAAAATATATATATATATACACACACACATATACAAAGTATATTATCAACAACAAACAGGTGGACCGCACTGCTTTATCTCACCACTCTGGTGCCATCAATCAGGATTTAGTCCAGGATGCCAAATATATAGCAAACAATAATAACAATGTTTCAGCACAATGTTGGCATTGTTTGATTATACATATATATATATACAGTATACTCCATGCAGACATTATCATATGACATAATAGCCTCTTCTGTCACCCTCCTGAAACACAAGCTGAGAAGGTCACCTGATCTGTGCTAATATTACATTTACTGCTATCACTTTAGGTGGTTTTCCAGAACCCAGCTGTAGTTAGTAAAGCGGAGATGAGTGCAGAACATGCTCCTTACCACACACAAGGGCCAGCAGCAGCAGGTGCTCGGTGACATTCAGGGCGTCCATCAATGTGTGCCCAACCAGCATACATGGGGTATGAAGGGCAGGCAGGCACAGAGCTCCTGCCACACCAGGACTGTACACTTCAGAAGGTCTGTTGCCTTGTTCATGCAGATCTAGAAGGAGACACACTGCCTGTGTATGGGACCAGGGAGGTGACTAGCTCAGCACACAGCTAGTTCAGTCCCAGGGACATGCTCCTCCTCTGTCACTGAAAGCCCTTCCCAAGCTATTCCCAAAACAATCACACCATGCTGTGCCCTATACCACTCATGCTGTGCCCTGTAACACTCAGACTGTGCCCTATACCACTAATGCTGTGCCCTATACCACTAATGCTGTGCCCTATACCACTCATGCTGTGCACTATACCACTCAGGCTGTGCCCTACACCACTCATGCTGTGCACTATACCATTCATGCTGTGCACTGTAACACTCATGTTGTGCCCTATACCACTCATGCTGTGCTCCATACAAATTCTGTGCCCTCTACCACTCATGCTGTGCTCCATACCACTCATGCTGTGCCCTCTACCACTCATGCTGTGCCCTCTACCACTCATGCTGTGCACTATACTACTCATGCTGTGCACTATACCATTCATGCTGTGCACTGTACCACTCATGCTGTGCCCTATACCACTCATGCTGTGCCCTATACCACTCATGCTGTGCCCTATACCACTCATGCTGTGCCCTATACCACTCATGCTGTGCTCTATACCACTCATGCTGTGCTCTATACCACTCATGCTGTGTCCTGTACCACTCATGCTGTGCCCTCTACCACTCATGCTGTGCCCTCTACCACTCATGCTGTGCCCTCTACCACTCATGCTGTGGCTCTACCACTCATGCTGTACCCTGTACCACTCATGCTGTGCGCTCTACCACATATGCTGTGCCCTATACCACTCATGCTGTGCCCTATACCACTCATGCTGTGCCCTATACCAATCATGCTGTGCTCTATACCACTCATGCTGTGCTCTATACCACTCATGCTGTGCTCTATACCACTCATGCTGTGTCCTGTACCACTCATGCTGTGCCCTCTACCACTCATGCTGTGCCCTCTACCACTCATGCTGTGCCCTCTACCACTCATGCTGTGGCTCTACCACTCATGCTGTACCCTGTACCACTCATGCTGTGCGCTCTACCACATATGCTGTGCCCTATACCACTCATGCTGTGCCCTATACCACTCATGCTGTGCCCTATACCACTCATGCTGTGCTCTATACCACTCATGCTGTGCTCTATACCACTCATGCTGTGTCCTGTACCACTCATGCTGTGCCCTCTATCACTCATGCTGTGCCCTCTACCACTCATGCTGTGCCCTCTACCACTCATGCTGTGCTCCATACCACTCATGCTGTGCTCCATACCACTCATGCTGTGCCCTATACCATTCAAGCTGTGCCCTATACCACTCATGCTGTGCCCTATACCACTCATGCTGTGCCTAAACTACTCATGCTGTGCACTTAACTACTCATGTTGTGCCCTATACCACTCATGATGTGCCCTCTACCACTCATGCGGTGCCCTGTACCACTCATGCGGTGCCCTATACCACTCATGCTGTGCTCCATACCACTCATGCTGTGCCCTATACCACTCATGCTGTGCTCCATACCACTCATGCTGTGCTCCATACCACTCATGCTGCACACTATACCACTCAAGCTGTGCCCTATACCACTCATGCTTTGCCCTATACCACTCAAGCTGTACCCTCTACCACTCATGCTGGGCCCTCTACCACTCATGCTGTGCCCTATACCACTCATGCTGTGCACTATACGACTCAAGCTGTGCCCTATACCACTCATGCTGTGCCCTATACCACTCACGCTGTGCCCTATACCACTCACGCTGTGCCCTATACCACTCACGCTGTGCCCTATACCATTCACGCTGTGCCCTATACCACTCAATCTGTGCCCTATATCACTCATGCTGTGCCCTACACCACTCATGCTGTGCCCTATACCACTCACACCGCCTCAAGGATTGCCATGTCTTATGACTTAAGCCCCATACACACTATTAGATTTTCTGCAGATTTTTGTTTTCAGATTTACCAAAACCATATAATATGAGGTAAAACCTTAGGAGTTTCAATTTGTATGCAATCAGGCAGGCCCTTGCACTACATGGTTTTGGTAAATCTGAAGAAAAAATCAGGCTTCGTTCACATTAGTGGCCAGGGGGTGGTAAAACCAGGTGGTTCAGCTGAAGTTTTATCACTTCTCTGACCATCCCTCCTGAACACTGACCCTCCTGCACACATGCTGCAGTTACGGCATAAACTAAAGAAGATTACTGCCACTGAACGTGGCCAATGCAATTCTATGGGGCTATCACAACGATCCGGTGACCAGGACAGTACTAAACAATATGTAATTCCCACCATCATTATTTATTACTGTGTGACCTCTGTGATTGATCACAGAGATCACATAGAACAGGGCCATTCAGAGCAGCCCTGTACCATGTGACAGCTGTGGCCAATCACAGCTATCACAGTATTTCTCAGTGGCTGCAGGAATGCAGCTGGAGAAAGTGAGAAATGATTGCTTTTACAGCCATTATGGCCAGCTCACAACTTGAAGCATCACAGAGAGGACGAGAGCAATGAAAGCCTGTCAGAGCAAAGAATAAAGCAATTACTGCAGCTTATTCCTCTCCCCTAGACTTAAATTGGCCATAATTTGACCAGGGAGTATTGGGTGCCCCCACAACCTTTGCTTGTTCCAGCACCTCCTCTCATCCGCCAAACTTTTAAGCGACTTCTCTTTTTTGCCCACCTCTTAAGGAAAAAACTTGTTCCCTGTCTATCTGTGGTTTCAGTGCTTTCTGAGTGACTGACCCAGAACACATATGAAAATTAGGAAGTCACAGTGAAGTCAGAACTGTTCATATTCATCCAAAATGGACCATGCAATAAAATACATACCTGGAATTCGGCTTTAAAAAAATGTTAAAGTAAAAAAAGTTTCTATTTAACCTCTATTTATCAGCAGAGTTTTTCCTATTTTTTTTAATCTTATGCAATATTTACAAAAGAGTTTTGGGGTATTTATTACTTTTTAACCACTTGCCAACAGTAGAACTTAAATATAAGGTGGAAAAATGGAGCCGCTCTGCCAGATCATGTACCTAGTATGTAATCCAACACATCCAGGTCTGGGGAGCACAGGCGCATCATCGGCATCCCGCTCCCACTGTGACTATACACAGCGGGTATCATGGACTAAATGTCCGCTGGCACCCGCCGATCCTTAGGGACAGAGGGAGAATGGTGATGGTAAACAAGTCAGTCTGTCCATACAGAAGTCATGGATCCTGTGTTCCTGCAAAGCAGGGACACAGATCTATGCCTTCCCCTAGTACAAGCACTTCCCACAGTAAGAAAACATCACCTAGGCACACAGTTAACCCTTTGATCGCCCCTGATGTTAACCCCTTCCCAGCCAGTGTCATTAGTACAGTGGCGGTGCATATTTTTTAGCACTGATCACTGTAATAGTGTCACTGGTCCCCAAAACGTGTCAGTTAGTGTTCGATTTGTCTGCCGCAATATCGCAGTCCTGCTATAAGTCGCCGATCACTGCCATTACTAGTAAAAAATAAATAAGTAAATAAAAATATTCCAGTTTGTAGACACTATAACTTTTGTGGAATTCAATCAATAGACGCTGATTGGGATTTTTCTACCCAAAATATGTAGCAGAATACATGCTTGCCTAAATTAATAAAGAAATTCGATTTTTTAAAGTTTTATATTGGCTGTGTTTAAGAGTAAAAAGTTAAAAATATTGTTTATTTTTTTTTAAATATGTAGAAGAATACGTATCAGCCTAAACTGAGGAACAAAATGTTTATATATATATATATATATATATATATATATATATATATATATATATATATATATATATATATATATATATATATATATATATATATATATATATATATATATTTTAATAATAATTTTTTTTTTTTTTTTTTTTTTTAGTATAGCAAAAAGTAAAAAATATTGCGTTTTTTGTTTTTTTTGTTTAGAGTGTTAAAAACTGCAGCGGTGATCAAATGCCACCAAAAGAAAGCTCTATTATTTGGGTATAGCATCGCAAAGACGACAAAATTGTCAGTTAGACCTGAAACTGACCAAAAGACACACAGGATTCCTGTGCAATTCACACCTGTCACAATCTCCTGCTGTGCATGCTGGATGCGGTGAAATCCACATCCAATTCGCAATAGTGTGAACCCAGCCATAAAGTAACATAGTGCTGTATCATAAAAATTAACTGGTCATGAAGCCGGGTAAATTTTACGGAGGCATAGGCTTGTACAGGGGGTGTGCCTGGGCACATCCTAATAATTATGTGCTGTTCTGATTCCCCTATTGCCCGGGCTTCCCTACGCGTTGCCCCCCTGTCCTACAGGGTTGCTGGCTTCCCTCTTCTCCTCTACCCCTAGCTGCTGCGGGGGAAATTTCAGGATGGGGAGAGGGGGAAGGGGCTAGTAAATATGTAATTTACCAGCCCCTTCCTTTTCTAAATGAACACAGTGGTCACTCACTGTGTTCATTCATAGCTGAAGCAAAGTAAACTGTGTCATCGCCGTCACAGTGCATCATAATACAATACAGCTGTTTTCAATAGTATTTCTTTTGTTAAACAATTGTCAAAACGGGGGAACTTTTCAGGAGTTTTGAAACAATACTTAAAGGGTCAGTAAAAAAATAAAATACACTTGCTTTGATATAGTGTATCCTATCCTTAAGATGATGGTCCATGTACGACCAAAAATTGTAATGCTCATAAATGCCTTCTTGTATATCTTTGTAAGTGAGTCATTTGATCATTCTCAAGTTCTTTTGGGAGCGAAGCAGATTTGTAACATGCAACACGCCATGAACACGTCACTGCAGTATGTTGCGCCTTTGTGCTGGCCAGCATAAACTTGATTGGTGCTCTGTACATTCACTTGACTGTTCAATTAAAAGAAAAAGATCTAAAGTAACATTATTGTACATTCTCAAGAAACTGCAGGCTTTAATATATGTGTAGCCATGGTGTCGAAGCTAGTAACAAACAATCCGCCAAATCACCCCAGTGAAATAGATAAGAACTACAAATTAGTTCTTGGTTATCTGCTGCTATTTCTAATTAAAAAGTATATATGTGCATGCACATTAGAAGTAAACACTCTCTGAGATACGTTCAGCTCGGCTACTTCTAATAATCCGATTTATTCGTGGGCGGTGTTAATATTTTATACAGAAAGATACGTCATTACTATGTCAGTCTAATTGGTATATCTTATTGGTTACAATACAAGAGAAATGAAGAAACTTGATGCTTGAAGTTTGGTTGAAGCTGGTTTTCTTATCTCAAATGAATTCTTCTAACGCGGGGGATGTAGGGGGTAGACGCCATCTTACCTCCGAACAGAGAGTCAATCTGTATGCTACATAATAAGTAAGGAGAGTGGGAACATGTATACACATAAGCAAATAGACATTTTCTGATTATCATTATGTACATTAGATTCCTTAACACCCACTGCCAGACTTCATACATCCTTTCCAGAGACAATGAACAGTCTTTTGCGAGTTTTGTTTTTGTTGTTTTATTGGGGGGGTACAACTTGGATAGTGATTGGACTATGGGATTGCCATAGGATAAGTCATTGCCATCATAGTTTTAGGATTTCAGTACACTTTGATAAAATTAGAGCCAGAAGATTGAATGTGAAAACTGAATTAGGTACGAAGCTCCTCCTGCATCTCCATGCAGACTGTTGCTCCTCCTTTGCGCAACCTCAGTGGACTATTACATCTAATGCCGTGTACACACGTTCGGATTTTCAGACAGAAAATGTTCGATGGGAGCTTTTTGTAGGAAATTCTGACCCTGTGTAGGCTCCATCGGAATTTCCGACACACAAAATTTGAGATCTGGATCTCAAATTTTCCGTCAACAAAATCAACAAAGTTCTATGCATGCTCGGAATCAAGCAGAAGAGCCACTCTGGCTATTGAACTTCAATTTTCTAGGCTCGTCGTACATTACCGCATTCTTGATGGTCGGAATTTCCAACAACATTGTGTGACCATGTGTATGCAAGACAAGTTTGAACCAACATCCGTTGGAAAAAATCCCATGGATTTTGTTGTTGGAATGTCCGATCATGTGTACACGGTATTTGAGTTCTCTTACCATCACCATGTGAAGGTCAGAGATATCACTTTTGACCATGTAAAAGAGATCTCTTTCACCTCCTGCCCAAAACTTATTTCCCCCTGTACAGACTTCACTCCTCCTGCACAAACTTGTGGTTACTAATTCAAAGACATGTCGCATCCTCTTCTTTTAAGTGATAGGGGCCCACTCTGAATAAACCCCTAGACAGGCTCTGGTTGCTCGCTGCTACAACGCTTGAGGCCTGCAGTACCTCTCCCCTGAGGCCTAGTAGGTTAAAAGCAGTCTTTTGGATAATGACCTACTGTTCCCAGCCAGCCCAACTTGCAAATCATGTGCTAGCAGGCCACATCAACTTGACACAGATTCCCGCAGTCTCCTCTCTGATTCAGGACTTCCCATTATCCATCATGTGTTTGATGAAGACTCTGCTAATGACAGTGTAAAAGCAGAGTTTCCTCACAGACTCCTTGGCACCTCCAGACCTCCGCCGTGGTAACACTCACTGACCTTCCAACAGCGCTGAGTCCTTGATGAGGAAATTTGTCTGTGCTGGATAACCTAGTAAAACCTAATAAAAATAAACCTTACTAGCACATAACTATTGGTAGAGGGTGCTACATGCACATGTAGTGATGTAGTTGCCACTAGTAGGTTGGAAAGGGTAAAACTTGGACAGGAGTTTTGTATAAAAGTACAAAAATAGAATATATACACTCTGA
This sequence comes from Lithobates pipiens, assembly GCF_037356315.1. Lineage (NCBI taxonomy): Eukaryota > Metazoa > Chordata > Amphibia > Anura > Ranidae > Lithobates > Lithobates pipiens. Next base: position 251,277,756 of record NW_027507718.1, on the reverse strand, counting down.
TCATATATTTACATTGTATACACATCCTAACTACAGGTCCCTTCAGCTAAATACATACAAGTGAAAGCAGAGTATTTCTCCCTTGGGAGGAATACTCTGCCTATCACAGGTCTTGATCTGTTCCCACGATGGGGGTGGAAAGCCATCACATCCCTGGCATTCCTAAAAGAAGACATAAACGACATGCAATCTATCAATACAACTATCTCTATAAACTTTACAAAAGGTGAAATTTTTCCCTGTTTCTCTGTCACTCCCTCAGGAGGGATCTAAGGGAACTTCCTGGTGAGCACAGTCCAAACATACACGCCAGTGGACAAATAAAACCTTCTAATTGCTCCGGGGTGGAGGGGCCCCTCTCAAAAGTTAGGTAGCAAAAGGTTTGGCAGGGACAGTGCACCCTAGTGCCCATGATACACTTGTCCTCCCATCAGGCACCCTAGGTGGTGGACAACGGCTGTCCCTGCAATAGATTTGTCATTAGAATAAACCACGCAGGCCCTGCCCTGTCCTTGCAGTCCTTGTGGCCTCTTTTATGTGAGATGCGCAGCATAGCAGACCTGCCAATAATCCACAAAGACCTTTACAACCAGGACTCGCTCTTTGTGGATTGCACAGCCCAACCTCCATTCCTGCTGAATGTCTTTGAACCGGGTTCAGGCATCACGCTCTGGCACCCGGAATGGCTTGTGTACATCATGCAAAAAGTCCCAAACCAGGTCGTCCTCCCACTGTCCCCGTGAGTCTTCAATGACATCCATGGTTTGGGATGAGACATAGGGGTAAGCTAAGCCCCACTCCAAGGCAACCCTCCTCTGTACTCCCCGCTGGAAATGTGAGAGTGGGGGTAACTCCTTAAGCTTTCCTTTTCCAGGCAGGACGCAGGCATCTGGGGCCTTGATGACCCACTGCCTGTATGTGGGTGCCCTGGTTTGGGTAGTGGATGGCTGAAAAGTCTGCTGGCTTCTACTGGGGTTCATGCTGAGGCTTTTGGTTCCTCCATTGCTTCAGATGGGGTAACAACAGATGGTGAATCTCCGGTCTCCCACTCCTCCTCACTGGAGCCCTCATCTGGGGAAGACCATGAGAACAGCTTCTCCATTAATCCGAACTGCTCTGAACTGCTCCAGCACTCTGGGCAAACCCCAGTCTATGACCAAACCCTCACTCACCTCATCCAGCTCACCTGAAGGTTTCCCCTTCTGCAGCATGGATGGGCACAACAAGGGTCTTACTTGGAACCAGTTCTTAAGGGATATCAACTGGAGGCTGCACACTGACTCCTGCAACCTCCGGGCCCCTGGCTAGGCCACAGATCTCCACAGCAGTCTTTATTTCCCAAATGTTCCGGACATTTGAGGTGGACATACCTGATCGTAACTCTCCTTTATCACTGGCAGGTGATCCTCGCCCCTCTCTGCCCCTCCGAACCTCCTGCGGTTGCAGCGTGCATAGTCCTGTGAGTGGATGTAGTATCTTGATTCCCGCTGCACCGGCCCTAAGTGAGTTAGTGGCTCACCACAGTGACTGCACCAGGCGCAGGCTTTGACTCCGATCATGGGTACATGGCACCTGGGGCACAGCATGCATAGCTGCTCCATTCCTCTGATCACCCCCAAAGCAAGTCTTCCACAGAGCTCCAATTGGATGCCAGTGTCGACTAGCACCTTGTCCTGCATCTTAGGTAATCGCTGTACAGCGTGCATCCTCCGATCACCCTCCGCCATCTTCATCCACCTCGTGTCTGGCGCGCAGCACGCTGATCTCTCTCACTGACCTCTGCTGGGGCGCAACTCCGCCCATATGCTCATTGGTTGAGCGTGTGAGGAACACACTTCAGACAGTGTGCACTGTGGTGGCACCTGGTGGCAAAAAATAGGTGGAACCTTGTGAGCTGCTATAAACTAAAACTAAACACCTAAATTATATAAATGGTGACAGCTGCTGACACTTTCCACACCTTCACACAATGTGATCAAATGAAAAACTCTATATATTATTATATATGTCTTGTGCACATGCACTGACATATATAAATGTGTCGCACTATGTATCGCACAGTAACTAACTGCGATGCAACCTTCTAATATTATAAACTTATTATGAAATTATTCCTATCCCCATAAGGTGTTAATAAATAAGGTTACGAATCCATATATGAATATACATACAAATACATGAAAATAAATTTATATTTATTTTAATTTTATTTTCATGTATTTATATGTATATTCATATATGGATTCGTAACCTTATTGATTAGCACCTTATGGGGATAGGAATATTTTCATAATAAGTTTATAATATTAGAAGGTTGCATCGCAGTTAGTTACTCTGCGATACATAGCGTGACACATTTATATATGTCAGTGCACGTGCACAAGACACCTGGTGGCAAGCACTAGTGAATTGCAGGCACTGTCCAGGTTTAGTTTTATAAACTGCGTCACAGAAGCTGGAAACTGAAAGCAGGCAAACTATACAGCTATCACCATTAACATAGTAAAGCCTGGGAACGGGGGGGGGGGGGGGGGGGGGGTTGTTGATGGGAGTGGAGGTGTGTGGGGAGTGAGAGCATGGTGCTGCTCTGCCCCTTGTTGCCCTGCCTGTTCTGATGTCCTCGTGTGGATCCTCCCAGGGTTACCTGTTGCTGCTGCCTAAAGTCCCTCAGTACACAGCGCTTGTATGGCTTTCAGGTTCTTATGCTTAGACATATATCGCTGAAACGTTTGACAGTTTAAACTGAGCTGCGGTTTGTTACCTTTAAGCCCGAGTGTTTTTTTTTTTTTTTTTTCTGCTTTCTTTTTTTCTCCTCTCTGGAGCACGGGGACTGCCGCTGTCTGTGTCAGGCTATCGGAGCAAGAGCCGAGAGTCTCGCTGGGGCTCTCGCGAGACTTCGCGCAGCTCCGGGATCTCCGTGACGCTGTGGAGTTTCTCCCCCTGCTTCTCCCCCTGCTCTGTACGAGCTTGGAGCGCGGACACGTGTGGCGTGCCCGGCACCTTAGACGCAGGCGGGTTGCCTGGCGTGCGGTGTGTAGGGGAGAGGGGACTCCTGTGTAGCGCTCCCCCCCCCCCCCTCCCTCGCTCGTTGCTCTCTGCTTCTCAACCAGACTAAGTTGTCCGAGTGATTGGTGAGATGAGAGGCAGTGGAATGAAACCTATACTGACAGCGCTGTTTGTCTGATTTTCTGGGGGAGAGAGAAAAGGTGTTGGATAACTTGGATGCCCTGCACAGACCTGTGGAACGCTATATGCTTACGGACCAGCAATTAAGATAAGTGCTCCCTTTTCCCTTCTGGTCCCTTTTGTTCCTAACTATTTTTGAAGTGAATTACTGTTTTGTTCAATATATGCTGATATACACTAATATCTTGCTATAGCACTGAATTTGTTGCTGCGGGGCCATTGCTAAGGCTGGAGGTCAGTAGCCAATCAGGATTGCCCTTTTTTTCTTTTTTTTTTGTAAATAAGGGTCATTTATACAAGGAGAGACGTTACAGTATCTCTGTCCCCTTCCCCTCCTTTTTTTTTTTTTTTTTTTTTTTTTTTGAGTTTTGTTTGTTTTTTACCTGCTGGATCAGTTGATAAGTGGAAGTTGACTACTTGCAAGGTGGGATCGTTTGTGAACATTTAACCTAAATATGTCAAGAAAAAGATCCCCTGAGGAGCAAATACCCGCAGAGGGTCAACAGATCACCCGTGCCGCCAAGGACAAAACTAATCAAATGGCGGCAGCGTCAGCAGCGGCAAAACTGGAGCGTTATGCCCACTCTGGCCCACCCTCACCCAGCAACTCAAGCACTCAGCAGGGAAATTTACTTAATAAAGATGCCAAAAACTCCTCCACTGACAGAAGGAGCCAGGGCCAGTCTCTGGCCAACCCCATCTTACCAGCTGCTAAATTAGGGGGCAATAAGGGAGGGGGGGAGGAAAATTACCAATAGCAACAATAAATTTGGAAACAACGCTAAGTAGTTCCCATGTACTGATGCCGAGTAATGTGGATGAGGAACCCACATTAAGAGACATTTTTAACGCAATTAAGGAGTGTAAAAACTCCATATCCAATTTTGATGAACAGCTAAGATATATAAAGGAGGAATTATTGACCATGAGGCAGGATTTGAATAGGACTATACTAAGAACTACCGAGCTCGAGGAACGTATGGGTGCGATGGAGGATGAGTTGAGGCCTATGAGACTGGAAATTGATTCACTTAAAAAAGCAGCTATTACACAAGCGGACAAACTCGACGAGATGGAGAATAGGAATCGAAGAAACAATATTAGGGTGCTGGGTCTCCCTGAACATTGTGAGGGGACGAATCTGATAGGCTTTCTTGAGGGGTGGCTCCGAGAACTCTTCGGGGGGGCAACATTTACCCCGATATTTGCAATAGAACGGGCACATCGTACCCCGGGAAAAATCCGCCATATGGGGGAGCGCCCTAGGCCTATATTGCTCAAGATTCTTAATTATCAGGATAAAGTGTCCCTACTGCGAGAGGCCAGAATGAGGGGAGACATTAGGTTTAAGGGAGCTAGGGTTTCTCTGTATCCTGATTTTTCTCCTGATCTTCAGAAAAGAAGAGCGGAATTTATACCAGTCAAAAGAGAATTGGTTAAATATAAGCTAGAGTATGCACTCCTCTACCCAGCCCGCTTAAGGGTGACTGCACTAGGAAAGACGGTCTTTTTTAATACGCCAGAGGAAGTAACCCAATGGTTAGATGAAACTAAAAAAGACCTATAAATACACGTTACAGGGCAGTTAGGTGGTTTTGAAGGGATTTGGGGGTATATATTTTTGGGGGGGGCGGATAGGAATAAGGGGTAAGTTTGTTGAAAATTTTTATATTGGTATTATGCACAATATAGGTGGGGGGTAGGGGTGGAGCAGCAAGGGTGTGCGGAGTACAAGTGGGTATTTGTAGTGGGGGACAAAGGGTTCCCATGAGTGGGTGAAGGGTGAGAGCACCCAGTAGGATTGATATGGGCGAATGGTGGGAGTGTTGTAAGAAGGCCACAAATGTACCCCTAGGGGGTAGCCCTATGGGGCGAGGGGGGTGGGAGAGGGAGTTGAGTAAAAGGGGAGGTGGGAGAGATGACAGGGGAAGGGGGGGAAAGGGAATAAAAACAAAAACAACACAAGGACACATAAATTTGGGTGGGAGAGTTGGGAAGGGAGGGTGGGTTAAGGGAATGACAACAAAAGTAACACAAGGATACACAAACTTGGAGATATATTACTTAGAAAGGAATGGGAGAAAATATTATGCACTATATAGAGCACACGTATGTAAAAGGGAAAAAAAGGGAAGGTTTTTTTTTTCTCTCTTTTGGTATTATCATATTTATTATATTTATATACCTTTTTTTAAAGGGAAAAAAAGAAAAAAAAGAAAAAAACTGCCCAATTTATAGGTTGCTAAGTAGTGATGCAGGCGAAAAGAATTAGGATAGTATCGTGGAATGTGCGGGGCCTGGGAGATCCGACCAAAAGAAAAGTGGTCTTGTCAGCTTTAGAGGGTAAAGGACCCGGATTATTATGCCTTCAGGAGACTCACTTAATGGGTGATACGATTCGGTGTCTACAAGGTCGGAAATTCCAGACCCAGTTCCATTCCGTATACTCAACCTATGCAAGAGGGGTTAGTATCCTTGTTGACAGGGCGGTTCGCTTTGCTTGTTATAATAGTCGTATAGATGTAGAGGGTAGATATATTTTCTTATATTGCCAAATTGAAAATAGTCCCTACGTGATAGCCAACATATATGTCCCTCCTCCATTTAAACTGGAAATCTTATATGAGTTACTAGCCTTTGTAATAGATAAACCTGATATCCCTGTGATAGCAGTAGGGGACTTTAACGAAGTTTTGGATAAATTCTTGGATAGGTTCCCAACTGTAAATATATCAACGATGAAAGATGTAACGAGGTTAGCTCGCTTCCTACACGAAGCTGGCCTACGCGATGCATGGCGCACTCGGCACCCGGGGGAGCGACAATACTCTTGTTACTCTTGTTACTCTTGTTACTCTTGTTACTCTTGTTACATTATCAAGACTTGACATGGCTCTGGTGAATAGCAGTGCGATGTTACGAGTGGATGAGGTAGAATATGGCCCGAGAGGAGTCTCGGACCATTCCCCCCTAATATTGACACTTTGTGTAGGTAAGAAACAATATTCTGGCCAATGGAAAATGGACCCTGTATGGTTGGAACTAATGAAGGATACGGATCGGGTGACAACCATGTTAAAAGAGTTCATTAATGTTAATATGGGCACAGCATCAATGGGGGTCATTTGGGACTCCTTAAAGGCCTTTTTAAGAGGTCTTTTTATTCAACAAATCGCTAGGAGCAGGGCCGAGATGAAAAAACAGGAAGAGGAAGCCACCAAGGCGGTACTAGAGACAGAAAGACAGTATATTATAAATCCGAATCCTATTACACAGAAGGCTTGGCTTGATAAACAGCAAGAATATAGGACAATCATTAGGCATAAGACGGACAATAGACGTATACTGCAGAAACAAGCAAATTTTGGGGAGGGAGAGAAAGTGGGGCGAATGCTGTCATTTCTGGTTAAAATAAATACGGCCCCCTCAGCGATAATATCAATTAGAACCCTAGAGGGAGAGACTACTTCTGAACCATCCATTATTAATAACACATTTTATCATTATTATAGCTCACTATATAAATCCCAAGGGGGGAGTGAAGAGGGAGCTATGGCGGCCTTTTTGGGGAATCTGCATATGCCAACAGTAACAGCAGAAGACTTACCAGTATTGGAGGCCCCAATTACTATCGAGGAACTCCAAAGAGTGGTGGCAGAGATGCTTAAAAGCACCAGGACCCGATGGATTACCAATCGAGGTCTACAAGAGATATGGGGAGGTCCTGCTGCCACAATTATTGGAGACACTGAAGCAGGCCTTGCAGTGCGGAGCCTTGCCTTCCTCGATGTTGGAAGCCACGATAGTGGTTATCCCTAAAGAGGATAAGGACCCTATGGACCCGGCCTCATATCGCCCGATCTCGCTTTTGGGATCAGATATTAAAATATTAGCAAAGGTGCTTGCAACACGCCTAAAAAGAATTGTCCATAAGCTCATACACCCTGACCAATCGGGTTTTATCCCGAATAGATCTACTAGTATCAATATCCGTAGACTGTTACTGAATGCCCAGATGCCGGTAGATAATGGAAGCTCCAGAGCAGTTCTGACTCTGGATGCAGCCAAAGCATTTGACAGCCTCGAATGGGAATATCTATTTAAAGTGCTTATCAGATTTGGGTTCGGACCAAACTTTCTTAAATGGATAAAACTGCTTTATACAGACCCAAGAGCGAAAGTTAAAACTAATAATGAGCTCTCTGAGACTTTTTTATTGGAACGAGGCACGAGGCAGGGGTGCCCCCTCTCCCCCTTGTTGTTTGTTTTGGCGGTGGAGCCATTGGCCATCGCTATTAGGGCTAGCCCTGATATACAGGGATTTAGGAGAGGACAGGTAGAGGAAAAAATTGCATTATTTGCCGATGACATTTTGCTTTTCCTGGGGGATGCTCAGGCCTCATTGAAAGCGGCAATGAAGATGATTGGAGAGTTTGGTCTTATATCAGGGTTGACCATTAATTGGGATAAATCCGCTCTGTTGCCGCTGGAACGGGGGTTTATTTGCGCTCCCCAGGATATTCTGAATTTGAAACAGGTTGAGAAGTTTAAATATTTAGGGGTGTGGATTACTAGGGATGTAAATTCATACCTGGAAGATAATTTATCTCCTCTCCTAGTAAAATTAAAACAAAAGGCCGATATTTGGAGTCGCCTCCCCCTCTCGATGGCGGGCCGCTGCAATTTGGTTAAGATGGTATGGCTCCCTCAAATTCTGTACCTCCTTCATAACTCACCATTATGGATTGGGGAAGGATGGTTTAAGAAAATAGAATCCTTATTTAGACTCCTTATATGGAAAAAGGGTCCATCGAGGATTAGCTTACGGACTTTGCAGCTGCCGTTGGAAGAAGGGAGGTTGGCGATCCCATATCCTAGACTTTATTACTTAGCGGCCCAGCTGCAGCACTTAGCTGGAGCAATAGCAATAAATGAAGCTAATTCCTGCCACAAGCTGTTAATGCTAGGATGTCCACACAGTACGCTTGTGGAGGCGTTAGAGGCAAACTCAATTAATATGCATTGTCCAACAACTACTCAAGTTACTAAACTCTGGAAAACAGTTAAGGCCCTACTGGGTTATCAGAAGATATCCGTGTTGGCTCCCCTATGGGATAATAGAAACTTAGATGAGCTATTTAAAGTTGAAAGATGTAAGGAATGGGAAACTCAAGGGATACATAAGCTAGCGCAAATTGTTCAGGGTTCAGCTATTAGGTCATTTGCTGACTTAAGATCTGAATTCTCCTTATCAAACCGCTCATTTTACAAATATCTCCAGGTCAGACACGCAATTCAGGCCCAATTTAGATCGCAGGAGATACTGTTGATCCAGATCCCGGTGATATCTCAAATTATGTCTCGAGATACGCTTAAAGGCTCGATTTCATTCATATACACTAGGCTGGGGGACAAATTGTTAGATCGAAGTGGTATGATCAAAAGTAAAAGGAAATGGGAGAGGGACGTGGGACCAATGTCCGTATCTGACTGGGAGTGGATAATGGATCAGGGAACCAAGGTTTCTATTTCTCCGGCACAGAAAGCCTCCCAACTTTTCTTTTTTCATCGGGTATATTATACACCTAGGAAAATTTTTAAAATGGGGTGGAGAGACAATGATCAGTGTCCTAGATGTGGTCGGGTTGGAGACTTCATCCATATGTTTTGGAGGTGCCCGAAGCTTTTTAGATATTGGACAAGGGTAATAGAGCATGTGAATGAGATCTTTAGCTTGACGCTGGATGCAACAGCGAGGACCTGTTGGCTATACCGGAGGGATATAAAATCCCTAAAAATTTATCAACACCAGTTACTAGATGCCTTTTTCAGGCAAGGAGGCTAATTGCTCAAAACTGGCAGTCACATTCTAGTCCATTACCTGAAATTTGGCTGGCGAATATAAGGAAGATAATTAGTAATGAAAGGGTTTTTTACACTAAACAGGGCAATAGTAAGAAGTTTGAAAGGATATGCAGTTATGGATTGATGAAATTAGGGATCCCCTTATAGGTAGCCGAGAAAAATTGTGTGTCTCGTAGAGTCTATATTCCCTTTGTTCCTTGTCTTTTTTCTCTTCTTTTTCTCCTGCATGTTGTTTAGTGTGTTTTTGCCTATATGCGATGAGGGGTGGGGGTGGGTTTGAGAGGAGGGGGGGTGGGGTAGGGGAGAAGCGGGTAGATTAAAACACCTAGGTGTAGAACAAGAGAAATGACCATGGTGGCTAGACTAAGAAGAGCCGTAGGCAGAGAGATTCGATATCTTGGCTGTTTACCTGTAAATCAATTATATTTAACAGAACACAAATGAAAAAATAAGCCACAATGATGTGTAATGTGGGAGGAGATATAGATGAACTTAAAAGTGAATTGAGTCTCCCGAATAAACTCACTGAGGTGGCAAAAAAAACAAAAAAAAAACAAAAAAAAAAAACATAGTAAAGTCTATCCTGTAATATCCTACTGTGTGGGACTGACCGTGCAGAATCCTGTCAGACACCCCCTCGTTGCATATCATTACTAGGGGCAACAGCAGATATTCACAACTCTTTTTACTATGTTAAGCAGGATTAATAAAGTAAAAAAAAAAATGTTTTCTTCTGCAATACAGTGTGTAATGTCCACGCTATGTAGAGCACTGGTCATATTTGTAATCCGGAGTGCGACCGCTCGACGTGGTTGCCACGTGTGATAGCACATGGTTACAGTCACTGGTTGCAGGGCTTATCGAGGTGGTGTCCATTGAGACAACTGAGTGCAGGGGCGTGATGGCAACGCTGATCCTGGACGGTTGCTATGGGCAATGCCAAGTGACAAAAGTCAATTTTTGAGAGAAAACACAGCCCTTTCCTCATTGTACCCCAAACTTGGCAAAACAGGTAAAGTCTCCCCTGGCGTTTAGCGGTTGCTAGGGGCGACTGCCAGCAGGTTAACCCTGAAGGCGGATCTCATGGGACCTCCAAATGTAGAGGTGTAGTTGCCACTAGTAACAAACATCCACCAAATCACCCTGCTGCCAGACTCCCATGTATCATTTGCAGAGACCATGAAAAGTCTTTTGCTGTGTTTTGTTTTTTTATTAGAGGGTACAACTTGGTTGGGGAAAGGGGTATATGGCATGCCCATAGGATAGTTCACTTTGCCATCATATTTGTAGATTATTTCAGATTAACACATAGTTTGAGCCTGAAGGAAGGATGTACATGTTTCAAAGCTAGAGTCTTTCTCCTGCATCACCATGCAGACTATTGCTTCTCCTCTGCTTAGCTCCCGCAGACTATTGCTTACAGAATTTCCGCATCCATGACCGTGTAAGGATGAGGACATCACTCTTGACCGTGTACTGTAGTAATTAGTGTAATATCACATCTTCCTTAAAGCGGTAGTGCCGCCGTTTTTTTTTTTAAGTCAGCAGCTACAAATACTGCAGCTGCTGTCATTTAAAATATGGAAACTCACCTGTCCAGCGCGCCCGCAATGTCGGCACCAGAAGCCGATCTGTCACTTGGCTCTCGGGTGCTGCCGCCGCCATCTTCGGTATGGGAATCTGGAAGTGAAGCCTTGCGGCTTCACTTCCCGGTTCCCTACTGCGCATGCGCGAGTTGCGCTGCGCAATACGGATGGTCCCTGCTGTAGCAACATAGATTGTATCATCAGATTGTATATTGTTTGGCAGGTTTAGTGATAAGAACTCTACATGCTGGGTTCACACCACTGTGAATTGGATGTGTGTTCTCTGCTTCCAATTCGCAATAGCAGGAGTTTTTGACTGGCTCTCTATGGAGTCGGTTCACATTTCTCCGCTGCGGCTCTGATGCAAATTTGCACAGGAGCTTTTCTGAAACGGTTAACCAGGACACTGCTGGGAGCCTCAAGCCATGTACATTCGGGCAGAATGTCGGGAGACATTTTCCTGTACAAAAAACACCGACCCACATTCTGCCCATGTGTATGTTGGTCTGTTGGACATGCATGGTAGAAAACCAGCAGCCAACGGACTCCTGATCAGGACTCTCAGCCAATGGCAGAGATGCTGATTGGAGTGTTCTGTTGGAGGTAAGGAGGGGGGTTTGTCCTCCTGTCAGAACACAGGTTAGTACAGCAGCATCCGACCCGAGCTGTCAGTTTTTTTTTTATTTATTGTTTTGTGCGTACTAGGCTTTAGGTTAGAGCTGGCAATACATAGCCAATACTGATCGTAGGCCTGGGAGGAAACAGACTAGAAAAGGTAGAGGAACTGGAGGTGCAGTTTTTAATAATGAGTACGGTATTTCAATATTTTCAAAGTAAAACCAAAAGCCACAACAATGCAAAGCAAGAGTTATGATAACTTAGTTTGCATACTACCCCTTGCCATAGGCATGTTTAGTCATAACTGTAATGGTCCTTTAAGCAATAAAATGGGTGTGCAACAATTTTTCTGGGCAGACATACTTGGTTGGGTTTACCATGGTAACTGTATACCATTCTCTGAGTCTTTGACCTTTCTTACTTGGCCCATGGGATATATTTAGTGTGTCTGTTTTTGTTGGAAGTGATCCTTGCACCAGTAATTAAGCTTCTCCAAGAAAACCGTGCTCTTTGCCAAACGTAGATCAAATATAACCAATATATTATCAGTTTACCTCTTACGTGGCTATATGGTAAAATAAACAAGCAGATGTCCTGACTAGAATGAATTATTATGTGTGTGTTAGAAATCTGTACCGGAGTTTATCTTAGGGTTTGTGTGTTTTTCTTCTAGGTGCTCTAGTTTTCTCTTGTGTTCCAAAAAAAACATACTGCTAAAGGAAATCTACATAGCACCTGCGTCAGAGTGCCACATGGCTGTGACTGGACCACCTGTGGAGACTGCGCTCCCCCTCTCCCTGGCCCACAGGTACTGTGGGCCAGGTAGACAAAAGAACAGGAGACAACAGAACAGGTGCCTGTTAGCAGCAAAAGACTAAAGCTGTGAGGAAGAGCTATGGTTGAGGTTTTGCCCACCACTGGGCTACCTAAAGAGAAGAATGGGGGAGTTGTGACTGACTGCAGGAATCCGCCTAGAGAGGACCAGCCAGCTCTTTCCCTAGTCTGAAGACTGCTGGGATGAGCAAGAACTTGTGCAGGACTCACAGAAAATGAGATTAATGTTGTAGATTAAGTCCCAAGAAGAAGAGCTGTTTCTTCTGGAAGAAAAACTGTTTCATGTGGAGAGCAAGGAGACAAGTGTTCTGTATGGAGCCACTTTCTGACTCTGCCAAGTGCTGGTGTAATAATGTGTCACATCCCTTCCCTGCAGGGACCTAGTGAGTTGTGGGAAAGTACATCGGTGCCTGAGATCTATTGCTTTGGTACAGTTTTCAGAGCTGTCCTTTGTGCCCTCAGAGACCACAGGAGACAGCTTGATCATACGCCCAGTGTTCTGGATGCCCACGAGAAGGAGGCAACTCCATGGCAAACTGCAGAGTGGTGAGAGGCCATTGGACACCATATTTGCTATACCCCACTTAAAGAGACAGCACCATCCCAATCTGGGACCCCCTAGGGATTTGATTTTATGATTACTCCTCTTTCTGAAGAAATTGCAAAAACTTTGTTTAAGTGTGCTCCAATGCAGTTTTGGACCCTAATGCCAGCCATCAACAGGTATACCACTGTGCAGTGGCAGGGGAAAAGGACTTCCTGCAATGTCCTCTGCCAACAGCATCACACTTTCCAGGACACATATCAACAGTGAAGTTTTTTCCTCTGATGCTCCAAAAAGGCTTCAGTTTAACTGCTTCTGGATGTACTCTCCAGCAAAGCAGTGTAAGTCCTTCAGGCACCAGACTCAGGCCCACTCTTGGCCTCACCCTCCCTAGGCAGCAGGCCTGGGAATTATAGCCTCCAATACAATCTCCCCTCAGAAACAGTCTAAGAGGCAAGGACAAAGACACTTCTGGAAGATTACCCCACGTATTTATATCTTCTCCCATCACGCACCACTGGTAATAAACCACCTGGAAGTTTCCAGGGATACATAAATATTCATAACCCAGAACTATTCTATCTTTTTCCTCTTTTGCCAGGGACACTCTCCAAGAGCATGTAAGGGTAGGGCAAGTGGAGTGGCCATCACGTCCTCCATGTTTCCCTGCTCGTTGGGCACCAAGCAAGGGTCACCTGATCTTCTGGGCTACGCTAGGCAGTTTGTACAGGGTCACTGCACTACACATGAGGTACCTTTACCTGAGCCATGCTCACAACCCGGTAGATGACGAACATGAACAAACAAATTCCGGTAAACTGTCTCAATATCATATACTGTACACCAACACGGTCACTTGTGCATTTTGGAGGGACACGCAGAGTCAATGTCCTTTCCCTCTATCCAGAGTATCACCGCTACCTAACTCCCAGTAATGGTATGGGGTCCTGCTGTGCACCTAGTGTGGACTCCATGTGTGCACTTCCTTTAACTCTTACTCTTTCGTAGCTATGCACAGGATGAGGACCCCAGCAGTGCAGATCTGCTCCCGTGGGAGGCGGATCACTGCCGCCACATGTACATGCTTAATGACAGGCTGCTAGAGAACCCTTCATTACCCTTGGTAACCACTGTGTCTTCACACTGTGTTAACTTCTTGTATTGATGTATTCATATTCCAAAGTGTTTAGTGACCCGAGCTGTAAATTATATGTGCTGGTTACTTACATTGATAACATCACCTCGTGGTTTTGTGTACGATCTAGGGAGGACAGGTTTGTGATGGTGTACGTCCAGCCAGCACAACCCACTTAAGGCCTGCTTTTCTCTCTGCTTGTAAGTGTGCATTTTAATTTCTTAATACGATTAAATTTGTTTTTTTACACTATTTGGTGTCTTTCTGTTTTTTATACATACGGACACCTACCCATGAGTTTGCATTAGTTGGGAGTCATTCGGAGGCCAGTCACTGATGGTTTATGCGGTGGAGACCATTTACATCAGTGGAGGAATGTGACGGTTGGAGAAGCTGCCATATCATTTACAGGCTGTTTTTGACCCTTTGGGGTCCGAATGTTCTGGTAAGGAGCCAATTCTCATATAGGTGGTGGTGGATTTCACACGGCTCACAACATTAGAAGATTTTTGTGGATGGACTTTATCTCATTCTTTCACATTTATTGTCACGTGTGGTGGAAATGTTTTTTGCTGGACTTTATTTTGTGGGACTCATCATTTGTTGCTATTCACTTTTATTTATGTTCACAGGTTTAAAGTAATCTGTATGTATTTAGAGCATAATTTTATTATCATACTTTGGGTCACGATTTATTTAGTATTTACGATAATTTAGATATTTAATTTTTGTCTACTTCAGCTTTCTACACAGATTGCAACTTTTTGGGGTGTACAAACACTTTTGTAACTACCTGTGGTTTGCTCACATCATTTTTACATTTGCTATCACCACACTATTTTTGCGTATATAGAAAGGGTGTTAATAGGTGGTGTGACCGTGGAATCACGGTTGGGGGGGGAGTAGTAGTCTGACCCCAATCGGTGAGGTCATTCTCTATTCATTTTATTTATTTAGCACAGGTTAGCGCACTTTATATATTTTTCTTCTTCCTACTTACATTGCACCCCTTTAGTAACTTCAGACCAGGCAAAGGTTCAAAAGCTTTTCTTGAACAACAGGTTAACATGATGACTGTGACAGACCTAACCAAGATAGGGGCTTCTGGAGAGGACTAGGAGCAAGGCTCTTACCCACTGATTATGGGCCCTGGGTTTTGTAAGGGAACAATACTCATTGTGAGGTGTATGCCTGGGGACACTTGAAGTAATGTTACTTTGGATTCACGTCCATGTCCCCATCGCCCCCCCCCCCCCCCCCCCAAGACACACAGATTCTGGGAACCCTGTGTAAGGCCCATATGCCATATTGGAAATAGCAACTGCTTCAGACTGTTGAAACTCATAGCACCTGTCTTGTATTGTCTGCTATAATGTGTATTGTAGTTAGGGAGCTAGGAGACACATTTCTGAGTCACCTAGTCTGGAAATGATTAGTTAATTAGCTCATGTTAATTTAGGTTTCTGGTTACAAGTGTACTGTTAGAGTAATATGAGCAGGAGGCAGGAACCTCTAATAAACAGTTTGGTGTTCAGCAGCCAACACGAGTACTGTCTAATTCTTGGTTGTCAGTGGTTTGGAAAATCTGATATCTATATTCAGACTGGAAGGAAGCAGTATATAACAAAAGCACTCAAGCGGAGTGTGGGACATTTTGTTACAATGACAATCACAAGTAAGAGTTTGGAATAAGGTTCATACATTTCCCAAGCATTCCCTGAGCACTAACTCAGGCTTGTAGCTGCCCCAACATAGCTTAATCCATTAAGGTGATGCTCCAATACTTTGGTGGCTTAATGGAGGACTGCAAATCCCAGAAATCCTTCTACATCTTGTTGGCTGTCTGTGTCTTTCTTCCCATACAGACTAAGGATGTGATTTCTCTCTGTATATGAGCTACAATCTTGAGTTCCTCTGGGTTCCTGGGATCCTCTGGGTCCCGGCCCTTATTCCCTTTATAGCACACGGGATTGGAGGGTCAGACCCAAAAAAAAAAGAAATGCAGTTATCCCCTAACTTACCACTGGGGCTGCAGTAACCTCTACCTGCCTACAGTCAGGCAGAAGAAAACAATTGTCTAAAGTTTAGGGGGAAACCCAGCAAAAGCAGAACTATAATCAGTGGCGGGCCGTCCATTGGGGGCTCATAGGTGCTTCCACCGCACTGATCCTCCTCCCGGCCAATCAGAAACCAGTGATCCTATTGGATGCCTAGGAGGAAGGAGGAGGATCACGCTAGGACACCCTGCTGCCATCCATGGGGCACGCTGTCGCCGCCTGTAGGACATGCTGCCTGCCCGGCCGTTAGCTAGATGGGGTAAGTTCCAGGCTTACCCCATCCGTCCAACTTCCCTACCATGGGGGGTGGTTGTTTGTTGCCCCCAACAAAAAAACACCAGCGGCCATTGATAACTATATAGAGCTCAGGCTAACTACAGCCTAAATACAACACTAAATTTAGATTTTGTGTTGATCTGACATAAATCCAGCATTATTAAACTATCTGTTTGGACTGACAACACAGTGGACTTTCTGCACTACAATGAAATCTAAACTAGTGTTGTCAGCCCTGCCTACTGGACTACAGAACATTTGCTATCCTCCTGGAGGGGGTCCTCTCCTACTACACACACACACATACATTGATTTCTTTGCCAGGAAAACAGTAGTGCTACCTTGACTACCAAGAGACTGTCCACGATAGCCTGTCCTCCCGTTGGGTCTGCTATACATTTTAAGAAGAATCCTATGTCAAGAAAAAGCAAAGATGGTGTGAGCCCTAGAGGTCGACCGATATGGGTTTTTCTCTGGCCGATGCCGATGCCGATATTTAGAAATCATGGCGGCCGATAGCCGATATATGATGCCGATTTTTTTTTGGGCCGATATGTTAGGCCGATTTTATTTTATTTTATTTTTTTTTTCCATTTTTTTTTTTTTAATCCCCCTTGATCTAACACACCTTTCCCACTGGGGTGTTTTTCAGGTGCTTTTGGGCTAAAAATATCTCCTGTAAAGTGCCTGCAAAATGGCTCCCCTGCAGTCTGTGTGAAAGACAGAGTGCTTTCACACTGAGGCGATGCGCTGGCAGGATCTTTAAAAAAAGTCCTGCAAGCAGCACGTTTGGAGTGGTGTATACCGCTCCTCCACCACTACTGCCCATTGATATGAATGGGCACCACTGCCGAAGCACATGCAATGCGATTTGGCAGCAGTGCTTCATGGGCGCATATAACCTCTTCCTTGGCCGCTAGCTGGGTTATATGTGCCCCACTAGCAGCCAAATAGCACCGCTAAAATGATGGTAAAGAGCCGCTAAAACTTGCAGCGTTTTACCATCAACGCCTGCCCGCTCCAGTGTGAAAGCAGCCTTCATAAGTGATACAGAAAATTTCTTACATTTAAACATTTATTAAACAAAACAAACCTCCAATCAGTTTACTTGTATGTATGATTTAGATAAAAAAAAACAAAAAACTATATATTAAATAAAAACAGGTAGTCAAAACTTTTGGACGAAAAAAAAAATGGGCTAACTTTACTGTTTTTATTTTATTTTTATTTTTTAAATAGTGTATTTTTTCCCCAAAAAATGCATTTGAAAGACCTCTGTGCAAATGCCGTGTGACATAAAATATTGCAACAACCGCTATTTTATTCCCTAGGATCTCTGCTAAAAAAATATATATAATTTTTGGGGGGGGTCTAAGTGATTTTCTGGCAGAAAATACAGGATTTTTACTTGTAAGCAACAAGTGTCAGAAAAGATTTAGTCTTTAAATGGTTAAACTGAGAACTTCTACACACAGAGATGACTTCATTCATTGAAGTGTAAACATTGTATCTTTCTGTTCTTTTCTTGGCAGACTGCCCAGAGAGGAGGAAAGACGTTTCTATGATGACTCAGGCAACTTACACTGACTTCTATTACAGAAGTCATTTCAAAGTCCCACTGTAGTTCTAAATCGGCTTTTTATCAGCACAATCGGCCGATGCCGATTAATTAAAAAACGGCAAAAATCGGCCGGCCGATATATCGGTCGACCTCTAGTGAGCCCCCACTCCCAAAAACAAATACATACCAGACCCTTTTACAAGTATGCTGCCCTGCAGGCCAGGAAAGGGGGGACGAGTGTGCAGGTTCTTCCTCCTGAACCATACCAGATCACATGCTTTCAACATAGGGGGGTACTTTGCAATGTTGATGAGGACAAGGGCCTTTTCCTTTCAACCTTGTCCCAGTAGTTGTGGAGGTGCAGAGGAGACTTATCAGTAGTGATGGACGAACGTTTCGCCCGGCGGTCGTTTCGCGGCGAATTTCCGACATTCGCGGTCCGCACGTTCGAACGCCTTTTTCCGTCGTTCGCCGCGGCGGACTTACGTGTTTAATGTATACAAGAACTTTAACCTTTGGTGACACGTTTATCATGTGATACAGGACAGCCAATTGAGACATGACAGCACATGGACACTTGGACATTCCCCCTAACCTATAAATACACCCGATCCGGTGGCCATTTTACATTCTTTCTTCTGTTACGATAGGGACAGGTTCCTGTGTGGAGTAGGGAGAGATAAACCACTAGCTATTTGGTACACAAAAGTTCTTTTCAGGACTGGTATAGGTGTTAGGTGTTGATAGGTTTGCTGTGCTGCTGATTCTTGCAGCAGCCTGAGTGTCTTTTGTTAGTTTAGAGAAAGGGAAAGGACGGTGTATGCTACAGGGACAGCCAGATTAGTCTTTCATCATCATCATCATCATCATCATCATTAGCTGTTACTATCAAGGTCCACAAAAGAGCTGTTCCAGTAACCACTAATCGTTCTCTTTTTTTGCCAATTTGTATAGGGACAGGAAGGAAGCAGTGTTGTCAGGCAGTGAGGGTAATTTTAAAGACTTGCTGTTATTATTAGTTCCACAAAGGTTCTTTTCAGGACTGGTATCAGTGGTACAGTAATAGGCTTGTACATGTATAATATTCTTTCTTCCAAATATAGAAAGGATATTATACTTGACTGCTGCCCTTCTGCTGCAGTCTGCTAAACATTCACAACTCACTTGTTCCACAAAAGTTCTTATAAGGACTGGTAACTTGGTATAGGGTGCTACGGTACATAGGCTTGAGTGCGGTACAGTCTGCTGTTCTGTAAGGACCGCTATCGGTCCACAATAGATAGGGTTGACGTGCACCACTGCTGACCGCTGCCCTATACTGCAGCAGTCCTTCAGCGGTATAGGGACTGACGTACAGTCTGCTAATCACTAACACACAACCTGCTTGTTCCACAAAAGTTCTTATAAGGACTGGTAACTTGGTATAGGGTGCTACGGTACATAGGCTTGAGTGCGGTACAGTCTGCTGTTCTGTAAGGACCGCTATCGGTCCACAATAGATAGGGTTGACGTGCACCACTGCTGACCGCTGCCCTATACTGCAGCAGTCCTTCAGCGGTATAGGGACTGACGTACAGTCTGCTAAACACTAATACACAACCTGCTTGGTCCACAAAAGTTCTTATAAGGACTGGTAACTTGGTATAGGGTGCTACGGTACATAGGCTTGAGTGCGGTACAGTCTGCTGTTCTGTAAGGACCGCTATAGGTCCACAATAGATAGGGTTGACGTGCACCACTGCTGACCGCTGCCCTATACTGCAGCAGTCCTTCAGCGGTATAGGGACTGACGTACAGTCTGCTCACTTCCTTGACCCAAAAAAGCACACCGTACTATATGCCCCTACCCTCCTCTTTGAAGAGGTTGAGCGGTGTCATATTTCTACTGGGGCTGCTTATGATATCCCTGTGCTGTGCTGACTTCCTCCTGGGGGTTCTTATTATGAAGGGATCACACTATCCCTGTGCTGTGCTGACTTCCTCCTGGGGGTTCTTATTATGAGGGGATCACACCATCCCTGTGCTGTGCTGACTTCCTCCTGGGGCTGCTTACGGTGCTGCTGTCAGTGCTGTATGTCACGGTGCTGCTGTCAGCGCTGTATGTCACGGTGCTGCTGTCAGCGCTGTATGTCACGGTGCTGCTGTCAGCGCTGTATGTCACGGTGCTGCTGTCAGCGCTGTATGTCACGGTGCTGCTGTCAGCGCTGTATGTCACGGTGCTGCTGTCAGCGCTGTATGTCACGGTGCTGCTGTCAGCGCTGTATGTCACGGTGCTGCTGTCAGTGCTCTGTATTACGGTGCTGCTGTCAGATGCCTCTATCACGGTGCATGTGTCATTCCGGTATGTCACGCTGCTGGTGATCATCTCCTGCACCCTCTTCTTTGCCTACCCTGGTCCCTGACCTTCCCTCTCCTCCATTGCCTTCATTAGCTCCATAGTCCTGAATTGTTAGAACAATTTCCCAAATAAAATAAAAATGCTTGTAGTTATCGATCCCAAATTCACCTCATACATGTATTATGTCATTGTCCAGATGGTGGGACTACGTTTTACCCCCTAATAATTACCACGTGGCCGCAAATTCGACATGAAGGTTTGCAAAGTTCGCCTCCCATTGAAGTCAATGGGGCCCGCGGCGAACGTTCGGTTTCGCGAACGTTTGGGTCCGTTCGCATTTCGCTTTCGCGAAACGTCCCGTCGGAAGTTCGTCCATCACTACTTATCAGAATCTGAAGCCCCCTTAACAAGGGGACCCCCACTCCAATCCCCATATAACTGCTGGGTCCTGTAGTGATCTGGTAGTCAGCAAGAAGAACCACAGAGTGCAGTGAATGACTAGGAAATCAACACTCTTGGAAGTGTCTATTTCTGAAGGGTACTCAGGGGGCAGCAGGAGAAGAAGGTATTACATTTCTTCTTCACAGGTAGCATTGCTTTCATTGTTTTTATTTTACTTACAGAGTTGCTGCAGTTGTTAAGCATCACTAGCTTTTCTATATGACCTTCACTGAATGGACAAGCATTCCCTGTACCAGAAGAAAATTGTGAAGACTAATTTTTGGCTGTTTAGTTTAGTTTTCATTTACAGTATTCATCAGAGTGCTAAGGGGGTGGCAGAAAGGGTGCTTATGTTATAAATTCAGTTCCACTTTAAATAATTTATATATAATGTTTCCAACCATGCTTACCAACTTCTGCATATTTGTAAATAAATGTGGTACAGGTATTAAAAAGAAACAACACTGTTTCTTTTTATTTGTTATTCTTTAACCATGCAAGGGTTTATGTTGCAGAACAGGTTTAGGGCTGGAACCACATCTACATTCCTTGCTGTTACTAAACTGCTCATTAAAGCTGGATGGTGGGTTACTATCAGCTTGCATTCTGGGAATCTTGCCAACACAGAGAACCAAGAACTAACCTTTTCTTGGCATGAGAGAGCACCTGCTACCTGGATGAAGATAGTAAAAGACAGAGCAGCTCCTAACCTAAGAAAATGTCATATTTGGGCTGCTGGTGCAGATGTACATTTTATGAACTCTGTTTTTAGAGACCGGCAGTTTCAACATAATTATGTTTCAGTTACTGGGTGTGAATTTGTAATTAACACAAACTTTAATAAGAACTTAATTGCCCTGGAATTAACAACTGAAACAGAGTAAAAACGAATTTGACAGCCTTATGTGTATTTAAAAAAATTTGTTTTTGCTATAACTTGTATATTTATTAACATTATGTACATTGGCTGCAAAATCTTAAATTAAAAAATCTTAATCTTAATTTAAAGTGATATTTAAGCCACTTTTTTTCTAAAAATTAAATTTTTTTGCAGAATGTATGTTCCTGCTTTTTTTTTGTTGCAATTTTTTTCTTCTTTACTTGCGCCTCAAACTGTGCCATGACCTCACTGGCCAACTCCAGGTATGTGGGTGCTCTCTGTGTCTGCCAGGACCTATGGAGTATCGCTGGAATCGCACCTTGGGTATGCTTCAGTTTAGAACCACAATGTCACATGAACCCTGC
The DNA here is from genome assembly GCF_037356315.1 of Lithobates pipiens. NCBI lineage: Eukaryota > Metazoa > Chordata > Amphibia > Anura > Ranidae > Lithobates > Lithobates pipiens. The sequence goes on along the minus strand of NW_027507718.1, from coordinate 251,256,070 downwards.
TGGATTTATTGTAAGAATTTTTTTACTAGATTTGTCATGCAGTCTCAACCTGGACTTCTTCTGAGAAACTGCCAAGTAATGCCAGTAAGTTGGATGAAGGGACAGTTTTGTCTGACAAGGATATTGCAGGATGTGGGGATCCCTCTGTATTACTCCAGAAAGGGTCTCCAATGAATAGGAAATTTCCAGTTTTCTAGTATATGTAATCCCTAACTATGTGTTTTTTTTTATTGATGTACATTTTAATTTTCCTTTTACATGTTCCATTGTATTGAGTTATGTATAAATTATATAATTTATAAAACATCTGAAAGTATATAAAAGTATTTTTAATTTTTTTTTGTTTTGTCTCATATATCCCTGTATTGGAATCAGGAACCTATGAGGTGGGGGGATCTGCACTGACTTCTGCAAGTAATATTTGGTAGGCCAAATGGGTTTCTCCTGTAGATGGCTAATGGGCAATAATGGTGATGTCACCACAGTTTTGGAAGCTGCCCATGTAGGGTCCTATGAAAGTCTAAAGCTTTTTGTTTGTTTTTTTTCTTTACAAAGTAGGAGTGCTTTATTGGAACAGTACAAAACAGTACAATGAAATACAATCAAAGAGCACTGACATAGTGAGCATAAAACAAAAAGGAATGAAGAAACTATAGATGAGAAAAAAAAATAGTACAGCACAGAGACGGCCCGTGCATTGTGGGTGCACTGGCGCTGCTCCCCCATCCCTGCTGCCACCTCCCTATCCATGCGCCGGGCCCCCTTCAGGATGCCGGATGCATAGACTCCTATGACGGGGGTGGGAGGGGGTGTTTTTTTTTTTTTTTAATCAAAGGCTCTAATAGGCTTCAAAAAAGAGTGGGCTCAGGGCGCAGAGAGATCCCAATCCAATCCCAATTGTGTGACCATAGCAAATACATTTTTGATATTTTCACACCACATTGCCTCCCCGCCAATCAGGAGGCAAGTCAGTGAGACCTGTTTCCTGATTGGCCAAAGCGTCAGGCGATCCTATTGGATGCCTAACACTCTGGAAGTGGAGGCACGCTGGAGCCACCACTGACACCACATTACAGTCAGCAGCCCGCACAGAACCAGGGAGAGGAGGAGCACCACCGCTGCCACTAAGTGGCAGACCTCCCACGGGGTGTAAGTGTTGCAATACCCATGCCAGGGGTGGGGAGTGCTCTATATACCTACCTATATCTGTAATGCTGGGCTGTATACACTATCTGTGATGCTGACCTATATATATATATATATATATATATATATCTGTGATGCTTGGCTGTATACCCTATCTGTGATGATGATCTATATACCCTATCCGTGATGCTGACCTATATACCCTATCTGTGATGCTGACCTATTTACCCTATCTTTGATGCTGGGCTATATACCCTATCTGTGATGCTGGGCTGTATAAACTGTCCTGTGATGCTGGGCTATATACTCCTGACCCAGGGGTGGAAAACAGGGAACAAAGTGGGTAGATTATATAAGGGGTGGGGCTTATGCGATGTGGGAATGGTCAAAAAGGAAGGGCAGGGTCTGCCCCCCCCCCCTCCCCCATCCGAAAACTTCACCATCGGCCACTGATACAGCAGATAAAAGTATCCAAATAAACAATCCGAGCAACGAGCATTACAATAAACAATGAGCATTACTGTGTCACATGTAATTCACAGGGAGGAAAAAACAAGCCTCATTGAATCCACAGGAAGAAATATGGTGAGGGGAGGGGGACAGAAGGGGAGGTGGGGAGCAGGAGCAGAAAATCTACTTCATACTTCAATGAGCAGTCGCAACTTATATAAGTAAGCTTGTACATAGGGAGAGCAGCGCCAATTGCTGCCTCCCAAGATGAAACAGCAAGTGAGTCCGACGACCTCCACTTTAACAGTATTTCTTTCTTTGCACGATATAACAGGTAAGATATCAATAGCTTCAGATGATGAGAGCGTCGCTTTTCCTCATGGAGTCCAAGCAAGGCCAGTACAGGTAAGACAGGCGTGGACATGTGTAATCAAAGGTTAATCAATTCAGAAACGAAAAAGCGAGTGATCTTGGGACAATCCCAGAACATATGCAAATATGTTCCCAAGAGTAGCCGGCAGTGAGAACAGGTAGGATCCCACTCTGGATATATCCTGTGGAGTTTTATAGGGGTACAATAAAAGTCTGAAGTTTCATGATTTACAGTGCATCCAGAAAGTATTCACAGCGCTTCAGTTTTTCCACATTTTGTTATGTTACAACCTTATTCAAAAAGGTATTAAATTCATTATTTTACACAAACTTCTACAAACAATGCCCCATAATGACAATGTGAAGAAAGTTTGTTTGAAATCTTTGCAAATGTATTAAAATTTTTAAAAAAATTAAAAATCCCATGTACATAAGTATTCACAGCCTTTGCTCAATACTTTGTTGAAGCACCTTTGGCATCAATTACAGCCTCAAGTCTTTTTGAGTATGTTGCTACAAGCTTGGCACACCAATTTTTGGGCAGGTTCTCCCATTCTTCTTTGCAGGACCTCTCAAGCTCCATCAGGTTGGATAAGGAGCGTCGGTGCACAGCAATTTTCAGATCTCTACAGACATGTTCAATCAGGTTCAAGTCTGGGCTATAGCTGGGCCACTCAAAGACATTCACAGAGTTGTCCCATAGCCCCTCTTTTGTTTTTGCTGTGTGCTTAGGGTCGTTGTGCTGTTGAAAGATGAACCTTCACCCAAGTCTGAGGTCCAGAGCGCTTTTGAGCAGGTTTTCATCAAGGATGTCTCTGTACCTTGCTGCATTCATCTTTCCCTTCATCCTGACTAGTCTACCAGTTCCTGCTACTGAAAAACATCCCCACAGCATGATGCTGCCACCACCAAGCTTTACTTTAGGGATGATATTGGCTAGGTGATGAGCGGTGCCTGGTTTCCTACAGACATGACGCTTGCCATTCAGGCCAATAAGTTCAATCTTTGTTTCAACAGACCAGAGAATTGTGTTTCTCATGGTCTGAGAGTCCTTTAGGTGCCCTTTGGCAAACTCCAGGCTGGCTTTTACTGAGGAATGGCTTCTGTCTGGCCAATCTACCATATAGGCCCTATTGGTGGAGTGCTGCAGAGATGGTTGTTTTTCTGGAAGTATCTCCTCTCTCAACAGAGAAACACTGGAGCTCTGTAAAGCCCCATATACACACTATCAGATTATCTGCTGAGTTTTTCCTTCAGATTTACCAAAACCATGTAGTAGAAGGGCCTGCCTGATTGCATACACATTGAAACTCCTAACGTTTGTCCTCATATTATATGGTTTTGGTAAATCTGAAGGAAAAACTCAGCAGATAATCTGATAGTGTGTATGGGAGTGACCATTGTGTTTTTGTTCACCTCCCTGACTAAGGCCCTTCTCCCCCGATTACTCAGTTTGCAGCCTGCTCTAGGAAGAGTTCTGGAGGTTCCAAACTTCTTCCATTTACGTATGATGGTAGCCACTGTTCTCATTGGGACCTTCAATGCTGCAGAATTTTTTTTTCTGTACCCTTCCTCAGATATATGCCCTGATACTATCCTGTGTTGGAGGTCTAGAGACAATTCCTTTGCGTTAGAACATTTACTTTAACTTGCAGGGCTGTTAAAAATTGTCGAAGTGGTTAGTTGCTATGCTCACCCCACCTCCTACTGCCTAATCACAGAAGCCTTTGTATTATTTGAACTCATTCATAAAATACAAAGGCATCTGTGAATGGGCAGCAGAGGGGAGGGGTGGACATAACTGCTGCATGTGCTTCTCTCCTCTCTCACAGCCCAGAGTGTCTGGAGTGTATCCTTTGTCAGAGCCATAACCTTGTCAAGATATACTGTAAAAAATAGAGATAAGTCCAGGAGGTGACAGTTAACTGGTTGAACTCATTGTGTGCCTGCACTTTTTACAAAGTTACTGAATTTCTGGAATTCAGCTTTAAAATTATAATAAATTAAACCCTTATTTTCAAAAAATATCCATACACACCCACTACTTTATTGCCCTGTCATTTTTTTTTCATGAAGTTGTCTCTTATTGTGTTTTTTCTGCCCTTTTACTCGCTTCTATTTGTTTGGTACAAGCATTGCACATTAGTTGTGGTCATGTACATTGCTCTATGCACACTACACATCCCATTGTCCCTATATCAGGAGCAAGCAAGAGAGGCTGGCTATGTTCCTACATACAGTGGGACCATGGAGAATGATGGTAGCCACCCTCTAAAGGGAAGAGTTGGATCACAGCACCAAAAAAATCAAAAAATCTAAATCAAAGGGTAACTCCACTTTAGTGGGGGAAAAAAATATATACAGTAGCATATACAATTGGGACTCAAGTCATTTTGTAGTTGAATGTTATTTAAAATGACCTATCCTTTTCAATCTGCAGCTCTGTAACTTTTTGGAAAATGCAATGTAATATGGCTACTAGGAGATTACAGAATGTAATGTGTACAGAATGCCCGTCAAAAACATAATTTCCTGCTTGTGTGATTGGCTCACTGATTTTCCCAGAAGTCTACGCTAAGATACAAATCAGATTTCAGGCATCCCCTGCAACAAAAATGTCATTTTTATTAAGATACTCCCAGTAGGAAATCAATCATGTCTAAAGGGATGCAGACCCTGCCACTTCCCTCATAAGAGCCCTGCAAGCGCAGCAGCTGATTTATAATTATGAAACCCATCCTAGTAGATTCACTTTCCACATGGACACAGACAAACACAGTGATTTCTTTAGAATAACAAGAGGTAGGAATCTGCAGCAAAGTTTGTTAAAATCCTTTGTAATGTACATAGATCACCTAGAGGGGAATGTTTTTTTTCTCAACAAAAGTGGATTTACGCTTTAACTTGAAGATTTTGGGGTAAGTAAAGCAATAGAATGTACTTTTCTGAGCTAAGAATACATACTTGAATATAATTTTTTAATATAAGCCAAATTTTAGTGTCCCCGTAAAGTGGAGGCCTGCCCACCCCACCATGAAAAATTAAAAGTTAGCAGCTACAAATACTGCAGCTGCTGACTTTTAGTATATGGACATTTACCTGTTCAGGGAGCCCACGATGTCGGCACCCCAGCCAATCTTCGGATCATCTATTGGGTGCAGCTGCCGTCATTCCTGATAAGGGAACCCAGCAGTGAAGCACGCTGTGCTTTCTAATTGACCCGGCAGCGGAGGAAGGAGGGGGGTTCTGTGGCACCGTCTCCGAAAGTGGGGAAGGAAACCTGTCAAAAACAGCCCCCCCCCCCCCCTGAAAGGTGCCAAATGTGCCATCGGAGGGGGGAAGGAGACAAATAAGCGGAAGTTCCACTTTTGGTCTTACTCCACCTCTCTGATGAGGATCTCGCTTTAATCTCGCTTTTATCCGCCTTTTATTTATTGGTACTTACATCTGTCAGATCCCATTTTACTTACAGTATATGCATCTCCCTCATACACACTTGGAATATTAGGGGTCTGCTTGTTGAAAAAAAAAAAAATTATCGCTTAGCTATTAAATCTGCATGTACATTTGTTCTGTGTAAATCGTTTGTTTTTCAATGGATACAATTATGTGAGTGTTTATGGTATAGTTGGAGATTTTTATTTTAGGTGTCCAGCATTAGAAGATGGAATTATTGTTTTTTTAGACTAGATCTGAACAGGAAGGGGCCATCCCCAAACTGTTCCCACAAAGTTGGGAGCATGAAATTGTCCAAAATGTCTTGGTATGCTGACGCCTTAAGAGTTCCCTTCACTGGAACTTAGGGGCCAGAAGAGTTGAAGCTGTTATAGCTGCAAAGAAAGGGTGGGCCAACTTAATATTAAACTCTACGGACTACGACTGGGATGCCATTAAAGTTCATGTGCATGTAAAGGTAGGGGTCCCAATACTTTTGATAATATGGTGTATCTAATATGAACTATCATCTTGTTATTGAGAATGTGATGGTTGTGGTGATAAGTGTTAAGTAGGCCATACATGGATCCGTTTTTTTTGTTCAGCCATTGTGCTGAACGAAAAAATGAAACTGATTTCCACATCCACACATTTCAGGACGCACAGAAATAAAAATCATCTGTTAGCCCTTGTACACACGGTCGGAGATTCCGACAGAATGTTTCCTACCGGACCGTTTTGTCAGATATTCTGACTGTGTGTGGTCTGCATCGGACTGTTTCCGTCTGAATATCCGACGGACCAAGTTTTCCAACTTACCGGTAAAATTTTCCGACAAAATGCTCCTATCGGACATATTCTGATCATGTGTAGCCTACTCCGACGGACAAAGTGCCACGCATGCTCAGATCAAATTCCTAGACCAAAGCTATTGGCTACTAGCCTGAACGTAGTCCCGTCGTAACAAAATAACGTCATCACGTTATGTACAATCGGATTTTCCGACAACTTAGTCCGACCGTGTGTATGCAACATCACTTCCGGACCTCTTCCGGAATTAATCCGTCGGAATTACTCCGAAGGATTTGGTTGTCGGAATCTCCGACCGTGTGTACAAAAGCTAAGGCTACATAGGTCTCATATTATGTATCTAGATGTTTGCCTTAAGTTCAGTGAAATATGCAAATTGATTTTACTTTAAGGGATGCACATTATTAATATTATTATACAGGATTTATATAGTGCCAACAGTTTCTGCAGTGCTTTACTAAATAAAGCAAGAATCAGTAAAAAATTGCTTTAAATAATATCCTTATTCTCCAAAAATAATCCATACACATCCACTACTTAGCCATGTAACCAGTTCGGCTCTAGAGCAATTTTTTTTTATTTTTTGCATACATGTAAAAATCTGAATTTTTGGCATAAAATTACTTAAACCCCCAGTCGACCATTATATAGTGTCTGAAATCAGAGACCCTGTAGAATAAAAAGGGGACATTTGCAAGCATCTCATATCACATGATATTTGCAAATTTTCTAGAAAAAAATATAATATAATGCATTTTAGTGAAAAGACACACAATATAATACCCATTTTTGGACAAAATATAAAAGATGAGTTTGCATTGAGTAAATAGATAGCAAACATTCCATGTCTTAAAATTGCATGCGCCCACGATATCGGCAAAAACTATTGTGCCCAAAAATCCCCACAGGTGACGCTCTAAAAGCCTTTACAGCTCATGAGTTTAGAGTTAAAGCGGGATTCCACCCTAAAGTGGAACCTCCGCTGATCGGATCCCTCCCCCCCTCCGGTGTCACAATTGACACCTTTCAGGGGGGAGGGGGGTGGAGATACCTGTCAAAGACAGGTATTTTCACCCACTTCCGGGCATAGACTCCCGTGGGAGTCTATGCCATTTCCTGCCCTTCCGCGCTGTCTGCTGGGACACACACGGGTCCCAGTGACAGCGCGGAGATTTCCTATTGCGCGGCGCGGCTCGCGAATGCGCAGTAGGGAACCGGGAAGTGAAGCCGATTCGCTTCACTTCATGATTCCCTCACCTAGAATGGTGGTGACAGCAGCCGAGAGCCGAGCGATCGATCGGCCTCGGCTGCCGGCATCGCTGGAACCCGGGACAGGTGAGTGTCCATTTATTAAAAGTCAGCAGCTGTAGTATTTATAGCTGCTGGCTTTTAATATTTTTTTTTTTGGTGGAATCCCTCTTTAACTACGATCTCTTGTGCTAGAATTTTTGTTCTCGGCAACACTCGTATGTGGTGCGCACCCTGGGCTTGCGTTTGCAAAGGTGTGCAATGGCAATTTTGTTTTTCAATTTTAATATATTTTATAACAATTTTTTTATTTTTTATTTTTATTTATGTTTACTTAATTGCTATCACAAGGGATAAACCCCTATGTGAAAGCATTGGGCAGGTGATCGGTATTCTTTATGGAGATATTAAGGATCTAATAGACCTCAATGTCTTCCCTGCCCTTCACACCATCTAACCAAACACAGATCGGCTTGTTTAGATGTGTCCCCTGTATGTACTGGGCAGGAAATGGTGCATCTGAAACAGGAAGTGACATCACTGCTGGTTTCATTGTTTGCATGTGAGATAAAAGCATGGATTTGCCTCGGTCTCACAGCGCTGTCCCTCCCCTAGTCTGTGGTTGTGTTCCCGGGCTCCGGTAGGTGCAGGTGAGGCCGGGAACTGCGGAGAAGGGGGGGGGGGGGGGTGGCGCACCGCACTGCCAGCTCTGTGAAACTCATCGGCACTATGGAGCTGCCACATCACCTTCTCTTTGAAGCCAAGAGCCAGCTAAACAAAACCCATGCAAGCTGATGGCTGATACAACCATCAGCTTGTGATTAAATGTTCACTCTTTGGACGTAGGTAGAGCTGAACTAGGTAATTTATTTTTCAAAAAATGTGTTTCTTACTGTGTTTCCTGCCTCCCTGTAACATTCTTTGTGAGCTCCCAAACCTCTCTTTTTCTACTTCACTTCCATTTGTTTGGAATGTTAGGGCCACGACAGAATAAAATAGAGAAGTGGCCCCATGGGATTGTCACCCCTAACACCCATTTGTTTTATAAATAAATTTCACTCTTAATAGAGGGCTATGATAATTGTTAAGTACATGTCTCTCGATGGCTGCTTTGCTGGTTCTTTCTGTTTTGTGTTATAGATGACAAGCTGCCTGCTGTTGCTAGGAAGATTTACTTCAGCTGCTGAGCACTGGATTGGTGACAAATCCTTTGGCGGGAAACATCTAGCCAATAAGTGTAACCTTTTACTTACTGTATATCCTCTCCTGTCACTGGGCGGAGTTAGCATTTACCTCAGGTCTGTCAGCTGGACTCACCTATGGATTCTCCTCAGCCTTCCTTCTGGATCTTTTGACCTGCTCTCCCACCCTCCCTCCCCTTTGTAATTTCCCCTTGTTGCTGTTCCTCTTCATGTGGGTAATGTCACCCACTTTGTGGGTGGACAGTGGTTGGTACGCTGTTACTTGGTTAGTATAAGATATTACTGCTTGACTCTTAGTGACTAAGCATGTTAATTAATGGTTAACAGCGATTCTGTTTGGTATTAAAGGTTAAAGTTCATTTCATAATTAAAATTGTTTTAAACCCAATACAGGGGCTGCAGCCTAAACATTTCCACAATCCTTGTTGTGTGTTTTATTTAATATTTTAGGTATGTTCCTATAGTATGATGGGTGTTAATGGGGTGTGCATCCCATGCATGTTATTGGATGTCACATGCACTTCTCTATGCACACTACAAATCCCACAGTTTATAGTCCATACTCCATATTGAGAATGAACAAGAGAGGGTGGCTACGTTCTTACATACAGTAGGACCATGGAGAATGATTGTAGCCACCCTCCAACAAGATGATTGATGGGAGCAGTAAAAAAAAAAAATGAGATCTGGAGAAGATTGAGAGCAATAAAAGGTACTTTTCTGAGTTAGGAATATAATTTTTTTTTTTTTAAACAAGAGTTTACTGTCACTTTACGTTTAAATATGGCTCCTTGCTTACCTGGAATCTCCTAAGGCTGGGTTCACACCATAGCGATGCGGGAACGCCGCGAATCCGCAGCGTTTTCCCGCATCGCATGCCTCCCGCCGGCAGTTCACACTGCCCTATGCGGACTGCTGGGAGTGTCAATGATATGTTAATGACACCCCCAGATCCGTCCGCATATCGCAGTGCGATCTGCACACTCGCACAGGAATCGGATCGCATGGTGTGAACACCCATGCGATCGGATTCTGCTGCGGACCAAAAAAAGGGTCCTGTGCGAGTTTGCTGCGGGAGCGATGCGAATTCAGCCATACTATCTGTATGGCTGAACTCGCATCGCTACGGAGATCGGATGTGATTTGCACTGCAGTGCGGTGCGAATCACATCCGGATCTCCCCCCGCAGCAGTGTGAACCCAGCCTAAAGCCAACATATGTATTTTATGCATTAAACATTTGTGACTTCAGTACAGGCATGCCCCACTTTTAAGTACACAAAAAGCTGAAAAGTGCAAAATCAGGCTCCCTTCTACATAGAAACCAATGAACTTCTAACCCCAGCTTGTTCAATTAAGCTTTGTTAATAAACCCTGGAAGCTCATTGGTTTCTATGCAGAAGAGAGCCTGATTTTGCACTTTCCAGCTTTAGTAAATAAACCCCATTGTATGTTTAAAAGTGGGGTATGCCTGTAAAGTAGATTCGACAAGAAAGGGGCTGAAACAGCAGAGAACTAAGATCGTTTACACATGAAAAAGGTGACATCTTGTGGTGCTTTTATAGTTCTACAGCCATAAACTTGGTAGGGTCAGTTTGAATATAATAAGGTTAAATTATCGGAGAAATGTTTGTTCTGGAGAACACTGATGCTTTAACATCCGAATGCAAATAAAAAAAGAATCATGGACAATACTCAATTGTTTTTGCTGCGATAATGCACTAATATGGCTACAATCACCTCAAGCATATTGTGTAGGAAAAAATACACAATAACAAAGGGGTACATACAACCATAATGTAGACAAGAGAGTCATACTCAGGGTCTTATTGTGGAAAGGTAGCAGTGTTAACTAATGAGAGACTACTACCATCAGCTAATGATTTTTTTAATGAACATTCAGCAATTATTTGAAAGTCAGCTCAAACACTAAAATGTGACATAATGGGGACATTTATCATAATTATTCAAAAATCAGACTGCATGTCCTTCAGCAAAGTCTCTAACAGGTTTACTGACCTGGCTGTCTGTATTCCTGGGCAGCTATGTGCAACAGTTTTTCAAAGTTCTAAGACAGATTTTTTATTGATTGAAGATTAGAAATATTTCTACTTTAAACAGATGTAAAATTAAGAAGTAGTCCGGGCTAGTTTCATTCTGTCACAAAGCTACCTTGGGGCAGGATGGAATTGTATGGTAGTAATAAAAAACAAACAATCATACACACCAAGGTAAAGCAGTAACTGTCCCTCACCACCTCTAAGGCTGAGAGCTGAGTGATCAAAAACCACTGATTGCTCAGTTCTTGATCTTCAGTAAGCAGAGATCGGTGACTGACACTGACTATTTGCTCTTCCCCTGTCACGTACCTGATAGGAGACTTATATGACGAGGTTAGCCTCTCTTATATCTCCAGTCCTGGCCCCACTGAGAGTGGAACAGAGAGATATTGATGGGCGCATTTGCAGCTAGAGAAGGAGATCATGGGAAACTGGTGGACCATCAGGACAGGAACAGAAGCTGTATGCAAGAAACCAATTGAGGTAAAAGAGGCACTCCATATTCGCTGCAGGTTCAGGATGCGTGAAAGCTCTCAGCGAAATGCAGAGCAGGTACAGCGGACAGCCAGGTGAGCACTCGAGCAGGATGGACAGCCAGGATCGGAGATAGAAGCATGGTCTCCGGAAGAGCCAGGGTCATCAATATTCAGGCAGAAATCATAGGCAGAGTTGAAGTCAGGAATAGAGCCAGGGTCAGGAACTAAGTGACAAATTGGAAGCAGGATCCAAAATTAGATCAGGGGCAAACCAAGTAGGCAACAAGGAAAACACACAGGAAGAACGCAGGCTGTAGGGAAGAGCAGAAAGACCAGTCAGCACCTGAGCAAAGACAGAAGCATCCTTAAATAGAGCCAATGTGCACTATGGGTGCACTTTTCTGCACGCATGCATGAATACACATCATCACTATCCTATGGGCAATGTCATCAGGGGTGGATCCAGGGGGGGCACCAGGGCAATTGCCCCCACGAGAATTCAGGTGAGTGAGTGAATGGGTGGGCTGCTCCACGGGTGAGAGAGCGGGCGGCCCCGTGGGTGAGAAAGTGGGTAGGACGGGCTGTTGGCCGCCTCAGTTAGTGAGCGGGCGGGAGGCTCGGCAGGCAAGCAGCTGGGCGGCTCAGTGGGTGAGCGGAAAGCTGGCCAATCTGGGAGCCGGCGGGCGGGAGAGCATAGAGATGAGAACATCTCTCACCGCCCGGCGCCCACCCTGCATCCCTGCAGTGCAGTTCCGTCCTTACTGTGCAGGCAGCCGCGGGAAGCAGAGAGACATTATCTCTCTGCTGTCTGACTGGTAATCTGCTGCCTGACTTTGGGACACAGCAAGAGACCTCCTTAGCAGGAAAGTGAAACAGCAAGAGACAATCCGCAATGTGTAGCAGGTCGATGTGGCAAGTGACAATCCGTAACGTGTCGCAAGTGACAATCCGCACTGTGAGGTAGGTGATGTGGCATGTGACAATCTGCATCTGGTGACAAGGGACATGGCAAGTGACAATCCGCAACGTGTGGCAGATGAAGTAGCAAGTGACAATCCGCATCTGGTGACATGTGATGTAGCAAGTGATAATCCGCATCTGGTGACAGGCAACATGGCAAGTGACAATCTGCATCTGGTGACAGACGACTTAGGAAGTGACATGCTGCATCTGGTGGCAGGTGATGGTGGCAAATTACACTCTCCCACTGATTCTGCATTATGGTGAGTTGAAAGATTTCATTTTATATAACAATGTAATAATAGAAATGATGTGCTTCAATCACCCTGACACCATATCAACCATGGTGCTGTGATGACTGAAGTGCCAACACCAGCCATTTCCCCGATACATTGCCCGCAAAAAAAATGATTTTCTGCCAGTGCCCCTCCCGAGACTAGACTCTGGATCTGCCCCTGAATGTCACGTGCATGTGCATTCCTGTACATCTGTCTCACAGTAATTCTCCAACAGCAACTTTACCAGCACCTTTGCACCTTCAGTGCTTACTGGAAAGCCAGGCTGTGGAAGGGTACGGGGACAGTTGGCTCAGGATCACAGCAGTGCACTGAGAAGCTAAAACAGATGCTGCTCAGGCATCTGGTTGGATCCTGACATGAAGAAAGTGCTCTTCTGTGACCCACAGGAGAAGTATGGCCAAAAGGGCTTGTAAAAAAAAAAAAGTAACCTTGTAGAAAATCCATTGCACAAACTTACTGCTCTTGTTTAGCATTGCGTTGCTATGCCACAAAAGTGATAAATAGTGATGGACGAACTTCCGACGGGACATTTCGCGAACGCGATCCACGAACGTGGCCAAAAGTTCGGTTCACAGCGGACCCCATTCACTTTAATGGCAGGCGAACCTTAAAAACCTCCAGGTCATATTTTCAGCCACAAAATACTTACTAGCTGTGCACACATAGTCCCACAACAAGGACACTAACATAACAAAAGTATTAACTGAATCTGGGATCGACAACAACAAGCATTCTTTTTTTTATCTGGGAAATTTTGACAATTTAGGAGCGCATGAAGGCCATGGAGGAGAGGCAAGGTCAGGCCAGGCTATGAAGGGGGTGCAGGAGATGATCAGTGCCACAGTCAGGGCAGCGCAGTCCTGTGCCAGTGTCCCAGTGTGCCAACCTGTGCTTGAACCCATCCCTCTACCCAGTCCTTACCCCCACCTATGCAGGGCTCCACTGCGGTGATCGGGAGGTGCCAGTCCAGTGCTGATCCTCAGCCATGGTGCTGGCACTGCCTGCTGATTGGCTTCTCTGCTGCTATCTCCCTCACTGTCTGAAACCAGCACCACGATTGAGACTGAGCACTGACACCAGCACCGTGATAGAGAGCACTGACACTAGCACCGAGATAGAGAGCACTGACACCAGCACCGTGATAGAGAGCACTGATACCAGCACCGTGATAGAGAGCACTGAGACCACACCAGCACAGAGATAGAGAGCACTGACACCACACCAGCACCGAGATAGAGAGAGAGCACTGACACCAGCACCGAGATAGAGAGAGAGCACTGACACCAGCACCGTGATAGAGAGCACTGACACCACACCAGCACCGTAATAGAGAGCACTGACACCAGCACTGATACCAGCAACTCGCTGCGGGACCCAAAAATATGACACCGCTCAACCTCTTCAAACAGGAGTGTAAGGGCATATAGTACGGTGTGCTTTTTTTGTACAAGTGAGCCAAAGGTAGAAAAAAGGTCTGTGTGCTAGATTATATAAATGGTTTATAGAGTTATGCATATACATGTTCTACTGGTCACATGTGTTGAATTCCTCCGAGATCCATGCCTCATTCATTTTTATAAATGTGAGGTAGTCAACACTGTTGTGAGCTAGGCGAGTACGCTTATCGGTCACGATCCCCCCTGCTGCACGATCCCCCCTGTCCTTTCGGACAGGACACTGGACAAGGGGCAAGCCAACAGTTCCATTGCAAATTGTGCAAGCTCTGGCCAGAGGTCAAGCCTGCCCACCCAGTAGTCCAGGGGTTCATCACTTCTCAGAGCGTCCACATCGGCCGTTAACCCGATGTAGTCGGACACCTGTCGGTCTAGGCATTCCCTGATGCTGGATCCGGATGACACCTGTCGATGTGTCGGCTGAAAGAATGATCTCATATCAGAAGTCACCAACACATCTTCAAACCGCCCTCTTCTTGCAGGCGCTGTTGGATTGGTACCCGCAACTCTTTTTCTGGGAGTGGGAATTCCTCTGCCAGTGCACGCAAAAGCAGAATGCAGCATTTCTCTAAGCAAGGCCTTGAAGTGCTCCATTCTGACAGCCCTCTGTGATGGTGGTAACATTTCCGCCATTTTGTGTTTGTACCGGGGGTCTAAGTACTTTGCCACCCAGTACTGGTCCTTGACCTTTATGCTTTTTTATACGGGGGTCCCTGTTAAAACACTGAAACATGAAGGCCTCCATTTGCACTAAACTGGAAGCGGTGTGGTGGCCTGGCTCCTGCTCATCATCCAGGATAATGTCATCCTCCTCGTTCTCCTCTCCCCATCCACTGACAACAACAGGGATCCCAGAAAGGTTTAAAGCATGCTCTTCTTGCACCTCCTCATCCGCCCCGGCACCATCCTCCTCTGACTCCTCTTCAGACTCCTGTTGTTGACTTGTCTCAGATAGAGTAGCCCCCCCTGGGAATTCATCCAGCATTGCGACTTCCTCATCGTCCTGCTCCTCCACGGCTTGATCAATGACACAACGCAATGCACACTCCATAAAGAAGGTATAAGGTACGATGTCACTGATGGCACCATGTCTGCGACTGACCAGTTTGGTGATCTCATCAAATGGCCGCAGAAGTCTGCATGCATCGCGCATGACCAACCACTGGCGCAGTGAAAAAACCAAGCTCCCCAAAACCTGTTCTGCCGCAGAGTTCATACAGGTAGTCGTTAACTGCACGTTTCTGCTGGAGCAGCCTATCAAGCATATAGAAGGTTGACTTCCATCGCGTCGGGCAATCACAAATAAGATGTCTGACCGGCAGATTGTGTCACCGCTGAATGTCAGCAAGGGGAGCCATGGCCGTGTAAGATCTTCTGAAATGGGCCGAGTTTTTCCTTGCCTGCCGCAAGATGTCCTGGGCCCCAGGGTATTTGACAACGAATCGCTGCATGACCATGTTTAGGATGTGTGCCATGCATGGCCTGTTTCAATGCGCTAAGCAGATTGGCACCGTTGTCACACACCACTCTACCAACTGTCAAATTCAGCGGTGTTAGCCACTGATCTGCCTCTGAACGCAAAGCTGAAAGGAGTGCAGGGCCAGTGTGGTTCTTGGCTTCCAGGCACAACAGACGCAGCACAGCATGGCAACGTCTCACCTGGCATGTCGAATAGGTTCTGGGGATCTTGGGCGGTGCAGCGGAAGAGACGCTAGCAGCAGAAAAGGAGGAGTCAGCTGAGGAGGAGAGGGAGGATGGAGTAGGAGGAGGAGAAGAGCCAGGCCTGCATGCAATCCATGGTGGTAAAACCAAATCTACACGGGTGCCACGGGTTACATGCTTGACGGCCGTCAGAAGGTTCACCCAGTGGGCAGTAAAAGTTATATACCTTCCCTGCCCGTGTTTGCTAGACTACGTGTCTGTGGTCAGATGTATCTTGGCACCGACACTGTGTGCCAGAGATACATTCATTTGCCGCTGAACATGGCCATATAGCTCTGGGATGCCCTTCTGTGAGAAATACTTCCTTCCTGGGACCTTCCATTGTGGTGTTCCAATGGCCACAAATTTTCGAAAGGCCTCCGAGTCCACCAGTTTATATGGCAGTAGTTGGCGGGCTATCAGTTCTGACAAGCCAGCGGTCAACCGTTGGGCAAGAGGGCTATCCGGCGTCATCATTTATTTACGCTCGAACATTTGACCCACGGAAGCCTGCCTTTTTCCAGAAAAACGTGAGGACGGCATGATGGAAGGTGGAGTGGAGGACAATTCTGAGGAGAGAGGAGAAGGAGAAGTAGAAGAGGCTGGACGGTGGGAGCCTGGAGTGTGGCTTTGTGGGTTCCGTTGCTCCCACTGGGCTCGGTGATGGCAGCTCATGTGCCTTCTTAAGGCGGTCGTCCCTAGGTGAGTGTTGGGCTTACCGCGACTTATGCATTGACTGCAAAGGCTGCAGATGGCAACACTATTGTCAGCAGTGGACACGTTAAAAAAGCCCACACTGCGGAGCCATGTGCCGGCGTCCTGGGAGAGCCAGATGTGACCATACATGGTTGATGCCTCGTTCCTGATACATTAGCAGTCTGGTTTGTCCCTCCTGTGCAATGTAATTTTCGCCTGATTCTCCTCCCTATCTGCTGGTCCATATCTCCCTCCGAACTCCCCTCCTCTTCCTCTCTTGTGGGCACCCAGGTGACATCACTAGACACGTCATCATGCTGCACAGTGGAAATGCACTATACTATGCTTTCTATATTTGAAAGCATTTTATACGTGTATTACACCCCTATATACTGCACACCAAATAGTACACCTATACCAGTCCTTAAAGGACCTTTGTGGACCTAATAGTAGCTAGCTAGTAGCTAGCTAGTGAATTGCAGACTGTCCCTGCTCCAAAAACCAAACTGTCCCTACATTGAGAAACGACAGCTGCAGAATCGGTCATCAGCACTGCATGCAGTGCACTATAATATGCTTTCTATATTTGAAAGAAAGTATATTATAAGTGTATTACAACCCTATATACTGTACACCTATACCAGTCCTTAAAAGGACCCTTGTGGACCAAATAGTAGCTAGCTAGTAGCTAGTGAATTGCAGACTGTCCCTGCTCCAAACACCAAACTGTCCTTCCCTACACTGAGAAAAGACAGCTGCAGAATCGGTCACCACTCAGCAGCACTGCAGTGCACTATAATATGCTTTCTATATTTGAAAGAAAGTATATTATAAGTGTATTACAACCCTATATACTATCCATCTATACCAGTCCTTAAAAGGACTTGTGTGGACCTAATAGTAATAGCTAGTGATTAAACTGACTGTCCCTGCTCCACACAGCATAAAATGGCCGCCAGAGCAGGTCTATTTATAAGGTAGGGGGTATGTCCATGTGCTGAAATGTCTCAATTAGCTGTCCTGTACCCCATGATAGATGTGTCTTTGGGCAGACTATCTCCCCAAAGACCAAAGCGAAGAGTCTCGGGGATTATTTTAGACGCACAAATGTCAATGGATGCGCAAATAGGATCTGTAGTCAGTGGATCTCACCATCTGCTACGTATGCTTCGCAGACTCATCCCTTTTATCCCAAAGAATGACAAAGCAGTGGTAGTTGGAACAATCATTAATTCACGACTGGACTACGCAAACTCGCTTAACATAGGATTACCACAATATCAACTTGCGCGATTACAACTGATCCAAAACACGGTGGCAAGGCTGATAACAGGAAAAAAACCCTGGGAATCCATCTCTCCTTCGCTGAGGAGCTTACATTGGCTAACCGTAAAAAATCGGATCACGTTCAAGACCCTTTGCCTCACCCACAAATGCGTGCATAGAGAAGCTCCGCAATACCTAATGGAGAAAATAAATCATTACACATCAAACCGCAGTCTTCGATTAGACAACAAAAACCTCCTCCTCGTTCCCAAAGCCCGGTATAAATCCAAGGGGGATCGGAGATTCGCTGTCCAAGGGCCTCAGCTATGAAATGCTCTACCAATCAACATCCGCCTGGAAGAAAATCACCTGGCTTTTAGGAAAAAACTCAAGACCTTCCTCTTTTAGCAGATGATCAAAGCTCGCCACAGCGCCTAGAGGCGATTCAGTTCGCATTGTGCGCTATACAAGTATTTAATTCATTCATTCAAAGTTCTTCACAATGTAAACAAATATGTCCACCGCGAACAGCGCCAGAAGTCCACTGGTTTGGTGAATCGCGAACAAGCAAAGTTCGCCGCGAACCGACCGCCGGTCGAACCGCAAGGCCATCTCTAGTGATAAACATCCCCCAGTTGTATGCAAGCTAACTGCCATGGATTCAGAACACATGAGCCTTAACTGAGTTGGAGAAAGAATACCATTTTATAGTTTTGAGGTAAGCGCTTGATAAGGTTTTTACTCCTAGTCTGCCAATATAAACCCAGGGTTATTTAGTTAAAGAAGATTTATAGCTTATTTAATATTTGTTATGGTGAACAATAAAAATGCATATTCATATTTATTATGGTGAACGATAAAAATGCATATTCATATTCATGATGGTGAACAATAAAAAAATACATATCCTACATTTTTTTAGTTTGGTAAATATAAACTTTAGGACACCTTTTACAAATTTCCAGTTTTTATTTACCTTCCGTTAAAATGAAAAGCCTAAAACTAGGTCCCTGCTCTCCCCTCAAAAAAAAAGAAAAAAAAATTGCAAATATGGTAGAGGAGGTTTTTCTGAATCATACTTACCTAGGTCTTCCCCCCACTGGCTCCAAAACTGAGAACCGAACGGCCAAACACCACTGATCGCTCAGTTTGCAGACCTTCCTGAGGAGAGAGCTAGTGACTGTCAGTCACTTCTGTCTTCTCTGCACCCCCCCCCCCCCCATGCTCACTGCAACGCTGGGCTGTGGGGGCGGGGGCAGGAGCAGCCGGCTCAGGCTCTCAGCTGAGCCGGTTACCGGTCCAGGCATGTTTGAGGATCCCGGTCATATGGTCACAATGCTTCCTGAGCCTGGACTGGCTCAGCGACGTCAGTCAACATCAAGCTTTAGCACGCTGTCTGTTGAAAATGAGTCACAGGAGTGCAGGACTAACTGTGATCCATAGGAGAAGTACAGCCAAACGAGCTTTACCTTTAAGTTTGTGAAATGGACATTTACTTTTGAAAAGCACTGCAAAATAATATAATAAATGTAGAAAGATTTTTTTGTAATACAATACTCTTGAGGGTCTATTTATAAAAAATAAAAAAAGTCTCATCATTTGTGCAAGTGTAATGAATGACACCCATAAAATTTGTAATGTGTGTGTAATTTGCAGGGCAAATGTAACATTCCCTAAAATGTGATCCAAAGAGAGAAATAGGAAAAAAAAACCTTCAAAATAAACCTGCGCCCTGATAAGTTTAAAAAGGCTGTGGGGTGGTTGGATAGATGACAATTCAACTACATCAGATTAATTGCCTCTTGATGATTGGATGAACTATGTAGCGAGTAGTTGGGCTTGTGTAAGCCTAGATGGGAACCTATAACCTTTTTTACTACTGTAACTGGGGGATATTATACTGCATATAACGAATGTACATTGTGTATGTCCTCCCTCTTCCCTTCTTTTCCCCTTTGCTATGGTTTTAATATGGAAGGATTTCTGCTGTCTGTTATTATTTGGTATGGGAGCTGCATTGTACACTGGTGTTGGGAATTGTAGTGCTGAATGTTTATTATGTTCTACGTTTGTATGTGTCTTTTTCTATGTTAAAAAACCTTTAATAAAAAGAATTTACAAAAGAATAAATAAATAAACCTGCGCTATATAAATATGTGAACATATGTGATCTATGCCTACTCCAATTGGACTGCCTCCATTAATCAGGGTATAATTTCCCTTAAAACGAACATTTTTACAGTGCTAACCTCTATTAATGGGTTTAATAAATTATAAAATTGATGGACAGATGGAAAAGGCAAATGAGTGCAAGGCCTGACAGGTGCATTTGGACTTTATAATGTTTATGTATGTATTTCAATATAATATGTAACATGAATTATTGCCTTATACTCATCCTATTTTATGGCTCTATTTAGGGAAGTGTTTTCATGATATTACACATATGTAGCCCCTGATTAAGAGGGCTACATCCTAGAAACACAGTGAGATTTCAAGAAAATGTTCTACATCTGCACCTAAACATGCAGATTTTTACTGATGTATTGTGCATCAGAGAAATGTTTATGTATCTTTTTAATGTCTCTCTTTTTTCTGTATATTATATGTGTGATATATGGAATAATGTACAAAACTTTTTTACCTTTTATCATATATGAATCAATAAACAAGGTGATTTTAAGTAACTTGTTGTGCCTCGAAAATCCAATTTGTGCTCGCTCACAAGTAAATGTATGTGTAATTTAATAAAACCGTGTGAACTAAACAATATTATCCTTAAAAGTGCTTAGTGCTCAGACTTATATCTTCTGTCAATCTACCACTTCCACTTTACCCCAATTTCACAAAACAATTAATACTGAATATCACAAAGTGCTAATTCATCTTATATATAAAGTGCTATGTGCAAAAAAAATGTTATTGCAGATCCACCGCTTTACTCCTATTTCATAAATTCTCAATAAAAATCCCAACAGTGTTAAAAAACGTTCATTCCACTTATTAAAGTGCTCAGTGTTCAGTAGTGCTTCTTGCAGATAACCACTTCTTAGCAGACCTTCAGTCATTTTTTCAACTTTCCATCTATTAAATCTCCTGCCATTGTTGTTTTAACTTTGGATAGTAAAACATTTTTTTCTGCCAGTAAATACCTTATACAGCCCATTTCCTGTTTCTTGACTGGTCATTAGCTTAGGCTTATGGCACCATGCACAGCTCTCTCTCACTTTCGTGAGAGTTTGCCAGGAAGAGAGGGGGGGTGAGTCATAAGAGGGACAATCAGAGCTGCAGAGCTGGAGGTGTGCCTTTGTGTGTCTGTGTAAATCCAGGAAGTGAACAGGCAGCAGCTTCAGCTGTCCACAGTTAAAATGGATGCAGCCAGACTCAGTGGGGGGAGATTTCTACAGCATATTTGACAAGTACAGAATCACAGTATATATAAAATAATGTGCAAAGTGATTGGAGGGAAGCTTTTGAATGGCAAAGATGTTTTTATTACATATTATGTGAGCAGACTGCATTTCCTCTTTAACTCATTTTTTTCCCCATACATGATGGTGTTTCTCCTTCAAGTGTTTCTCCACTCACCGGAGGGTTGTGGCTCCCAGATATATATCCTCAAGAGTCTGAACAGCTTTTTAACCGCTTCCCACCCGTAGGGCATCATATGACATCCTGGACTTGAAGTGGGTTTACTGGGATGATGACTGCAGCTATGGGCATTATCCAGGTACCTTTTTTTTTTCAGCCAGCGATTCCCTCTTATGTAAAAGCCATCCTAGTAGCTGGTTAGCACCAGCACCTGCCACGCTATTCCGGGCTATTCTCCCGTGCGATCGGGAGCCTGAGATCTGATCCACAGTGCCACCGGTTTACCATAGTGTTGGTTGTGGACCAGGTGGTCCCTGTCCATGATCCTCTGAGGCCTGGAAATGGTGAAATGGTAAATGGTGTTTGCACCACACATGTGAGGTATCCCCACAAACATTATAGCAAGAACAATAATTCTAGTGCTAGACTGTCTGTAACTCTAAACTGGCAACCTGTAAACATTTAAAAATGGTTGCCTATGGAGAATTTTAAGTACCCTAGTTTGGCATCATTCCATGAGCATGCACAATTTTAAAGTGTGACATGTTGGGTATCTATTAACTCAGCGTAACATCATCTTTTATGTTTTACAAAAAAATTGAGTTTGAAAAAAAAAATTGCTTTGCAAATACTGTGTGACATAAAAAATTGTCTTACCCACCATTTTATTCTCTAGGGCCTCTGCTTAAAAATAAATATATATATATATATATATATATATATATATATATATATATGGGTGTGTGCAGCAGTCATGGTGCAGGTCATTGGGCATGGTGGGGTAATGCAAGTTGGAAACATGGGCACCAGTCACTTTTTGAATGCAACAAAAAAGATTTTATTGTCTCTTAACAAGAACTGGGGGAGAGAGGGTTTAGGGCCAGGACATCCTTAGGCAGATGTAAATAGTAATAGGCAGACAACGATAGGGGTAAAGGGCCTTTAAGCGGAATGCAGCATACTGTATTAGTAGAACTGCTGTCTCCTATAGCAACTGAAATTTCAACAGTCCATATAGATCTGCACACGTAACTCACAGTATCCCAATGTAGATCTTCTCTTCCATCTCACAGTATCCCACTGTAGATATTCACACTGAGCTCCCAGTCTCTCACTAGACTTCCAAGATCCCAGCCACCACTGGATCCCCTGAGCTCTTCCACAGCTAACCAGCTGTATACTTCTTAAGCTTTACCCACGGTACCCGCTGGGTCCCTTACTTGACTCTGCTGAAGGTTTCCCACTTCTTCACCATCCCCGGCTAGTGAAAAAGGCTGCTCTGGTATTTCTTCAGAATTCATGCACTTGCCTCTGATAACAGGAATGGTTCTCTCTTGGTAGCAATTGCTTCCCCTTTACCTCTGACCTTGATCTTCATTTGCATCTGGTAACAGGAGTGGTTGTCCCCTATGGCAACTGCCTCTCCTTTACCCCTGGCCACATTTGGTTCCCCGTCCAGATGAACCTCTGAAACTTGGTTAGGCTCCTGACCTGAAGCTCCAGCTATGCGCTGCTTCTCACAGTCCTGGATAGTTCTCAGGCTTCTGGCCTAGCAACCAGGAGCAATACAACACACATCCACCCAGAGAGCCGTCCGGGTGGCACAGAATCCCAATCACTTGACTCCTACCGAATAAATAAGCTCTTCCAGCAGTCCATGGGGCCAAAGAGACTTCTACCAATTGTCTAAGACAACCTATCTACTCCTAACCCGAATTCACTATGCCCTTATCATTCTAATACCACAGGCAGCAATGCCACCTAGTGACAGAAGAGAGAGGGGTGCACCAAATTCAAGTTTAGGGCAAAAGTCAGTGGATCACCTTAACAATTAGCCAGGCTAGTAACCACCTAGCAGACTAAATTTCTGAGCAGCCCTGTTTAGGATCAGGGCATTCTGAGTAATTTTGTAGTGAAAGAAAAATGATTTTTTTTACATGTAGGAGAGAAACGTAATTGGCCAGGGTGAAAAGTGGTTAATAGCTCCACATGGCCATGGATAAGAGGACCCGTATCACTTTAAATTCTCCTGCACAGCTCATCAGTTTCCACCATCTTGTACTGGACCTCCACTTTCACTCAATCTGTTACAGGCTTTTTAACACCCCATGCACATTTGGATAAGAGAAAGGAAAATCCAATACAGTGTAATAAAATTTTTAGTTACTGTAGCCAGGAGCTGGATATGTATATATATATTCCAGCAATCAGGAGATACTGTGTGGCTTTTCTGTGGGGGGGGGGGGGGGGGGGGGAACAGTCGTTTCCCTCTAGTGCTGAGTTGATGCTGACCTATTGCATAATTGATACAGAAACAAGACAGAGCCAAGCATCTTGGGACATGTATTCCAAATGCATAATAATCGCCCCCTTGCTGAATTATTTGGAACTGCAACTACCAGATGGCTGATGGGGAAGAACAGACTGCTAGGAGGGACTATAAGAGGCCTGGCACACTCTCTTGGGACCTGTGGTGGATCCGTGTGCAGGAATTCTGTGACGTGTAAGCTGCAGCTGATTAGCGGCCTCAACCAGCAGAACCATTCAGCCGATATTTGGAGAACACCTGCTGGCAGTACCCCTTAGCTGTTTGGTGGCAGCCTGTAGGTCACTCTTATTCCATCTATCCAGTGGTGACATCAGATTCAGGTGAGCCGTGGCACAGTGCAGTGGAGGCCGGACGTCATCCCCTGAGCCACATTCTCAAGAAACAGCCACTACTATCATCATCATCATCATCCTTTGTTCTAGTGTGGTGAGTGGGCAATAGCCCAACCTTATAGACACTGTATATAGACACCATTGCATCCTGCAATTTCTATCAGATTTAGTGTTAAGGATCTAGACCTAACATCATAGACAGTATATACAGACATCTCTACCCCTTATCACCCTGCTTCTACTTGTAGTTCTACAGAAGGTATCATCGTTAAGTCAGTGATCACTGTGAATCAATTTACAGTTGGTTCAACGCACGAAGATTGTTTATTCACCACCAATTGATTCAGGTTGCTTTGCTTTACCATTTAAAAATTCCTTGCATGCAATTATTATCACCAGCTAGCTGAAGATCAACTGGACTTCCACACACAGTAATACAGGACTACTTTTCCCCTCCTTCCCCACTTCAGGTATCTGTTTTGCTGAGCTCTCAGGGCTACAGTTCACTGAGAACTCTATGAAAGAGCAGGTTGAATTTCCATACAGTTTCTTTATGCCAAAGGTTATAATATTGTATTTACTTTTCGGTATCTGTGTGTTGAGGAACAGAAGAGAGGGTTCTGACACCAACAAGAGCCATTCCTCTGCTCTCTTATAACCTGTTCACATAGCTATTGTATGTGCCTCATTGTGTACAGAGATTATAGTCCTTATTGTTAAATGTTTAAATCTGATATGTGATTGGCATTTAGTTATTGATAACATTCCTATAAGAAATACCATTTCAAATTGTAAATTTGAGTTGACTTTCCAATCCCTTTGCATTTCACTAAGTAAACAAGTTACTTGGTTTAATCAATTCTGTTGTACCTACTTCCTTATTATTGTCACGAAAGAGGGAAAATGTATGAACCCAGGGTGGCAGAGGTGGCAAAGGACTTACAGGGTCAGGGCAACCATAGGGGTACTGATTTAACCTGCGGCCCTCACAAGGGCAATTCTACATTAATAAATATATACATTGCACTCACTTGGATATTATTGGTTTCCAATGCTGCTAATCAAACCCGGAAGTGCTGCCACAGAGTGCACTACATGGGCTGGTTGTGGTGTCACCGAAACCAGAAGTTGAATTCTATGCATTTTGCTTTGTCCAGGGCTTCTTCCGGAACTCAGCCCTGAACACATTTATTAAAGACAGCCCTGTGAGAATATTTATTTTTAAGAGAAAAATAGCCTTAGGAACATTTGACCATGAGAAGTAGAATTCACTAAACCTTTAGCAGTGGTTGTTAGGGAGCCGGTACCTGCTGACATCCTAACAACCAGTGATTCATCCATGTCCAGTACATTCAGCTCTTAGCCAGGGATTCCTGATAGGTAAATGTAAGAAAATAGCAGGATAAACATTCACATGTAAATGTATGTAAAAAATGAAACAAACAAAAACTGGCATAGGGTACCTTCCAAAATTCATAGCAGGCCCTTTAGGTCTGGTATGAATTGTAAGGTGGACCCCATGAAAAAAATACAGCATGGGGTCTGAACAAAATTTCATAACAAACCTTTAAAGTCTGGTAGGGATTTTAACCACTTGGGATCCGCGCTATTGCCGAATGACGGCATTAGCGCGGACCTAGATTGCCGGGACTACGTCTATTGACGTCGTCCCGGTTACGAGCGGCCTGCGCGCCCCCTGAGGGGCGCGCGCGGCGCGCTCTGTGATCGGCGAGTCCGTGAGACTCGCCTGATCACCGATCCGTGTAAGGGGTCGATCCCGACCCCTTATCACGTGATCAGCTGTCAGCCAATGACAGCTGATCATGTGATAAAACGGAGCCGGTAATCGGCTAGTATTCCTCCTCGCGCTGACAGCGCGAGGAGAAAAAAAAAAAGCCGATCGCCGGCGGCCATGTTCGGGACATCAGTCCCGATCACGGCCAGCAATTCAAGCGGACACCTGCCCCCTGCCAGTGCCCACCTGCCACCCGCAGTGCCATCCTGAAATAAAGTAAGTGCCCCCCTGTCAGTGCCACCCAGCAGTGCCCATAGTGCCCACAGTGCCACCCAGCAGTGCCCAGTGCCACCCAGCAGTGCCCACAGTGCCACCCACAGTGCCACCCAGCAGTGCCACCCACAGTGCCACCCAAAATCTGCCTCAAAGGTGCTGCACCCCAGTGCCGCCCATCAGTGCCCAGCAGTGCCGCCCATCAGTGCCCAGCATCTATCCCATCTATCCCATCTATCTGTGGTACCTATCAGTGCCCATCCGTGCCACCCATCCGTGCCACTTATCCGTGCCACCCATCCGTGCCATCTTATCTGTGCCCATCTTTGCCCATCAGTGCCGCCTTATCTGTGCCCATCGGTGCCGCCTTATCTGTGCCTATTAGTGCCGCCTTAACTATGCCTATCAGTGCCCACCAGTGCAGCCTATCAGTGCCCACCAATGCAGCCCATCAGTGCCCACCAATGCAGCCCATCAGTGCCCACCAATGCAGCCTATCAGTGCCGCCTAATCAGCGCACTTCAATGAAGGAGAAAAATTACCCGTTTGCAAAATTTTATAACAAACTATTAAAACATGATTTTTTTTTGCATCTTTTTTTGCATCTTTTTTTGTTTGTTTAGCAAAAAATAAAACTCCGAGCTGTAACTAAATACCACCAAAAGAAAGCTCTATTTGTGGGAAAAAAATGATAAAAATGTCATTTGGGTACAGTGTTGTATGACCGCGTAATTGTCACTCAAAGTGCATCAGCGCTGAAAGCTGAAAATTGGTCTGGGACTGAGGGGGGTTTAAGTGCCCAGTAAGCAAGTGGTTAAGGGAGAACCCATGCAAAAAACAAACAAAAAAAGCATGGGATCCCCCCCAAAGCCCACACCAGGCCCTTATCCAAGCATGTAAACTGGGTGGCCAAGAAAGAGGGGGAAGAAGCATGTGGCACCCCCCTCCCTGAACCTTACAAGGTCACATGCCCTCAACATGGAGGGGTAATTTGCCAGTTGATGATTTCCCATGTTGATGAGAACAACAGCCTCTTTCCCATAACCCTCACCCAGTGGTCTGCAGGAAGGAAGCTTATTGAAATCTGGAAGCTCACTTTAAAAATAAGGGTGCTCAATACCAAACAATCCTCAATAAAGGTAACAATCACCACCCCTTAAACATTATGTGTAAAATAATGTCCATACATTTGTTCGTGAAAAAAACTTGTTGAAAATGCCACCAGTGAGTCCCTCCACCATGTCCCACACAGCCTCTTACAAGAACAAAAGAACTCAGATAATAGGTGGTCTATCGACAGCTTAGAGCTGCATGTACCTTGTAGCGATGGATCATCCACCATAGGAAACCATGAGTCACATTGACTGGAGACTCTAATAAGGAACTATTTTTCATTCCGAAAATGGCACCTGGCAAGCAGGGCTGGATTTGTAAGGGGGCAAAGGGGAAATTGCCTTGGGCCCCCCAAAAAGAAAGCCCCCCCATACAAAAAAATGACATAAAACCATATAAAATATTATATATAAAATAATAAAAAGAAAAAATATATATGAAATGAATAATAAAAAACATACTTTATTTTATTAAATGTATCTTTGGAGGTAACATTTTGCCCGCCATCATCTGTAAAACTGGTATATTGTACCATTTTTCAAAAATGAATTTTGGTGGCTCAAGCAAACCAC
Organism: Lithobates pipiens; assembly: GCF_037356315.1. Classification (NCBI taxonomy): domain Eukaryota; kingdom Metazoa; phylum Chordata; class Amphibia; order Anura; family Ranidae; genus Lithobates; species Lithobates pipiens. The sequence continues at coordinate 251,228,551 of NW_027507718.1, read as the reverse complement.
ACCATGATTGTGTGTGTGTGTGGGCATGTGTGACTTCAGAATGGCGTTCTGTCATGCATTTTAAAAATGTGTGACTGTCATTGAGAATGTAAACCAACTCTGTGTATAAGGAGTGCCTGAACCTGAAGTGCCTGGGCTCCTTAAGGTCTAAATCTGACCCTGCTGACAAGAGAAACAGATGACATACTCCAATAGTGTAAAACCACTAACTTTATTTGCTGACCAAACTGTGAGTTCTACTTACAACAGTAACAGAACCGCTAGTACCGACTCCAACGTACGCAGGCTCACAGGCTCAGCACAGAGACATTTGCAAAGTGTTTTTTTGTTTTTTTTTAATAAATAGATATTTTAGTATTGTATCCTCCTTATTTCATTCCAAATATTTTTCTAATCTATCATTTCCTGGGAGTTTGTCACTCCAAAGTGCTTGTTGCTGATTAACAACACTGGGTTCTTAACTGCATCTGGCAAAACACTGCATAATATGCATAGTATGTGGCCAGTATGACAGAATGATTATAAATAATTATCTATCTATCTATCTATCTATCTATCTATCTATCTATCTATCTATCTATCTCTCTCTCTCTATATATATATATATATATATATATATAATGAAAATTACATATAACATGCAAAACCCATAATATACATGCATTTTTTTCCCACTACCTAGTATCTAATGAGCATTATATTAACAACATATCGTTTAGCCTCTGGTCAAGCAAACAATGAGATCTGTCACAGCTGTTTCTGTCCAGTGATCAAAATAACATATAATTAGAAGGATACAGTAATTATAACCTAGAACAGAGCTCTTTAATTATTAAAAAGCACTTAAAATGTGGAGCACTGGCCTGCATCCTTTTACAGACACCATGCACAATGAATCTTTCATTAACTATCTGAGTAAGCCGACCATAGACGTCAAATGACATCTGCTTGTTCTGAATGTTTTTGGATGGATTAAATGATGGTCTTATGTGGTTGCCAGCAACAAGTTGGCCGTGCCAAACCTTGAAGAAAAAGACCGATCTTACAGGTTTGAAAGTTTTGGCCGATTATTATCTTTCTCTCCAACCAATAACTTTCTTGCCTGCTGTGGTCTCCTTGCCAGCTTAGCATACATGTTTAGGGAACTGCCAGATTGGACGTGTGATACTGCTTTGTTAGCACACACTGCAGGTAATTGCTTAATTAAGCATTACATTATGATATTAGTCCATAAAGAAATTAATTATGCAGTCAAATTATACTGATAATAGTGGCCCCTGATGACGCATCCTTATGACGAAATGTTGGGTGGAGCATAAGATGTCTGACGTAGGACGCGGCGGCCATCTTACTGGTTGGAAACGCTGGTCGTTTCCATATGCCTGCTTGCTTATTTACAGCTCTTATCATGTGAGTGTATTAGCCTGTTTTATTCAATAAAATGTTTATTTGGATGTCCGTGCAACCAGTGTTCTCTTCTTTTCATCCCTGTGATTGCCAGTGTTGATGCTGGAGATTGTCCATTGATTTCCTGGTTGAGTAAAGGTGGTCTCTTGAGCCCGGATATACAATCCTGGGAAGTGGATCAGTGCAATCTCGGTGAAGTGGATCTACTTTGTGCAGGATCATTGGTGTTATCTTATTCATTGCTTATATCCCTTTTATTTAGGGTAATGCCACACGACCAGACTTTTCGACAGACTAGGTCCAACGGTCTTCCCGACGGACTTTCGGTGTAGTTCCGACGGACTTTCCGAACAAACAGACTTGGCCACACACAAGCACACCAAGTCCGACGGATTCGAACATGATGACGTATGACCGGACTAGAATAAGGAAGTTCATAGCCAGTAGCCAATAGCTGCCTTAGCTTCGGCTTTCCTCCGTTGGACTAGCATACAGTCTAACGTATTTTTCGTCCAGACTCGAGTCCGTCGGAAAAATTTGAAACATGTTTTAAATCTAAAGTCTGTCTGATTTTTAGACAGCAAAGGTCCGATGAAGTCCACACACGATTGAATTGTCCGGTGGATTTGTTCTATTGGACCTAGTCCATCGAAAAGTCCGGTCGTGTGTACGTGGCATAAAGTTAGTATTATTGGGTGCTGGTGGCAGCTGTTCTATTCATTATTCCTTGATTCATAACTGGAGGACTTTGATTGGATTGCTTTTTAACAGCTTATTATTGATGAACTTTATTTTTAGCAAGCACTACACCTTTTCTATTTATTTATATTGATAATAGTGCAGCTTATCTGTGAATAGAGTATGAAATTGTCTAATTGTTATCATAGGACCTAAGCCTGAGACTTCTACAGGAGCAAAAAAAAGCAAAAAAACTATACGTTCATCTTGCCATTTAAGTAGAACTTTAGGCAAAACCATTTTTTTTTATTTTGGATATAGTAAGTATGGGTTATAACCTCTGTCAGTTTTTTTACGCAATCTATTTCCCATTGTAGAGATTTCTCTTAACTTCCTGTTCCACAGCCAAACAGGAAGTGAGAGGAAACCCTGCATATTAAGGGAATTCCTTGGGGACCCCCAGGAACTAGTGTCCCTATTGGAAGATTTCCCCTCTATTTCTTTTCTGGGGTCAGCCCACAATGCAGGATTTTCTTTTACTTTCATGTCTGATAATGGTGTAGCACCCCCTAGCATTGCTAGAGTGCTACAGTTCGATTTTTTTGTGTTAGAGTAGGTAAATTGTCATTCTTGGTGTGTTTTTCTGGTTCAGTGTTGAGGGCAGTTGCTCTGGATGTGACCGAGTCTGTGCTGGATCAATTTGTCAGTGCCTGCCGGTACTGGGAGATGTAGTTCTAAAAGCAAGATTGTGCTGGAGGTAGAAGAGAAGTGTATATATACTGGATGTATATTGTGTCCCTGAAGAATTCCTTTGTTGATCAAATGGGCATCCCATATAACAATATCCCAATCCAAGTTCAATCCCCAAACAAAAAACAAAGCTGAAAGGATTGATTCCTGTCTACAGAGTGTGTGGAAAATGTGTGTGCCTGGCTGTGCAGGGTGGGAGATACCAATATTCACCAATGGCTCCTATGGGGGTAGCGCTACAATGGTAAATAGGACAAATAGACAGGGTGAAGCTCCTTAACGGGGGGGGAGGGGGGGGGACAGACAGCAATAAAATCTGACAATCATTCTAATCCCTCAAGGAAAAAGTACCCCCAAGAACATGGGACTTTTAGGCTCGGTTCACACAGGGGCAACACGACTTTCAACGCAACTTTTGGAGGCAACTTGGACACGACTTGAACACGACTTGGACACGACTTGGGGCGACTTACAACACGACTTTAAGTCGCTCCAGGCCCGACGACTTTTGCCGTGGCCAATCAGAGAATGAGCTCTCAAGGGGGAACTCCATGCCAAATTAAAAAAAAATAAAAATGGTGTGGGTTCCCCCTCCGAGAGCATACCAGGCCCTTAGGTCTGGTATGGATTTTAAGGGGAACTCCCTACACCGAAAAAACGGCTTGGGGGTCCCCCCCAGATCCATACCAGACCCTTATCCGAGCACGCTACCCAGCCGGCCAGGAAAGGGGGTGGGGACAAGCGAGCGCCCCCCCCTGAGCCGTACCAGGCCGCGTGCCCTCAACATGGGGGGTGCCTTGGAGAAGGGGGGGCTCTGTGGCCCCCCCCACCCCAAAGCACCTTGTCCCCATGTTGATGAGGACAAGGGCCTCTCCCCGACAACCCTGGCCGTCGGTTGTCGGGGTCTGCAGGAGGGGGGCTTATCGGAATCCATGAGCCCCCTTTAATAAGGGGGCCCCCGGATACCGGCCCCCCACCCTATGTGAATGAGTATGGGGTACAATGTACCCCTACCCATTCACCTGTGAAAAAAATGTAAAGAAAAACACAACACAGGGTTAAAATAATTTATTGCACAGCGGGGGGTCTTTTTCCGTCTTCGGGGGTCTTCTCGCCGGACTCCTCCGCTATCTTCTGCTCTTTTGCTAGCTCTTTCACTAGCGGAGGAGCCTGGCTTTCTTCTTCGCCGCCGCCCTCTTCTTCCGACTTCGGGGGTCTTGTCCCCCTCTTCGGTTCTTCTTGCCGGGCCACCGCGCCTTCTTCTAGCTCTTTTGCAAGCAGTGGCCAGGTCTTCTGTCACCGCTGCGGCCATCTTCTGTTCTTCTCTTCTGGAGATGTTGCCTCATCGCTGTCTCCGGTCACAATGACAGGACACGCGGCGCTTGGCGACTTATATAGGGACATCACCAGATGATGTCCCCGCCCATTATGATGTCACAGTCCCAGAGGAAGAATAGAAGAACAGAAGAACAGAAGACGGCGGCAGCGGCGACAGAAGAACGGGCCACCGCTTGCAAAAGAGCTAGAAGAAGGCGCGGTGGCCTGGCAAGAAGAACCGAAGAGGGGGACAAGACCCCCGAAGTCGGAAGAAGAGGCCGGCGGCAAAGAAGAAAGCTGGCAAAAGAGCAGAAGATAGCGGAGGAGTCCGGCGAGAAAACCCCCGAAGACGGAAGAAGACCGCCGGAGCTGTGCAATAAACTATTTTAACCCTTGTGTGTTGTGTTTTTCTTTACATTTTTTTCACAGGTGAATGGGTAGGGGTACATTGTACCCCATACTCATTCACATAGGGTGGGGGGCCGGTATCCAGGGGCCCCCTTATTAAAGGGGGCTCCCGGATTCCGATAAGCCCCCCCGTCCGCAGACACCGACAACCAACGGCCAGGGTTGTCAGGAAGAGGCCCTTGTCCTCATCAACATGGGGACAAGGTGCTTTGGGGTGGGGGGGCTCGCTCGTCCCCACCCCCTTTCCTGGCCGGCTGGGTAGCGTGCTCGAATAAGGGTCTGGTATGGATCTGGGGGGACCCCCATGCCGTTTTTTCGGCGTAGGGGGTTCCCCTTAAAATCCATACCAGACCTAATGGCCTGGTATGCTCTCGGAGGGGGAACCCACGCTAAATTTTTTTTAATAAATTTGGCGTGGAGTTCCCTTTTGAGAGCTGATAATTCTCTGAGAGTCGCCTCCGTATAGACGGAAATCCGACTTGGAGGCGACCTCCATTGAAATCAATGGGTACCAGTCACCTACAAGTCAGATAGAAGTAGTACAGGAACCTTTTCTGAAGTTGGAGCGACTTCAGTAGTGTGCATTAAGACGGCTCTCATTCACTTACATTGATTTTTACATGTAGCGCGACTTAAGGCGACTAGGGGCGACCTGAAGTCGGATCTGAGTTGCCCCTGTGTGAACCGGCTCTTAAGGCAACTTGATAAAGAGATCAAGATATATGTAGAAAAATGAAAAAAAATGTATTGAGGAACTATTAAAAACTACTAGGTGCATACATCACCAGGTAGAACATAAAATAGAAAGAGAAAACAATACAGTTGGTATGGTTGAGACCTATTGGTCTTCTTGGTGGTTTGTCCGATCCTGAAATGCGTCCGTGTTGAAGGCGGAATTTGAGATATTACATAATCTATAGCCCCATACACACTATCAGATTTTCTGCTGATTTTTTCCTTCAGATTTACCAAAACCATGTAGTACAAGGGCCTGCCTGATTGCATACACATTGAAACTCCTAAGGTTTGACCTCATATTATATGGTTTTGGTAAATCTGAAGGAAAAAATCAGCAGAAAATCTGATAGTGTGTATGGGGCTTATGGCTTGCTTAAATGCTTGCAACCCAGACAAGGTGGCTTTCTGGGAGAGGGTACTTAAGATGCGGATGTCACGTGGTTTGGGGTTCCGATCCAGAAGTATGTTCTGACTCAATGGTCCTGGTCCTCCTGACCAGTCCCCAGGAAGGCTATGTCTCGGGGCTGGCTAGCCCGAGGCAATGAAACTAAAGAAAGGATTCCGAGGTGGTCCGGTGCCGTCTCCGGTTGTGGAGAGGCCCAGCAACTTCGTAGCTCTCCAGGAGAGGACTCTTCAGAAGAAGGCCACGTACGGGTTGGCTTCTTAGCAAGAGTCTGGTGAGTGAAGGGAATCCAAACTCATGGGTATCGCCAAACTGGCTGAAAGATCCAGGTATTACACAACGTAACGTCTGGGGCAGAGACTTATTCTTACATGTTCTACAACAACGTCTGTAGCAGAGACTTGTTTCTGATTGGCTGCTAGGCCTTGTGAGAGAGGGACTATCCAACTTGAGTGAACATACAGCTGTGAATGGCTATTCTCTGGATTTAGTCAAAGTAAGAGTTCTTTATTATTGACGTTGACACTAAGCCCTTGTACACACGGTCGGAGAATCCATCGGAATGTGTCCTATCGGACCGTGTTGTCGGATAATCCGACTGTGTGTGATATGCATCGGACTGATTCCGTCGGAATATCCGTCGGACCCAATTTTCCAACTTGTTGGAAATATTTTCCGACAAACTGGTCTGATCGGACATACTCCGATCATGTGTAGAGAATTCCGATTGGACAAAGTGCCACGCATGCTCAGATCAAATTCCTACACCAAAGCTATTGGTTATTAGCCTAAACGTAGTCCCGTCTTAACGAAATAAAGTCATCACGTTCTGAACGATCGGATTTTCTGACAACTTGGTCCGACCGTGTGTATGCAACAGTTTCGGACAAAATCCGTCGGACAAAATCCAACGGATTTGGTTGGCGGAATGTCCGACCGTGTGTACAGGGGCTAAGAGTACCTGGACTTGTCCTCCTAACCCTCTGATCCTATAATAAGTTCATTAACTACGTTTTTTGCAAATAAAAATCCCTCTAAAGTTTCTGAGCCATCTACCACGGGAACCCCTAGACACAAATCGAGGTGATGAAGGTAACGGTAAGCCCAATCAAACTAGCAGCTCCTTCGGTGGTTAGTGCTACACAGGAATCCCAGCATTTAACCCCTTGATCGCTTCCTAATGTTAACCCCTTCCCTGCCAGTTTCATTAGTACCATAGCTCCCAACTGTCCCTGATCTGGAGCAATGTCCCTCTGTCCCTCATTCCTCCTCATTTGTCCCTCATTTTGGTCTGATCTATATAGGTGTATATAAAATGCACTTTTTAATCTTTCAAAAAGTGTTTTCCAGCGCTAAACCTTTCATACAATTTCTAAATTGCTGCATTTGTACATTTTAAAAGCCGATATAAAGCAATAGCAGTGGTAAAAAAAGCTCTTGTGGATTTAATTACCCTTTTTGGGGGGTTAATTCTCCTTTAAGGGGGTGTGATAGGGGGCATGTCCTATGCCTCCTTACATTTGCTAGTAGGTGTCCCTCATTCCCATCTCCAAATGTTGGGAGGTATGTAGTACAATAGCAGCTCCTATTGGCTAGTGGGGGAGCCAATTAGCATGTCTGGCAGACTCAATTTCCACTGGCCATCTCTGTGTAAACAAGGGAGATCACACAGATCTTGTCTTTCTGCTAAGCAGGAAGATGGATATGTGTGTTTCTCAAGTCACACAGTCCCCCCATACAGTTAGAAAACACCTGCAGGGAACACATTTAACCTCTTGATCGCCCCTGATGTTAACCCCTTCCTTGCCATTATCATGAGTGTCAAAAAAGTGAACAGTGAAAAGTGTCAAAAATGTCAGTTATGCGTCCGTTCTGTCCGATACAATGTCGCAATCCTGCTAAAAATCACTGATCAACATCATTACTAGTAAAACATTTATTTATTTAAATTTTAGGTGTCTGATCTGTCTGCCTTAATGTCGAAGTCCCGCTAAAAAGCATTGATCACCGCCATTACTAGTAAAAAAAAAATACATTTTTTTTTAGGTGTCCTAGGTGTCCGATCTGTCTGCCGCAATGTCGCAGTCCCGCTAAAAATCACTGATCGCCGCCATTACTAGTAAAAAAAAAAAAAAAACTTTTTTAGGTGTCCGATCTGTCCACCGCAATGCCGCAGTCCCGCTAAAAATCACTGATCGCCGCCATTACTAGTAAAAAAAAAAATTTTTTTTAGGTGTTCGATCTGTCCGCTGCAATGTTGCAGTCCCGCTAAAAATTTGTGATCACTGCCATTACTAGTAAAGAAAATCTATGTAGACGCGATAACTTTTGCAAAAACCAATCAATAAACACTTATTGCGATTTTATTTACCAAAAATATGTAGCAGAATACATATCGGCCTAAACCAATGAATAAATTTGTTTTTCTTTCCGTTTTTTTTTTTTTTTTTTGGGAGGGGGGAAATGTTTTATAGCAGAAAGTCAAAAATAATTATTTTTTTTCAAATTTGTCGCTTTTTTTTGTTTATAGCACAAAAAATAAAAACTGCAGAGGTGATCAAATACCATCAAAAGAAAGCTCTATTTGTGGGGGAAAAAAAGGACGTCAATTTTGTTTGGGTCGCACGACCACGCAATTGTCAGTTAAAGCTGCGCAGTGCCATATCGCAACAAAAATGGTCAGTAAATCCTAAAGTAGTTAAGCAAACATTCCTGGATATCTAGTTTAGGTATCACTTGCCCTGGAGCTGAGCAGCACATGGGAATGTCTGATGACGTCACAATCTAACTGGACAGGTGTAGTGTGACAGGTCTGACTTTATACGAGCATGACATTGCAGCGTTATGGCCAGGAGGGGTCGCCCTGTGGTCACGCAGCTGACAAGGAGGCGTGGGAAGAAGGAAGCATGGAAAGTAAATGATCGCAGTAGCTGTGCGGGCTGTACAATAGACGGTGTCATCTCAGCCCTTCCTCAGTGACACCTGCTCCTCATGCTTGCCCAGGTCTCTTATACAGGACTTGTGCTGCTGCCATTGTGCTCGCCTTGTGGAAGGATCGCCTAGATCGCTGATCACATCATTATTGGAGTGTGCTTATTCCCCATAAGGATGGATCGGAGTCATCGGACGTGTATGACAGCGATGATCGGCTGCTTGTTGCTGGTGACAGGTAATGTCGTGTGCTGCGGGGACTTCCTGCAGACTCACAACTTGTTGTCAGTGTGGAGAGAAGAGAGCAGGTGGTGAGCGATCACTGATGGGGGTGACATGATCACATGGACAACCAGCACTACTTATTATTACAATTCACAAACGGGGAGGCAGGACCTTTAACTTTTCATTAGGGATCTACTACCCCCAGAAAAAAAAAATAGAAAAACTTTTCTTCTTTTTAATTCTTTTAATCTTCTTTTTTAACCACTTCACCTCCGGACGATTTACCCCCCTTGACCGGACCTTTTGTCACTTTAACTGCCAATTGCGTGGTCGTGTGACATTGTACCCAAATAAAATTGACACACCCCCCCACAAATACAGCTTTCTTTTGGTGGTATTTGACCACCTCTACGGTTTTCATTTTTTGTGCTATAAACAAAAAACCAGCATCAATTTTGATAAAAAAAACCCAAAAAAACAATATTTTTTTACTTTCTGCTCTATTATTATTATTATTCAGGATTTATACAGCGCCAACAGTTTTACAACATGGGGGGAAGGACAGTACAGTTACGATACAAATCAATACAGGAGGGATCAGAGGACCCTGCTCGTTAGAGCTTTTTTTTTTTTTTTTTTTTTATCAAATCCTTTTTATTATTTTTATATAAAACAACATTGACACGATACAGAATAAACCACAAAAAATAGAAAAATCACACCAAACCAAAAAATAAAAATAACAAAAAAAAACCCCCAGACCACCCCCCTTCAAAAAAAAAAACCCACCACACCTGCCCCTGCCCCCCTGCTCACTCTGAGTATATATGACACATAAAAAAAAAAGAAGAACAGACAAAAAACAATAACAATATCCAGTATTACAAAGTACACAGTACCCATTGGTTGACATAATACCTAAGTGATAGATTGAAGCCATCTAAACCAGATAACATCAAACTTATTCAGGGAGTTCCTTAGGGAATATGTATGCTTACAATGTAAAACTCATCCAATAAAAAAAAAAAAAGAAATGATAAAAATGTAAAAAAAATCAAATTTCTTCATCAGTTTAGGCCAATGTGTATTTTGCTACATATTTTTGGGAAAAAATCCCAATAAGCGTGTATTGATTGGTTTACGCAAAAGTTATAGCGTCTACAAACTACGGGATATATTTATGGGTTTTATTTTTTTTTTTACTATTAATTGCGGCGATCAGCGACTTATAGCGGGACTGCGATATTCCCGTGAACACGTCCGTCTAGTGACGAAACGCGTAGGGAGTTACGGCGTGCTGACGTCACCGTGTTTACACAAGACCCGGAAGTGCGGGCGGTAGTCGAGAGCTGGCCGGCTCGTTTTTGAAAAACGTTTATATTTTCTTCATTCATGTGAGTGTATCGGTTTTAACTTTTATTATTTAAAATAAATAAGGGTTTTTTACGCTATGCAAGCTCTCTCTGCTTTGTTTATATGAATTGTGGCACTTTCGTTTCACCGCCTGGTATCTACATTGAGGACATTCCGGTGTGGTTCCTGTGATGGTTCAGCCAGATCTCTGATTTATGTGCCCTTTTGATCTCAGGTAATACTGAGATCTTAAGTTCCGGTAAGCCCCCCCCCCCCCCCCCTTTTCTTCTTATCGGTGGAGGTGCTTCTTTTGGATTGCTTTCTTCACAAAGTGATGTGGGTGTCAGTTTCCCATTTTTTTCTTTAAATGAACTAACATCACTTGCTGATTAATATCAACCGTTGGGACTTCAATGGACTAATTGCTTCTGTCTATTTCACTTTATATTGTATTTACTTTTGTTTGTGTTTTTTGTGGATTATGAATTTAGAAGTGTGATTATATGAGGGCACACATATTCATTTTGTGCTATTCACTTTTCTGCATCTGCAGATTCTTGTTAGGTTTGATTACATGAGATTTTTACGTCATAGGTGATCACTCTTGTATGATTTATTTATTACATGATTCATATATTTGCATTCAATTCCAATTATACATCATTTGATACTCACGTCCATTTAAAATTAATTATTGATCACTTATGCTATTAATTGCATGAAGTTTGTATTTAGAACACTTTTTTGTTTTTGAGCGCAGCTTTTCTTTTTGTGGCGGACAAATTGGACACTTAGGCCCCTTTCATACTGGGGCGGTGCGGGCGTCGGCGGTAAAGCGCCGCTATTTTTAGCAACACTTTACTGTTGTTTTAGTCGAAAAAGGGTTAAAACTGCCCACAAAGCGCCGCTTTGCCGGCGGTATTGCTGCGCTGCCCCATTGATTTCAATGGGTAGGAGTGGTTTAGGAGTGGTGAATACACCGCTTCTTCACTGCTCCAAAGATGCGGCTAGCAGGACTTTTTTCACCGTCCTGCCAGCGCACCGCTCCAGTGTGAAAGCCCTCCGACTTTCACTGGAGTGAAAGGGGCCGGTTTTTTTAGGCGCGACACAAGCGCTATTTTTAGCGCTGTAGGGCCTGAAAACTGCCCCAGTGTGAAAGGGGCCTTAGGGGTTGATTTACTAAAGGCAAATAGGCTATGCACTTACTAGTGCAACACTGTACCAAAACAAAAATAATGTCCTTTTTTTCACCATAAATTGAGCTTTCTTTTGGTGGCATTTGATCATCTCTGAGTTTTTTTTAACACTATAAACAACTGCCAATTTAAAAAAAAACTCAATATTTTTTACTTTCTGCTTTAAAATACATCCAATAAAAAAATGTAAAAAAATCGAATTTCTTCATCAATTTAGGCCATTATTATTATTATTATTATTATTATTATTATTATAATACAGGATTTATATAGCGCCAACAGTTTGCACAGTGCTTTACAACATGAGGGCAGACAGTACACTTACAATACAAATCAACAGAGGAGGGATCAGAGGGCCACATTCTGTATTATTCAGTATTCTGATACAAAATCCCAATAAGCATATATTGATTGGTTTGTGCAAAAGTTATAGCGTCTACAAACTATGGGATATATTTATGTAAGTTGTATTTTTTTACTAGTAATTGCGGCGATCAGCTATTTATAGCGGGACTGTGATATTGTGGCGGACAAATCGGACACTTAGGAGTTGACTTACTAAAGGCAAATAGGCTGTGTACTTTGCAGTTGCTCCAGCTTAGTAAATGAGGTAAAGTTTAGCGTTAGCGGCATTTTACCGTAATTTTAAAGGCGTTATTTTCACGCTAGCGGGGAGCTTATATCCCCCGCTAGCAGCCAACTAAAGGGTTAAATGCCCCTGTGTAGGTCCGCTGCCGAATTGATTTGCATTCATTTCAATGGACAGGAGCGGTGCCCCAAAGATGCTGTTTGCAGGACTTTTTTTTATCATCCTGCCAGCGCAGCGTCCCAGTGTGAAAGCACTCTGGCTCTCATGCTGGGACTGCAGGGGAGGCATTTTTCAGGCGCTTTACAGGTGCTATTTTTAGCCCCAAAGTGCCTGAAAAACTCCTCAGTGTGAAAGGGGTCTTAGGGTTCCTTTTACATGGGCATAACACAGTGCAAATCCGTGCAAAGGCTGTGTTTGCCTGCAGGTGTTCCTTGCATCCCTGTGTAGGTAGTCCCATTCATATCCATTGGGGCTCAGGAGCTGCACAGACACAGTCGCTGCTCCCAATTTGACAGCTGGGCTGGCGCAGGGCCCCCGGACACACTCTGTCTGCCCGCATGCAGCCTGGGGCGGGTGCAGGTGCAATAACAAAGGAAGCCTGCACACAGGACGCATGTCAGTGCCTATCCAAATGAACGCTTAAATGCCAGCAGTGTAAGTACTGAATCTAATGCTGCGTACACACGATCGGACTTTCCGGCAGACTTGGTCCGGCGGACCATTTGATTGCGTGTGGGCTCCAGCGGACTTTTTTTTACCCAAAAGTCAGACGGACCTAGAAACAAAACATGTTTCAAATCTATCCGACAGACTCAAGGAAGGTTGGGAATTGGGAGGAGACCTGTGGGTGTAAGACTCCTTTCACACTGGAGGCGTTTTTCAGGCGCTTTAGTGCTAAAAAATAGCTCACGTAAAGCACCTGAAAACAGCCGCATCTGCAATCCCAGTGTGTCCCAGTCCCGAGGGCTTTCACATTGGGGCGCTGCACTGGCAGAACATCAAAAAAAGCTCCTGCAAGCAGCTTCTTTGTAGCGTTTTATGAACTCCTAAAGCGCCCCTGCCCATTGAAATCAGCGGGGAAGCGTCTCGGCAGTGGCACTTTGCGGGCACCTTTAACCCTTTATTCGGCTACTAGCGGGGGGTTAAATGTGCCCAAAAAGCGCCTCAAAAACAACGGTTTTAAAAGCCACTTTACCGCCAATGCCCTGGCACTGGCAGTGTGAAAGGGCTTTTACTGTAATGTGTGTAAACTCTAACAGTTAATTTCTCTTATTTGCTCTTCTTTGGTCTGTTAAATATAGAATTGAAAGAATTTTACTAAAACAGTTCAAGGGTAATAATAAAAAATATATAACGTATGCTGTCCGTTCAGGCAGAAATCTTCCTGTTTTTTTTTCTGCCTCTGGACTGCTCTCAGTCTTCATTGCTCACTACTATCACTGTGGACTGTAAACTACTTCCCTCTGTAATAGAGAAGAGAGGGAGATGTTATGTAGTTCCAACACAGTGTTATGTAGCCTGAACACACTACCTGTCCTTAGGTGTTTTGTGGCAGGATCACAACAAAACTGCCCATTAAGACTCCAGGGAGGTATCATTTTGGTTTTAGGCCAGAAACCAGGAAGTAACTGAAGAAATAAGCATAAGCACTAGGCCTCATGCATACTGGACATTTTTATGGGTGGCTGTCAGGGGCATCTGCCCACGCATGTTAGCCTGTGTGTCCATACACACATAGGCGTTTAGGCCCCTTTCACACTGAGGCGCTTGTAAACTGCCAGTAAAATACTGAGCACTTTTGAAGAGCTTTTCAAGTGCTTTTGAAGCACTTTCCATTCATTTCAGTGAAAAGAGGCATTTTTTTACCACCCTGCCAGCACACGGCCCCAGTGTGAAAGCATTCATTGATTTTAATGAAAAATAGGTTTCCTCAATGCGCTTTTTTAGCGTGAAAGCGCCTGAAAAGCGCCTCAGTGTGAAAGGGGTCTTTGAGGCAAAGAAAAACACTGCCAGTGCATCCAGGAGCAGCAGTTTTTTGGCAGAAAAAAACGCTTCACACATGTAAACGTGTGTTAATGCTAGGCATGTTTAGCACTCGAGCATTCAGTCATTTCAATGGCCAATGAAAATAAATAATGCTTAATGCGTCTAAACGCGTTACACACGTTTACAAGCGTCAAGCATTTTTTCTGCCAAAACGCTGCTGCCAGGAGGCAAGGAGTCTAGAAGAGTTAGCAAAACATCCTATGTGGATGATGCCTTAAATTGGATTGAGAGAGTTTAGTTCCGCTTTAATGTAACTGCCATACCTGTAGGCATTTTCTGTCACCCATGACCTGCTTGAAACACTCCCAATGTTTATTTATCTATTATACTTACTTATTTAGAGTCATCAATGTATGCAGTGCTTTACATAGTATAGTACATTCACATCAGTCCCTGCCCTCAAGGAGCTTATAATCTTTGGTCCCTGAGGCTGCACATACATTATACAATTTTCTTGTACAATTTTCCTTTAGATTTTCCAAAACCATATAATATGAGGTCAGTCCTAAACACTTTTAATTTGTATGCAATCAGGCAGGCCCTTGCACTGCATAGTTGAAGGTAAATCTAGAGGAAATTGAACAAGAAAATTGTATGATGTATGGCCAGCAATACTCACATTGATACATACACATACTAAGGCCAATTTTGACAGGAGCCATTTAAAGTGGTTGTAAACCCTTACAGACCACTTTGACCTACAGGTAAGCCTAGATTAGGCTTACCTGTAGGTCCATGAAATATCTATATAAATATGTAATCTAAATATATTTGCAAAAAGACAGGCACCGCTGTCTACATGCACATACGCCATAGACAGTGGCGAGCGGGTGCACTGAGCATACATATCGCCGTTAGCAGTGGCTCCCATGCGCATGCGGAGCAGCGATACCCGGAAGAAGATGAACGCTTCGTGCTACAGGGGACAGCGGTGACATCGCTGGCTCCTGTGTCAGGTAAGTGACACATAATGGGCTACTATGCGATGCATAGTAGCCCATTATGCTTTACCTTTGCAGGAAGACAAAGAGGAAGTAAACCCATCAGAGTTTACGTTCTCTTTAACTTACCAGTATGTCTTTGGAGTGAGGGAGGAAACCAGACTACTTGGAGGACACACACACAGGCACAGGGAGAACATGCAAACTTCAGGTAGGTAGTGCCATGGTTCCTGCAGGCATTGGTGCCCGCTCACAGCATCTCAGGAGCGACCATGCGCCCTGATTCAAAAGCTTCGCAAGCACAGTGCACATCTCTCTCCCCCTATCCCAGCCCAGTGGCCAGTGTTAATTTTGTCAGCAAATTTTGATTTAGTTTTAGTCTTAGTCTTAGGACTAAAATGGCATTTTAGTTTTACTCCCATTTTAGTCTTCTGCGATTGTTTTAGTTTTAGTCATATTTAGTCGACTAAATCTCCAGTACATCTTAGTCGACTAAAATATCCTATGTTTTAGTCGACTAAAATCTCCAGTACATTTTATTCGACACAAACTAATTTTAGTCATCTAAAATCGATTGTGTGTAGTTAAATTGTAATGCACTAGTTAACATTTATCCACAATTTCCAAACTCATTATATACTGCTGGAGTGAAAAATCTAATATGTTATTATTTATAGAATTGAGGTATAAACATGCATTACAGACCAGTGTTAAATTTGAAGTCAAATTTCAATTCAATTTAGTTTTAGTCTTAGAACTAAAATGGCATTTTAGGTTTTAGTCATATTTTAGTAATCGCAATTGTTTTTGTTTTAGTCGTATTTTAATTGACTAAAATAGTATTCATTAAGTCGACTAAATTGTTTTAGTCGACGAAATGAACACTGCCAGTGGCTGAGCTCAGTGTTGCTGAGAAAATTGCTACATAGTTGCAATGCACTGAGAAAATAGTGTTTTTTTTTTTTTTTCTGACAACAAATGAGGTAATGAGGCAATATAAAACATATAAAAAAGTTGCTGGCTGAATACAATTCTGCGTGATATTAATATGCAATGTCTCCTATTTACCTGAAATAAAGCAGAATCCAAATACACATATGAAATACATATAAGGGAGAAAACATATTTTTTCTTTTTTTTTTATCTCAAATTCAACACAACTAAACACAGCTAGGTAATCATTAACTCGTTTACGCCGGAGGATGTCTGTTCTTTAAATAGGCCGTGATGCTTGAGGCCAGCAGCAAGAGCTCCCAGTGATGTGTGCACTGCACGGACGTCATCAGGAATCCGTCCTACCGTGAGCCGTCATAGACAGTGAACTACTGACAATCAGGAGCTGGTAGGACCGGCTCCCAATGAGGTCAGCACAATGCAGGTAATCGGAATTCTGCATGACTAGGAACACCTTTTGCTGGCCTCGGGCGTCATGGCCTTTTTAAAGCACTGGTGTCTAGCATAAATAGGTAATGAATATCTAGCAGCATTTATTTGTATTTTGCATCTGCCTAGAGTTTAGACTTTTAAAAGATTTTTATTTTAGAACAACCAACATGTTTCGGGGGGCTCAGCACTCCCCCTTCATCAGGCCTAAAAACGGGATGATGCAGATGCTTGGATTAGAAAGGTTTTTTTTGGAACAGCCAACACATTTTGGGGGCTCAGCGCTCCCCCTTTATCAGGCTTAAAAAGAGGATGGTGCAGCTGCTTGGATTGTAAAGGCACATTTTTTTTTTTGGAACAGCCAATGCGTTTTGGGGGCTCAGCACTCCCTGCCAACACGTTTTGGAGGCTCCCCCTTCATCAGGCCTAAAAACAGGATGATGGGAGTGCTGAGCCCTCGAAAAGCGTTCAATCAAAGTGTGTAAAAAAAAAGCCCCGATCATTCCCCCACCAGAGTAGATCATTGTTACTATGGTGACACTGGGGGTTATTTACGAAAGGCAAATCCACAAAGCAATTCGGCAGCTAGGCTACACGAGCGCATTTTTACCCTTTATTCGGCCGCTAGCGGGGGTTAAAATCGATACGCTAGCGGCCGAATAGCACCACTAAAATGACGGTAAAGCGCAGCTAAAATTAGCAGTGTTTTACCGTCAACACCCACCCCAATTTGAAAGCAGTCTTAGGGGTTGATTTACTAAAGGCAAATCCACTTTGCACTAAAAGTGCACTAGGAAGTGCAGTCGCTGTAGATCTGAGGGGTAGATCTGAAATGGGGGGAAGCTCTGCTGATTTTATCATCCAATCATATGCAAGCTAAAATGCTGTTTTTTATTTTCCTTGCATGCCCCCCTCTGATCTACAGCGACTGCACTTCCAAGTGCACTTTGCACTGCAAGTGCACTTGAAAGAGCACTGAAAGTGGGTTTTCCTTTAGTAAATAACCCCCATTGAACTACTGTGATAAAAGTGTGTAAAAAAAAAAAAAAAAATCTGAAAAATTGAAAAAGAAAATGTTAAAAAGGAAGAAAAAAGTTAAAAAAATTGAATAATAAAAATGTACTTTTGTTTTTACATACTGTCACCATTTAGTGTCCCTGATTATCACCATACCAGTTATATGATGCTGTACTGCACTGGTGGCAGTATGTAATATATATATATATATATATATTTTTTTTTTATGAAAATAAAACAAATTTTATTAAATTTCTTCATTTTCAAAAAAATCGGGTTAAAAAATGACAACTTCAAAAAACTCAGTTGACTTCTACCATCCAATCATGTGCAAACACTGAGTAATAGGCGGCTCCACGTCATGCTTACTTGAAGAATCCCAGTCACTTTACAGAAAACATCTAAATATAGATTGGAGTCGGAGTCATCCATTGATAACGAGTTGTTACTGAACTGAACTGTCGGCGGGTGCTTGCCGGGCTGGAAAATGAGGAATGATCACTATTTATCAGTGACACTCACTACATTATCCTCTTCTGTTTGCCATCACTCCCCATATTGACAAGCACAAGGCTGGGTTTTTTAAATAAGCTTTTTTTTTTTTTTTTTTTTTTTGTATTATTTTTTTTTTTCTTTTCAGGACAGTGATTAGCTTCGCCTTATGATGTAGGTCTTTTTATTCATGATATAATACAAAGACAGCAATATGTGTCAGATTTCAGACGTCATGACAATAGAGAAGACAAGGACACATTCTGATTAGTTGCGTCATGCAATTTGAGTGCCTCTTCTATCTGAGCAAAAACATAATTGTTCTCTAAAATAAGTGATCTCTGTTAAAGCGGTAGATAACTTACGAAAAAAAAAAAAAATTCTCTCTGTGCAAAATAAAGCATACTAGCGCACTATGAAAGACTTACCTTCGCACAAAGTCCTCCAGCGGCCCACTGTCACCGCTACAGAGGATTTCACCTTCGCCCTCCCTTCCTTCTGGGTTCGCAGGCTGCGCCCCGCTTGAGTCACTTGTGCACGGGAATCTCATTAGCGGCACACAGTGCTGAAGGAACGGCACGGGTAGGCCGTTCCGTCAGAGCGCCTGCGTCGGTGAAGTTACCGGCTGCTGCCCACTGGAATATCACCTAAACAGTGGACGTTTAGAAGATATTCATTTCTCTTTCGTTTATTAACAGACACAGCACCTTTAATCTTGACCTCAGGGTTATATCGCCACCTTTAGGAGGGGACTAGGCAGAACATGCAAAAACAGCAAAACTGCACAGTACCGCCCAGGGGGCGGTCCTACTGGCTATAACCCCTCACTCTGCTTCCAGCAGCTCAGTTTCTTTCTGCCTAGTGTAGGGGAAGGACCTGGCTCCCTTTGGGGACCATTGGTCCTTGGGATTTTTTTTCTGCTTTTTGATTCCTGTGATCTACAATCAACAGCCGGGCTGGGTGACAGGCTGGATAAAATAGATCCTGGTAGTCCGTTTTACCTACAGGTAAGCTTTATTATACAGCTTACAGCTTACCTGTATGTAAAAAATAACATTCAGGCATATACTACCTCTTTAACCGCCTCCCGACCGCCTCACGCAGATATACTGCGGCAGAAGGGCGTGTACAGGTAGAATCAGGTACCTGTACATTGCCCTTTAAGAGGCAGGTTGCGAGCGTGCCGCTGGGAGCTGCGTGGGAGTGATCGCTGTGGGGATACCCATGATCATCTTACCGAGAGGAAGAACGGGGCAATTTTAATGTAAACAAGCATTTCCCCGTTCTGCCTAGTGACACTCAGTGATCACAGCTCCCTGTAATCGGGAGCGCTGATCAGTGACGTGTCACACACAGCCCCTCCCCCCCCCCGCAGTTAGAATCACTCCCTAGGACACACTTAACCCCCCTACATCGCCACCTAGTGGTTAAACCCTTCACTGCCAGTCACATTTACACAGTAATAAATGCATTTTTAATTGCACTGATCGCTGTATAAATGTAAATGGTCCCAAAATACATTTTTTTATTGCATATGTTTTATAGCAGAAAGTAAAAAATGTATTTTTTTTTCACAATTGTCATTTTCTTATTTTTATATATAGCGCAAAAAAATGTAAACCGCAGAGGTGATCAAATGCCACCTAATGAAATCTCTATTTGTGTGAAAAAAGGACATCAATTTTATTTGGGTACAGAGTGGCACAACCGCGCAATTGTCAGTTAAAGTAACTCAGTGCCACATTGCAATAAACTGGCCTGGTCAGGAAGGAAGGGGGGGGGGGGTAAACATTTTAGAGCTGAAGTGGTTAAGGCGAACAAAGCTTTACCTTATTCTTACACTTACACCCAATTTCTAAAGTGAGCATTCACTTTGTGGTAAGTCTCCTATTAGTATCTGCAGAACAAAAGTAATGCCCCATACACACGATCGGAAATCCCGTCAGCCAAAGTCCAATGTGAGCTTTTGGTGGGGAATTCCGACCGTGTGTATGCTCCATCGAATTCCCGCCAGCAAAAGATTGAGAGCAGGTTCTCCATTTTTCTGACGGAAAAAGTTCCGATCGGAAATTCCGATTGTCTGTATCAAAATTCCTATGAATGCTCGGAAACAATTTGACGCATTCGCTCAGAAGCATTGAACTTTTTCTCGGCTCGTCGTAGTGTTGTACGTCACCGCGTTCTTGACGGTCGAAAGTTAAGAGAACTTTTGTGTGACCGTGTGTATGCAAGCCAAGCTTGAGCGGAATTCCATCAGAAAAACCATCCAAGATGTTTCCGATGGAAAATCTGCTCGTGTGTACATGGCATTAGAAAGGATATGGAGTAAAGTATGTATATATTTGATTAGTAGTGTATTTTTTTTCTCGAGAAAACATTTGTAAGATTTATAATAATATATTAGTTGCACCATTTGTCTCATTAAAAAAATAAACTTCCCCAGAAATTAAATGAATCCCCTATCACTTGAGGTTTTTTCTTGAGATTTTCTGATTTCTTTTCTATATGAAGCTAGCTAAATTAGTGGCAGGAAATAGTTTCCATATAACCATGGGTCATAATTGTTGGCAATGCTTTCCAGAAGAGAATTACATTTACATTTAGTATTAAAAAAAAGGAACTCTAAAGTTGTTTCCAGCAGTGTTAGAATTTACTTTATTCCCTAGGGTCTCTGCTAAAATATATATAATGTTTGGGGGTTCCAAGTCATTTTCTAGCAAAAAATATTGATTTTAACTTAAGAAACAAGTGTCAGAAATAGATTTAGACTTTGAGAGCTGGTTCACACTGAGGCAGCACGACTTTCAGCGTGACTCTGTAAGGCAACCTGCACACGACTTCAGGGGCGGCTTGCAAAACTACTTCTGTATAGAAGTCAATGCGAGTCGCCATGAAGTCGACCCCAAGTAGTACAGGAACCTTTTTCTAAGTTGGAGCGACTTGAGTTGTTCCTATTAGAATGGTTCCATAGTACAGAGTGGAATGCGACTTGTCAGGTGGCTAAATTGCCTAACAAGTCGCCCCTGTATGAACCGGATCTAAGTGGTTAAACTTCCTGCATTTACATGTTGTTAAAAACTTGGCAGACTGCCTGGATTTTTTCTTTACACACAAGTTTATCCCTTTGATCTAAGAAGGAAGAGTTAGTTACAGTGTTTCAGGTTAAAAACTTGGCAGACTGCCCGGATGTTTTCTTTTGACAGCTGAGTGAGCAGATAAGTCTCTCCACTTGTTGTTGTTGTCTGCAATAGAGATTGTGTGGGGGGGGGGGGGGGGGGGGTGAATCGAGATCACAATTTTTTAATGATTAATTGTGCAGCTCTACTTCATACCATATTTTCGGTGGAACGATTCCCCAGCAGAATTCTCCCCAACCCTCTTTCCCTTACTCTGTTTTCCTCTTCCCTTGCTTCACACTTCTCTCTTGGTTTTATTTACCTTTTTATTTTGTATATTACTCTTATCCTTATAAGAGCTTCGGAACTGAATTGCTTTTTATATGGTATCCTCTGATGACTCTTACCAACAGACTTTTATGTTTATATGATATTGTTGATTGACACGAGTCTAGTTGTGGGCGGTAGCCATTGAGCAGACTCGCTACCTCTTTCACTATTTAGTATTTTCAATGTTGTTCCAAATAAAAAAAAATTTCAACCCTATGTCAGCCATTCTGTTATGCCCAATACACACGGTTGGAAATTCCGACAGGAAAAGTCCGATCGGATTATGTTGTCGGAAAATCCGATCGTGTGTGGGCTCTGGCGGGCTTTTTCCCTCGGAATTTCCGACGGAAAAAATTTGAGAGCAGGACCTAAAATTTTCCAACAACAAAATCCGATTGGACTTTTTCCGATCGTGTGTATAGAATTCCGACGCACAAAGCTCCACGCATGCTCAGAATAAATTTGGGGACAAAAGCTATTGGCTACTGGCCTCTATGTAGTCCTGTCGTACACGTTGTACGTCCCACACCCAGAACGATCGGATTTTCCGACAACTTTGTGCGACCATGTGTATGAGACTAGTTTCGGCCAAAATCCGTCTGAAAAATCCGATGGATTTTGTGGTCGGAATGTCCGACCGTGTGTACAGGGCATAAGAGAAGAGAGAGCAGCAGCAGAGAGAGCAGTGTGCTTGTAGATAGCTGTCTTATTTTTTGTGTTTTTACTATGGATCCCATCATGAGCATGTGTGAGGAAATGCTCCTGATGTTGCTGAGGCTCTGAAAACGCAGAAAATTGTGTGAGAGGACCAGAGTTTTTTTTGCTACCGGACTCATCCATTGATGCAGACAACAGCATGTGGTGAAATTTGTGTTTTTATATGTTTAAAAATGATCAGAAAATGTTCCCCTTTAAAAACGCGCATAAACGCGGTCACAAGCATTTGGCGTTTGAAGTGCCAGTAAACTACAGATCTGAATGTGATTTTTCTGCTTTCAAAAAAATGCCTGTAACCTCAACTGTCTCGAAACTCCTAGTATAAAGGACTGAGTGTACATGTACACATAAGATAACATAGAGGAGGGTTTGGGGGCTGCTGAAAAAAACACCCAACTGCTCCTAGATGTCAGTTTAGCAGCTGTAGAGGCCTTATGCCGCGTACACACGATCAGACTATCCGGCGTACTTAGTCTGGTGGACAAACCGCCGGAAGGTCCGCCAAATTTCCGAACGAGCGGACCTGCCCACACACCGGACCATTCCGCCGGATAGTTTGATCGTGTGTACGCGGCATTAAAGATACTGAGTGCACTCTGACGCCGCTGGAATTAGTAATACCATCAGAAAATAACCCATTATTCCGAAGAGCGAACTGGTTCTTCAACATGTCCTACATTTGAACTAATCTATATTGCTGGGGTTTTTATTTTTGCTTGCTGTTTATTAACTTTTACAAGACAGACTAGTATACAGTTTATGTAAACTTTTGTGAATGCTTTTACTGTCAAAGTGCTAAAGTACAGAAGTAACTGTCACTGACCCATTTCCTTTATCTAATATAAACCTTGGCGTTTTGCAAATGACACACCCAAGTTTCTTCTAATTGGCACAATATGACTGCATTTAAACATTAACTAAATTAAGTCTTAAATTGCCTAATTTTAGATTCATACGTCAAACTTGAATTTCACAGATCAAAATCTAGTAAATCAAAAACAATGTTAACGTGTTTGTCATATAGTGGTCACATGGATGTAGAGACACGGAGAAGCGACTATTACTAAATACATGCAATCTTTCAAACATTTTATTCTAAACTTGTGGAACTTGTTTTACCCTTTCATTACTGTGAGTTTGTCACGTTTTTGCTTCTTACCATGGGACTAAAGAAATAAAACCCAGCACTCCAATAATTTAGCAAATGTTTAACAGTGTTTTATTCAAATAAAGAAAAAAAATACCTTAATAAAATACACCTGAAATGTCCTTACAAGCATTACCCAGAACTGTACTTAGCTTTAGGCTCCTTTTACATGGGCGCCTGCGTTGGATGGATTCCACTTGTTAATCGGGGGATCGCTCCGCTGATCCCTGCTGAACAGGTGGATGGCAGGTCCACGTCGACCTGTCAGAGTCCCACTCTCCTCTATAGGGAGATCAGGTGAAAATGGACCACCTGCCCGTTTTCATCCGATCATATCTGATCTGATCTGATCCACCAGACAGATGGAAGATAGGACCACCATCCGTCTGGATTTTGCGGACAGGATCAGATAGCGGCGGATGTCAGCAGACGGGTCACCGATGACATCCACCGCTCCATAGGGGAGAATGGAGGGTCCGATCAGGTCCGCCTGAAAAACTGACAGGGGGACCTGATTGGAAAGCCTGTGTGAAAGAGCTCTAAATCCTTCACAAAAGTAAAAATGGAAGTAATTTCTGACTTTTTTATTTGTTTAGCAAATAATAAAAAACCCAGTGGTGATCGATTATGACCAAAAGAAAGCTCTATTTGTGGGAAGAAAATGACAAAAATGTAGTTTGGGTACAGCGTTGTATGACCGCACAATTGTCATTCAAAGTGTGACAGTGCTGAAAGCTGAAAATTAGCCTGGTCAGGAAGGGGGGAAGTGCCCAGTATTGAAGTGGTTAAGCTGCCTGGTGCCTATTTTTATTTTTATTTTTATATTTTTTTAAGCGGGTTTATACTGCTTTAAGAGCATTGGTTGCTCCAATTGTAATATTTAAAAGAGTGATGGAAGCATGGTGCTTGCATCACTTCTTGTTAAAGAGGAAGTAAACCCTGATGAGTTTACTTCCTCTTTCATTCCCTGCAAAGGTAAAGCAGAATGGACTACTGTGCATTGCATAGTACTCCATTATGTGTCACTTACCTGACACAGGAGCCAGCGAAGTCACCGCTGTCCCCTGTAGTTCCGAGCGTCCATCTTCTTGGTGGGTCTCCGTGGGTCTCGCTGCACCGGCGCTGTGATTCGCCGGAGCAGCGATGACGTCACTCCCACGCATGCGCACGGGAGCCGAGACGCACGGCATTACATGGCATCGCCGCCATCGACGATGCCCCGCTCAGTGCGCCTGCGCGCCGCTGTCTACGGCGCATGCAAATATCTTCGAGCAAATATCTCCTAAACCGTATAGGTTTAGGAGATATAGATAGGAGATTAGGAGATATAGATTAGGAGATATAGATAAATTAAGGCTTACCTGTAGGTCAAAGTGGTTTGTAAGGGTAATAATTCCTCCATTATGGCCAAAAGCTGGGTTCCCCCTTTTTTTTTTGCTTAAAGACTTGAGTTGTCTTTTCAGAGCTCCTTCTATATAGAGGCTGCCAGCTAGAAGCTAGTTTTTCCTGTTTTATGGCAAGAACTTCCCTGTTTCTCAAGCCACTAACTTTCTTATATTGATCCCAATTGCACAACCGCCGTGTTTAATCCGATGGCATCAATGCAGTATAAACACATGACATGGCAGCTGGAGAAAGCACACTAACGTGAATAGCAGGTCTTAATACATGCATTAGTCTCAAACAACAGCATACCAACACAATATAAAATTATTCATCATTTTACAATGTATTAACGTTATTTTAAGAAAAAGAGAAGGTAAAAAGTGGTCTCTACCCACATGTTTAGCAGGAAACAGATGAAAGTTACCTATTTGCAAACCTGTATGTGATTTTATACTGATGTCAGCACGTTCACTGAGATGTCAAGACCTGATAGCGTTCAAGTTTGTACAGCAGGCAGGATGTTTGTGTCACCACACAATGTACATGCAGCATCCAGCACCTTGTAAATATAGACCACAACAAAGGCTTGCCAACCTCTGCAGAAAGTGAGCCACACTAATTAATACAATTGCTGACATGCACTCTCAGACCCTATAGCTAGAAACAAGAGATGGTAATATTTCCAGAAGATAAACACTGTTTTTTTTTACTAAATATGAAGATAAAATGTCACCAAGTCAGTACACCCCTCACATTTTTGTAAATATTTTATTATATCTTTTCATGTGACAACACTGAAGAAATTACACTTTGCTACAATGTAAAGTAGTGAGTGTACAGTTTGTAGCACAGTGTAAATGTGCTGTCCCCTCAAAATAAACACACAGCCATTAATGTCTAAACTGCTGGCAACAAAAGTGAAAATGTCCAAATTGGTCCCAGTTGGCCATTTTCCCTCCCTGGTGTCATGTGATTCGTTAGTGTTACAAGGTCTCAGGTGTGAATGGGGAGCAGGTGTGGTAAATTTGGTGTTATCGCTCTCCCACTCTCATACTGGTCAATGGAAGTTCAACATGGCACCTCACGGCAAAGAACTCTCTGAGGGCCTGAAAAAAAAATGGTTGCTTTACATAAAAGATGGCCTAGGCTCTAAGAAGATTGCACAAGAAAGCGAGCTAAAGACAAACAAACTAAGGACATGGATTACTGGAACCATGTATTGTGGTCTTCCGGCACTGGGGAGTTACAAATCATTGAGGGAACCATAAATGCCAACATTTACTGTGACAAACTGAACCCGAGCATGATCCCCTTCCTTCGGAGACTGGGCCGCAGGGCAGTATTCCATCATGATAACAACCCCAAACACAACTCCAAGATGACCACTGCCTTGCTAAAGAAGCTGAGGGTAAAGGTGAGAGACTGGCCAAGCATGTCTCCAGACCTAAACCCTATTGAGAATCTGTGGGGATCCTCAAATGGAAAGTGTAGGAGCATAACATCCACCAGCTCTGTGATGACATCATGGAGGAGTGGAAGAGGACTCCAGTGACAACATGTGAAGCTCCATGCCCAAGAGGGTTAATGTAGTGCTGGAAAATAATGGTGACCACACAAAATATTGACACCAATTTGGACATCATCACTTAGGAGTTTCCAGCGGTTTAAAGATTAATGGCTGTGTTTTGAGTTATTTTGAGGGGGACAGCACATTTACACTGTTGTGCAAGCTGTACACTAACTACTTTATATTGTAGCAAATTGGCATTTCTTCAGTGTTGTCACACAAAAAGATATAATATTTACAAAAATGTAAGGGGTGTACTCACTTTTGTGAGATACTGTATATATTTAGTAAGCAGGGTCACATGATGCATCCAGTGACATTTAAAAACTAGGAACAGTTTCAAGGACAAAACTTTAAAGACCGTGATTGTCCTTGGAACAGCTAGCAGCTCTATAAATTTTGAATTTCAAAAGACTATTTTAATTACTGTAAAGAAAAAACTGTGGTGGCAAGGGAAAAAAAAAGGAAAAACATTAAACTCCAGGCACAAAGAAATGTATTTAAGTATATTCCTCTATAGCCACGAATGATAAAAATAAACTTTGTGTGCCCCAAATGCCTTTACATTATCACTGTGTTGTAAATAGCTGATGCAGACAGCAAAGCATAGCTGATGCAGACAGTAAAGACCGCTCTCTGCTGCTCTCTCTCCTTGTGCACAGTGACTGGTCTTGTCTCCACCCCTTCCTGTAGTTTTCTGCAGGAAGCCTGTAGTGGGTGGAGCCCAGCAGAAAACTACAGGAAGGGGAGGAGACAAGACCAGTCACTGTGCACAAGGAGAGAGAGCAGCAGAGAGTGGTCTTTATTACAAGAAGCTCCTGCACAGAGGTAAAGTCTCTCACTGGATCACTGCACAGATCTGAGGGAAAAACATAAAGCACACCAGAATTCAAGGAAGAATACACATCTCATGTATGCCATTTGTTTATCTTGAAGTTCAGATTTAAAGCAGAACTCTGAGCAGTATTGCATCATTGTAAGGGGGCACCCATGCTCTTAATTAAATTGTACTTTTTTTCCATTGCTTGCCATCTGGGGGTTGATAAAGCCATCCTTTCTTTAGTACGATAAAGTGCTCTGTCCCCTTAACTAGCATAATACAAGACCAATCGCTGTTACCCTTTTTCACCCCAGCCACCAGTCTTGTAGCTTCCCCACTGTAGTAATTTGCACAGTGAGTAGTGACGTAATTACACATGACTCTATAGCAGGTGGTCTTAGACCCCCAGTCTTATCGGCTCACTTTATCTGCATATGTCCTCAGCACCGTCCGCATGCACCCCCCAAGTCCTCAGTTCTGCCCTCCCCTCCACCCATGTGTGCCCATCATGTCTTACATTGTTCTCAGCGTCATGGGAAATGTAGCTCTCCTTCCCCATGTAGAGGTGACATCTGGCTATATCTAAAGTCCTCGTCTGGGCATCTGGAAGCAGAGAAGTTTTTAGTGGAACGCCATGATGTTACAGTGCTAGAAATTAACAGAGATCTCAAAAAAGATGTCCTTTTCTGTTAAAATGTGGCAGCAGTTTATTTGGACCAGCAGAGAGGATCTTGAAAACGTAATTTAGCAGGATCCTGGAGTTCAGCTCTAAAGTTTATTTTAGTACGTACTAAAGCTGCGACAACTGCACCTTTAGAATTAGATAGATTAGTTTTAGAATGTGGCAGAGAGCAGGTTTAGCGTTAGTTAGGTTTCGCCTGAACCT
This sequence comes from Lithobates pipiens, assembly GCF_037356315.1. Lineage (NCBI taxonomy): Eukaryota > Metazoa > Chordata > Amphibia > Anura > Ranidae > Lithobates > Lithobates pipiens. The sequence goes on along the minus strand of NW_027507718.1, from coordinate 251,200,708 downwards.
CCACTTTAAAGGGTTTGTAAACCCTCATGTTTTTTTCACCCAAAAGTGGAACTTCCGCTCATTTGTCTCCTCTCCCCCTCCGGTGCTACAATTGGCACCTTTCGGGGAGGAGGGAGGATAGGATACTTGTCTTTGACAGGTATCTTGTTCCACTCCCGGGAGTCCGGGCTGTGGCCCGTGACATCACCGCAGGGCTCCCTCCTCCTTTCCCTGTCGCCGGGCCAGTAGGAGAGAGGAGCAGAGCCTTGTGCATGCGCAGTATGGTTCCCGGCGTGAAGCCATAAGGCTACACTGCCGAGTACCCTCACCCGCAATGGTGGCAGCAGCACTCTACAGCTGATGGAAACATCAGCTGCGGTGCCAACATTGCGGGACTCCAGGACAGGTACGTTTCCTATTTTTAAAAGCCAGCAGCTACAGTATGTGTAGCTGCTGCCGTTTATTTTTTTGGGGGCAGGACACCGCTTTAATGCATTCTTTACATTAAGGTGAAAAACCTTTTGTACCTCAGCACCCCACCAGAGCCCCCCCCTTTTCTTACCTGAACCAGATCATTCCAGTGACGGGGACAAGCACAGCAGCTCCAGCCTCTGTCTCGGATCCTCATTGGATAGATTGATAGCAGCAGGAGCCATTGGAAAATCCAGTGACATGGAAGTCCTGTGTCAATGGATGCACCAGCAGGACTCGGGAGCGCACCCGCTTGAGTGCCCCCATGGAATTCGGCTCTCCGTAGGGGCACTCGGTGAAGAGGAGGAGTCAGGAGCGCCACCCGGGGGGGGGGCAGAAATGGAGGATCAGGGCCACTCTGTGCAAAACTCTTGCACAGAGGAAGTAAGTATTACATGTTTGTTATTTAAAAACAAAACAAAAAAAGCTTTACAATCACTTTAAGTGCATCCTTCAAATGCATAGGGCAGGGTTGCCCCCGAACTCTCTGGGGAGGCTGGTGGGTACCATTATGATGAGTGACCAAGGCCTCTTTACAAAAATTTTGCTATAAACATTTACCCATAGAATCTGCAGGAGCAAAAATGTTTACAATCATTTCTCTATATATATATATATATATCGCTCATTAAATATGGATACTTCAGTTGCATTTTCGTAAAACCGTTGTTTGTTGATGTGTGATCAGCTAATCCCTGCTGAATAACATATTTGACTTTTTAATCCTTCTGCTTGGCATTTAGCAGTGAGCAAATATTTTAACACTATCATGCATGACCACCTTATTCCAGGACCTCTCAGCAATCTATAAACTGTTAACATACACCATGTCTAAATATTACTGGAGGACAATCCCATGTTTTCTGTACAAACACAAGCAGATTCATACTCAGATATTCCCACAACATGAATGCACACAGTAGGCAGCTGGAGGTGCTTTACATATGCAGAGGGGCAGGTAAAGCACAATGCAAACACCATAGTTCTCAAGCTTCTGACATGAGAATGAGGGAAAACTTATAGTACAAAGTAGGCAGCCAAAGGACAAAGAATTGGAAAGAAGATGCAAAAATTGATTGGTTAAATCAGTGGTTGTCAGCTGAAGAGGGCCTCAAATTAGGCCCATGACATCACCAAAGGGCCACACATAATGTTGCCCTCTGCAAGTGCAGTTGTTCCAGAGCTTAATGAGGTAAAGCTTCACTTTGCCAAGAATACCCAATCACATGCAAGGAAAATAAAAAAAGCAAATTTTTGCTTGCATATGATTGGATGATGGAAGTCAGCAGAGCTTCTGCTCATTTACTAAGCTCTGGAGCAACTTTGCAAAGTGCATATCTATTTGCCTTTAGTAAATCAACCCCAAAGTGTGTTACTGCCCAGTGTCAGTTTTCACATCGCACTGTCAGCTGCTATAAGTCACTGATTGACAACATTACTGGTATATATTTAAAAAATAATTCCAGCTTATACAATATCTCACAAAAGTGAGTACACCCCTCACATTTTTGTAAATATTTTATTATATCTTTTCATGTGACAACACTGAAGAAATGACACTTTGCTACAATGTAAAGTAGTGAGTGTACAACTTGTATAACAGTATAAATTTGCTGTCCCCTCAAAATAACTGAACACACAGCCATTAATGTCTAAACCGCTGGCAACAAAAGTGAGTACACCCCTAAGAGAAAATGTCCAAATTGGGCCCAATTAGCCATTTTCCCTCCCCGGTGTCATGTGACTCGTTCGTGTTACAAGGTCTCCGGTGTTAATGGGGAGCAGGTGTGTTAAATTTGGTGTTATCATTCTCACTTTCTCATACTGGTCACTGGAAGTTTAACATGGCACCCCATGGCAAAGAACTCTCTGGGGATCTGAAAAAAAGAATTGTTGCTCTATGTAAAGATGGCCTAGGCTATAAGAAGATTGCCAAGACCCTGAAACTGAGGTGCAGCATGGTGGCCAAGACCATACAGCGGTTTAACACGACAGGTTCAACTTAGAACAGGCCTCGCCATGATCGACCAAAGAAGTTGAGTGTGCTCGCTCAGCGTCATATCCAGAGGTTGTCTTTGGAAAATAGGCATATGAGTGCTGCCAGCATTGCTGCAGAGGTTGGGCGGGGGGGGGGGGGGGGGGTCAGTGCTTGGACCAAACGCTGCACACTGCATCAAATTGGTCTGCATGGCTGTTGTCTCAGAAGAAAGCCTCTTCTAAAGATGATGCACAAGAAAGCCAACGAACAGTTTGCTGAAGACAAGCGGACTAAAGACATGGATTACTGGAACCATGTCCTGTGGTCTGATGAGATCAAGATAAACTTATTTGGTCTAGACGGTGTCAAGCGCGTGGTGGCGACCAGGTGTGGAGTACGAAGACAAGTGTGTCTTGCCTACAATCAAGCATGGTGGTGGGAGTGTCATGGTCTGGGGCTGCATGAGTGTTGCCAGCACTGGGAGCTACAGTTCATTGATGGAACCATGAATGCCAACATGTACTGTGACATACTGAAGCAGACCATGATCCCCTCTCTTCAGAGACTGGGCCGCAGGGCAGTGTTCCAACATGATAACAACCCCAAACACACCTTCAAGACGACCACTGCCTTTCTAAAGAAGCTGAGGGTAAAGGTGTCTCCAGGCCAAGTATGCCTCCAAACCTAAACCCTATTGAGCATCTGTGGGTCATCCTCAAACGGAAGGTGGAGGAGTGCAAGGTCTCTAACATCCACCAGCTCCATGATGCCGGCATGGAGGAGTGGAAGAGGACTCCACTTAGGGGTGTACTCACTTTTGTTGCCAGTGGTTTAGACATGAATGGCTGTGTGTTGAGTTATTTTAAGGGGACAGCAAATTTACACTGTTATACAAGCTGTACATTCACTACTAAAATGTGAGGGGTGTACTCACTTTTGTGACATACTGCATACTGTCGTTTGTAGACACTATAATTTTTATGCAAACCAATTAATATACACTTATTGGGATTTTTGTTTACCAAAGACATGTAGCAGAATACATTTTGAGCAAAATTTAATAAGAAATTAAATTCTTTTTTTTTTTTTTTATGGGATATGTTTTATAGCAAAAAGAAAAAATATTGTTTTGTTTTTCTTTCCAACATTTTCTGAATTTTGTTTTTGTTTATAGCAAAATACATTAGAAAAAACAGTGGTAATCAAATACCACCGAAAGGAAGCTTTATCTGTTTTAAAAAAATTATATCAATTTTGTTTGCGTACATATGCATGACCAGGGCTCGACAAAACCCAGGCGCCAGGTCGCATTTGCGACTAGAATTAGCGACCTGGCGCCTGGGGCAGCACAGCTGGGGGTATCCTGTCTCCGTGGACCCCCCCGGCGTGATCGCGTTGGGCCGCGCCGCCGGCGGCCGGTAATTGAGCCCCCGGCTTTGAGGCCTTCTGCGGTCCTATGGTTCCTTCTGGAATCTGGCGCCCTCTTGTGGTGGCCGTTGGAATTACAAACCAGCAATACTAATGGAGCTTCCCCTGCCTGCCAGTCTAAACATTATATATATATTTTTTATTCTAACACCCTAGAGAATAAAATGGTGGTCGTTGCAATACTGTCTGTCACACCGTATTTGCACAGCGGACTTACAAGCGCACTTTTTTGGGGAAAAATTATTTAATAAAAAAAAAAATAAGACAACAGTAAAGTTAGCCCATTTTTTTTTGATATTGTGAAAGATAATGTTACGCCGAGTAAATCGATACCCAACATGTCATGCTTCAAAATTGCGCCCGCTCATGGAATGGCGACAAACTTTTACCCTTTAAAATCTCCATAGGCGACATTTAAAAAATTCTACAGGTTGCACATTTTAAGTTACAGAGGAGGTCTAGGGCTAGAATTATTGCTCTCACTCTACCGATCGCAGCGATACCTCACATGTGTGGTTTGAACAACGCTTTCATATATGCGTTCGCTTCTGCACGCAAGCTTGGCGGAACAGTGCGCGTTTAAAATTATTATTTTTTCTTATTATTTTAACGTTTTAGTTTTATTTTTTACACTGTTCTTTAAAAAACAAAAACAAATGTGTGTCACTTTTATTACTATTACAAGGAATGTAAAAATCCCTTGTAATGGAAAAACGCATGACGTGTCCTCTTATATATGAGATCTGGGGTCAGAGACACCTCACATCTCATATTTACACTAAAATGCAATTTAACAAAATATTTGTCATTTGAAAAAAATAAAAGAAATAAAATGTCCCTCTAAGAGCTATGGGCAATGACTTGGAGACAGGTGGGGGGCTGGGGGCGCTATCTTCCCCTCACTCGTCTCCATGTCAGGCCAGGGACAGGTCCAGATCGCCGTCACGAACCTGGCTCCTAACTTTTTTAGCTGGCTCCTAGATTCCAAGCAAATTTGTCAACCCCTGTGCATGACCATATAGAAAAATATGGCCTGGTCATGAAGGTCTTCCAGGACTGAAGTTTTTAGGGGACTGCAAGCCTGTAAATAGTCAAAAAAATTCTTAAAATCTCTCCAAAGATTCCACATGTTAAGATTCAAAGGTTGCTGGCTACGCTGTCTAGTTTCCTCCATGAACATTGTATGATAAATCCAATGACTGGGGCTAACAATGACTTCCAGTGTAAAGACAGATTATTATTTGAAAAATGTAATAAACGAGGAATTTAAATATTCTGTTAATGTTTACATGAGAACTTAGTGCCATGGAGTTAGATATTTCACTTGCTACTTTGGACCAATATTTGAATAAAATCACCACATATCTGCAGTAGTCCTTTCTGTATCACATCCTGTCCAACAATTTGAACAGGCTGTAAAGATGGATGCCAGGCACAGGTACTAACATGCAGCCAATATAAAATTCAACTGCTAATATTCTGCACTTACAGAATAACTGTGGCATTACCTTAAAATCTTGATTTTTTTTTTGTCGCTAGGTATAGTAGTACGAAGGTCCTTTCCTCATTTATCCAAATAGTCTTGAAATATAGGGATCCTTATATTTAAGAATAGCCCGATATATATTCAAGAGAAATCATTATCAGGGCCTACTAAAATAATCTACTAAAAGAGCCCATACGGGGCTAAAAGGGCCTATTTAAAGAGTCTCTGCCAGATTTAGATCCGCTGTATTCCTGATAGCCTCAGAAAGAGAGTGTGTGAAATGTGTTACCTGTCCGTACTTCCATAAGTCTCCTTCAAAAAAGACCTCACCTTTCCGTTAGTGCTCCCAACAATAACACTACCGGACGATCAAAAAAAATGATGTTATGTCCACCTTAAGAAGCAACTATCTTTCAAACCTGGAAGAAACATTCTATGCCCAGTGATGGGCATTAATGGTGAATTATAATTGCATTTGTGTCCATTTGAGTCGCACCAAAGGTGTAATTGGGAAGGTATTAGGGGATAGCTCTCTATAAGAAGGAGCTATCCTAAAATGTTTTAAGAGGTCCATTCCACTTAGGGATTTCTTCATAGTGAGTCATATTTGATCAGCTAGAGTCCAATCTATAAGTCTTATCAACAAAGCAGCAATATAAAATATTTCAAATCAGGAATAGCCAGACCCCCATCTCTCTTTTATGTAATGAATATTGCATAGGAATTTCTAGGGTGTTTTGAATTCCAAATGAATTGTCTGGAGATCTTATTAAATGTTTGAACAAAGGAAAGAGGGATTTATATAAGTAGCATCTGATATAAAAAAAAAAAAAGAATTCTAGCGAGCGCAAATCATTTTTCGAATATTTATTCTCCCCACTAATAAGCAAGACATGTTCCTCTAAGGGCTTTGCAGCCTGTCTCGTTTAGCACTGGCATTTCATTAATTTTAAATATACTATCATTAGAATTAAGTATAAGTGTTGTTTACTGATAAGACAGCATTGGCCCTTTAAAAAGACCACAGAACAGTATCAGGAGCGGACATGAATAACTGTCTGGAATGTGTAGATACCTGCATAAACCTCATTGCCAAACTGTACTATTTTCAGTCATACATTGACATTCCAAAATCCCCTGTTATGAATTCCGAACCTTCTTTGGAAGACAGACGAGAAAAATGGGTCGTAGGGAAGAAGGCTGCCCCAACCAGTTGCTGATGACCTCTGCACTCATCCAATGTACTGTAATTATTGTGTAATGTCAACCTCTCCATTCTGTCAAGCATATAACATTTTTAAGCCCAAATAAAAGGGGTGATCTTAAGGCGCCCTAAACATGTTGGATCCATCTTTTATTCACATTGGAATAAATCAGATGGCCGATAAAAGTGACACTAAACTCTGGTTTAAAACCATTTTTAAAGTCAACCTTCTATTGTTCTCAGGATCCTCCAAATCTCCTTTATTTTTTATTTATTTTTTGCTGCAGTGATCCAACTTCCTGTTGGAGATTTCAGTCTGAATTTAACGTTAATTTACATGAACTCCATTCCATTTATTACCCTTTTTGTTTTTTTTATTTCATTTCACATCTGATTTACAATACATTTTAAAAGTAAGCCACATCTCTACCACACTGCTTTTCTGTTTCCTGGATTAGTTTTACTGTTTCCTGAACCACCTCCCTGATCATGCAAGGCCCTTAAGTGCTGTTGTTGTGATGCTCTAGTGCAGATGCAACAACCCTTGCTTTCCTTTGTCTGGCCCCTAAGGCATAATTCCTACCATTGACACCAACCATGGGGCCCAATTCCTGCCACTGACACCAACAATGGGCCCAATTTCTGCCATTGACACCAACAATGGAGCCCAATTGCTGCCACTGACACCAAAATGGGGCCCAATTTCTGCACTGACACCAACAATGTGACCCAATTCCTGCCACTGATAATAATGATGGGGCCAAATTCCTGCCACTGTCACCAGCAATGGGGCCCCAATTTCTGCCACTGACACCAACTATGGGGCCCAATTTCTGCCACTGGCACCAACAATGGGGCCCAATTCCTTTCACTGACATTGATAAGGCCCTATTCATTTCATTGACACCCATGGGACCCTATTCCTTTCACTGACACCAATGATGGGGCACTATCCCTCCCACTGACACCCACTATTTCTCCCTCTATTAACAAAGATCGGCATTGTTTACTCCGAGTGAGCACAGTCCACCACCCCACCCAAAGTTTAAAGGACAGTAAACTCGCCCTTTCATTGAAAATTTGGAGACCCCTGCTCTAGTGTGCTGGTATTTATCATCCATTGTGTCTGTGGTGCCTTGATGGCCATGCACCCATCCTCACCTTCTGGCCTGTGTGATGCTATGCGGTCCGTGCTTTTCTGTATATTCAATAATATATTCACAAGATAGAACAGAAACCGGATTTCCTAAGCAGATAACAGTAAACATACAGTATATGTTTCAGTTGTTTATTTAATTGTATTCCTAGAGTTCCACTTTAAGACCCAACGTATTACTTTTGGATAAAGTAGATAATAGAACATCTGGTTGTTGTTACTGTCTTTGACTCCATTGGTGAGAGTTCTCCCCACTTTTTATCCCTGTAAACATCAGGACACTTCAAGAAATTAGGGGAATGACGGTCACCAAGTCAACAATAGCAGCAATAAAAACCTGACAGATTTTCTAACCTTTCCCCACCCTCCTAAAATAGCATTTTATTGCTTTCTGTATCTTCACCCCACATTGTATTCTCACAACGGCAGTGATTAGCAGCTGCAGCCAATTCGATTGTAGAAAATCTTCCATCATGTCCCTTAGACAGAAGTCGATCAAATAATTGAATTCTGTCGAGCAAGGGTGGCCACACACTGATCGAACTTCAACCAGTTCCTGCTGAACTGGCTGAATTTCAATCACTCTATGGCCCGCTTTAGTCTTTGGCGGATACACACACTTTCTTGACAGTTTTAATAGAAACCAATGAACCTATCAGCATTTCGAATTAGGGGAAGAACACACAAGTATGGAAACATACAAAGTCTCTGTAAAAAGTTTGAAACTAGGACCTTATGCTTGAAAGCCACCATGGCTAAACACCGTCACATTATATTGCCCTTCATTAGCACATTGCAAAATGACATGAAAATTGCATGGCCTTTTTAGTAAGCTACCTTGTGTGTTATCTGGTGTAGTTAATGATACGATAGTTGGGTTTGCCAGTGTATGGAACAATGTTGAAAGTGTGTAAAACAGCCATTTAAAACAATACTCATCAAGAAAAAAAAATTAAGTAAGAAGGACAATAAGGAAAACTAGGTCAGTGAAGTGAGATTCCTGCTATTACTGAAAATAATGTAGGGAAGACAGGTAGTTTGTGATCTGCATGCCAACCCCGGTATAATACATTGCATTTTGCACCAAGTTAAACCTAGCCGTTGGAATTCCAAGGCTATGGTGACAAATCACACAGTCTCTCATTTCTAGATTTATTGTGCTGCGGTGTCTGTGCTTGCTAGTCTATACACTTAGCAAATGTGAGTAATTTGTCTTGGCTATCGTGTTTCTATATATTTTATGCTTTCTTTTTCTACATCACAGCAACAGCTGTCATGCCCTAAAACCCTCCACTGTTAATATCTGTTGGTACTGTAAACTATTATGCTGAATATTGCTACGGGGAGTTACCACCGTCTAGTATTTCATTTATGAAGGATAAATGCCGGTCGGATTTTTTTTTTGTATCTCAGCTGGCGGTGACAAGAGATTTGTGGTTCTGGCCAGTTGTTGGTGTTTTAAGCTTTAAACACTATAAAATCGATATAATCTTATTAACACATTTACAAAAAAAAACACACACACATATACAAAATACATACCAAAATCTCAAAGCACACCTGTCACAAAGCTGGACAAATTTAAAGTAGACATGCAGTGAAAAAATGCTTGCATTGGAGTTTGGCATTGCCTTCAGTGAGAATTGCACGTTAATATGATCAGTAGATATAGAGATATAGGCAGCTAAAGTGAGATTATTTCAACTTTTTTCTTTAAAATTCAGGCTTGTCCCTCGTGCCTTTCAAGCTTTTTTATTGGTCATTGTGGCTTTCCATTATGTTAAAGGGCCAGTAGGCTTTGGAACGGGATAGAGTCAAACTCACCCTAAAGTCAAATTATCTGCCTGTTATCTTTTGATCTACAGATCCGTGACCGTCAATTTTCATGTAAGCAGGTCATATAGGAATGAGAAAAAACTGACTCATTTCCCACATCCTCACATTCAGGATGGATGGGGATTTTTCTTTGCTAAGGCTGGTCGACATTTCAAAATATATATTTTTCGAAAATCTTATCTAAGAATTTGCGTTTGAATTTCACACCATTAGTGGGCTGCAGCAATGGGCGATTTTTATGCTGCCATCGAATTTCAGTGATCAGGCATGTTGGAAATTTTTTGAAAAACTATTTTCTAATCAATTATGGGAGAATAGTCTGAGAAATCTAATCGAAAAAGGAAATGTGCATGAGCACAAGAAAAGAGAATTCCTGCAAAGAAAGGAAGATTCCCAGCCACGAAAACTCTTTTCTGTAGCAACAGGAGGTGAAATTGAAGGCTTAGTTGGTCAAATTTCGAAATCAATGGTGGCACCATCGGATCACAAAACGCACAAAATTTCAGATCTTTGAAGGAAAATTCTTTTGAAATTCGACCATGTGTGGTCAGCCTAAGCTATTGTATTCTGACAGTGGGGAGAGTCCCCCTGCTGTCAGAATACATTAATGAGCATTGCAGGCTAGTAAATAAAAAAACATTTTTGGAAAGGAGAAATATTGCAAGTAAGCATGTAAATTATTTTTTGTAATTTTTCCTGCAGTTTTTTTAAAGTTGGTGACAGGGTCTCTTTATCATACTCTCTGCTCGCTAGGTTTAGTGACAGCAGTAAAGTCCTGAATGATGCCTGACTGCTTTACTGTGAAGCCATCTTTTGAGAGAAGCAAAACCTATTCTTTATCTTGTTTTACATTTTACCAGAACTCTTTTACTTCAAGCTTGTTTCTCCAATGATTTGCAGTTTTCTGGTTTGGCTGATTCTTGGCATAGCCATGGAGGCTGTACCCTTCCCTTCCCCCGCTGAGAGGAATTGTCACCTATGTCACTGGGCTCTGTTGAGACACTGTCCAGACACTTTTCTACAGAGTATGTTAGCTTCTTTATAAGAGCTTTACAAGTTCATGGCCGTGATGAGGAATCCTGTTCCTGAAGACTCTTTCAGGAGTATGTCTTCCAGAGAGACAAAGTTTGTCTGGTATATGCTTAAAGTGATTGTAAAGTCTCCTTCTTTTTTTTCTATAATAACAAATATGTTATATTGCTCTGTTGCAGTGGATTTGCACATAGCATCCAAGGCCCTCCTCTTCTCGGGTCTCTCTACTGTGCTGCTGGCCCCTCCCTCCTGTCGAGTGCCCCCACAGCAAGCAACTTGTTATGGGGGCACCCAAGCCGAGCCACAGCTCTGTGTGTCCATCCTGCAGTTCGGCCCCATCCCCTCTCTCTCCTGGTTGGCTAACTGACTTTGACAGCAGTGGGAGCCAACCAAGAGGGAGAGTCCCAGACGTCCGAGACACTCGTGGACAGAGATGGGGCTCAGGTACGTATGGGGGGGGGGCTGCGGAGGGCTGCTGCACACAGAAGGCTTTTTATCTTAATGCATAGAATGCATTAAGATAAAAAAACTTCTGACTTTACAGCCACTTTGCATAGGCTATTTTCACCCATCTAGACCACCTCTGGTAAGTAACAGGGCTTGTCCCTGCCATTTTGAGCTGACACCCCTTCTATATGTATTCCTTTATTTCTTTTAAAGGGTTAACATCGAGTGCTGTTCAGTATGTCACAGACACTTTATATTGGTGCCGCAACACTTAAAATTGTTGCGCTTGCCTTGTATGGACTACAACACACTTTATGGGCAGTAACCCTGTGTGTTTCTTCTGCATCTCTTAGCTCCTGTAAGATCCAGCAGGCTCCTGGCAAGGTCCAGGATATCTCCTACTTGTTGCTGCCTTTCAGTGACTGGGACAGACAGCATTAACCCTTCCTGCTTCAGCAGTGGATTGAGAGTACTTTTTGTGGAAATTTTCTCACTTTCTAATTTCCTCACTATGCATACAATAGTACTTTGGGTCATAAGTGCAAGGGTAGCGGTCTTACAGGTTTACAGTTTACTAAAAGATCCGGTAGGGCTGCACCTGCACTGCCAGTGTTCATTAATCACTTAGGTCTAGGGGACTTGTTAAAGGATAAGTCCACCTTTATAACATGTTACATGTTACACCCATATTCAGGGTGTAACATATAACATGTTACAAACAGACCGACCCCGCAACTCCCCAATCCCCACCGTGACAGCTAGCAGCGCTCTTCTTCCACTCCGCTAGTTGTCACAATTTAAAAAAAAACGTAGCTGAGTGGGGCTCGGCCCGCCACATTCACTGATTGACAGGGCTATGTACATTGAAATCTACAAGGTCCGGCAGCTTTTGCGGCTGTCGGCTTGTAGTTTTCAGTAAACTATTATAGCACTATGGAGCATCGTGGTAGTTCATTCATGCTTCCTGTCAGATTGTATCTGCTTACACGTAAGGGAATTACAAGGGTGTACCGGATGTATGAGGAAGCAGATACACTGGCAGATCTGCAGGAGACTTGCGTGGCACCAGCGACCTGCTGATCGCTGGTGCAATGCTTTACAAGCTCCAAAATAAAAAAATAAATAAATTCACATTATTTTACTTGCAAACAAATGTGCATTTATTTATTTTTTTCCAAAAAGTGAACTTATCCGTTAAAGTAGATTTGTTTTTCCACTCCATGCCGCCAGAACAGTCCAAGCAGCATCTTCTCCCTTATGCTCCAGCAGTCTAAGCCCTTGTACACACGGATTTTGTCCGACGGATTTTGTCCGAAACTGTTGCATACACACGGTCGGACAAAGTTGTCAGAAAATCCGACGTGATTACGTTATTTGGTTACGACGGGACTACGTTCACGCTAGTAACCAATAGCTTTGGTGTAGGAATTTGATCTGAGCATGCGTTGCACTTTGTCCGATCGGAATTCTCTACACATGATCGGAGTATCTCCGATCGGAGCATTTTGTCGGAAAATTTTACCAACAAGTTGGAAAACTTGGTCCGTCGGATACTCCAACGGAAACAGTCCGATGTAGACCACACACAGTCGGAATATCCGACAAAACGGTCCGATCGGACACATTCCGTCAGAATCTCTGACCGTGTGTACAAGGGCTAAGATCTGGATGTCATCAAGACTAATGCAGCATCCATAATGGTGATGCAGAGGGACAGTTCGCGGTCAAAGCATGGGGGAGCACGGTCTGCCAGGTAAGCAGAGGATCATGTAAGTAAAGTGCATTTACTCTTCTCTAGACTAAATGAGCAGCTAAACTTTGTAGTACAGGCGCAGCCCCAATGCAAAAGATTTAAACCTACAAAAGAAGTTCTGAGCTGTGATTTTAACATCATCCACATAGCAGCAAAAAAAGGTAGAAATTTGGGAATACTTCCAAGTGGTAATAAGCCAGAGTCCATTAAAGCTTGCATGTTTCAACACCCACTTTGCGCCTCCCCTAAATGACTGCCCCTGCAGAATTATGCCTCCCACGCAGAATGGCAAAGCGCTGCATTCTGGTGGCAGAGAGACATTGCTCGGCAGGAGGCCATATAGTCACTTACTGCATAGACCTTTATACAAGCCAGCAGAGAGGTTCGACTGATCTCAGTGTATTGCAGACTGTATACCCATGTACATTTTCCTTGTATCAGTGAATAATAAAGACTCACATAGGAAGGTACTTATTTTTACCGGCATATAAAATACAGAGGTTTGTAATATAGTCAGAGGCTGCCTGCAACATGGAGGTCTGCCAGTTTGAAGAATTATGTGCTGCACCACACTGTGTCACCTGCCCTGACCTCTGCTCTGTTTTTGCTGGAGAAAGATTATTCCTCAAAAGTATTTATAAGAGAACATTTCTTAAAAACATTCCTAATGAGAGGAAAACACTGTGCCGGTAAAACCTTCTGCTTCTTGACAATAAAAAACAGCTATAATGAGCACAGAGACCACGCTGTGATGGAAAGTTTTGCACAAGCTTGTTATGTCAAAAGATCAGGCTAAATAACTGTGTATATAACATATTATTACTATTTTTTTAAATAAATCTTCATATAAAGATCTACTTGTCAGCAGATGTGGAGTTGCTAATGGTAAAATATTAACAAACATGTATTTGCTAGTCTGCGTATCACAGGAGGCTTGCTGTAGAAGTCAGCCTATTGCATATGTCTAGGCTTTACATTTTTACTTGTTTTCTGTAATTTTCTCATGCTGTGTTGAATGATGCTTTTGGATATTGTATATCCAGGTTTGTAGACTCTAAAGCAGCCTTTCTCAACCTTTTTGACACAGAGATACTCTTGAAATAGTTTTCCGGTCACTCAGGGAACCCTGCTAAAAATTAGAAATCTACAACTCATAGTACATTAATGCAATAGTCAGTGGGAAGAATGGTCCTTACACTTGTGGTCATTGGGAATAATTACCTCCTTACAGATAGTTAAAAAGATCAATGGTGTCAGTGGGAACTTATCTGACTGGCAGAAATTGCCCAATGCTGAAGGAACCCCTTGCAACCTCTGGGAGGAACCCTAGGGTTCCACAGAACCCTGGTTTAGAATCCCTGCTCTTAAGGGTAAACTTACCTGAATGCCAGACAGTACGATCAAAATAGTGCTACAAGGACATTCATGAAAAAGCCACTTAGAACGTGCCTTGTATTTCTGATAAGGTATAACTAGAAAAGTGTTTAGGATACTTGTAGCTTACACTATATGGCCAGAAAAGGCGGGATATAGGGCGCTCTAGGTAAAACGATCCCTCCTGGGATCATAAATTCACAATTTGATAAAAGGTGAAAATGAGACAAAGCAGGCAGATGTATTGAGGTGCACCTCAGCAGCACTTCATTAGAGAGAAGCAGACTCAAAGGCAGAGAAGGTGCTTCTAAGTGCAATAAAACATGACTGTCAGGAAGAAGGAGCTATTGCCCATGTTCTGAAACATGTCACCGCCCCTCTTTGACGTCACATTGAGGTACCTGCCTTCCACGCTGGTTCTAGCAGCATGGTGGCTCTTCCTGAATATCTAACACACAGCTCCTCACCGCTGGCCGGCTAGGAAACACCCTGCTTGCGCAACACCTTAAAGCCAAGCTCCCGTTGGACATTTTAGGTTATCTGATGAGCCTGTATATACTTCCCTTCTTGTAAGTGTTTTTAACTGTCCTTTGGGCAATTGAAGTCTTGTTTTATTGCACTCTTTGTGTTCTATACGATATGGCCAGAAGTTTGTGGACACCCAGCTAACCCAACTATATAAACTGGTTGGCTATCACATTTATAAAATCACACACATAACCATGCAATCTTCATTAAAAAACATTAGCAGAAAAATATATTTGCGGCAATGTGTGCTTCCATTTTTAATCTTTTCAACTCTTCTGTATACTCCTAATGGATGAGAGCAATTTTTACATGTCCACTATAAGCTTGTATATTTGGCGATAAATTTGTTATTGCTTAAGATAACAAAGTAATACATTGTTTTTTTTGGAGACAGACTAGGCTTTTTGACAATATTGTCCATTTTTTGGATGTAAAAATGTAATCTTTATACACAAAGATATAACAAATGAACACATAGCAAGCATAAAAATAAATAAATAAACAATGGTATAAATGAAAAATGTAAAAACAACAAAAATAATACCTAAGAGACAAAAGAGGAGGAAGGAATTAATTAGGGCTGATTCGAGTTAACTAAAAGTTAATAAGGGGCAAAGTTTTAGTTCACCTTTTCAGAAAAAATGAAAAGATGAACTAACATCCTTCCCAACCCCACTGTTCCTGCTGCACTTACCTTTGTAGGTTATTCAGATTCACTGTCCAGCAATACCATTGCATACCATTGCAGCTGTCTTGGGGTTTGAAAATAGGGCTTATTTACCTAGGGATGCTGGGATGGATCAGGGAAATTCTGATTGATCAGAGATCTGTCCTCACATCCCTAAGCAAAGGAGAGGAAGAACACGGCAGTTTTCAAACTCCAGGACTGCTGCACTGAGCCTGACCATCAACATTCCCCAGGGCATGCCTATTGGCCATCCTACCGAATCCGCACACCGGCCACCTCACCTGTACGCACTGAGCCCCCCCTCAATCCTGTATATATGTCAGCCCCCCTCACACTTGTATATTTGTCAGCCCCCCTCACACCTGTATATATGTCAGCCCCCCCATACACACACACACCTGTATATATGTCAGCCCCCCCATACACACACACACACACCTGTATATATGTCAGCCCCCCATACACACACACACACACACACACACACACACACACACACCTGTATATATGTCAGCCCCCCCACACACACACCCCTACTTGTAGCTTACTACTTGGTCCCAGCTTGTTTTTACAAAGCTGACATGTTGCTGAGAAGCATAGTACAGGCAGATCACTGTCACACAAGGGGTGCACATGCACACAGTAGCCAGAGGTGGCAGTAAAGAGCTTGATGTCTAAAATCAATGACACGAGAACTGCAGAAACAGTGAGATCATTTCTATACTGCACAGCACGGATCCCCTTCACCCGCCCTACCTTCTTCTTACATTTGTAACGGCTTTACCCCCTGATGGCGGCCCTGGCCTCTGTGCACAAAGCGAAGTCCATGAAGACAGGTTTGGAGAGAATGAAGTACAGTCTGCTTGAGCTGTCAGCCCCTACTGGCCATAGAGAGCTATAGGAAAACTCTGTAGAAGGTTTCATTGCACATTGGAGCCACCGTAGCTATCCTTGTAAGTAACACTGTTAAATATATAATCCTCACTGCTAGATGGAATAACTCCTGCTTGGACCCTGCTCCTCTCCCATATACTATACTTTATTTTTGTGTCGTTAAAAACGGAGCTTTTCATGTCTTCATGGGGCTACAGAATCTGCTTATCACATATCTAAGGAATTTTTTTTTTTTAAACTACCCAAGCGCAAGTAGTAACTTGTGTTTTTTCAAAATTGACCTAATCTCCAAATGAATATCATATAATGAGCAATTTACATGATAGACGTTGATAAATTTTTGGAAAAGTTGTTTTCTATCTACAGATTTAATGAATTTAGATGGACTTTTTCACCTTCATCTTCATTTATCTGTCTCTTTTTGTGATCAGCGTACAGTCATTTTCTAGAAAGAAAAAAAATTCTTGAACCACTTCCCAAAAAATACTTTTTTTTTCTTCTTGTAAAAAGCTAGTCGAAAGGACATAATAATACGTGTGGCATCAAGAATAGGGTCAATATGTTGGCATACGTCATGTACTTTGTAAAGACCTGAAAACTTTGCAACGCAAGTGCTTTGTCTTTTGCTCCTCTGCCACTTTTGTTTCTATCCATATTTTATAATTTGCTGTATTCTCAAAGAGGCACCATTTGTCTGCTTCGCTTTTCTTTCTTCTTTGCGATGGCTCTTGTATGACCCAGGCAGCTTTCTGCCTTTGTGCTTCCCTAATTGCCTACAGCAATCTTCCAAGCCAGTATAATGATACATTCCTATAAATGTGATGTCTGCTGGTTCAACTTAACTTACTGAACTAAGAAATGCTCAGGCAATATGTTGTGATATGATATTATAGTCATCTTGTTCCTTGAAATAGATTGCTACTGAATTTAATAGATGTAATATGGGTTGATTTACAAAATTTACGTTGCAAAGTTAATGTTCTTTTAGATGTATTCTCCAATAAGATGAAGCTTTGTTTGTTTAACCCCTTTCAGACCGGACCATTTTGCTGGCTTAAGACCAGACCACTTTTTGCGAATTCGGCACTGCGTCGCTTTAACTGACAATTGCGCGGTCATGCGACGTGGCTCCCAAACAAAATTGACGTCCTTTTTTTCCCACAAATAGAGCTTTCTTTTGGTGGTATTTGATCACCCCTACGGTTTTTATTTTTTGCGCTATAAACAAAAATTGAGCGACAATTTTGAAAAAAATTCATTATTTTTTACTTTTGCTATAATATCTCCCAAAAATATATAAAAAAAAATAGTTTTCCTCAGTCTAAGCCGATATGTATTCTTCTATATATTTTTGGTAAAAAAAATTGCAATAAGCGGTTATTGATTCGTTTGTGCAAAATTTATAGCGTTTACAAAATAGGGGATAGTTTTATAGCATTTTTATTAATAATTATTTTTTTACTAGTAATGGCGGGGATCAGTGAATTTTATTGTGACGGCGACATTATGGCGGACACATCGGACATTTTTGACACATTTTTGGGACCACTGCCATTTATACAGCAATCAGTGCTATACAAATGCACTGATTCCTGTGTAAATGACACTGGCAGTGAAGGGGTTAACCAGGGGTGGCAGTGTAGGGGTTAAGTGTGTCCTAGGGGCGTGTAACTAACTGTGATGGCAGGGCGCCAATTACAAATGGACCTGTACGCCAATTTGCCTGCCCGTGCCATTGTGCCAACGTACATCGTCATGCACCGGTCGGGAAGTGGTTAAATACCCAGTCATGTGCAATAAAAAAGGATATCATGATTGGACAATAAAAGTGGATAAAGCTTCACCTAATTAACTAAATAAACATTAAATTAACTAAATAAACATTAACCTTTTGAGGACCATAAGATTATCGTCATCAATATAAAAATAATTATATTTTTTTCCCTTTAAGAATGTATTTGAACAATAAATAAAACCATTTCCACACTTGTGTCATTTTTGGGGGAGGAATTATGACAACCATTTGTTGCTAAGAACTAATATTTTGACTCAAACCAAAAAAATAAGTATTTTAAGCTCTTAATCAGATGATACAGGCAATTAAAAACATGGGACAAATACAAATACATCCCACCCCTCAAAGGGTTAAAGCAATAGTAAAGGCTTTAAAAACAAAAAAAACCCCTGTAAGGTAAAGGCATAATGTGCTAGTATGCATCGCATTCTACTGTGTTTCCCCCAAAAATAACACTAGGTCTTATATTCATTTTGGCTACAAAAAATTAGGGCTGTTACTGATTAAAAATTTTGTGTTCGATTAATCGATTTTTTTTAATCAATTAATCGACTAATTTCCATGAATTATAACGCACATACAGATCCAACTACTTTTAGCTGATCTTCTTGCATTGCAACTCTGCATTAGTCAGTGGTAAGTGTGGTATACACTATATACAATCACCCGACACTAGTTCGTTTCCACAATCCATGACTTAACTTCACAGTTCACACAAATACGTTTTAAATTCAAACTGTAGCACTGACATAAGTATTTTTTTTTCCCCACAGTAGTGTGACAATCCCTCCACCTCCGGTCTAATCACTCTCACCTTATGGCATGGACCCCTGTGCAAACAGGTAGTCATGCAAGCGGGTATCAAAAGGGTTAACACAAACCATAAACATCTCTTACATCTTCTTAGATCTCAGCAAGGACGCCAGGTCATGGGTAGAAAGAAAAGATCTAAGTGCTCACAGCATAAGTATAAGATAAAATTTTTGTGTTCAAACACAAACTACTCATATAAAGATGATAAAAACACAGCATGTAAAGCCCACAATCATGTTAGTTACGTAGGGCAGCAGCAGGTGACGTGGCTCCTCCCCCGTATGCGTTACGTTCAATCAGAACTTTGATGTCACTGGACTCCTCCCCACTTTCTTTCGTTAGCAGACGGAGGCACTTGGGAAAGGGGGGAGGAGTTCAGTGATGTCAATGTCCATGACGTCACCGGATCTCCAACGGAACTCCCTGGAGAAGTGAGGTGGGTACCGATCAAAATAATTTTGATCGATGAAAATAATTTATCGATTAATTGAGGAATTAATCTTTAATTTCCACAGCCCTACAAAAAATGCATGAAGGCTTATTTTCAAGGGATGTCTTACTTGTCTCCTATCTTCTCTGCCCCTCTCCCTCCCTGCCAGCTCAGGAGTCATCATCTCTGTAATCCCCAAAATAAACCCTAGTTAAAGTCCTTGTAAAACCATTTAATCCATATAAAATAAATGGATTATATAATGTCCAGTGTGTGTTTTTATGTAACATTGTAGAAAATACCTTTACAAGGACTTTGACTAGGGCTTATTTTCAGGGTAGGGCTTATATTGCAGCCATCCTAGAAAATCGAGATAGGCTTTATTTTCAGGGTAGGTCTTATTTTCGGGGGAAACACTGTGCACAGGAGTCACAGCCGTGGCACAGGGCTCTAAGCCCTTGTACACACGTTCGGACGTTCTGTGTTGTCAGATAATCCAATCGTGTGTGGGCTTCATCTGACTTTTCCCGTTGGAATGTCCGACCAACAAAGTTTGAGAGCTGGATATAAAAGTTTTCCGACAACATGATCAGATCGGAGTTTGTCCAATCGTTGGTAGAGAATTCCGATCAAAGTGCCACGCATGCTCAGATCAAATTCCTAGACCAAAGCTTTTCGCTACTAGCCTGAACGTAGTCCCGTCATAACTAAATAACGTCATCACGTTACAAACGATCGGATTTTCTGACAACTTTGTCCGACCGTGTGTATGCAACACCAGTTTTGGACAAAATCCGACGGATTTTGTTGTCGGAATATCCGACCGTGTACAAGGACTAAAAAAATGGCATGGCTGTGCCATTCCTTCAGAGAACATGCGCTGGTGACATCTTTGGCTGATGCGCCCTAGGAAATCTCCTAAATGGTGCACATTTAGGGGATATTTATTTAACCTCCCTTTATTATAAGCTTACCTGTAGGTAAAAATACAAAATACTGCCTTTACTGCCACTTTATCTCTACAAAGAGCACATTCTCTTCTCCTTTAGTTAAAATTAACCTCAGGGGATGTCAGTTAATCGTGCTCCATATATTCACCTGTCAGAATGTTAAAATATAATGCATTAGGTGATGCCCAGATCCACGTAAACACCCTTTTCAGTTTGATCGTATTTGTGTTTCACACCCACTTTAACCAGTTCTACTGCATTCAAGACCCGATCAGGATTGTTGAGAGGCATTAATATTGTCTCAGGTGGACAGTTGCCGGCACTGTATAAATACCTATAATAAATTGACAAAGTGCTTTCTATTCCACATTATATGATCCTACTTAAACTGGTTTATAGAATGCTTATCACATCTGTAGTACAGATTATCAATGCTTTTTTAGTTCAAAAGGCTAACTGTAAAGTAAAAAGATTATACTTTTGTTAATATTGCCAAAAACAAATCTTCTGCAGGTTAAAGGTACCTTCCATAACAGCAGCATGTCCTCTTTAGAATGGATCGGCCTTCATAAAAGGACCATATTACAGGAGGAGCAAAATGGGCAATTGCCTCTGGGCCCCTACTGTCTAGAGCAGGGGTAGGAAACGGCAAGTCCCATGAGGCTTTGCAAAACAATCACAGGCAGGACTCCTGGAGACTGAGGCATGATGGGATTTGTAGTTTCACCACAGCTGGAGTGCGGAGGCTGCCTACCCCTGGTCTAGAAGTTCCCCACTGGCAACTGGGGGGCATCTGTGCCCTGGGCCTGTTTCTAGAGTTGTACAATCTGCTTTCATTACTTTGCAGGCCTTGTCAGAGTGAAGGCACTATTCTGAGGTCATCTGGTCTTTGAGTTAGGATCTAAACTTTTAAAAAGCCGCTGAACCACCAAAGTAAGAAGCCAGTTAGCTTATGTAATGTATATGTAATGCAAGGGAGTTTTTTTTTTTTTTTATGTACTGTTAGGGCCGGTTCACACAGGGGGCGATGCGAGGCGACACCGACTTGCCTCGCCGCGACCTGCCGCGACCTCAGCGGCGACTTGCAAATGACTTCTGTATAGAAGTCAATGCAAGTCGCCCCGAGGTCGCCCAAAAGTAGTACAGGAACCTTTTTTCTGAGTCGGAGCGACTCGAGTCGCTCCTCTCAGAACGGTTCCATTGTACAGAACGGGGGCGACTTGTCAGATCGCGGCGAGGCAAGTCGTGTCGCCTCGCATCGCCCCCAGTGTGAACCGGCCCTTAAGGTGTATGTGTGTCTATAAACACATCTTATTTTCCTTTAAAATGCCTTGGGTTTGCCCAGGCGTTTTGAAATCCTAGCTGCATATATGGCCATTGGGCAGTGCTAAGAAAGAAGCCCATACAGTAAAAAGTGTCTCCCTCTGGGGATGAGAACTTCAGATGAGCAGCATCATCGGCTCCACTTGCTGTCCTATTACATTCATTACCTTTCAAATCCACTGTAACATTATGACAGCTCTGGTATTTGTCTGGATTTCCCTGTTTCTATCTATGTAAGCCAGTGAGATTCAATGGTGCAAGCTGGTCCACCTATTTATCTTTGCGTAAGAAGTGTGTCTGAGCATCAAATTTAAAATGTTGTCCCCGTTATTCATGCCTCTAATAACGTAATTCCGACTTAACACATAGGGCGAAGTCTATTGAGTCGGGAGAGTGTGTAAGAGATCCTGCAGGCTTCACGATCCATCCCTGAGCAATATTCTGATATCCAGCAGATGCAGTGGGGGAGTAAGGGTCCTTTCACGCGGGGCGGATCAGTACTGATCCGCCCCGTGGATATCCGTTTACTCAGCGGGGATCACTCCGTCGATCCCCGCTGAGCAGGAAGATGACAGGTCTGTCTCTGCACACTGTGCAGGGACGGACCTGTCACAGCGCCGCTATCCCCTATGGGAGATCAGATGACGACGGACTGCAGTGTCCGTCGTCACCCGATCCGATCCGCAGACGGATGGAAAAATAGCTTTTTCCTCCGTCACACTTTTTCAGATCGGAGCGGGTCGGATGTCAGCGGACTTGTCACCACTGACATCCAACGCTCCATAGAGCTCTAGTAGGCCATAGATTTACCCCCCAAAAATTTTTTTATGAATGTATAATGCCGATTTAGTAATGGAGCGCAACACAGCTTAACAGCTATTTTCAGGAATCAGATCCACATGAAAAAGGACACATGAGAAGGGGGTTACAGTGGTGGGAAAAATGAGTAGGGGGGGTTGTGTTAGGGCAGATGAGAAGGGGGTTCAGCAGTGAGACAGAAGAGCGGGGGGTTACAGCAGTGGGGCACATGTGAAAGGAGGTGCATTGGTGGGACAGATGAGCAGGGGGTTACAGTGGTTGGGCAGAAGATCAAGGGTACAGAGGTGGAGCAGATGTACATGGGGGTACATTCGCGGGGCAGAGGATAAAGGAGGTACATTGGTGGGACAGATGAGTAGGGGGAACAGAGGTGGGGCAGATGTGCAGGAGGTACAGTGGTGGGGCATATGTGCAGGAGGTACATTGATGGGGCAGATGAGAAAGGAGGTTACAGTGGTGGGGCAGATGAGCAAAAAAATTCAGTGTTAAGACAGATGAGAAGATGGTTCAGTGGTGAGGCAGAAGAGCATGGGGGTACAGCGGTGGAGCAAATGTGCAGGGAGGTACAGTGGTGGGACATAAGAGCAGGGGGTTACAGTGGTGGGACAGATGAGCAAGGGGTACAGAGGTGGGGCAGATGTGCAGGGTGGTACAGTGGTGGGGCAGATGTGCAGGGGTTTGCAGTGGTGGGGCAGGTGAGCAGGGAGTTACAGTTTTGGGGCAGATGTGCAGGGGGTTAAAGTGGTGGGGCAGATGTGCAGAGGGTACAGTGGTGAAACAGATTTGCAGGGGTGTCAGTGATCTGAGGTGTGAAGGTACATGAATTGGGGCTGATATGAACTGTGGATTGCAGGAATTGGGGCTGATCTGAGGCGTGAGTGCAGGATGTTAATTTATTACTACTACTTTATTACTACTACTCAAGTAGTTTACAGCATTTACTTTATGAAAAAAAATTGTTACAAATTGGCACACAATTTCTTTGAAAATATTTTTCGGCACACTGTGCTCAAAAGGTTGCCTACCTTAGTAAGACTTCCTTATCTCCAGACAAGGGAGACTTTGAATACGTTTATCTTGACATACAATGATACACTCGGAAGTTGAATTTGAAAAAAAGGATTTTTATCCAAACCTCCTTGTAGTATGATTAATAGAGTGATCTTTTAAGATGATTTTAAAGAGGTCCACCATGCCTGCAAAAATTAAAAGCCAGTAGCTACACATACTGCAGCTGCTGAATTTTAATAATAGGACACTTACCTGTCCTGGCGACCAGCGATGTCAGCACTGCAGGTCCTGCCGCCACGATTGTGGATAAGGGAACACAGCAGTGTAGCCTTACGGCTTCTCGCCGGAAACCCTACTGCGCATGCGTGAGGCCCAGCGCCTCTCTCCTATGGCCTGACGGCAGGGGAAGAAGGGAGCTAAGCTGCTGGCGTCATTCTCCTTGGCGAGATCTCCCGGAAGTGGGGACAGGATACCTGCCAGGTATCCACCCCCCTCGAAAGGTGCCAAATGTGGCACCTGTGGGGGAAGGAGACAAATGAGCGGATGTTCCACTTTTGGGTGGAATTCCACTTTAAACATTCTAATCTCTCTAACTAATTAGTGTTTAAGCCTGTGAATTCCGATACTAACTATATAGATGTATTTAAATAAATGGTTTTGGAGGATCTGTGTAAATAGGACGTTCAAAAAAAAACAACAAACATTTTGATAGCATCAAAAGAGGAATTAGCTCGCTTGAAAAGAAGAACAATGTGGTCATCAGACCAGTCAATAGTGCGATACTAGTGTTTGATAAAAAAGACTACATCAAGGAAATGAATTGCCTCCTCACAGATAGCAATATGTATGAGATACTCAGGAAAAGTACACTAGAATATAAAAAACAGTCAGCTCAGTTGGTCAGGAAAGGTAATTGCTCTGTTGATCTAGACAAAAAAAGAGAAAAAATATTTGGTTCGATTGGATTGCATGATACATATTAACCACTTCAGCTCTGGAAGGTTTACCCCCCTTCATGACCAGGCCTTTTCTGCGATATGGCACTGCGTTACTTTTTTTTTTTTATTATTCCTTTTATTAAAGGTTTTTCACATAGAGAAAAAAAAGAGTCATAGTAAACATTCAGCACTACAATTTAACAGCACCAGTGTACAATGCAGCTCCCAGAGCAAATAAAAGAAAACGTCAGAGATCCTTCCAGAGGTAAATCATAGCAAGGAAAGGAAAGGGTACACACAATACATATTCATTATATGGAGTACAATTTCCCTGCCCCTGCCGTACTAGGAGAAATTATATTAGGTGCCCATCCAGGCTTGCACAAACCTCACTGCTTGCCACATATGATAACCCTCAACCAGGAAGCAGTTAATCTGATGCTGTTCAGCTATTTTCTATCTAACCACCCCACACCTTTTTGAACTTATCAGATACCCTTCTATTGAGATACGTGGCTTCATACATTGGTAGAGCCTTATAAAGCAATGCCAAGTGTCCACCAAGCCCAACAGACAGACCTCTATAGACGGTGTAATTGTGATCGTAGTGACTGACCTAAGGCAGTCCAGGACCCCCACCCAGAACTGCCGGATGTGCGGGCAAAGCCAGAAGATGGGCAGTGCGTTACTTTAACGGAACATTGCACAGACGTGCAACACTGTACCCAAATAAAAAAGTTTGTCCTTTTTTTCCCACAAATAGAGCTTTCTTTTGGTGGTATTTGATCACCTCTGTGGTTTTTATTTTTTGCTCTATAAAGAAAAAAAAACCAACAGTTTTGAAAAAGAAAACAATATTTTTTACTTTCTGCTATCAAACATACCCAATAAAAAAAAAAAATTGAATTTCTTCATCAATTTAGGCCAAGATATAGTCTGCTACATATTTTTGGTAAAGAAAATCTCAATAAGCGTACTGTTTTGCGCAAAAGTTATAGCATCTACAAAATGTGGGATATTTTTATTTTTTATTTTTTTGGTAGTAATGGCAGCGATCAGCAACTTATAGCGGGACTGCGATATTGCGACGGACAAATCTGACACCTAACTGATGCTTTTGACGCTTTTTGGGGACCAGTGACACTAATACAGCGTTCAGTGCTGAAAAATATGCGCCGTCACTGTACTAAGGACACTGGCTGGGAAGGAGTTAACATCAGGGGCGATCAAAGGGTTAACTGTATTCTCTGGGAGTGCTTTCTAACTGTGTGGGGGGTGGTTGTACTGTTGGAAGACCTCATTATCAATTACAGGGCAGTTTATAAAAGTAAAAAACGAATGTGCAAACCAGGGTAAATGCCAAAAGTCAGGGAGTAGCAGCCAACAAAAAAAAAAAAAGTGTCCCCTCTGGACAAATTAAATAATAAATGGGGCGCTAACGCTAGTCAATTAAGAAAACCTGATGCACAAATGTGCAAAAAAGTGCAAGTGCAAATACATAAAATTCTCCAAATTACAATTTGAATCAAATAAAAGTTCAAAATCAATAAAAAAGTCAAATTTTCATATATGTTCAAAAAAGTGCATGCACGAATAAATAAAACTCCAAGTCTCACAAAAAATGTGCAAATACAAACAAATGTATAATTGATAGAAGTGCAGAAATCAAGTGTAGAAAAAACATCAAATCTAATCCTGTCGTCACACTTGCTTCCACCATCCGCAATCCACCAAAGGTGTGCCCCAGCCTCTCACCTCAAATGAAGACCCCAACAGGTCTAATGACACTTCTGGTAATTTTTATCCTTGATGGCTGTCTCCACTTACTCTTCTCCTTAGAGCAGAGGTCTCAAACTGGTGGCCCTCCAGCTGTTACAAAACTACAAGTCCCATCATGCCTCTGCCTGTGGGATTCATGCTTGTAACTGTCAGCCTTGCAATGCCTCATGGAACTTGTAGTTTGGCAGCAGCTGGAGGGCCACCAGTTTGAGGCCCCTGCCTTAGAGAGACAAACCAGGAAGAGGTATACGACAGGAGCGGTGGATAGAAATGTACAGTGTTCTCCCGCTGTGTTATATAATACAGCCTATATAATATATATATATATATAGGGGCCCTTTGCTTGCTTTTATGTGGCCCTTATGGGGACGTTTCAGCTACTGATACTAACAATGGGACATAATCCCCCCCCCCCCCCACTCACACCAATGAAGGGACACAATTTCTCCCAGTTACACCATATATGGGGCACTATTCCCCCCCAATGATACCAACAATGGGGCACATTTTCTCCCAATGACACCAATGATGGAGCACAATTCCCCCGATGACACCAACAATGGGGAACAATTTCTACCAATGACACCAACGATGGGGACAATTCCTCCAAGTGATTCCAACAATGGGGCACAATTCCTCCCACTGACACTAATGATGGAGCACAATTCCTCCCGGTGACATGGGGCATGGGGCACAATTTCCCCCATTGACACCAATGATGGGGCACAATTCCTCCCGATGACACCAACAATGGGGAACAAGTGATTCCAATGACACCATTAATGGGAGCCAATGACACCAATGATAGGGGACAATTCCTCCAAGTGATTCCAACAATGGGGCACAATTCCTCCCACTGGCACTAATGATGGGGCACAATTACTCCCACTGAGACAAACAACCTTTTCTACTCCCAGTGGCCACATTCCGCCCCCCCCTAAAACCTTAAGGTCAGTAAACCGGCCCTTTGTTTAGAAAGTTTGGAGACCCCTGATCCATAGGGATCCAGTAGATTAGGTATCATGTTGTCTACCACCACACACCATATGCCTTCTTTAGACAGGAAACCTTTTGATGATCAACATAAACATATTTGTTTATGATATTAAACATTGATTCCGTTAAATACCGTGATCTACATGGAGCCTGGTTCTGTTTTAGCTTAATGGGATATTGATTATGTACAGGGTTATATTCTTGCTTTCAATTTTTCTCATAGCTATCTGAAGTGAATGCAGTGTTTTTCTGAGACCATGGATGCAAAGCACTCCGTTTCCAGGATATTTACAATGGGCAGGAAGATAAAGGAAAGCTGGCAGAATTTCATGACTTTTGATTAATGCAATTTGAAAACTGTGCTGTCAGTTAGATATTCATGCAGAGAACTCCATGTTCTCTGCATTGATCTGGTAAATATTTCTGCACTTATGTGGCTAATATTATTTCTGTAATTTAAAGCTGTATAGGTTTTATATGTGTGTACAGTATATGTACATATATATGCAGAAGAATATTCAATAATATACAGCATCAATTCTGTATCATTATTAGCAGTACATGGTAGAAACAATTCAATATTCTTACAAGTGATCCCAGAACAAGGCCATCTGACAATTTATTGTTACATTCTAGTAATAGTGGCATAAACAAATGTACTTATGGCGGGTGTTGACTCATCAAATTCTTTCTATTTTTTAAGCTGACATTCCAATCATAGCACTTGCTGACATAAGTAGCTACTTCGGAGTAATTATTAACACTAATGGTGGCAATGGCTGTATGGTGTCAATGTACTGATCAACTGTACTTTGAGAGGTATAAAAGCTGCCAATTCTGAAAATTCAAAATGACTGATTGTCATGTTGATCCAAAATCTTCATTAATTTCTGAGTTACTGATCCAGAATAACCACTTCAGCCCTGGACCATTTTGCTGGTCAAAGACCAGACCACTTTTTGCGATTCGGCACTGCGTCGTTTTAACTGACAATTGCGCGGTCGTGCGACATGGCTCCCAAACAAAATTGACGTCCTTTTTTTCCCACAAATAGAGATTTCTTTTGGTGGTATTTGATCACCCCTGTGGTTTATATTTTTTGCGATAGAGCGTCAATTTTGAAAAAAATTCATTATTTTTTACTTTTTGTTTTAATAAATATCCCCCAAAAATATATAAAAAAACATTTTTTTTCCCTCAGTTTAGGCCGATACGTATTCTTCTACATATTTTTTGTTAAAAAATTGCAATAAGCGATTATTGATTGGTTTGCGCAAGAGTTATAGCATTTACAAAATAGGGGATAGTTTTATGGCATTTTTATTAATAATTTTTTTTTTTACTAGTAATGGCGGCGATCAGCGATTTTTATTGTGACTGCGACATTATGGCGGACACATCGGACATTTTTGACACATTTTTGGGACCATTGTCATTTATACAGCAATCACTGCTATATAAATGCAGTGATTACTGTGTAAATGACACTGGCAGTGAAGGGGTTAACCAGTGGTTGGCAGTGTAGGGGTTAAGTGTTCCTAGGGGTGTGTTACTAACTGTTGGAGGCTGGGCTTTAATTTAGTGAACACTTATCTCTGCTCCAATCACATGGAGCAGAGATCAGCGTCCCTAGTTGCTAGGCAGAACGGGGAGATGCTGTTTACAACGGCATTTCCTCGTTCAGCCGCCCCGTGAGACGATCGTGGGTATGCCCGCGGCGATCGAGTCTGCGGGACCCGTGACCGGACTCACAGGGGGTCCCGACCAGCACGCGAGCGTGTCGGCGGCGGTGCGCTCGCGATGGCAGGGCAGCAAATTTAAAGGGACGTACAGGTACACCCAATTGCCTGCCCGTGCCATTCTGCCGACGTACATCGGCGTGCGCTGGTCGGGAATCGGATAAGATTACCGATTAGGATTCCACTCTGATTTTCTAACCTGCATGCTTGTTCCAGGTCAATAACATATATTGAGACAGGGACAGCCTGGCATCAGAAGAAGGCCAAGCAATAGTAGTCTCTCTCTCTCTCTTCTGCTGCCAAAACAGCCATGGCCCATCAAGGCATGGATGTCACTAGACCGCTGAAGGTATGGGTGCATTATCCTGCTGAAAGAGGCCACTGTCATCAGGGAATACTGTTTCCATAAAGAAATTTATATAGAACGGCAATTTAATGCATTTTTAACCACTTCAGCTCCGGACCAATAAACACCTTAAGGACCAGAGGTCTTTTTGCAATTTCGCACTGCGCTGCTTTAACTGGTAATTGCGCGGTCATGCAATATTGCACCCAAACGAAATTTGCGTCCTTTTCTTCCCACAAATAGAGCTTTCTTTTGATGGTATTTGATTGCCTCTGCGATTTTTTTTTTTGCGATATAAATGGAAAAAGTGCGAAAATTTTGAAAAAAAAAGATATTTTCTTCTTTTTGTTATAAGAAAAATCGAATAAACTAAATTTTAGTCATACATTGAGGGCAAAATTTATTCAGCCACATGTCTTTAGTAAAAAAAATGTCAATAAGCGTATATTTTTTGGTTTGCGCAAAAGTTATAGCGTCTACAAACTAGAGTACATTTTCTGGAATTTACACAGCTTTTAATTTATGACTGCCGATCTCATTTCTTGAGGTGCTAAAATGGCAGGGCAGTACAAATCCCCCCCAAATGACCCCATTTTGGAAAGTAGACACCCCAAGGAAATTGCTGATGGGTATGTTGAGCCCATTGAATATTTATTTTTTTTGTCCTAAGGGATTGAATAATGACAAAAAAAAAAAAAATTGCACCCCAAAATATATTCCGCTACTTCTCCCGAGTATGGGGATACCACATGTGTGGGACTTTTTGGGAGTCTAGTCGCGCACGGCACCCCGAAAACCAATCACCACCTTCAGGATTTCTAAGGGTGCAAATTTTTGATTTAACTCCTCACTACCTATCACAGTTTCGAAGGCCATAAAATGCCAAAATAGCACAAAACCCCCCAAAATGACCCCATTTTGGAAAGTAGACACCCCAAGCTATTTACTGAGAGGCATGTTGAGTCCATGGAATATTTTATATTTTGCCAAAAGTTGCGGGAATATTACAAACTTTTTTTTTTTTTGCACAAAGTTGTCACTAAATGATATATTGCTCACACATGCTATGGGCAGAAGTCAAATTACACCCCAAAATAAATTCTGCTGCTTCTCCCGAGTACGGGGATACCACATGTGGGGGACTTTTTGGGAGCCTAGCCACGTACGGGACCCCGAAAACCAAGCACTGCCTTCCGGATTTGAATATAAAATGCTATAAAAAACAAACTAACCAGAGACACCCGTAACACTTATACGGTGATCAGTGGTGAAAGGGTTAACTAGGGGCAATCAGGGGGTTCAAATTTTTATTAGGTAGTATATGGGGGTCCCTGGCGCTATATAAAAACCTGACGGGGAACCTAAATAACTAACTGGCTAACCAGCGTCACCAGTGACACTTATACTGTGATCGCTGGTGAAAGGGGGTGAAAGGGTTAACTAGCAGCAATCAGGGGGTTAAAACCATTATTGGGTAGTATATCGGGGTACCTAGCGCTATAAAAACCTGGCGGTGAACCTAAAAAAATAACTAGCTACCTAGCGACACTAGCGACACTGATGCAGCGCTCAGAAAAATTATCGCTTAGTGACACTGGCAAAAGGGGGTGAAAGGGTTAACTAGCGGAAATCAGGGGGTTAAAACCATTATTGGGTAGTATATCGGGGTACCTAGCGCTATAAAAACCTGGCGGTGAACCTAAAAAAATAACTAGCTACCTAGCGACTGTAGCGACACTAATGCAGCGATCAGAAAAACGATCGCTTAGTGACACTGGCAAAAGGGGGTGAAAGGGTTAACTAGCGGCAATCAGGGGGTTAAAACCATTATTGGGTAGTATATCGGGGTACCTAGCGATATAAAAACCTGGCGGTGAACCTAAAAAAATAACTAGCTACCTAGCGACACATGCAGCGATCAGAAAAATGATCGCTTAGTGACACTGGCAAAAGGGGGTGAAAGGGTTAACTAGCGGCAATCAGGGGGTTAAAACCATTATTGGGTAGTATATCGGGGTACCTAGCGCTATAAAAACCTGGCGGTGAACCTAAAAAAATAACTAGCTACCTAGCGACTGTAGCGACACTAATGCAGCGATCAGAAAAACGATCGCTTAGTGACACTGGCAAAAGGGGGTGAAAGGGTTAACTAGCGGCAATCAGGGGGTTAAAAACATTATTGGGTAGTATATCGGGGTACCTAGCGATATAAAAACCTGGCGGTGAACCTAAAAAAATAACTAGCTACCTAGCGACACATGCAGCGATCAGAAAAATGATCGCTTAGTGACACTGGCAAAAGGGGGTGAAAGGGTTAACTCTAGGGGCAATCAGGGGGTTAAATCTTTATTGGGGGGTGATAGGGGGCTACCCTGGACCTAACACTAACTGTCCTGACAGTTTTTACTGTCACAACTGACACTGAATGCATTGATCAGTAAAGAAATGATCAATGCAATCAGTGACACTGTGACTGGGGGGGGAGGGGGGGCGGGGGGGGATCGGGGGGCGATCGGGGGGGGGATCGGGGGGGGGGGGGTTTGTGTGCCTGTGTGTACCTACATGTCAGTGTAGTGTTGGTGCACACTTACTTTTAGTCTTCTCCTCGTAGTCCGGTCAAAAAGACCGCCCCGAGGAGAATGACATCACTTCCTCCTTCCTGTGTAAACAATACACAGGGGAGGAAGCTTCTCATTGGCCAGGAGCGATCCAGAGGGGGTGGCCGAAAACCAACGGCCATCCCCTCATCACGGAGCGCTCCTGGACCGAATCGGACCGCCGTAAACAGCGGGAGGGGGTCCGATCGGACCCCCCACCCGCTGGAAGGCAATCACGTAGATGTACGTGATTGTGCCTGCCTGTGCCATTGTGCTGACGTACAATGGCAATACGGCGGTCCTGAAGTGGTTAAGTGTCACATCCAGTATTAAAGCTAAAAGACAAAAAAACCTGGTGGTGGACTTTTAAGGCCACCATGATTTCTTTTTGTCTTTTACCGTTTCCATAAAGGGGTGTACTTTGTAGGCAACAATGTTTAAGTAGGTGGCACCTGTCAAAGTAACATGCACATTATTGGCAGACCCCAAGGTGCCCCGGCCAAACATTGCCTAAAGCATCACACTGCCTCTGCTGGCTTGCATTTATCCTATACTGCATTCTGGTGCCATCACACCCACATGGCCATCCACATGATGTTAAGGCAAAAGTGATTCATTGGACCAGGCCACTGTCCACTGTCCAATGATTGTCCTCCAATCATTGCCAGCAGGGATTAAAGGGGTTGTAAAGGTCTGCGTTTTTTCACCTTAATGCATCCAATATCTGACAATACGGCCCCCCCAGCCCCCCCCCCCCTCCGTTTTACTTACCTGAGCCCGTTCACCTGCTGCGCTTGCCCCTGAACTCCTCTGCTCAGCCTGGCCGTTGATTGGCTCGTGCTGCTGTCAATTACATCCAATGACGCGGCACGCCGGGAGGTGGGACTGAGTGATACATTGAGCGGCTATAGCCGCCGGCTGTATCACGGGAGCGCGCCCACAAGAACTAACCACCATGCGAGAGAGCTCGCATGACGGTGCTTAGTTCTTGCGGGGAGGAGTTGAGACAGCTGCCAAGGTACCCCAGAAGAGCAGGTTCGGGGCCACTCTGTGCAAAATGAGCTTCACAGTGGAGGTAAGTATAACAAGTTTGTTATTTAAAAAAAAATAAAAAATTACCTTTACAACCCCCTTAAGCACATGATACTGTGTGAAACATGCCTACCTTGATATAAAGAGAAAAGTGTGACCTAACCTGTCCACAGTAAAAGGCCTCCACCCCTGGCTTTATGAAATAGAAGCAAAAAAAAAGAATGGGGCTTTAAATGAGGCTTATTGCTGCAAACAATTGTGTATGGAATACATATATGATAAAACCTTAAGTGCCGGTTCACACAGGGGCGACTCAGATCCGACTTCAAGTCGCCCCTAGTCACCTCAGGTCGCACAACATGTAGAAATCAATGTAAGTGAATGAGAGCTGTCTTAATGCACACTACTGAAGTCGCTCCGACTTCAGAAAAGGTTCCTGTACTACTTCAATCCGACTTGTAGGCGACTGGTACCCATTGATTTTAATGAAGGTCGCCTCCAAGTCGGATCTCTGTCTATATGGAGGCGACTCTCAGAGAATTATCAGCTCTCAAAAGGAGTTCCCCCCTGAGAGCTCATTCTCTGGTTGGCCACGGCAAGTCGCCTGGCCTGGGGCGACTTAAAGTAGTGTTGTAAGTCACGTCCAAGTCACGTCCAAGTCACGTCCAAGTTACGTCCAAGTTACGTCCAAGTTGCCTCCAAAAGTCGTGTTGCCCCTGTGTGAACCGAGCCTTATTGTATTAAATGCAATTCAGTAGTCTAGCAATGCATGATAATGTTTTCAAAACAAAAACATAACCATATAAAAAGGCTGACATATTTGTAAAAATATTCCATGAACACATACACTGTATACAATGACGATACATAATTATACATATACATAGATGAGTACATGCTGTATAAAAGCCAAACTGTCTTGCCATCACATGAATAGAAAAACTAAGTTCACAAAATGAGTGTGTGCTGTAAATTCCCTCCAGCATTGCTCCTGTTTCTTTTTGATGGAGGCTGCCATTTTGTTGAAGCCCAGAGCAGTCACTTCCTTATTGGAAAACTCTCCCCCTCTCCTTGGTTTCAAAAACGATATGTCAATTTCTTCAAATAATGTACAGTATATACATTTCCAGCCTTGATTGTATGTATTGGTTTGGATAGAGAGGAAGGCTGACAGATGCTAGCTTTACAGGAGATTTTAAGTAATGTCCTTCCCTTGCAATGCAACAGGATAAGATAGGAAATCTCTCCAAAATGAGTTTCCCCCACTGGAACATTTTATCACTCCTGTTCTGGTGACAAATGTAATATTTTTGATTTCCCACCACTTTGTCTCTGTGACAATAGTCACCAGTAAATCTACCTAGCGGAGACTTTGATAGAATAAAATAAAATAAAATAGAGCTTAAACTAAAAGAAGGAATGCTAGACTTTTCATAAAGGAGTCCAAAATTTTAAGACAGTCAGCATATTTTGGGGAACAAAACACACACCCTCTTTAGGGCTCAGTAATGTTTGCAGATATTTGAATGGACTCAAGGAAGCAGATGCCAGAGACGTTGCTTGCAAAGGAATCAGGTGGGGCAGAGTTATGTCAGTGAAACAAATACAGCACTCTGTATCAATACGTATTGAAGTCCCAGCACCTAAGATGTATACCCCTGAACCCTTTGTGCTTCAAGAATAAAAAAATTGTCAGGGATATAATCCTTGCTTTGAATTTACACAATGTGTTGCTTGATTTTTATTAATTGATGAGTAAAAATAATATTATCATTGTTACTAATATTGCTGTAGACTCCTCCTTGAAATGTAAATCACCCTCCCAGAGGAACATGATGTCATCAATATATTGTCGCCAGTAAATAATATTTAAATAGTCTTATGCCGCGTACACAGGATCAGAATTTCGGCCAGCAAAAGACGGATGAGAGCTTTTCATCGGAAAATGCAACTGTGTGTATGCTCCATCGGAATTTAGCTGGCTGAATTCCCTCCAGCAAACATTTGAGAGCATGTTCTCAATTTTCCAGACGGAAAAACTTTCTATCGGAAATTCCGATCATGTGTATGCAATTCCGATGTGCAAAAACTCACGCATGCTCAGATTCAACTACGAGATTAATGCTATTGGCTACTGGGTATTGAACTTCCTTTTTCTAGTCCCGTCGTACGCGTTGTACATTACCGCGTTCTGGACAATCGGAATTTGGTGTGACCGTGTGTGTGCAAGACAGCTTGAGCGGAATCCCGTCAGAATTCCGTCGGGAAAACCATCAGAGCTTTTTCCAACCAAAATTCCAATCGTGTGTACGCGGCATTAGACCCCTTTCACACTGAGTCGCTTTTCAGGCGTTTTAGCGCTAAAAATAGCACCTGAAAACCGCCTCTCAAGTCACCCCAATGTGAAAGCCGGAGTGCTTTCATACTGGGGCGGTACGCTTGCAGAGCCGGAAAAAAAGTCCTGCAAGCAGCATCTTTGGGACGGTGCAGGAGCGGTATATACACTGCTCCTCCACTGTCCCTGCCCATTGAAATGAATGGGAAACACCTGCCAAGCGCTTCAGCAGTGCCGAAATGCGGGCGCTATTAACCCTTTCCTCGGCCACTAGTGGGGGTTAAAATCACCCCGCTAGCGGCTGAAAAGCGCCGCTATAACAGCGGTAAAGCGCCGCCTAAACTAGCGCCCCAGTTTGAAAGGGGTCTTAGAGTTACTTAGAGTTACTTTCTATTTACCTCCTCCCATGCACTGAACTTAAATAAGATCAGAAAGGTTTTAATTTAAAATATTTAAACTTTGATTTGGGCAAGTTATTTTTGGTTTGATGATGCAATACAGTTTGAGGCTGAATTATTAAGAAAGTTGTACATCTTCACACAGTTGTGAATATTCCCTTCAATTATCCAATCACGTGAAAACAACATTTCTGCACTTGATGGGTTCTTAAAAGTAAATGCTTTTCACATGATTGGATAATTAAAGTAAATATACATATTAGAGTAAATCAGCCAAATTATATTCAATGTGTAGGAGCTGCTGTGAGAGCAAATATGCCTCAAGTGTAGCTGAGACCTTTATCTTTAAATGGGTAGAAAACTTTATTTTTTTTAACCACTTCAGCCTAGAGCTGGGCGATTTTATGTGATTTAAAAAAAAAAACTTGATTCACAATTCGAATCAAGTTTTTTTTTTTTTTTTGGATGGACACCGCGCCGGTCCTGAGGATCTGCGGGCAGGAGTTTTTAGGTGAGGTCCGGCCTCACGGACTAGGCCGAAGCCGCAGCCTCACCTAAAAACTCCTGCCCGAAGTACCTCAGGACCAGCGCGATGTGAGCGCCAGTCCTGGTGGAAACAAGAAAAATCGATTTGCTGAAATTTTGAATCGATTTGACCTCTCAACTCGATTCAAGATTCAAGATTTTCCCCCTTAATGACCAGGCCATTTTTTGCGATACGGCACTGTGTTGATTTAACTGACAATTGCGTGGTCGTGCGATGCTGTACCCAAACAAAATTGATGACCTTTTTTCCCCACAAATTGAGCTTTCTTTTGTTTGCATTTGATCCACTGCGTTTTGTTTTTTTTGCGCTATAAACAAAAAAAAGCAACAATGAAAAAAAACAAAAAAAAAAACAATAGATTTTTACTTTTTACTATAATAAATATTGCATAAAAAAAAATTGCAACGAGCGTATATTGATTGCCTGCAAAAGTTATATCGCCTACAAAATAGGGGATAGATTTATGGAATTTTTATGGCATTTTTTATTATTTATTTATTTTTACTAGTAATGGCATTGATCTGAGATTTTTGGTGGGACTGCGATATTGCAGCAGACAGATTGGACAGTTTTTATTATTATTATTATTATTATTATTATACAGGATTTATATAGCGCCAACAGTTTACAGTTTTGACACTTTTTTGGGACCATTGACATTTATATAGTGATCAGTGCTGTTAAAAGGCAATGAATACTGTGTAAATGTCACTGGCAGGGAAGGGGTTAATACTAAAGGGGGCGATCAAGGGGTTAAATGTGTTCCCTCTTGAGAGTTTCTAACTACATGAGACTAACTGGAGGAGGAGACATATTGATGTTCTTAATTACTATGAACAGCAGATCTGTCTCTGCTCTCCTGTCAGAATGGGGATTTAGGTGTTTACACACACAAATCCCAGTTCTGGCTCTAGTGGCTGGCAGTCATGGGTATCCTCTCCTTATCTTATCTCATTTTCAACTTATTTAAAAGGATTATAATAAGCAATAGAGGTAGGGGTATTGAGAGACCACTATAACTGAATAAAGATTCATTACTGCAGGATAGGATTGTTGTACAATGAGAACATTCCGATTTTTTATTGCATACTCAATATAAATCTATTTTAAGAATTTTAATGTAACTGTAAACCCTTACGTATACTTAGTGAAGTGACTATCCTCAGCTGAATCATACATAAGTTGTACTATTTATCTGCTGCCATTTTTCCTCTACATCAGGGTTTCTCAACCAGGGTTCTGTGGAACCCTAGGGTTCCTCCACAGGTTGGTAGGGGTTCCTTGACAAATTAGAATTTTTGCCTCTCAGATAAGTTTCCAGTAACACCATTGACCTTTTTAGCTATCTGTAAGGGGGTAATTCTTCTCAGTGACCACAAGTGTAAGGGGCATGCTTACCACTGACCATCACACCAATGTATCATGAGTTGTAGACTTAGTCATTTTTAGCAGGGGTTCCTTGAGACTGGAAAGTTATTTCAAGGGTTCCTCTGTGTTAAAAAGGTTGAGAAAGGCTGCTCTACATCCTTGTAAAACAAACCTCTTCTCACCATTCTTCTAAAACACACATTTTACACAGCATCTCTCAGCTCTGAAAATGAGGGGGGGGGGGGGGGGAGAGAGAATACAAAGTCTTACAGAGCAGAGTTCAGTGAGGAGCTCTCATTGGAGGGAAGGGACACACACCCCTCCTCACAGTACATGCGGACATGCACAGCTGTGGCTGTAAATCACAGGCTGTGTGCTGGAGCTCTCTTCCTCATCACCAGTTATCTCTGGGAGTGACAGATGTGGCTCATACAGATAACAGAGAAATGAAACAGCAGTGAGAAATAACATTCGGTGCTTTGGAGAGAGACAAGCACAAGTATGCTTTTGTTCATATTTCATTTCTGAGGTTTACAGCCACTTTAAGGGTTGTAAACCATCACTGTGAAGTCCGAAGGTTTCAGTTTATTACAGTGTATTTAAAGTGGTTATAAAGGCAGAAGATTTTTTTATCTTAATACATTCTATGCATTAAGATAAAAATCTTTCTTTGTGCAGCAGCCCCCCCTCGGTCCCCCTAATACTTACCTGAGAGCCATCTAGATCCAGCGATGTTGCATGAGAGACCCGGCTGCCCGAGACTCCCCTCCTCATTGGCTGAGACAGCGGCGCCATTGGCTCCCGCTGCTGTCAATCAAAGTCAGTGAGCCAATAAGGAGAGAAAGGGGCGGGGTGGGCCGTGGCTCCATGTATGAATGGACACAGGGAGCTGTAGCTCGGCTCAGGTGCCCCCATAGCAAGCTGTTTGCTGTGGGGGCACTTAACAGGAGGGATGGGCCAGGAGTACAGCAGAGGGACCCGAGAAGAGAAGGATCCGGGATGCTCTGTGTAAATCCACTGCACAAAGAAGGTAAGTATAACATGTTTGTTATTTTTAACAAAAAAACAAGAGATAAAATAGGGAAGGGTTACAAAATGTCATGCACAATGCAGGAGTCAGCAGTATGTAACACAGAGTTCCGGGGTCTGGAGTAAGTAACGCAGAGTATAGAGGACAGGAGTGTGTAACATAGAGTTCAAGGGTCAGTAGTATGTCATGCAGAGTACAGAGGACAAGAGTGTGTATCCTACAGTTCAGGGGTCATTAGTATACAATGCAGAGTGCAGAAGTCATTAGTATGTAACACAGAGTATATAGGTCCCAGTGATGTCCCTGGTGCAGCTGCAGAGAAAGAAACACAACAGAGAAGTGACTGTCCCTATTTTTTTGGCTTGCATTCATTTCTGCCATGGACCTTAGCGAAACGTTTGTTTCCCAGAGACAGACCTCTCAAAATGGGGATTGTCCCCAGGAAACAGTGACGAATGGTTATCATACCTTGTCACCAATACAGAATAGGAAGGGAGAATGTAAAGTTCTACAGTGGTCACTGATACAGACACTGAAGGGAAGTCCCCTTTTTGAGATGCTTATGATAGTGACAACTGTCAAAGCTGAGCTTTTCCCTTACTTTGGAGAGATTTATTTTTTTTACTCTTAGTTGTGTCTTGTGACTCTACCCCCAAATTCTCTAAAAAATGTCCGAAGTTCTGCTTAAAAGTCTTACCTGTAGTCTTGCACAGCTGTCTTGTAAATTAAATAGCTTACTCCAATTTCGCTGCACATTGTGAGTTTCTCACAGTATACATTAGAAGCTGACGCTAGTCAGATATAGCCTGCCTCATGTCTTGGCTGGATGACATCCAGCATCATCTATCTCTTTCTTCTTTAACCTTATTGGCCCTGGTCCACCTCTTTCATTCATTGGATTTCAGGTCTTTAGCAGTATACCAAGGAATGGCTGCAAATTTATAATCTTGTCTATATTCTGATTGCACACATTTCTGGAAACAAGGCTCATCAGTAATGGGTGCTGCAGCTATTACCATCTGGATACCAGAAACACCAAGTCAATGTTCATATTTGTCAGCACACCAGCAATCTTCAGTTATCGTCCAAAGGTTTATGTTGCAAAAAGAACACATCACAAAGACAAGTGCAACATTTCAGAGCCACGCAGGACCCTTGGTCAGGCATGTGATCTATTGTCACATGCTTGATCGAGGGGTCCTGCGTGGCTCCGAAACGTTGCACTTGTCTTTGTGATGTGTTCTTTTTGCAATATAAACCTTTGGACGATATCTGAAGATTGCTGGTGTGCTGACAAATATGTGATGTGATCTTTTTGCAATAAAAACCCTTGGACAATAACTGAAGATTCCTGGTGTGCTGGAGAATATGTACATTGTATATACATAATGACATCCACCCAGCATAGCATTTTATTTCATTTGCATAACTCTCTCTAAGAGCCAGCCCTCTGCCTACATCAGTGTTGAGAGTGTTTGAGAGAAGTAACATGGAAGAATGCTGTGATGTTCTCAGGAAGCCATGTACAGCACCCTGTATGGCCACCCACCATGATCTCCCTGTGCTGCATAGGGACCCAATGATTATGTCACTGTGTCTAAAATAAGATATGAAATTAAAAATGATATATTTGAAAATGTCATTAGCATGTTCATGATGTGGGGGATCAGTGAAGGCAAAATATAAGCTGATTGAACCTCTCCCGGGGGGTTACCTTGTGGGCGTGCTCCCGAGTCCATCATTCGGCGTCCATAGACGCCGAATGTAGGACTCGGCCCCGTCCCCTGGTACCCCCGTCATTGGATTTGATTGACAGCAGCGGGAACCAGTGGCTATGCTGCTATCAATCTATCCAATCAAGAGCCAAGAACCCCAGGCAGAGAGACAGCGCGTCCCTGCCGGGTGAAGTTCTAGGGCTCAGGTTAGTAAAACAGAGGGCTGGGGGACCGGTCACTGCCAGGTGTTTTTTTTTTACCTTAATGCATAGGATGCA
The DNA here is from genome assembly GCF_037356315.1 of Lithobates pipiens. Classification (NCBI taxonomy): domain Eukaryota; kingdom Metazoa; phylum Chordata; class Amphibia; order Anura; family Ranidae; genus Lithobates; species Lithobates pipiens. Next base: position 251,160,215 of record NW_027507718.1, on the reverse strand, counting down.
TTAAGGTGAAAAAACACTAAGGCCGCGTACACACGGGCGGACTGTCTGGCCAACTAAGTCCGTCAGACAATCCGACAGACAGTCCACAGTCCGTCCTACTTTTGAAAGAACGGACTTGACCACACACGATGAACAGACAGTCCGCTGAAAGCTTGCGCGATAACGTGTACAGCACGTACGACGGGACTAGAAATACGACGTCCAATACACTGCAATGCAACCTTCGGCCGTGTAAACCCTTTCTGAGCATGCGCCATACTTAGTCCGTCCAACTTGCCTACTCACGAGCGGACTGTCCGCTGAAACCAAAGTTGGACGGACAATATTACGGAAATTCCGAAAGACTTAGTCCGCCAGACTGTCTGCTGAAAAAGTCAGCTGAAGCCCACACACGAGCGGACCAACGTGTTTCAGCGGACCAAGTCCGTCAGACAGTCCGCCCGTGTGTACGCGGCCTAAGGTTTACAACCCCTTTAAGTATTAGAAATGCTCTTTACTTCCGACAGTAAGCTTTCTTAGTTATTATTTTTCTCCACATTTGTTTTGTGTTGTTAATTTGCAATATTCTTATTTACCAGGACTTGTCCATGGAACAGAGACAACAATTTCAACATCAACACAGGCCACAGAGCTGGTCTCAACCAGGTCTCAGTTGCAAACAACAGGGCCAACAGAACCAACAGGACCAACAGGACCCACTGCTGCATCAGTTTCGATACCTGTGAGTTTATCTACGGAAGTGACAAATATGACAGAAGCATCCATACTGGCTGGAAATACGTCAGACCTCCCAGGGCAAACTACAACAGCAAGTAGCAATATCAGTACTGTAACTACAAACCAAGCAATACCTACAACCACAAATATAAGTACCTCAGAGGTCCAAACGACTACAGATATCCCAGACAGCACAACATCACTCCTTGAGTCGAAAACACCAGAAACTGTTTCATCCAGCACACCCGAAACATCAACGTCAGTTAATCAAACAGATGGAGTTGTAGAAACTACCAATAACACATTAACAATAACTACAGAGATCAGTACAGAATCTGTAACTACTACAGTTAATACAGGAACATCAACCAAGCCAATTACGCCAACTCCAAATCCATCCGAAACAGTGTCTACCATAACAACAGGTAATACATCTACGGATACAGTTTCCAAATCTCAGACAACGGCATTTACAGCATCAACAAATGCAACAACAAAAGAACCTGACAAATCTATTATCACCACTACAAAAAGTAGCACAACTGTTGCAGCAACAGTCAAAAATGAAACATCTGATTCTCCGAACACCGAGAGTGACAAAGACGCTCCTGAAAAACCAACATCAACCCAAAGTAACGCTGAGCAAGCCAAAGCACTTAGTTCAGGTGAGTGTTATGCTGAATAGAAACTGAACTCTGAAAGCTGTGTCCAAAAAAAGGTCAGTATAGGGCAAAAGACTTGTCACGGGTATTGCCTGCCCCTTCCCTCCTGCTGATTTTTCCATTACTGACTTACCATGCATTGTAAGGTATTGTGTCTCTTGTGTGGAGGGGGCCATTTTGACAGAGGCAGAGGTCTTGCTTCCTCGGTCCGATGCTGTATCTGTCCCCCCGCATCTCTACACTGAGAACCGAGCGAACGAACACTGTTGATTGCTCAGTTCTGACAGCTCTGTGAGCAGAGAGCTGCTGACTTTCAGCAGCTTTCTGCCCCTCCTCGCTCATTGGAGTGCTGGGGTGTAGAGGGAGTGGAGTGCCTGGCTCAGGCTCTCAATAGCTCGCTTAGATGCTGATCCAGGTGTCAGTCCAGGGACCTGGTGGATCCCGACTTCCATTGTCGTGATGACACGGACCCTGGACCGACTTCTGTGACATTAGCAGAGAGCCGACTGTTTTTCCCATTGTGAAAAAAAAAGAAAAGTTTCCTCTTTCTGTGAAAATGCCAAAATAGTACAAAACCCCCACAGTGTCCCTTTTCATGGAAAGTAGACACCTCAAGGTGATGTCATCTTTTACCACAATATTTTGGAAAATAATAAAACATGCCAGTACTGATGGGGTTGAACACTGGTCCAGGCTCAACCCAGATCGTAATAATGGGATCCACTCACGTGCCTGTAATGGCACCCGGCTCAGCCTCTCAGCGAGCTACTGAGAGACTGGGCCTGACTGATAGTCACCAGCTCTCTGCTCAGGGAGCTCTGAGAACTAAGTGATCAGCGGTGTTTTATCGCTCGGTTCTCAGTCTTAGGGCCAGCTGGGGACAGATGCAGCATCGGCTCAATGCTGCATCCACATAAGTAAGTATGATTATGAAAAAAAATAAAGAATTCCATACTTCTATTTTAATGCCTATACATGGTCTTGAACAGCCATCCTTGCATGCGCACTTCCAGATGGAACTAGAGCCAAGTGCAGTGTAAGCATCAGTACAGAAGAACAGCCCAGAATCTTAGACGCCAAACCACTCCCCTCCTCTCTTTTCCTCCCTTCTTTTCCATCTTCCTCCCTAACAGATTGATAGCTGCTGAAGACTGTGCTGTCCCTACTAAATAATTATATGCCTGATATACTTTTGCATAATTACACGTGTCCAGTTTGGACCAATCTACCTATGTAGATATTATACCTGGCCCATGCCCCTGAAACATGAAATCACTGAAGTAGACATTGTGAACACAAAAGGTTGGGCACTCGGCACAGGTGCCTTTCGGAGAATGCTTATCGTTTATAGCATTGATCTGCAATTAGCGGACCTCCAGCTGTTGCAAAACTACAAGTCCCATCATGCCTCTGCCTCTGGGTGTCATGCTTATTGCTGTCAGAGTCTTGCTATGCCTCATGGGACTTGAAGTTCTGCAACAGCTGGAGGTCCGCTAATTGCATATCCCTGGTTTATAGTTTTGGAAAGAGTGGGAAAGTACATCTGTCACGTTTTATTAATTGATGTTACATAGTAAGGTTGAATAAAGACACCAGTCCAACCTGAGTGAGTGTCTACAATTGTCCCTATCTCTGTACATTGCACACTCACATTGGTCCCTACCCTCAGGGAGCCCACGATCCAAGGTTCCCATTCATATACTAGGGTCAATTTGGAGTGTGGGAGGAAACCAGAGTACCCAGAGGAAACCCATGCAGGCACAGGGAAAACATGCAAAATCCAGGCAGGTAGTGTCGTGGTTGGTATTTGAACCAGTGACCCTTCTTACTGCTAGGTGAGAGTGCTAACCACTACACCACTGTGCCACCGTTGGGGAATTGCCCCTCATTTTCTATCCTAGTGACAGGGGGGTCAAAGGTACAAAGGTGGGGGGCTGCCTCTCTAGTGGGTTTAGAACCTAGTTTGGTCTTGAATGCCATCTGCATCTTCTTTTCCCCATGACAACTGTTCTTATTTCTTCTTTTGGTGTCATGGTGACTTGGGGTAAGTGGAATTCTTCTTGGTTAGGACAGTAAACTCTGGGATGTGTATTGGAGAGTGCCCAGTACAAAAGTTCATATCTCTCAGAGGTCTATTTTAAATGTGTATTGTTTAAGAGCATCAAATACAGCCAATGTGTTTTGGGGGAAAGCCCTACCCCTTCCTCAGGGCTTAAGCAGTGGATGTTATTAGAACCATATTGAGATGCAATAGGAGACCTGTGTTAGGGCTTGATAAATACTGTCAAATCTGCACTATGACCTGCTCTTAACCAATAAACATTTCAAAAAGACCTCTGAGTAACGTGAACCTTTGTACTAGGCACTCCTCGAAATCCACCAAAAGTTTATTATGTGCTGAACTCCCTTTTTGTTGCAATCAGAGAGTAACAAGCCTAGGACCATAACAAGGTCTACCTACACTTGCTGCCAAATCACGTACATGTAGATGATTGACTTCAAGTGGTTATACCGGAATGGTGCCTGCAGCTACAAGCAACATCCCAGTATTGATTTTTTTTCTGCAGGGGATGGGCTTTTATGTAAAAGTCATCCTAGCAGCTAATTAGCAGCTGGATGGCTTTTACGGGTGGCAGGAGGAGTCGACCGTGACTCTCTAGGCTCTACCATCCCACCGGCAAGCCTGGAATGAAAGCCAGCGTCTTACCCTACAGCTCGTCAAGGACCGCAAGTCCCCAATGAGCTGTATGGTATAGGAAACTGGAAGCGACAAGCATTTTCATCACTTCAGGTTTCCCTAGTTGTAAGCAGCGCCATTTTTAAATTCAGAAAGTATCTGATCACAACGATGTTGATGTGAACAGATGGCTGTCCACCAATGTGAACAGATGTTTTAAAGGGCACAGGAGACATCCGGGGTCCAATAGACCCCAGATATCCCCCATAAAGAGCACCTGTCACTGCCTATCGCTATCACAAAGGATGTTTATTTTTCTTGTGACAGCAATAAAAGTGATTTCAAAAAAATTAAAGAAACAGTGTAGAAATAAAAAAATAATAATAATAATTTTAAAGTGCCCCCCCCCCCCTTTCATGCTTGCTCGCAAAGGCAAACGCACGCGTTGGTGCCTCATTATTATTATTATTATTATTATTCAGGACTTATATAGCGCCAACAGTTTGCGCAGCGCTTTGCATACGTAAATGGGCCTCTGCTAAAAAAAAAAAAGATATCATGTTTGGGGGTTCTAAGTAATTTTCTATTAAAAAATACTGAAACAAAAAGTCAGAAAAAGGCCCGGTCTTCAATTGGTAAAAAATAAAAAATGTTTTGCCTGTTGTTGAGTTTTAAGCATTTCTTTAGTAGTCATAAAAACAACAACTTTGCACCCACAATTCATAGCATTAGATAGAATTTGTGATTCGGAATCCCTATTGAATATTTATTTATGGTGCAATAGTAGCACCCTTCTCCTGCAAACAAGACATATAAAATTTTTAATAACTGTCATCTTCCTGAGTAGATATTGTAGATTAGGACTGGTGCCAAAGTCAATAAAAGTGTGACTGCGTAGTGTGCAACTTTCACTGAACCTTTCCTCTATTGTCATATAAAACAAACACCAAGGCTTTTATTACTCTGCTTCTGTGATGACCAACCTGCAAATTAAAAAAGAATCAGTATGGTGAGACACAGAAGCTCACAATCCCCCAGAGCACACACTAGAAAATAACGAAGAAATATTCCCCCATAATGCGTGCTATAACATTGCCAAGACTGCGGTAAGGGAAAAAAGATTCTTCTGTTTTAAAGGATAACGAAACCCAGACAAACAAAAATATATTATATTGAAGCTTACAGTCCTTCAATATGGTGACTGCATTAGTTTTCATCTTTTTATTTTTTTTCAAGCTGAGACCATTTTTAGCAAGCTATAGAAAATAAATGTTGATTTCTGGAGAAATGCCACGTTCGTGTTACTGCCTGCGAGCTGTACCAAAGAATATCTTCCTTCCTAAGAAACATGCCTTTATTAAACATTGCCAGGACATCACACGGTGTGTGAAATTCTTAACTACAGAAATAACCTTGCTGCAGTTTTAGATCATCTGATACCGGGATCACGTCCATCTGATCTGAGTAGGCGAAACGCTGATAAAGGAAGTCAGTTACCAGCTAGAGGGTCACATGCTACAACGACAGTGTCTGTGTACTTTTTAAAACTGCTTTAGCCCCAATTATTTTCTACTTTACGTGTGAATCAATTAAACGGGCCTCCCCTTGCATATTAATTCAGAAAATAAAGCGGAGCTCCATCTAAAAGTGGAAGTTCTACTTGTTTGCTTCCTCCTCCCAGCACGGCCACATTTGGCACCTTTTGGCCGGGAGTGGGGAGCGGATACCTGTCAAAACCAGGTATCCGTTCCCACTTTCGTGTAAACGTCTGGCCCCTTCTCCTTCCCTCTCGCTGTCTTCTGGGAGACACACAGGTCAAAGAAGACAGCGGGACCATTCAGAAAGCATAGCACGACTTGCGCATGCGCAGTAGGAATCAGGCTGTGAAGCTGCAGGGCTTCACTTGTTATTCTCTTAGTGAAGATGCCGGTGCCTGCACCCGGAGCCGATAGACAGATAGGCTTGGGGTGCCAACATCGCAGGTGCCTGGACAGGTAAGTGTCCTTATATTAAAAGTCATCAGCTACAGTTTTTGTAGCTGCTGGCTTTTATTTTATTTTTCCCCCAGGCTGGAACTCCTCTTTAAGCAGTGCAGAGTGCAATTATACCATTAAAAAAATCAAGATACTCATGGCAGCCAATCAGAATAAACCTGATTATTGAGCTGACAGTTTACCACTCTTAGCTCAATATTATTGGTCTTTTGTAATGCTTTGCTGAATAAGGCAGGCCATAGTTACATAGTTAGGTTGAATAAAGACACCAGTCCATCCTGAGTGAGTGTCTACAATTGTCCCTATCCCTGTACACTCACATCAGTCCCTACCCTCAAGGAGTCCACAATCAAAGGTCTCCATTCATATACTAGGGCCAATTTTGGACAGAAGCCAATTAACCTACCTGCATGTCTTTGGAGTGTGGGAGGAAACCGGTATACCTGGCGGAAACCCACACAGGCACAGGGAGAACATGCAAACTCCAGGCAGGTAGTGTCATGGTTGATATTGGAACCAGTGAACCTTTTACTGCTAGATGAGAGTGCTAGATGAGAGTGCTAACCACTACACCACTGTGCCACCCATAGATGGTTTGAATTTTTTGAACCAGCCGAGATTCAAGCGGTGTATGGGCAGACTGTGTACCAAGTTGATCGATCAACTTGGGTACAACCAGCATGCCAGTTTTTACCTGTGATTATAGCTAGTGGCTGCTATAGCTGCTAGCAATAATCATGGTCTTCTCCCTGTGGGGACAGCTACCCCCACCTTCCCACCGATGGGAGAAGACAATAGCCTGGCAGGAGGGATTCCCGCATCAGCACTGTCTGTGTTGATGGGGGAATCAAGGGAATTTCTTTCCTGCAATCACAAATTTGCTCCATGTTTGGCTAGCCTAAAGGCCTATTCATAGAGGAGAGTGAATTCTGCTCATTGCTGGACATGAAAGTGAGTTATTTATAAAATGTAGGCCATGGGTGTGGAGCCGGTGATGTCTCATGGGTGTAGGTTGGTCATATGAATTTGACAGGTTACGTCATTGAACTCTCCTGCACCTATTTTTTTATTTTCCTTCCTTAAAAGAATGGTCTTTGTTGTTCCAAAGCAAGTACAGTGTACTGCCAAAGTAAATACATTGAGGGTTATTTACGAAAGGCAAATCCACTTTGCACTGAAAGTGCACTTGGACGTGCAGTCGCTCTAAATCTGAGGGGTAGATCTGAAATGAGGGGAAGCTCTGCTGATTTTATCATCCAATCATGTGCAAGCTAAAATGCTGTTTTTATTTTCCTTGCATGTTCCCCTCAGATCTACAGCGACTGTACTTCCAAGTTCACTTGCAGTGCAGAGTGGATTTTCCTTTAGTAAATAACTAATCATTTCTATATAACTTTACTGCAGCTATAACACTGTTTTATAACAGGGTTCCTCTGGGTCCATTTATAACACAGCAGTTACTCTACATATTACCTGGATTATATGGTGTATTTAGGAAGTGCAGAGTGGGGCCTGCACAGTCCTTTAGTGTGTTCTCTGCATAGCACTGCTCCGGGATAGGAGAACACTGTCGTATGACCTGTCAAAGTCATTTGACAGCTTTCCTTCTCCAAGCACTTTATTTCTCATTCATTCTCATTGTGGAAAGCACATTATTAAAAGATAGCTCTGTGCTTTATGAATGTGCAAGAGTATTTCATTTTTCTTAGCAACAGAATGGCCACAGTTAATAATGATTACAAAGCTGCATTTGTGGTTGCAAAGGCTGTTATTGTTTTAATATTATTAATAAAATAACAAGTATGTTATACATACCTGCTATGTGCAATGGTTTTGGACAGAGCAGCTCTGAACCTCCTCTTTTGGGGTCCCCCACCAACAATCTTGACGCCTCCTTTTCTGTGTCTGCCCCCATAGCAAGCTTTCTATGGGGGGCTGATCCCAAGCTGGGCTGTGTGCATCCATTGGCACACACAGCTTGGCCCCGCTCTGTTCTCTGCTAATGGGATGGGAGAAACAGCAGCGGGGAATGCATTAAGGTAAACATGTTTAACCTTTTAGAACTTCTTTAAAGTTATACTAAAGTCTAGTTTTTTTTTTCTTTCAAAATAACAAACATGTTTTAGTTACCTGCTCTGTGTAATGGTTTTGCACAGAGCCACCAAGATCCTCCTCTTTTTGGGTGCCTCTTCGGCACTCCTGGCCCCTTCCTCCTGTTGAGTAACCCCACCTTAAGCAGGTTGCTATGGGGGCACCCGAGCTGAGCATCAGCTCGTTTGTCCATACAGACACTGAGCCACGGTTTGTCCCCACCCCCTCTCTGTCCTCATTGGCTAATTGATTTTGATTGACAGCAGCAGGAGCCAATGGCGCCGCTGCTGTGTCTCAGCCAATGTATGTCTTAATGGCCCCCTAAGGTGTCAGTTGTCTAGTATGCTTTTTCATTTTCAGAGTCCACATGCTGCTGCACATGTGCGTTACATGGCCAGAGGTTAACAAGCTAAATGTTATTTAGTTCAGGTTTAGATGTACTGTAACCTTTTGCTGACCGCTCCAAGCAGATATACTGTGACGGGTGTGGGGGGCGCTCTGCGCTGTTTCACATATCTGATATGTGATCGGTAGGGATGCACCGAAATTTCGGCGGCCGAAACATATCGGCCGAAAATGGCCCTTTCGGCATGAAGCCGAAAGAGAATTTCCGCCGATATTGGTGCTGAAAATGGGGCGGGGCTTGTGGGGCTTGGCCCTGCCCCCGGTGCCGCCCATCACGGGGGTGTCATTCTGTCTTTAGCTCTCCTCCTCCCCTCCCTCCTCACCTATGCTGCAGTCAGCCTGTGGGGTCTCGCTGTAAAGACCCCCCCCACAGCGGTGGCTGCATATGTCTCCTCAGCCGATGTGTAAATCGGCTGTGCAGGAGCTGGGCACGATGTTTACTGTGAAAGTGAAACCAAAGGAGAGGCGTCTAGCAGTGTGTGCTGTGCTCTCTGCCTCCCCCTAGAGTGCAGTACCCAGCATGGAGATTAATGTACAGAGCTACAGCTGCCAATTTAAAAAAAAGACTGTCTATATTTATGTTTGTATGCCTCTGTGTGTGTGTGTTGTATGTGTGTGTTGTATGTATATATATATATATATATATATATATATATATATATATATATATATATAATGTGTGTGTGTGATATGTGTGCATGTTTATATGTATGTGTGTTAAGTGTGTATGTTTCTATGTGTGTGTGCGCGCATGTATGTGTTATATGTGTGTTGTATGTTTATATGTGTGTATGTTTATATGTGTGTGTGTGTGCGTTTTTATATGTGTATGTTTATATGCACTGGTGAGGCACAGGCGGGCACTGGTAGGCTGCTGGGCACAGTGAGGCTGCATTGATCTCCTGTAGCATGTCCGCAATCTCTGACCAGCTCCTGTAGCATGCCTGCAGTCTCTGACCAGCTCCTATAGCATGCCTGCAGTCTCTGACCAGCTCCTATAGCATGCCTGCAGTCTCTGACCAGCTCCTGTACCATGCCTGCAGTCTCTGGCCATCTCCTGTAGCATGCCCGCAGTCTCTGGCCATCTCCTGTAGCATGCCCGCAGTCTCTGGCCATCTCCTGTAGCATGCCCGCAGTCTCTGACCAGCTCCTGTACCATGCCCGCAGTCTTTGGCCAGCTCCTGTACCATGCCCGCAGTCTCTGGCCATCTCCTGTAGCATGCCCGCAGTCTCTGGCCATCTCCTGTAGCATGCCCGCAGTCTCTGGCCATCTCCTGTAGCATGCCTGCAGTCTCTGGCCATCTCCTGTAGCATGCCTGCAGTCTCTGGCCATCTCCTGTAGCATGCCCGCAGTCTCTGGCCATCTCCTGTAGCATGCCCGCAGTCTCTGGCCATCTCTTGTAGCATGCCCGCAGTCTCTGGCCATCTCCGGTAGCATGCCCGCAGTCTCTGGCCATCTCCTGTAGCATGCCCGCAGTCTCTGGCCATCTCCTGTAGCATGCCCGCAGTCTCTGGCCATCTCCTGTAGCATGCCTGCAGTCTCTGGCCATCTCCTGTAGCATGCCCGCAGTCTCTGGCCATCTCCTGTAGCATGCCCGCAGTCTCTGGCCATCTCCTGTAGCATGCCCGCAGTCTCTGGCCATCTCCTGTAGCATGCCTGCAGTCTCTGGCCATCTCCTGTAGCATGCCAGCAGTCTCTGGCCATCTCCTGTAGCATGCCCGCAGTCTCTGGCCATCTCCTGTAGCATACCCGCAGTCTCTGGCCATCTCCTGTAGCATGCCCGCAGTCTCTGGCCATCTCCGGTAGCATGCCCGCAGTCTCTGGCCATCTCCTGTAGCATGCCCGCAGTCTCTGGCCATCTCCTGTAGCATGCCCGCAGTCTCTGGCCATCTCCTGTAGCATGCCCGCAGTCTCTGGCCATCTCCTGTAGCATGCCCGCAGTCTCTGGCCATCTCCTGTAGCATGCCCGCAGTCTCTGGCCATCTCCTGTAGCATGCACGCAGTCTCTGGCCATCTCCTGTAGCATGCCCGCAGTCTCTGGCCATCTCCTGTAGCATGCCCGCAGTCTCTGGCCATCTCCTGTAGCATGCCCGCAGTCTCTGACCATCTCCTGTAGCATGCCCGCAGTCTCTGGCCATCTCCTGTAGCATGCCCGCAGTCTCTGGCCATCTCCTGTAGCATGCCCGCAGTCTCTGGCCATCTCCTGTAGCATGCCCGCAGTCTCTGGCCATCTCCGGTAGCATGCCCGCAGTCTCTGGCCATCTCCTGTAGCATGCCCGCAGTCTCTGGCCATCTCCTGTAGCATGCCCGCATGTCGCTGGCCATCTCCTTTAGCATGCCAGCAGTCTCTGGCCATCTCCTGTAGCATGCCCGCAGTCTCTGGCCATCTCCTGTAGCATGCCCGCAGTCTCTGGCCATCTCCTGTAGCATGCCCGCAGTCTCTGACCATCTCCTGTAGCATGCCCGCAGTCTCTGGCCATCTCCTGTAGCATGCCCGCAGTCTCTGGCCATCTCCTGTAGCATGCCCGCAGTCTCTGGCCATCTCCTGTAGCATGCCACACAGAGCTCTGAACACTAACAGGCGATCTTGCTGTTTTTTTATTCCCTGCAAAGCAAGGCAAAAAACAGCAAGACCACTCAGTAAAAGCAGCACATAATACACACATTACACATTGCAGACACACATTTAACCCCTTGATCGCTCCTAGATGTTAACCCCTTCCAGACCTGTGTCATTAGTACAGTGACAGTGTATAGTATTAGTGTCACTATTGATGTCAGTGTCAGTCAATTAGTGTACCCCCAGCTAGTGTCAGATTGCCTACCATACCCAGTCTCACTATAAATTGCTGATCACTACCATTACTAGTATAAACAATAAATACATACAAATTCCAGTATCTATACCAGATGCTATAACTTTCATGTAGACCAAATAATATACACTTATTAAGATTTTGTTTTTTTTAACCAAAGGCATGTAGTAGAATACATTTTGACCTAAATTCATTAAGAAAATAGATTTTTTTTTTATTTTATTGAATATGTTTTATAGCAGAAAATAAAAAATATTGGGGTTTTTCTCAAAATTTTCAGTCGTTTTTGATTTATATCGCAAAAAAAATAAAAACCCAGTGGCCATTAAATACCACCAAATTTGTGTACAAAAAATGCAATTTTATTTGTGCAAAGTGTTACATGACCATGCAATTGCCAGTTAAAGTAGCGCAGTGCCGAATAGCAAAAATTGCCCTGGTCATGAAGGGGATCAAATTTTTCGGAGGTCAGGTGCTTAAAGTTTTTTCCTGTAGTCAAATCATTTAGTTTTAAATAGAACGGAGAAGGAATAGAACTGCTGTCAGGTTTTGCTGTCATTGGGAAGTTTCCTTCACTTCCTATCTGGATAAAAAAAATGTTGTTCCTGGGACAGGAAGTGAGGGGAAATATCTCTACCAGCAGCACAGTGACACAAGTCAAAGTGCTGCTTTTAAGTTACTTAGGGGGGGCTAGAACCTCTGTCAGATTTTTATTGTTGTATGTTTCCCTCCTACAGAGAAAGTGAGGGGAAATCTCTTTAAAGCAGAGTTCCACCCTCAAGTGGAAGTTCCGCTCATCGGAACCCCCCCTCTGTTTCCACAATTGGCACTTTTCAGGGGGGTGCAGATACCTGTATAATACAGGTATCTGCACCCACTTCCAGGAATAGCTGGCCACAGCTAGCCGCAGTCGCCCCACAAAACTTGGTGGGTGGCGGTGGGTAGAGGGCAGGCAGAAGAGCGGACGTTTTCCTCCCCTTCTTGCTGTGACCCGGAAAGCGTTGTGTATGATGGTCAGCCTCTCATTGTCCCCAGCTAGCTCAGCCAGGAAGGGATGTAAAGAGAACCTGTCACCTAAAAATCATCACATAGGGGACTTGCGATGAGAGAAAAAAAAAAGTTACACCCAAGTACATAAAATCCCCCTCCCCCCAAAAAATGTTTTTAGGCCCCCCACATACAAACACACGAAGGTAAACGCACATGTTGGGGTTGCCTATTTATGAAAACGTTGACTACGATACACATGTTACATATCACTGCACACACCGCAGTGTGTAATTACTCTAGCACAAGACATCTTCAATAATACTAAACTGATCTATAGGAGCCGTTGAAGTTTCACCTATAGAAAATATAGGGTTTTGACATTTGTCGCCATTTCATGGGCACACGCAAATTTAAAGTTTGGCATGTTGGGTATCTATTTACTCGGTGCAACCTCGTCTTTTATATTTTACCAAAAGTTTTGGGTAGTTTATTGTGTTTGCCCTAAAATTTACTTTAGTGTGTTTTTTTTACTGAAATTTTGCATTTCTTAGACCTTTGAGGTAATATCAAGTGACATAAAAAAATGGTAGCTACCACTATTTTATTCTCTAGGGTGTCTGCTTTCAGAAAATATATAATGTGTGTTTTTTTTTTTGTAATCTTTAGACCTAAATAGAGTTTTAAACGCGTGCAAAAAAAAAAAAAGCACAATTTGCCGTGGCAGCGAAAGGGCTAAATAATCTAAGTGCAGACACTATACCATATTCCATTATTTGCTGATTTTTCCTAGACCTACTATAGAATTATAGAATCCATTTTATTGAACTGCTCTCAATCCTGGCTGTGTCTCCAGATAAGTGTTGTGGTTATTAAAATTCTTTATGAAGAAACATGAAGTGACTGATGTGTAGCGTGCCGCTACAAAGGCAGACAGATGACAAATGAGAAGCAAACAAGGTCAGCTGTACTAACATATGATACCAGTCAGCCAGTCACACAGACTTCAATAACAGCACTCACACTGCTGGCAGAACAAGGGCAGCTGGTTGCACTGTCTGGAGCCCAGCCCTTCCCGTATACACTGATCAATGTGACAATAAACAATAGAATGGGGGCAAAGAATAAGGTGACCAGATTTTTTATATTAAATATGGGGACACCCTTCTGACCATGCCCACGTTTATTGGGGATAGAGTGGGGAACAGGGATAATAGCGGCACATGAAGCACGCTACATTGCATGTTTGTTGTGGCCAAGTTGTGCTATTAGTGGGAGGGCTTAAGGGGGTATGGTTTAACCCCTTTGTGCCTAAGGGTAAAGCACATCTTAATGCCTAAGCACAATTTTGCAACTTTGACATGTGTTAGAAGGACGCGATGGGCTCTTTTCTTTTCAAGTTTCAATGACATTGTCTCATTCTTACCCGATACTAAGAATGTAAGGGCTGACGCCTTGTCATGACAATTATCCTTCACTTCAAAGATGTAGTCGGTTCCGGTTCTTGTGATTCCTCCTGATCGTATAATGGCTACTGTTCACACCAGTCTCACTTCTCCTTTGGGTGACAAAATTCTTGCTGCTCAGGTCCATGCTCCTCCTGAGAAACCTTGCGACCACTGCTTTGTCCCAGAGAGTCTCCGTACTGCCGTGCTCCAGACTTACCATTCTCCCAAGGCTGCTGGCTACCTTGGGAAGAATCAACTGCTTTGGGTTACTTCCCAACAATTCTGGTGGCCTAGTCTGCGTGCTGCTGTAACCCCCTTCGTAGCTGCCCATTCTGTGTGTGCTCAGAGTAAGACTCCACAACAGCTTCCAGTGGGCCTCCTACAACCCATACCCAATGGAGAGAGGCCCTGGACCCACCTGTCTATGGATTTCATTGTGGAGTTACTCAACTCCCAGGGCAACACAGTTATCCTTATGGTGATTGACCGGTAATCAAAAATATCTCATTGTATTCCACTTAAGAAGTTGCCCACTTCTAAAGAACTAGCTTCTATTTTTGCTTGGGAGATCTTTTGCTTACATGGACTACCCAGGGTGATTGTCTCGGACATGGGTAGTCAGTTTGTCTCCCGGTTCTGGTGAGCCTTTTGTGCACAGTTGGGAATTTAGCTTGCTTTCTCCTCTGCGTATCACCCGCAGTCTAATGAGGCCGCAGAACGAGCCAATCAGTCCTTGGAGCAATTCCTATGTTGCTATATTTCTGACCATCACAACAACTGGTCAGACCTCTTACTTACTTACTTACTTGAATTCTTACTTACTTGAATTCTGCTTCTCGATTGTCCCAGTTTATGGCAAACTATGGTTTCCAACCTTCCATGTTGCCTGACTCATTTATTCTGCAGAGTATTCCTGCGCTAGAGGAGCATCTCCGTGGTCTTCGTTCCACTTGGGCACAAGTCCAGGAGGCTTTGCAACATGCTAAAGATAGGTACAGACTTCATGCTGACTGCAGACGCCTGCCTGTGCCTTCCTACCAGGTTGGGGACAGGGTCTGGCTGTCATCCCGCAACCTCCGACTTTGTGTTCCCTCTCTAAAGTTCGCACCTCGGTTTATTGGGCCTTTCCATATTCTTCACAGGAATAACCCAGTGGCCTACGCGTTAGACCTTCCTTCTAATATGCGTATCTCAAATGTATTTCATGTCTCCTTATTAAATCCTTTGGTCTGCAACCGCTTTACCACCTCTGTGCCACGTCTTCACCCTGTACAGGTTGAGAACCATGAGGAGTATGAAGTGCAGTCCATTGTTGACTCCCGAAGGTTCCGTGGGTGCATACAGTACATGGTGCATTGGAAAGGGTACGGTCCAGAGGAACGCTCTTGGGTCTCATCCTCTGACGTACGTGCCCCTGTCCTCCTCCGTGATTTACAGAAGACATTTTCCCCTCAAGTCTGGTGGTCCTCCAATGGGGAGGGATAGTTGAGGATGGGGTACTGCCAGGGCTGAGCTCAGCCCTGCCTTCTCTGAGCTGGTCGCTCAGCTGTCGGCTAATTGCCAGCTCTTATCTCTCCACAGTGACTCAATCGGTTGATGATATCCTGCTTGTCAGTCCTGCCTACTTAAGTCGTCCAGCCCAGAGGATCTCTGCCTTTGCCTTGGTCAACATCACAGAGACTATCTCCTGTGTTCCTGTTAAAGACTTGCTTGGCTGACATTTCTTCTGGCTCCAGATCCTGCTTGTTGTTCCACTACGCTAATCCCTAACTTTCAGGCTTGTCTGGCTATCCGTTCCGGTTACCGAACTTTGGCTATGTTTTGACTACGTTTGTTCTATTTACTGTTATTATTAAACAAGTGTGATTTAACTGTACTTCTGTCTCGGGCTGATTCATAGTTTCTGACATGCTCATAAGTTTACATACCCTGGCAGAATTTATGATTTCTTGGCCATTTTTCAGAGAATATGAATGATAACACAAAAACGTTTCTTTCACTCATGGTTAGTGTTTGGCTGAAGCCATTTATTATCAATCAACTCTGTTTACTCTTTTTAAATCATAATGACAACAGAAACTACCCAAATGGCCCTGATCAAAAGTTTACATACCCTGGCAATTTTTACCTGATAACATGCACACAAGTTGACACAAAGGGGTTTGAATGGCTATTAAAGGTAACCATCATCACCTGTGATCTGTTTGCTTGTAATTAGTGTGTGTGTATAAAAGGTCAATGAGCTTCTGGACTCTGACAGACCCTTCCATCTTTCATCCAGTGCTGCACTGACGTTTCTGGATTCTGAGTCATGGGGAAAGCAAAAGAATTGTCAAAGGATCTGTGGGAAAAGGTAGCAGAACTGTATAAAACAGGAAAGGGATATAAAAAGATATCCAAGGAATTGGGAATTCCAATTAGCAGTGTTCAAACTCTAATCAAGAAGTGGAAAATGAGGAGTTCTACTGAAATTTCAGCCACGACTGCCAGGAAATTTGTTTGGGATACAAATAAAAACCCACAAATACCTTCAGATGAAATACAAGACTCTCTGAAAACATGTGGTGTGGCTGTTTCAAGATGCACAATAAGGAGGCACTTGAAGAAAGATGGGCTGCATGGTGAAGTCTCCAGAAGAAAGCCATTACTACGCAAATGCCACAAAGTATCCCGCTTACAATACACCAAACAGCACAGAGACAAGCCTCAAACCTTTTGGCCCAAAGTCATTTGGAGTGATGAGACCAAAATTTTGCTTTTTGGCCACAATCATAAACGCTACATTTGGAGAGGAGTCAACAAGGCCTATGATGAAAGGTACACCATTCCTACTGTGAAACGCGGAGGTGGATCGCTGATGTTTTGGGCATGTGTGAGCTACAAAAGGCACAGGAAATTTGGTGGCAAGATGAGAATGCAGTATGTTATCAAAAAATACTGGAGGAACATTTGCATTCAATCATTCCAGGAAGCTGTGCATGGGACGTACTTGGACATTCCAACATGACAATGATGCAAAACACAAGGCTATGTCAACCTGTCATTGGCTACAGCAGAATAAAGTGAAGGTTCTGGAGTTGCCATCTCAGTCATCATTGAGCCACTCTGGGGCGATCTCAAGCGCGCAGTTCATGCAAGACAGCCCAAGAATTTACAGGAACTGGAGGCTTTTTACCAAGAGGAATGGGCAGCTTTACCATCTGAGAATATAAAGAGCCTCATCCACAAATAGCACAAAAGACTTCAAGCTGTCATTGATGTTAAATGGGGCAATACACAGTATTAAGAACAGGGGTATGTAAACTTTTGATCAGGGTCATTTGGCTAGTTTCTGTTGTCATTATGATTTAAAAAAAATAAACACCATTGATTTGATAATAAATGGCTTCAGCCAAACACTAACCATGAGTGAAAGAAACGTTTTTGTGTTCGCATTCTCTGAATAATGGCCAAGAAATCATAAATTCGGCCAGGGTATGTAAACTTTCGAGCACAACTGTATGTTTTAAGAACCATGCTGTATTTGGTACTGCTTTGGCTGCATGGGGAACTGTGTTCACAGCCTTTTATATATGACACAGTAGCCATACAGTATACAGTATATCGGTGGGGGAAAAAATTCAGGGAGTGGCTGCCAATTTATTCTTTCAGGAAAACGTGTCATTAAGTAAATATGGTAGTTACTAAGATGTGTCATGTATCGCTGATAAGTGTACTGGGGCTGACCACAATTTCACAGCCACCCAATTCAAATATATGACAGGTATGAATTAGCAGTTAAATAAGGTCAGCAGAAGTATTGAGTTTACAGCTAACGTTTAATCCGCTTAGATTTGCCTTCCCTACCTTTTCCATTTTTAATACACACCTTATTTTTGACCCAATTACACCATCATTTGGGTCTTTGTGCTTCTCTCTGCAATACAGGCAGATCATGGCTGGTGGACGTGGCAAACAGGGTGCTGTACAGTGGTGGCCCGTCCATCAGGGATGCACGGGCACCACCCAACCATCTATGCGTCTGCCCCCCCATCTACATACAGGGAGCTGGACCATGGATTCCAATGGGAGGCGGGGGGGGGGGGCATTTTTTTTTTGAAGCACGTGATAAGAGCCAGACGTTCTAATAGGCCAACGAGGAGGAGATGTATGGTCAAGGAGATGCATCCCGGGACACGGAGGAGACACATCCCGGGACACGGAGAGACTGAGGGGGGAAGCCGCTGTCTGTCAGCACAGGATGAGTGAACTGGCAGGGGGGGTGTGATGTTGTGGTGTGGGCTGGAGCAACGGGGGTGCAGACCAACCTATGTAATACTCACATGAAATTCTGAGCCTCCATAATCTTAAAAACTATTAGTGAAATGAATGAGGTGGGCAAGGGACAGTTAGGCTGGGGAGGAAAAAGACAGATCAGATGATGCTAAGCCGTCCTTCAGCCTGGACATTAATATTTTATGCTACACTTAGTCGGGTGCCATTTATTTGACTTACTACAGCTTCTAATGCACACTATAAGAAGCTCACAGTGTGCAGTGATATCAGAATAACCCATTTCAGTACAGTAGAAGAGCCTGTAAACCTGGTCAAGGCTGAAGGTAAGGCTGGAGTTCAGCCTTCAAAATACATATAGCCTATTGTAGGTCTTTGGGCATACTAAAGTAGTGCAAGTATAGGAAAAAACTGGAGAAGGTTTTATAATGTATGATATATTGAGTATGCACATTTTATTCTATAAGAAAAACAGAAATGGAAGGCGCGCACACCTAGTGCATTACCAAAGATAATTTAATAATAAGACATTTTTATATAAAAAATGGGTACTCACAAAATGCAACTGACAAAAGGCTATAAACACAGTGCATGGACATGCACAGAACATGGGGTACAGCTTACGTGTTTTCGGGGTGCACACGGTGCAGTAAAGCATGCTTTTTATACTTACTGTGGAGCCTAAGGGATTAATCCTCTGCTTTGTGTAAATAAGGCTTTTTGATCCTGTCTTTTCTGATCCTCCCTTTCTTCCACAGTCCCCAATATATCTGCTGATAGTACAGAGCCTTGGGGACAAGCTGCACATGCTCAGTTTGGTGTGTATTGCTAGAGGTTTTTTTTTTCTTGAGAGAGTACATGTGATCAGCACAGGGCCAATCAGCACCATCCAGATAGAGGGTCAGGGGTCCTGCAGCCTCATAGGACAGTCAGAGCAGAATAAAAATTCCTCCTACAAGTTTTAACCAGAGACTGATAGAAGTCACAAGACTGTTATATACTGCTGATGAGAAAAGGTATCTAGCAGTTTATATTTACTAAAGTAATTGCATTTGGGAGACCAGATATAGTGAATGCAGGGTCCTAGGTTTAGTAACACTTTAATAATAGCTTATTTTAACAATGTTTACAGGACTTGTGCAAGTGATGAAATTTGGAAGAGTATGTGGTTTAGGAAGAAATCAGCTGTCAGAAACCTAGATTCAAATAGCTGGAATGATATGATATGTAAATCCTGTACAAGTTCCCCTGGTGGTCAAGGATGATAACCACTTGCCAACCAGCCACCAGAATGACACGGCTGGGCGAAATTACGTTATGTAATGTCGTTTCGCTCTGAGGTCACTAGGGGCGCCCACGGAGCCGATGAGAGTGCCTGGTAGTCGCAATCACCGCCAGGCTCCTGCAATCGCTCGGGGCACACGGAGAACCGGGATCTGTGTGTGTAAACACAGTTTCCGGTTCCCTGAGGAGAGAAGTGACTGATAGTCTGTTCATACAGAGTATGAACAGCGATCTGTCATCTCCCCTATACAGTCCACTCCCCCCTATACAGTCCACTCCCCCCTTCAGTTAGAACACACACTAGGGAACACATTAACACCTTGATCGCCCCCTAGTGTTAACCCCTTCCCTGCCAGTGACATTTTTACAGTAATCAATGCATTTTTATAGCACTGATCGCTGTAAAAATGTCAGTGGTCCCAAAACTGTGTCAAAATTGTCCATGTCCGCCATAATGTCGCAGTCCCAATAAAAATCGCAGATCGCCACCATTACGACTCCAAGTGCACTCGTAGTGCAAAGGGGATTTGCCTTTAGTAAATAACCCTCATTGTGCTCTCCTAAAATCCATGCTTGCTGGCTGTAATATATAGTTTAGCAGAGTAGAGTATATTGCAAGGGAATTTAGATTGTAAGCTCTATGAGCAGGGCCCTCTGATTCCTCCTGTATTCGTAATTGTATTGTAACTGTCTGCCCTCCTGTATCATAATAATGTTATCCTGTATCATATTAATATTAATAATAATAAAGACCCCTCTTTGTTTCTAGCTGCTAACCATGTGACTTAATCTGCACTTATATCATCGTATACATATACTTATAGTGTAAAGGTCTTTTTTTTCCTGTTGATTAAAAGTGTTAATGCAGTAATTCATAGAAGCCAATCAGAAACCATCTCTGGAGTAGTCCAGAGATGGTTTCTGATTGGCTTCTATGAATTATTGCATGTAGCACTTTGTCTCAAGGAATAGGCTGCTAGTTTAGTCAATCCTGGTGCTTTTTGAATATTTTGCCTATATTTTATAAGATTTTCTCAACATATTTACAGTAACTATTATATTTAAAGTTTTCAATTCTTTCTTTTTTCTACAGGTAGTGTGGCAGCAATTACGATAGTTGTCATTGTCCTTGTCTTATTAATATTTGGAGGAGCAGCTTTCTGGAAAATTAGGTAAGTACATGAAGTGTTTTGGGGGTATTTTTAAAATGTTCTGTTAAAAACACAGGTATTGCTAAGCCTTGTCTGATTGACGCCAATGAAAGTGGAAATTGGTAGTGTTCCACAGTGTGATTTACTATCAATCTGTTTTGCTTTCTAAATACAGTACTTTAAACAATGAGCTTACATCAATGGTACCTTTTCCAGTGTACTAAATAAATAAATGAATAAATCAAGTGCTGCGCTGTCCCTCAAATCTTCAAAAATCAAGTGAATATGGGTTGATTTATCACGGGTGATCGCTTTCCTCTGATGATCTGCAATCAGACTGGGGTGTGGTCCTTTCTTGCGGTTGCGGGAAGGCTTTGACGAACCCACTTTCTCCAGAGCAGGCATGGTAGATTCTCTGACCCGAGAAGAAGCAATGTCCTTGTTTAAGGTACCAGCAACGGTAGATGAAGCTGGAACAGTAGGCCTCACAGCTGGAGCATACACGATAGTCTCCTCAGTTACCACGCCCGTGGCCCAGTACATATGATAGGCCCGAGGTGATTCGGTAGGCTGCTCCACTTTAAAAGCATAGTCCCCGCACCTCCGACATTGAGCAAATGGCCGAGCACTCGCAATCAGGCCGCCACAAAGTATTCCGAGGGCCTCAACTTCCCTGGGGGTATAGAGTATGAACCGCCCCTGCGGCAGCAGGTGGATTCCCGTGTCTTTCAATAAGGTGCCAGGCATCTGTATGCTGGTAGGACCTCTGACCGTTGGCATCCTAGGTCCTGAAACAGACGGCACACCAGGGACATGGAACATAGTTGTAGTTCAGCAAGTGTGACTAACTCCACTCTCTTCCTGCGACACACTCACGCGGTGCCTCGTGCTGGAAGACAAAACATGCGTAGACTCCTCCCACTGGTTTCTCAGTTTTCGCAATTTCGCTGGCTTTCTGTAGGACTCCTCCCACACTTACGCACCACAGTGAAAGTATTTTCCTTAGCGAAGGTGGCGCAGTTCAAAACTTCACCCGCTGTTCCATTAAAGTCACATGTAACAAACTCACATGTATGTCTTTCTCCTTGCGAGAGGTCACCGCAAATCCCGGACTACGAGCCCCCACATGTAGCACTTACCCCTTCGAAGGAGCCGTTGAATTTGATTCGGGCCTGCCAATTATCTCCTCCAGCTCGTACTCGTCCTTGACCAGGGGTTCCCAGGGTTGATAACCCAGTAACTGTAGAGACCGACACCTGAATTCCTTGTTAGGATTTTTATTTTGCATAAAACAGTTGAGCAAACTCAGTCTCTAAGTTGGGAATAGAGGGTATCAGGGTAAAGTTTAGCTCAGGTGCTTGGAACTGCTGACTTCAATAAAAGTCTCTCTCTATGTACACAATCCAGGGAACAGCCGCTCGCAACTGGATTCTTTAACTGTTGGATAAATCCTTAAGTTTTGGATTTAGCAGCCAACAGGTAATTCTAGCTTTTCAAAGTCTCTCACACAGACTTGGTTGGAAACTTGCAAACTTAGTTACAACTGGAAGGGTAGAAGTACCAGAATCTTTTAGCCAGTCCATACTGTAAGAATTGTGGATTCAGTCAATGTCCATGGCAGCTCAGCTTCCAGGCTCTTACCGAGCAGCCAGCCTTGCACGTGGCTCTCTTACTGAAGAGTCATCCCCTGGTCACTTGTAGAGTTGCTGGGTCTCTCCAAACCCGAGATGGCACCGGAACACCTTAGAATCCTCCTTCCAGTTACTGCGCCACAAACTAGCCAGTTCTGAGGCTCGGAAACGGATGGATCTGCACCTCAGGCCATGAGGGGCCCTGGGGGCTGGTCAGCAGGACCAGGACCATGGAGTCAGCAACAACTTCTGGACCGGAACCCAGAACCACGTGACTTCGGCACCTTAAGTACCCTTTCCTGGATTACGCGGTGAGACAAATGTGCCCACTGATTGGCTCCGAGATAAAGATTGGTACCCAATGCGTCCAACCAGACTGCGTTCTATAGCCTCCCACAGGTGTGCAACCCCACCTATGACCAGGCAGAACTTCTATACAGCCCAGCCAAACTGATGCCAAAGTACAATTTAACACAATTAAACCCAAAACCTACTACAGTTTTGGGCAAAAACTAAATTTGAACAGATAGTGCGTACTCATTAGGAGTACCGGTGCCAGCTCTTTCCTTATTTTTGCTACACGTGTATATGTGGGCCGTATCTTTGAGGTATCATCAGACGAAAAAAAAAGAAAACTCAAAACACAGAATAAATCTGGGAACCTATATGGTTCCTATTTCCAATAAAACAAAAAAGGCTCAGATACAGTATCTCACAAAAGTGAGTACACCCCCCCGACACACACACATTTTTGTAAATATGTTATTATATCTGTTCACGTGACAACACAGAACACTGCTACTTTGGATAGTAAAACATTTGTTTCTGCCAGTAAATACTTATTCAGCACACTTCCTGTTTCTTGTCTGGTCATTAGCCTAGGCCAGGTCTAGGCAACCCGCAGCACTCAAAGCCTCTTTGTCGGCACTCGACTCCCTCCCCATCAGCAGAGCAGTGCAGGGAAGTGTCAGTGAGCACTAATGCATTCCAATTTAAGAATTCCCCACACTGAACCTGCACTGAGGGGGAAGCACTGTGCCCCCACACATTGGAAAAGATGGGCAACATTGTTTGGTTCTCTAACTTTGCTGTAGCTGCAATCGTCAGCTTTTGTGATGGGGAAGAGATTGGGTGCAGTTCTGCTGGGGGGGCGGTCCCTGTTTCCAGGAGGAGGAGGACTGTCATTGGCCACTGCTAAAGCCAATCACAGTCTTGCTAGCCCCGCCCACCATCTGGAGGAAGATGGCTCGCTTGGTTGCCACTACCAATCTCAGAAAGAAGGGATTTCACTGTGATTGAGAAAACCACAATCAGGTGACAGTTTGTGGAATTACTGTTAAGCTTCTGGGAACTTTGTTGAAATTATTCCTGAACATTTGCGGCACTTACTACTGAACCCCTGCATTCTGTGTTCCTTTAAGCCACAGCCAGTATTCAGCACAATGAAAATAACACTCAACTTTTCCTGTGGCGCAGAGCGCCATACTTATTCTCATCTGCGGGGGACCAACTTATGATCCTGCACACAGGCCCACTGCTTTCAGAAAATGCCCCTGACCTGAGCTCATCATTCCAGATGCTTGTTTGTGACATCACATACATCACATACAAGCACGTGGGCTGGTTGCGAGAGGTGGATCAGCAGGATGAGTGTGCCAGGACAGGTAGATGTGTCTCATCTCTGCTTCCTTTCACCACTTTGCATATCACACATATCATAGATGAGAAAGGGGTACAGCGGTGGAGCAGATGAGCAGGAGGGTACAGCGGTGGGAAAAATGAGCAGGAGGTGTTCAGAGGTGGGACAGAAGGTCAGGAGGGTACAGCGGTGGGGCAGATGTGCAGGGAGTTACAGTGGTGGAAGAGATGAGAAGAAGGTACAGCAGTGGGACAAAAGAGCAGGGGGTTACAGTGGTGGGCCAGATGAGGAGGGGATTACAGTGGTGGGACAGATGAGCATGGGGGTTCAGTGTTGGGCCAGATGAGCAGGGGATTACAGTGGTGGGACATATGAGCAGGGGGGTTCAGTGTTTATCTTTCCCTCAACTCTGACCAGTTTCCCAGTCCCGACCAATGAAGATAGTGTTCTTTGGGTGATGTGTCGGGTTTGCGCCAGACATAGCGTTTTCTTTGATGGCCAAAAAGTTCACTTTTAGTCTCATCAGACCAGAGCACATTCCTCCATACCTTTTGGGAGTCTCCCACATGCCTCTCCGCAAACTCAAAATGTGTCATTTTGTTTTTTGCTGAAAGTAATGGCTTTCTTCTGGCCACTCTACCATAAAGCCCAACTCTATGGAGCGTACGGCTTATTGACGTCCTATGTACAGATACTCCAGTCTCTGCTGTGGAACGCTGCAGCTCCTCTGTGGTTACCTTAGATCTCTGTGCTGCCTCTCTGATTAGAGCCCTCCTTGCCCGGTCTGTAAATTTTGGTCTGCGGCCATCTCTTGGCAGGAAGCTGTTGTGCCATGTTCTTTCCATTTGGTTATGATAGATTTGATGGTGCTCCTAGGGATCATCAAAGATTTGGAT
This sequence comes from Lithobates pipiens, assembly GCF_037356315.1. NCBI lineage: Eukaryota > Metazoa > Chordata > Amphibia > Anura > Ranidae > Lithobates > Lithobates pipiens. Next base: position 251,135,544 of record NW_027507718.1, on the reverse strand, counting down.
ATTTTTTTCATAACCTAACCCTGACTTGTACTTCTCAACAACATTGTCCCTTACTTGTTTGGAGAGTTCCTTGGTCTTTGTGGCAGTGTTTGGTTAGTGGTGCCTCTTGCTTAGGTGTTGCAGCCTCTGGGGCCTTTCAAAAAGGTGTGTATATGTAATGACAGATCATGTAACACTTAGATTGCACACAGGCGGACATCATTTCACTAATTATGTGACTTCTGAAGGTAATTGGTTACACCAGAGCTTTTTATGGGCTTCATAACAAAGGGGGTGATACATACGCACATGCCAATTATCAGTTTTTTTATTTCTGAAAAATCGTTTTATGTATATATTTTTCTAATTTTACAAAGCCATGGGGGTGAATACTTTTGCAAGGCACTTTATGTTCCACAGTGAGTATAACAAGCACATTTTAAGGTTACCATTAGCTTTCTTATGTCTTTATCACAAACGTTTTGTCACTTCAGATAGAGTAGACTCAGTAGAGAATGTTTAAAACACCTGCTAGTTTTGTTTTGTGTTGGCATATGTGTGCCATGTCCTTTCACTTTCCATCCTGTAGACACAACAGGAAATAAGAAATCTCTCAACTGTGATGGAAATGCCACTAAATTAGTTGTCACCCAGAACAACTATTCACATTACCCTTTGTTTCCTGTTCTCTTCTATTCCTGTTCCTAAAGAATTTGATGTGATTGCGTAACGCATATGAGGTATCGCCACACACGCCGAGTTAGGGGGAATAATTCCATAATTTATGGTTAACTCTAATTTGGTAGGATGTAAAGTTTTTTAAGTCGTCGCCTATGGACAAATTTGAATATCGTACTTTCTCTCCGTTTCATGGGCACACACAGTTTTAAGGCTTGACATATTTGGTATATATTTATCAGACATGATCTGATTTTTCCATTTTTTTCAATTGGAATTATATTGTGTTTGTGTGTGCTCAAATTCATTTTAGTGTATCCATTTCTGAAATAATAGGTTTGAAAAACAGCTACCCAAAAGATATTATTAGAGATAGTAAGATCAAAATAGTAAGTCCCACAGCCCCCAGATCTTATTAGACATGCAGCTTTCTGTTTCATTTTCTCATCAATGATGACATTTTCAATGTACCGGTAGTAAACTTTAAGCAACTTACAAGGATGCCGTATACCAAGCAGTGGGCTGTCTGTAATTTAGTCTTGAGATATGTGCAGACATCTGGGGGAGTCAGTAAGTGGATTATAGGAGCAGAGAGATGAGATTCTCGGAAAACATGTCTACTTGCTGAATTGCCCTTGCTATGGTTGCAAAGAAAATAAATTAGAATTATGACTGGCTGCAGATTAAAATTGAAAGGTAATTGTTACTAGCATCAACCCTGTCCTGCGCTTACTGCCGTTTTCATACCCTCCTCTCATACACACACTTCTACCATAAAACCCTCCATACTCATTTCTTTCATATACTGCTTACTATCATACTCTCAATGCTTATCTACTGTACATAGTGCAAGCCACCCTACCGCTGACACTCCTCTTCTGTTCATACTACCTACTGTCATACCCTTCACACTTTACTCCTGTACATACTGCCCACTTTCATACACTCTGCAATTCTCTTCTGCACATACCTGCCACACCCCTCTCCTGCACATACCACCTGCCACACTCCTGTCATGCACATACCACCCGCCACACACCTCTCATGCACATACTGCCTGCCACACTCCTGTCATGCACATACCACCCGCCACACACCTCTCATGCACATACTGCCTGCCACACTCCTGTCATGCACATACCACCTGCCACACTCCTGTCATGCACATACCACCCGCCACACACCTCTCATGCACATACTGCCTGCCACACTCCTGTCATGCACATACCACCTGCCACACTCCTGTCATGCACATACCACCTGCCACACTCCTCTCCTGCACATACTGCCTGCCACACTCCTGTCATGCACATACCACCTGCCACACACCTCTCATGCACATACTGCCTGCCACACTCCTGTCATGCACATACCACCTGCCACACACCTCTCATGCACATACTGCCTGCCACACTCCTGTCATGCACATACCACCTGCCACACACCTCTCATGCACATACTGCCTGCCACACTCCTGTCATGCACATACCACCTGCCACACTCCCCTCATGCACATACTGCCTGCCACACTCCTGTCATGCACATACCACCTGCCACACTCCTCTCCTGCACATACCACCTGCCACACTCCTCTCCTGCACATACCACCTGCCACACACCCCTCATGTCTGCCATACCACTTGCATATAAGCAAGCCTTTAAAATGAGCATTTTTGAATTTTCTCATTCGTGTCCCTTAGACTTTAATTGTGTTTGCACTTTTTTTTTGCCTGTTCGCATTTTCTGCAGCGAACTGGGGGGTGTTCGGCTCATCCCTACTCAACGTGCATGTACAGCACACTATAGCACACCACAACGCACAGATGAAAATACTCTGTGCACTACATTGTGAAAAATAGTGCAGGACCATGAGTGTTTAGGGGCTTTTTACATTTTAGCACAATGTTTGCTGGTACAATTTTACAATCACAGGAGTTCCCTTACTGTCTGCGATTGCTCTGTATGATTGAGGCACCTGACTAGTCAAATTTGGGTGACCTGATTTGGTGTTAAAATTTTGTATTCTCCCTAATGGAATTGCTATCAGTGGGCACCTTCAGTTATTTTTCATCTTTCCAACTATTAAATCTTCTGCTCTTGTTGTTTTAACTTTGGATAGTAAAACATTTTTTTCTGCCAGTAAATACCTTATACAGCCCACTTCCTGTTTCTTGTCTTTTCATTAGCCTAAGCTTATGACATCATGCACAGCACTCTCTCTCACTCTCGTGAGAGTTTGCCAGCAAGGGAGGGCAGGAAGGGGAGGCAGGAGAGTGGGTGAGGGGTGAGTAATAGGAAAGCCAAGGAGAGCTGCAGAGCTGGAGGGGGCTGGGTGAGGGCGGAGATGGCAGGAGACTGCAGAGATCCATGCATATTCATATAGAGAGAGAAACGTGCAGGCAAGCAGTGGTGTGAATGTGTGTGTCTGTCTGTATATGGTGTTTGTGTGTGTGCTTTTGTATAAATGTGTGTGTGCGTGTGTCTGTATATAAATGTGTGTGTCTGTGTGCCTCTGTGTGTCTGTCTAAATCCAGGAAGTGAACAGGCAGCATCTTCAGCTGCCAACAGTTAAAATGGCTGCAGCCAGACTCAGTGGAGGGAGATTTCTGCAGCATACTTGGCAAGTATAGAATCACGGTATATATAAAATAATAGGCAAAGTGGTTGGAGGGAAGCTTCGGAATGGCAAAGATGTTTATATTACAAATTATGCGAGCTGACTGCAGTTCCTTTTTAATTTCAAAGCATACGTTTTTTTCAAGCAGATGAGAAAACTTCTGTGGAATAATAATCATTAGGATGAGGACTAGATAAACAAGTTCTTATTCTTCCTGGCTACTCCTTTCTGTCACTGGCCCTGTGTATATCACTGCTGCTCTAGAGATTAGAAAGGAATTTTCTGTTTATTATGTTAACAATAGAAATGAGTCAGCTCTCACCAAGGAAATGAAACTGTTACTGAATATATATCTTGAACCTTCGGTCGGCAGACATTCCATTTGAAAACCTTGTCACTTGTAGCTGCTGCTTTGCCGCACAATGTACCTTGTGATTAAAGTGGGGATCTATCCCAAACACCATTTCTTAGCTTTGGATAGACTGAAAAGAAGTTAGAACCTCTGTCAGTGACACTAAAGTCCCCATCGGGAAGATTTCCCCTCGTGTCCATCTTTTTGGAGTAATCTCGGCAGCAAAATATGGGGACAAAGCAATACAGATACCCTTTTTTTTAATAGCGTAAGAAAAGGTTTGGACTTGTTATGGATTATTTTGCCACTGTTGGTAAAATTCACAACGCCAATGGTCAAGAGAGCAAGAAGTTTCTCAATAATGGCAGCAGTAAGGGGCTTGCACTGGATTCCAAGCCTTTCATTCACTATCCAAAAGAAAAAAAAAGTTTAAAGTCATATTAAATGTAGATTTTTTTCTTTTAAATAACAAGCATGTCATACTTACAGTGGTTTTGCACTGAGCAGCCTTGATCTTCCTCTTGGGTCCCCCGCCAGATCTCCTGGCCCCTTTCTGCTGCCGAGTGTCCCCATACCAAGCAGCTTGCTATGGAGGCATCGAGCAAGCTCACTCCTGAGCTGCTGCTCTATGTGTTCATTCACACACAGAGCATGACTCTGCCCCGCCCCCACTCTCCCCTTATTGGCTGTGATTGACAGTGATGGTTCCAGCTGCTGTCTCAGCCAATGAAGAGAAAGAGACCCGGGGAGCTGTTGCTCTCATGCACATTGCATGAGAGCAGCAGCTCCCATTGAGATGGGGCTCAGGTAAGTATTGGGGGGGGGGGCTGTTGAACATAGCAGGTCTTTTACCTTCTTGCATAGAATGCATTAAAGTAAAAAACCTTGAGCCTTTATAACCACTTTAACTAATTATATAGTTGAATTTACTTTTCACCTGTAGCTCTACCAAAATATAAGTATGCATAAGCATTATTGAACAACAATCCTAATTTATATAAATTCCTTTAGAACTTATTAAATAACTCTGGTTGACCAATCTCAGCAGAAAAATTAATTGTTATAGAGATGAGATAAGAAGGTACTGCGTGGACTTGCCCCTATCTTGGCTGTATTTCCAAGCATACATGCTTTTATTATTATTTGCTAATATGCAGTATATTTTTTTTTTATATAACACTTTTTGAACCAATCGCATCCATCTTTGTTCCTAAGTGAGCTGCCTAATATTCCTACCACTACCTACAACTCTACACTCACAGAAGGTCAGCCTTTGGAAGTTTGTCATGTATACTTAATTTTTAAATGATGAAAGCTGCAGTCGGTATCTCTTTAGCAGACACGTCTTAGGCAGTATCCCACTAAAAATGAAATTCCTATTGCAGGGGATGTCTAAAGCTTTACTTACTGTATTTTAGTGTGGACTTCTAACAAAATCAGTCAGCCTATTACAGTAGCAGGAAATTACAATTTTAGGGGTGACAATGAACCAATGGTCTAAAGAACACCTCTAGGTTGCCATTGCACTAAATTGTATATTTGGGCAATTTTAGAGAATTACAGCAAGTGCATATTCAAATGGAAAGATAATTTGTAGTAAGATTAAATTACAAAATTACTTGTGTAGCAATTTTAAATGATATATATATATATATATATATATATATATATATATATATATATATATATATATATGAAAATGAATTTTCCTTTAACTGAACCATAAGTTAAAAGACTGGATGGAAACACACTCAATTCTGGAAGAAACTCACACATAGGGTGAACTGAATACAATGGTGTTCTTTTTCTGAACTGATCCTTGGGCCTTAAAGGTAATGTAAACCCCATTCATGAAATTTGACCTGGGCACATATATCTATAGTGTTTACTTATCTCTCTCCAAACCCCTAAGTCCCATGTATTTCTGCCGCTTGATACTTCTGTTATCAGCATGATAACTTCTGACAAGCTCTTTGACAACCGAGATGAAACCAGCCTGAAATTTGTGTCAGGGATGGTGCATAGAAATAGATTAGCAGAAAAAAGTTGTTTTTTATTTTGAAATCTGAAAAAAATGACATTTAATCATTGGATGAATCATGTTCCCCTGTGCTCCCTCTGATGATGAGGTATGCAAGAAGCCCATCTTTTACCTTTCACAGTCCTGGATGATATGTTTTCTACAAAATGCATCTGTCAATCTTTTCATCCTCACAGACCGGCAGAACATATTACACTGTGAAATGGTTTATGAACAGCTGTATGTTATCTATAACAAGACCTCGACTTGCCTGTTCTGATTACTTATAGTAAGCATTTCAACTGTATCATATAATCAGTATGGCAGCTCAACAGGCAGCCTGGTGATCTGGAAATGTGAATGAGGCATATTGCATTTGTAATTACATTTACAAAATGAGCAAAAGGCCATAGAGTACATAGACAGAATCCACAGTCAAACAAAGAAGGATTAATTGACTTTTTGAAAGAGAGCCAACACTGTTATCTGCGGATGTTAACATGGAGAAATTCACTTTTTGAAGCGGAGCACTTGGCAAATATAAAAAAAAAAAAAGAAAACATACTTTTGATGAAATCATTAAAAAAAAATTAAGTATATCTAAGGTCAAAGTTTTTTGTTTTTGTCAGAGTAAAAAATTTTGTCTGTGTCCCTTGGGGTTGATTTCACTTTTCTTCGTGGAAGTGGTAGGAAACATTTCCAAAGTAATTGGAAATCCCCACATAGACAGTTGTCACTGTCGAAACAGGTGTCCCCATTGGAAAAAAAATTCTGTCTCTTTTTGTTCTGGTAACAATAGTTAAAGATTAAATTTTTCATCAATTTTTGTTCCAGTGACCATGGTCACCCTAATGGGGACACAGACAGCAATAAAAATTTGCCGCACTGTGAAAAAAGATGATAAAAGACTACACAATTTAATTTGAATTATATGGAATGTCTCATAAATAATCACAGTCCAATGATGGAGCCTCCAGTGAAAATTCAAAGTGATGAAGAGTTACAGAAATTTCCATGCCCAAATATGGATCCAACTTGCATTGTGAATGTGGATATAAATATCAAATCAACAAGTGAATCACCGCAGTGCTCCTCCATCATATACAAAAAATGTCTCCTTACCAGAGAGTGGACTCTAAGTTATAGGAGTCATTTAGGTAGAAAATGCTCTTATATGGGATGGTGTACAATTAATCCAGCATATCATGGGTAAAAATAAAAACATCCCCATAGTGGAATACTGTATATAAAATGTATTGTAGATAAACAACACCAACTACTCACATTAAGTTAGTTGAAACAAGCATATATGCAGTAAGTATCAGCAGGGCCACTGATAGAAATCATGGGGCCCCGTACAGCTTACCTGACGGGGCCCCTTCAGCTCCACCCTGGCCCCGCCTTCAGCCCCGCCCTGCCCCTGGCCCATCCCCAGACCCCACCTTGAAACAAAGTGCAGGTTTGTCTACAAGTGATAGGCATTGGCGGCACTGTCTGCAGCACATTATGGCATTGGCGGCATGGGTGACACTGTCTGTAGCACATTACGGCATTGGCGGCACGGGTGGCACTGTCTCTGCAGGCAGCACATGCGTTATGGGCCATAATGCATGTGCTACCGGCAGACAGTGCCGCCAATGCTGTAACGTGCTGCAAACAGTGCCAGCCGTGACACTAATGGCATAATGCATGTGCTACTTGCTGACAGCGCCACCCATTCCACCAATGCCATATTATGCTGCAGACAGTGCCACCCATGCCGCCAATGGCATAATGCCATTGGCAGCATGGGTGGCACTGTCTCTGCAGGCATCACATGCGTTATGACATTAGCATCATGGGTGGCACTGTCTGCAGCACAATATGGCATTGGTGGCACTGTCTGCAGGCAGCACATGTCTTATGGGCCATAACGCATGTGCTACCTGCAGACAGTGCCACCAATGCCATATTCTGCTGCAGACAGTGCCACCCATGAAGAGGCGTTCTTTCGCACCCGAAATAGAGGAAATAGTCCCTCCCCTGCCGCCACCTAGTCTGCGGATAGCTATCTGCACCAAAAAAAAAAAAGGAAAAATAACCGGGGGGTGGTGGTGGCTATTCGGTTGGCAGTTGATTCAGACGGACTCTGATTGGCCATGGCTGGAGGATTTTTTTTCTATATTAATTATCTGCTCAGCTTGCCTGGGCCCCCCTGCCGGCCGGGCCCGGTACAACAGGGCCAGTTGTACTGGCCTATCAGCGGCCCTGAGTATAAGTCCTGGGAATCAAATTGATTCTGATGAAATGCGTAGGGTGGGATATGGAGCAATATTTCCATCATGGATGCATGCACTTTTACTTCAACTGTTGCAAGAGTTACCTCAACACCCCACAGGGATATTTTTGGTTCTTTGGAGATTTTTTTTTAGCATCAGACATTTTTGGGGATGAATTCACTTAGCTGGTATAAATTAGCAGTCATTTCAAATCTTCTCCACTTCATTCACCACATCATTTGGTGATCTTTTTAAATCCCTTGCCAGACTCATACACATTTACAGCTTACTTTCTGAGGGGGTCTCAGAGAAGTCTGTGGAACTTGGCATGGTGACACCGTACATGTCCATAGTGGAAAGAACACCAAACCCTAGGGATTAAAATGTACAGTTTCCACCTACATACTCCCTAATTAAGTTATAATCATTGACACCTAATCTGGAACACCCAACTCTAATTTTATTAATTTGAAGAGGTCATAAATGTAGAGTTGTACTTTCTTTTTCCATATGACAGAGTTACATTTTCTTAAATCTAGATAATGAAAATGATTATACCATATCAACTGTAGGTATCAATTGTTCAAGTATTCCACCTTTATCTATAGGTGCTATTTGAAGCAAGATTTAAAGTTGGCCTGTTCAAATATGTTTAAAAAAATCGATGATTTCCATGGGGTGTTTCACATGACTGTATTTCTTATAAAATGAACACAGAAAAAAACACTTATCTTTTCCTAAGAAAATGCTGCTCCATGCTTCATTTAACACAAAAGCATTTTTTTCCAGGAAAGCTGGGCATTTGATCTCCCAGCTGATCTTTATGTATCCATTTCATAACATAGCTTAAATTAAATTTGATATTCTAAATTAAATTTGATATTCAAAATTAAATTTGATATTTAAAATTAAATTTGAGTAGGGGTCCACAAGCTCGCTGTTATAACATCTTCTGTCTGTAACAAATTTACTTTATGTTGCCTTTCTATCCTGTTTTAGGTCTTCTCTATGTGTTCCCATCCCTACTAATTTTTAAAACCTTTCCTTGTTGAGAAATATGTCATCACTAGGAGCCTCTCTAACTTTGCAGACAGTGTAGCTGTCAAAGTCTGCATGAGTGGATGCGGCTAGAGGTTTTAACATTTTGCCACAGTACAAGTCATTTGAACATCAGGAGAAAAGCAATACATGCACAGGAGTTTATTTTTAACATTAAGGCCACTTTCACATGGGCTTGTCCATGTACGGATTCTGCTTTGCTCAGCAGGGATCAATCCGCTGATCCCCGCTAAGCAGGCAGATAACAGGTCCGTCTCCGCTCACTGTGCAGAGATGGACCTGTCAAAGCCCCGCTGTCCTCTATGGAGATCGGATGAAAACTGTCCTCCTGTCCATCTTCATCCGATCCAATTCTTCAGACGGATGGAAAATGGGTTTCCATACGTCTGGATTTCACAGATCGGATAGCAATGGATTTCAGTGGACATGTCACCGCTGACATCCTCCGCTCCACAAAGGTGCATGGACATCGGATCAGGTTGGCCTGAAAAACTGACAGGCGGACTGGATCGGAATATGATAACTACAATATGCATTTGTTCAAAAGTAATGCATCTATAGTATTTTTTGGGAGCTGCAAAGGGTATTTTTTTTTTTTACATGTAAGATGCTTGAATTATAAATATATCATACATATGATATATGTAGTTGTTTATTTCTAAGTATCATAGAAGTGCTTCACATTTTCCATGCAATACTAATATCTTCCCAGAAAACTTTGAGATTCTCCCAGGCCAACTTCACTACATGCTTAGTGCATATGTGGAGTAGTTCAAGGTCTTCTAGCTGAAAGCATGCAATCGGGTTTGCTGTCAATAAATTTGGTGGAGTGGTGCTCACCTTTCACAAAAAATATAAACTTTTGTTCTGGTTTAAGAACCTTCATAAATCCTTTATGCTAACATTTCTACAGTTTGTAATACTCTGACAACATTTAATGCAGATACTCAAGGGGAAGGAGGATGTTCAATTTTAGAAAAACCAAAAATATTTCAGATCTTCTACTTAAAGGAACTGGTAAAACTTGTCCTTCCCTCTTCTAAGACTTTCCATTCACCGCTGTCTCTTTGTTATGTTAGGTATAAAAAATATATATACTTTTTGTGAGACAGAAAATATAAAAGTAGAAAATCTGTACTGCAGAGTACGCAGAATTTCCTTCATCTCCCAGAAAGCCCATTGTTCAAAAAGTAATAACAGATAACACCTAAATAATACTGCTATAAAGAAGACAAGATATTGAGTTTGTAAAAGTTAACATAGCAGCCACTACACTAAAGGGTCTATTTATAAATGTTATCACACAAAATTCACACAACTTTCACCCAGGATTCGCATGTTCTAATTAAATCCAGTTTGAAAAATATGTGAATCCTGGGTAATGGTTGTGGAATTTTGTGTGACAACATACTAAAATCTAATACTGTATTGTTAAAAGCAAATGATGATTTTGTTCTACTTTAAAATACTTTGGCACAATGCTTTTTTCCTCTTGGCCCACATTACCTTTACCTTTCTTGTTATGCTGTCTGAGCATTAGAGAAAATAAAGATATTACCGGTTATCTGAATGGGCTTTAGTGTGTGAAGTTGTATTGACTGACTTGACTCTGTGTTTTGGACACAAGCTTTCTGAACATAATCAGTGAAATAATTACTGAAGATAGGCCGCATTATAAAAAAAAAAATTCACAAATGGGAAATGGCCTAGACAGTCCAAAGCTGATATTTAAAAGAGAAGTTTTTTTTATTATTTTAGAATTATGTGGATGCAGAATCAGACAGACCTCTGCCGTCTCTGCACTGAGAACCGAGCCACCGAACATCGCTAATGGCTTGGTTCTCAGAGCTCCCCAAGAGGAGAGCTGCTGACTGTCATCAGCATCTCTCCTCTGCTTCTTCACATGCATTGGAGCGCTGAGCTGTGGCGGGGTGGGGAGCGGCCATCTCAGTGGTTCGCTGAGACTGCCATCAGTCAAGGCAGCTGGTGGATCCAGACTTGGGAAGTCAGGATGACGCGGTGTCTCGACTGATGACAGTGACGTCAGCGGAGAGCGGACTTCAGACCACTCTCCGCTGAAAATGGGTCACAGTAGTGCAAAATTAATTGCACTCCTGTGACCCTTAGGAGAAGCCCAGCCTAAAAAGATCAGGCTGGATTTTTCTTTTAAACATTGCATGACTGCCGAGGCATATATCATCTGCAAGCACAGCCATCTCATTTGGCTTAAAGTGTCCCATGTTCAGTGAGGTGAGTTCATCCAGGTTCAGGCCAGCTCACCTAAGACATATCGAGAAGATGGAGTGGCCATGCTCTTGTTCTAGCCTTAAAGCAATCTACATATACATCATTTTTACATTGGAGGTCAATTATGTGATTTCTTAGGGTTCATACGTACAGATTTTGTCAATGCCTATATAGCTCATACAGACATTAGAATAGCATTAAAGTAGAATTCCAGGCTAATCCTATCTAGTCTTAAAAATGCTCCTTCCCCTCTCCTAACACATATGCCGACTAACCTGTGTAAAAAAGATGTATATATTTACCTATTTTCAGCACGCCCTGCTCCAATTTAGAAGTACGTTGTATATTTTAAGGCTTCTCCACAACTGTTGGCCTCAATGCTGGCACAATGATTTTGCCATTACAACTGGCTTTGACCACATAATATGGCTAGCTAGCTGCTCTGAGGTTTTCCCAGGAGCATTCTGGGATATCATGCAAAATAAATGATCGGGTTAATTCAGAATAAGCATTTTACAATTGCCTGGCAGGCATTTTATGAACAGGTCATTCAGTTTTCTTATTGACTGGTATTAGAAGTGCCAATACAAGCAAAGAGCTAAAAAAAACTTTACGCCGACTTATTCATCAACACAAAGTGATGCTTGCACTCTTGAAAGTTTTTGTACATACAGATATGAATGTTTACGTTATAAATATTGAAACAAGGCATTGATGAACATTTTGGAAGCTTTCGCAAAACTTAGAAAGTGCTGAGAAATGACATTGAATTTATTGTTTGGCATGTTTTACTTTCCTTTGTAAACATCTAATTTTGTAAATGTTCTTTTCTGTAGGCATGGATCCTATGGAAGACTACGGGAAGAGCCAGACTATGGCTCTTTAGGAAATTATAACAATCCATTGTATGATGACTCTTGAAGGAGAAATTTGATTCTGAAGAAGAACAAAAATGTGCTGTCTGTTTTACTGTTGTGCTGGGTCACACCAACAAATACGCTTTACCTTTGAACTCTCAGGCCTGCTGAATTGTATGTCTGCTGTGCATTGAACAAAATAAGGAGCATGTATTGAGCCTAATCATCAATCACCACTCTTCATTAAACCCCTGAACTGTGCCCGTTCACCTACAGTATGATTGTACACACTGTTAAGATAAAAAAAGGCCTGATATCAAGAAGGAAAGTAATGATTCTATATTTTATTATTAAAGTGAAATTTTGCACAAATAAAATATTGATTTATTTAGTTATTTATGTAAGCATCAGCATTTAAAAGGAAGCCGAAACTGTAAATTTGAATATAGATGGGTAAATGTTATATGCTGTTTATAACACATTTGCTATGTAATGCTTGAAACAGAAACACATTTGCTTTAAAGAGGGGTGCAGGCTTTAAAAAACAAACATACAAACTCACCTGGGTGGATGCAGCATTGGTCCAGTGCTGCATCTCTTCCCCGCCACCTTTAAGACTGAGAACCGAGCTATCAATGCCTTCTGATCGCTCAGTTCTCAGTCTTCAGTGAGCAAAGAGCCAACTGGCTCAGCCTCTCAACGCCACTTTGCAAGCGGCTGGCTCAGCCTGAGAGGCAGAGCCAGCTGCCAATCTAGGCATTTGGGTGGATCCCGACATTAAAATCAGGATCGCTCCAGAGCCCGAACTGAGTGATTTCAACTGATAGTGGAGAAGTAGGGCCAAAAGAGCTTTTTAAGGTGTTTATCCTAGGAAATATAACTAATGGAGCAAAGGCATAGAGGTGAAGGTTTTTCTCTGTTCTTCCACCAGTCATCTCTTCATCGTGGAATTTCCTTTTCTGCTATCCAGCATAATAAATGACCATGACCATTTTTTGCAGTTTTGCATCCCTTCCTCTTTTTTTATCTGCCTTTTTTTGGGGGGTGGGGTTCACAAATTGACACCTCAATGCATTTATGAGCAAGGTTTTGTTTGAGATATAAAGTAACCTTTTTACCCTTCACTGGTGCCATGCATAGCTTATGCATAGCCTCCAGTGCTGCTAGACCCATGTAACTGCACCTTGATGTGCTTGCAAGCCGGGGACATAGAAGCTGAGGCCAACTAGTCTTTAGCCTGCTGGCACATTTCAATGCTAGTGCAAAGATGACAATGCTAGACACCTTGCAATTTTGGAGGAAGGGAGGAACTCAACTATTACCTGCAAGATAACCCATATGTGCTTATAGTTGCTTTTTTATCCCAAGGTGCAGTTATCATTTAGTTCTTGACGTTTCTGTCTTATCATGGTTTAGTGTAAATTTTGTTATCTCTTTTGTCATTTTGTATAATTATTTTTTCTCATTGAATTAATCGCCTTTATAAACTGATAGTTTATAGAAGTGCAACTGTGGAAGTATTGTACTAAGAAGTATTACATCGATGTGCCTTTTAAATCAGGGACAGATTTAGAGACTGCCATAGTTAGCTATTCTAAGCATCTGTTTCACAACATCACTAATTTCCACTAGACAGAAATAATGTGTGTTTGTTTAGTTATGTTCAACTTTTATGGTTGGGCCACAAGCAGTGCTTGGGGCTCAAAGAGGATGGCTCTCACCAGAACCCCATACATTTAATAATTGAACATGAAGACCACACAATTGTATTTTGGGATCTGCAATTAAAGAATGGACTATTGTGATGTGGTGGCAGTGTAGATGATGGCCTGATATTAAAATGATTTAATTTTTCTTCTGCATTTCAAATCAGATTCTGTCTGCCTTTAATTATTCAACTGTGATTTTATTAGAACTATTTTTCAAGAAACATAAACTGAAGAATTCATAAAAGGGCTTTTATTAATTAGGTCCAAAGCTTTGTGTCCTGTATGTTCTTGCTTGCCAAATATCCACTTTTTATACCAATGAAAATGTCCTAAATAATACCTGGCATTGTCTCATAATAAAGTGTGAATGCTAATTATTAGAATTTGCTTGACAACACGTTACAGTATCTTTCACTGATTTGAAAAACAGATCAAAAGTGTAGGAATTATTTATATTTTGCCTTGTCTATTTTTTTTTTTTAATGCAGATTGATTGTGACTTTCCAAAATGTATACCTTTTTTTCAATAGTGATGGCAACTGGCAAGTAAGCTTTTCAGTCACTGGATTTAAGGGAATGCAAAGTCATTACCCTGGACATGTATATCTATTATGCCTTCTGTATCTTATTTGTTTGGTAACTTCAGCAAATAAATTATTGATGCTAAAACATTTAAAAAGGGTCATCATTTTTTAGAACCAAGCCTGAGGCCTATATGAGTATACTGTTCTCTTTGCCAGGTCAGACAGATAGACCTGCTAAACTCTATGTATTGAAGGATATGCTGATGTTTAGGGGCCATATGGGAGTATGTATGTGTGGATTTTTTAATTGTTTGAGTATTAGTTTAAAAGCAAGAAGAGCTTTAATATATTTATAACTGTAAAATGGAGAAGGAATCTGGCAAGGTTCTGCAACAGGCTACTGTAGTTTGTCAACAAATTTGTCAATAGCAGCTGTAAGTCCTCATGCACACAGGACGTTAGAAAAAATGAGCTGCAAAGCCACTACCAAGGCCAGGAAAAAGCGGCTGTAGTAGCTTTTAGCATTGCCGTAAACGCACGTTTAGCCATGTTAGCTTTTATCAGTGTTTCTCTGCCTCTATTCAAAATCAATGGTTCCCTATGAGAGCCATCTTAACTGATCCGACTTTCAGTCCATTAATTAGAATAGAGTTGATTGAAAAGAAGTTGCATCCAAGTCGGATCATGATGATCCGACTTGTGGTTCGACTTGTGCTCTGAGGGTCTTCAAGAGGAACCCCACGCCAAAATGAAAGAAAACAAAAACACAGTAGGGTCCCTCCCAGGATCCATACCAGTCCCTTTGATCTGGTATGGATTTTGAAGTAAACCCCCACGCCCAAAAAAAACGGTATTGGCCCCCCCCAAAATCCATACCAGACCCTTATGCGAGCAAGCATCTCTGCAGGTCAGGAAAGGGGGGAGAGCGAGCACCCCCACCCCTCCTGGACCATACTTTTTTGGGTGAATGAGTATGGGTACATTGTACCCATACTCATTCACCCAAAAAAGTATCAAAAATAAAAAAATAGTACACATGTTTTTGACAATTCCTTTATTAACCACTTAAGGACCGCCTACATACATATACTGTGGCAGGGCAGCCCTCTAGTGCAAAATCACATACCTGTATGTGATTCTCGTGATCAGCTCTCATGCTGCCGGAGCCCTGCTCTTGCTGTCATTGGGCACAGCAGGAGCCAATCAGTGGGGCCAGGGGCCAGCCCCCTGCGTTCGTTCGGGAGAATGACAGAACGGCAGTAAACAAAGCCACTGCGGGGCTCCCTCCTCCTACCCCGGCCGCCGGGCCAGTGGGAGAGAGGAGCGGCACCTTGCGCATGCGCAGTAGGGTTCCTGGCGTGAAGCTGTAAGGCTACATGGCCGCATTCCTTTACTCACAATGGAGGAGGGAGCACCCAACAACTGATGGAAACATCAGCTATGGTGCTGACAATGCTGTACTCAAGGACAGGTAAGTGTCCAATTACTAAAAGTTAGCAGCTGCAGTATGTGTAGCTGCTGGCTTTTAATTTTTGCAGCGGTGGGCGGACCTTCGCTTTAAATTATATGTTTGTGAGACTCTCACTCAATTTCAAGGACTGTATGCAGCCTGTACTTTAAGTTGTCTTAGGCCCCTTTCACAAGAATGATCCGATCAGGTTCAACTGCAGATTTTCAGGCGTACCTGATTAGAACCTCCATTCTCTTCTATGGAGTAGCGGGTGTAAATGGGCATGTGTCAGTTTACGCCTGCCTACATCTGATCCAATCCAAAACAGGCAGATGGGTATCCGTTCACCTTCTGTCTAACGGACTGAGTCAGATGGCAGTCAGGTGTAAACGGACAAGCGGTCGATTTACATCCGATCACCCATAGAGAACAGGATCTGTCTGTGTGCACTTTGCATAAGCGAGATGTGTCTATGTCTATTCTGCATAAGCAGGGTGGACACAGACCTGTCTATTGCCTGCTCAGTGGGAATCAGAGGATAGATCCCCTGCTGAGCAAGCGGACTGCAGGTGGAGTCATCATCCCAAATGTGAAAGTGGTTATGACTAAGGCCTTATAGGGTGAAACGCGTCAACATTTCTTATTTGCGTTTGGTCACTGTGGCTTGTTAATAAATACTACATTTTTTAAGAGCAATCACCAGAGTGCGGATCATCTTTTCCCCATGTGAAAGGGGCCTGAATCTGGCCATAGGTGTTTTTTTTTTCATTCAGCCATTTACTTCATCCACATATATGAGGTCGATGCAGAATCTCCTGGCGAGGACTTTGTACTCTGACAGCGGGACCCACCACTGTCAGAATACACTGATCAGCGGCTGTATCTCCATTCGATAGAGGTCAATCAAGCTATCAACTTCTAACGAGCAGGAACCACCATACACTGCTCAGAATTGAGCAGGTCTGTGCAGAATCGGTAGAATTTTGAATAGTGTCTGGCCAGCTTTAGTTTCTACTAATCACTGCTTTTTAGAACCATGTCCAATATGCAGCAAAAAGGCGACCACACACATTTTTCAATATGTGTGTCCCATATTTTTGCTATATTAAGATTGTCCCTCTGTTCCAAGTTTAGATGTTAGGAGGTATGCAAAAGTGGCTGGCCAACAAATCCTACACAAGACACAAGAGTTGACTTGAAATACATACAGAAATATATACAATGGTGTATTTAGCTGTTTGCTTGAAGGTCCACTTTAATTGTATTAGAAGGAAACTCTCATTAGCAAATTAAGATTATGTAGCAAATGTCATACCATCAAAACATAAACTGATGACAATAAGATTAGAAAGTATGTGGTGGGTAACAAAAAATAAGGGCAACAGAACAACTACTTGCTGGCTGTTGTTAAACCAGAATTACTACCACTGTTTCTAGTCGTGTTCCAATGCAAGAAAAGGCAGTACTGTAGACTTGCGTTGTATATTATACAGAACATGCAGTCATACCTCAGATTTCTTTGTCAAATTATCTCTACTTAGTCTGATTGAATATTTACAATTCCCATAAGTGAACAATAAATTAAGCTGAAACAGCAAATTAAAACGTCAAATTGCAATACTAACTAAACATAGCTGTTTAATAGAGCAGAGGGATTGCAAATGATTTACAAAAGGTTAATATTACACTATTGCCTATTTATTTTATTTATTTATTGTTTTATTTATTTTTTTTTTTTTAAGCACCATTACTTCCTCAATAGTCAAATCATTTATCTAAAAATCTAAATACAATCCACCCCCTTCAAATAGAATATCAGAGTTAAAAAATAGGAAAGTTGACTTTTCTGGCTTGTTTTTAAAGGATACATATTGGGTTGTTATCCTCATCCTTGCTTTAATACTTGGAAAATCTCTGAAGAGTCACAAACATTAATACAGAGATGTGTTAGAAGAGCTAAAACGTGAATAAAGTATATGTATTTGTTCTGGGTCTGTGAATAGGCAAGTAGTAAAGGAATAATAAAGTACTGCAGCACAAAGCATCTGGGACATGAAATGGTCAGCAGCATTGAGGAACCATTTGATGGTTGGAATATATTTATGATCTGATGGATCAATAAAATAGAAGATTTATTATGGTAAGTACGGGAATGCTTTCTTCATCTATCATACTTAACAATATGGATGACAGCTCCACCTAGGGGCAGCATTTCCATATGTGTTTCTGTCATTCTGAACTCCTTTAGTTAGTTAAAGTGTTACTAAACCCACAACAGTGAAATCAGTTTGTATATGCTGTAAAGCATGCTTGTTATACTAACTGTGGGACCTAAGGGGTTAATCCTCTGCATTGTGTAAAAAGGCTGTTTGATCCTTTATGCACAGATCCTCCCCTTCTTGCATTGCCCCCAAAACATGTCCAGATAAGACTGAGTAAATGGAGCCAGGCTACACATTCTTAGTTTAGTGTGTATTGCTAGAGTTGTTTTTTTGTTTCTTGGGAGAGTGCATGTGATCAGCACAGGGCCCATCATCACTGTCCAGACAGAGGGTCAGGGGTTACGGCATCCTGATAGAACAGCAAGTTCCATATGAAAACTCCTACTACAAGCTTTAACCAGCCACTGATATAAGTCACAAGACTGCTATATACTGCTGATGAGAAAAGGTATTTAGCAGTTTATATTTACTAAAATGATTACATTTCCATGTTCTATGTACTGTGGGAGACCAGATATAGTAAATGCAGGGTCCCGGGTTTAGTAACACTTTAATTTGGATAGTTTGCTTCGTTAATAAGCAGCTACATCTGTGCCGGTCAGCCTGATAAATTTAGAGGATGCCAGATGCCTCTGACATGTCCAAAGGGCTGCACAGTGGAATTTGTACTTAGTCACACCAGCACACGCATGTTAATGTGGGCACTCTTCTGTTTGATGCGTTGTTAAAACCCCATTGCTGCCTTTTTTTTCTTTATTTTACATCTTGTATGTAACTTTTAGGTACTGCAGCATATTGCAATGCGTTACATCATGTCAGAACGTGCTGAGCAAAATTGGAACACACTTTGTTTATATATTTATTTTTTTAGCACATGCCAGCGCAGCACATTGGTGTGAACTGAAGCCATAGGACATATGGCAAATTGCCTTGTTCTTGCTTTGAGACACGTTGCCCGGCACAACTGGTGAGAATGAGCCAGATACATTTTACAGGTACAGTTCAACTTTTCCAGAACTAATCCAGCACATTTTATTGGGGAGTACAAGTGGATACCACTGCTGGGATGTGGTCAGAGCTTAGGAAGCCAGTGTCCAAGCCTGCATACTGACAACTGCTAGTACCTACAATTAAACTGCCCCGGTGTTTCCTGTTCTCCTAATGTGTCACAAAAAGTATCCCAACTGTATATTCTTCTCAGAGTTAATAATACACCTCCAAGATTATATAAAATGGGAGTCCAGCTGGACTCTTTATGCATTGTTGCAGTGCCCCGGGGGAAAATAACGTTTTAGAGCATATTTGGAGAAGTGATGCCATTTTATTGAGACTGTACAGTACATGTATGCTTGTACAGGACCCGGTGGCCCACGTGCATGACACCAGGGAGCTACAAAACAGTGTGAAAAGTCTATCCCTCTTCTAAGTTATATTCTGTGGACTTTAGATGTGCTGGGCTGGAATTTATGACTGAATGTCATAGTTGTATTGCTACAGTTTGACATACCTAGCAGAGTTTTATGGCCCTGTTTGCAAAACAATGTTTATCTTTTAGGAGGATACGGTTGGTAAATAGCTTTGAGTCGATACCGTGATTTTTTTCAGTAATAAAGTGTAAAAGGGTGGTGTTTAAACACAGAGCATTGTATGTTTACAAGACCAAGCATCGGCTACTCTCTTGAAAGGGATTTTTTAAAAATCTGAGGAAAGAGAATGAGTACAAAAGTGGAGCCGATTGCAGCCATTCACAATGTTTTTTGTTTTTGTTTTGTTTTTTTATCAAATGAAAACTTACTGCTATTGGCAACAGTAACATTTTTGTGTTTTTTTATTGTTTCTCTGGTTTTCAAGAGGAGACCTCTTTGAGCTTTTTCAACGGAACTTACTGGCTGGATTTTGTGATCTAATACTGGATTGGCTGTCCCTGTCTGGACAGTGCTGATTGGCCCTGTGTTGATCATATATCCCCTCCCAAGAAAAAAAAGCTCTCTTGCAATACACACCAAACTGAGCATGTGCAAAGTGCCCCCAAGGCTCTGTACTATCGGGAAATGGATTGGGGACTGTGGGAGAAGGGGAGAATCAGAGAAGACAGGATCAAACAGTCTTTTTACACAATGCAGAGAATGAACCCCTTAGGTTTCACAGTGAGTATAAAAAGCATGCTTTATTGCATATACAGACTGATTTTACTGTTCTGGGTTTAGTAACACTTTACGTTTTGGTTAGATACTCCCTAAGAATCCAGTGTGCTTTTGGCTTTTGTATTTGTAGCAATACCCCCGAAGGAGCTGCTTCTGTATCTTCAGTCCATTACTCTGCCTCTCAACCCTAATAACGGCCTCAGCCCCCTCTGGCACACCTGGCAATAGTGTAAGTTTATTAGAGTCCATAATGATCCTGCGTAAACAAATAAGTGTGTAAAATGATAATAAATCTATAAAGTGACAAGTGCTGTTAAAAACTAAATAAACATATGTGATAAAAAATTAGAAAGCAATCACCATTAATAAATCCACATAAGTCTCTTAATGGCTTAAACGACACCAGAAGCACTAAAATGAATTCCCGTCAGAGAAACAAAAGGTGAAAAAAATGCACGGAAAAATATGGGCTCTCAGAACTCTCACCTCCACTCCTTGATTGAACAGCACATCAAGTAAAATAAATGAACGAATCTTCTATCCGTTCTATCCTCTACCACCAGGGGGTCTTCTACTGTTAGCAGCTTGAAAAATGTGGACACCCACACTAGACCACCAGGGAGCCGTTCATCCCTGTAGCAGCTGTAATAGGAACCAGACAGCGACCTCCACAAATGTATACCACTCAATATAAAATATACAGAGAAAGGAAAAAGGCTCCAATAGTGTAGTATTTTTTTAAAAATTGAAGATTCAATTTATTAAAAATAACGATTAGACTCTCACATTAAAAAACAATGGAAACAGCACATAAGAAAAATGACTTCCTATCGTCTTCCGCCAGTCTTACGTCACTTCCAGTATTGCGTCTGACTCAGTCCCTCACTATGCGTTACGTCAATCATGTGACTTCATCAGGGGATCCCCTAAATCTAAATCGAAATACCTTGGATTGTCTACTTCCCAAAAAGGGGTTATTTGGGGTGTATTTGTACTGTACTGGCATTTTAGGGCCTCAAGAAATGAGATAGCCCGTCAATAAATCAGGGCTGATCAATTTTCAATTATAAATACCATAGTTTGTAGAAACTGTAACTTTCACACAGACTAAATAATATACTCTGATTTGGGTTACCGTATATACTCGAGTATAAGCCGAGATTTTCAGCCTCTTTTTTGAGGCTGAAAGTGCCCCCCTCGGCTTATACTCGAGTCATCGCTGTCTGCCTGCTCGATCAGCGTGTCGAGCAGACAGACAGCGGACATTCTACCCTTCAAACGCCGCGCCTCCGCCTCCGCCTTCGCCTGTGATAGGCGGAACACTGAATTTCCCAGCAGCCTGTGTTCCGCCTATCACGGACATCGTCTCATCCTCGTACTACGGACGAGGATGAGACGATGTCCGTGATAGGCGGAACACAGGCTGCTGGGAAATTCAGTGTTCCGCCTATCACAGGCGAAGGCAGAGGCGTGGCTTTTGAATTTTAGAATGGCCGCCGAGGCGCCGACGAAGAGCGGCGATCCTGGCAAGGCACGGGACGGAGGCAAGGCAAGGCACGGCACGGGACGGGACGGAGGCAAGGCACGACACGGGACGGAGGCAAGGCACGGCACGGGACGGAGGCAAGGAGGCAAGGCACGGGACGGAGGCTCGGGACACAGGCTCGGGACACAGGTAGGCTGGACACACACACACACACACACACACACACACACACACACACGGACACACACACACAGGGATGGATGGATGGATGGAGACACACACACACAGGGATGGATAGATGGAGACACACACACACACAGGGATGGATGGATGGATGGACACACACACACACAGGGATGGATGGATGGATGGACACACACACACACAGGGATGGATGGATGGATGGACACACACACACACAGGGATGGATGGATGGATGGACACACACACACACAGGGATGGATGGATGGATGGACACACACACACACAGGGATGGATGGACGGACACACAGGGATGGACGGACACACAGGGATGGACGGACACACAGGGATGGACGGACACACACACAGGGATGGACAGGCATGTCTCACCCTCGGCTTATACACGAGTCAATAAGTTTGCCAGTTTTTTTGGGGGTAAATTGGGGGCCTCGGCTTATATTCGGGTCGGCCTATACTCGAGTATATACGGTATTTTCTTATAAAAAAAGTGTAGCAGAGCAAACTTGTTTTTTTTTACAAAATTTTCAGTCTTTTTTTCGTTTATATAGCAAAAAATATAAAATACAGTGGTGATTAAAGGAGAAGTACAGCCAGAGGTTGTTTGGCTGTACTTCTCCTGTGGATCATGGGAGTGCAGTTCGTTCTCCACTGCTGTGACCTGTTTTCAGCAGACAGCTGATGGCTGTACATTGAAAACAACTGTGGCTTAAAACCCCAAGTAGGCTGTATTTCCCAGGTCCCAAGTAGCCTGCAGTAGGCCTTAAAAATTTAAAGAGATCTAAGGAGACCTGTTCTCTCATTAGTGGTGTGGCTCGGGAGGGAGATGCTCCTTATAGCATAACAAGTGTGATCTAGACTTGCTTAGAAGTCAAATAAACAAAAAATATGAATTTATAACAGGTACTTATATGGCGCTGCCAATTTACGCAGCACTTTACATATATATTATACATTCACATGAGTCCCTGCCCTCAGGGAACTTACAATCTAAGGTCCCTAACTCACATTCATATATATATGTACTAGGGCCAATTTAGCCAGGAGCCATTTAACTTACCATCATGTCTTTGGAGTGTTGGAGGAAACCCACGCTGGCACAGAGAGAACATGCTAACTCCAGGCAGGTAGTGCCATGGTTGGGATTCAAACCGTGACCCTTGTGCTGCTAGGTGGAAGTGCTAACCTCTATCCTTAGAGTCAAAGAGCAGTACTTTGCACTTAGTGCAGTTTTTCTCAAGCAGGGTAATGTCTGGGTCCCCCATGGGGCCACAAGCACAGGACCCAGTTTGCCCTGGCTCAGCTTCATAAGTTGCAATGTTGTGGGAGGGCTGGCCGCCAGCACCAGAGAAAATCAATGAGACTTTAGGGCCAAAACACATGGCGTCATCCATTGCTTTGGTGATGGCAGCCATCTCATCCGCGCCACAGCAATGCATAACTTTGAATCAGGGCAGGCGGTATGCAGGGCCTCCCAACATTCAGTAGAAAATAAAGGTCTACCTCCTCCAGACAGCCTTAAGGTGTAACTAAAGGAAACACTTTCATTTTGTGTTTTGGATAGAGTGCAGAGGGATTAGAACACCTGTCAGCTGTCTGTGCCTCCATTAGGGAGATCCACCCTGTCTATTTGTCCTGTATTACCATTATCAACAAAAAAAAGTAAAGGAACCTTCCCTAATTTTCGGTTGATTTTTGAACAGTAATAGGGGGACATTTTCCAATGGGGACACTAGTTCTGGAGACCCTGGTGATACAGCAGGACCCCCTCACTTTGGAGAAATTTCCTCTCACTTCCTGTTTTGGCTATGGGACAGGAAGTGAAGAAAAATCTCCTCAATGGGGACACTGATGGCAAAAAAACCTGTTCCACTTCCACTTCCCACCCTCCACTTTGGCTCCACTTTCCTACTGGAGCCAAAGGGTACAGCTCTGATTTGAAGAGGACGCTGTGTGATTTGTAGGCTCTGTGATGAAGGGACTATATGACAAAAGGACACTGTAATGGGGGGGGGGGCCTCTGCGATTGGGGGACTTTAATGTAATTGAGAGGCTCTGCTGTGATTAGGGGACTGATGTAATGGGGGAATCATTTATAGGAGCTACTACAATAGTAGACCTCTGACGTGGTAACTCTGACAGGATGGGGTACCTCTGACATGATGGGGAAACTCTGACATGATGGGGGACCTCTGATGTGATGGGGGGTTTCTGATGTCATTACGAACTTCTGATGTGAAGGGGGGCTTCTAATGTGAAGTACATTTTATCCAGGCAGTTGGGTTCATTTTTCCCTGGCTTAGGTTACCTATTGATAAACATACCATTTATGTTTTTATTTTAGATTGGAGTGCCTCGAGATTTTGCATACTTTTAAAGGCTGCTGCGACTGAAATAGGTTGAGAAATGCAGATTTAGCACTTTGGTCTTTGCACTGCCCTACCCCCTTCAATAACAACACATACAGTACATTAAAACATTAACAAATCTGAGTGCACCAAACATTGGTGCTGAGATAATTATTGGCCATATAGATCAGTAGAGGAGCATACATGGTGTACTATTACTGAAGTCTTAGAAATGTTGTTTTAATATTATTTTATTAAATTTTTTTACAGCTTGATTTATAAGCGAAATTAGATCCGTGTGCCTTTCTCTAAATTGTTTTTGTCTACCTGATTTGGTTTCCAGGCGATGAAGCGGTCTATATATCTTAATTGTCCTGTGCACAGCGTGGCTGTATTATTTGCATAATTGCTCTCTCTCAGAGGTTTAGTTTGAAAAATAATGGACACTTGCATTTTGTAAGCCAGAAACCTTTCTAATCATAAATAATAGACAGCAGCAGTATATAAAATGTCAGTCTTAATAAAGCTTGATAGAGTCTCACAAACAATGTGGTATTGCTGCATGACTAGGCTCTTTGAGCTATTTATTCAGGAGTTATCTCTCTCTTTGCTTATTAGTATACCATTGTACCACTTCTGGGAAACACATTCTAAAACAATACAAACATTTCTTTAATGTTCTTTCAAAGCAAGATAGGCCCCTTTTATACAGGTGTTTTGTCAATCCATTTTTGACCCATGATCAGATGATAAAAACAGACTGCAATCCATCCAAGTAAGTGGCTGAATATAAAAGGATCTGCTTCCGTTTACATCTGGGTATGTTCACGTTCATTGGACTGAATGCAATAAGTTAGCATCTAGGTCTACTTTTATGAACCTGAAAGAATAAAAACGAATATATACAAATGCACGCTTACCTCTGGTCGCCCATAGTGTCCATTTTTCCTCCATCACAAGATGAAGAGAAAAATAGGGAATATGTGCCATTAACTTCTCTGTCAGATTACAGATCTCCAAGCTGTAATAGAATGGAGGCACTTGTATGAAAGGGGTCAAACGGTTGTGAAAAATGTTTTTTGGACCCTTAAAAACTGTCTAGTTTTCTGCATGAATGCTACACATTTTATCTAATCATATCTTTATGCACAGATATTTGGAACTTTAAAGTGTGACTAAAGGCAAAACTTTTTTTTCACGTTGGAAAAAGTAAGGAATTCCCTTAAATTATTACCCTTGACAGGTTTTTTTTGCCATCAGTGTCCCCATTGAGATTTTTCTTCACTTCCTGTCCCATAGCCAAAACAAGAAGTGAGAGGAAATCTCTCCAAAGTGAGGTAGTCCTGCTGTGTCACCAGGGTCTCCAGAACTAGTGTCCCCATTGGAAAATGTCTCCCCTATTACTGTTCTGATATCAACTGAAAATTGGGGATGTTCCTTTACTTTTTTTTTTTTTTGATAATGCTAATACAGGACAAATAGAGAGGGTGGATCTCCCTAATGGAGACACAGACAGCTGACAGGTGTTCTAATCCCTCTCCACTCTATCCAAAACAAAAAACAAAAAGTGTTGCCTTTAGTTACACCTTAAGGGATTGTCCACACAAAACCACAGGAGGTACTTTAAGGGCTTGTCCACACCAGGCACCACAGGGGTCACCTTAAGGGCTTGTTCACATCAGTTAATACAGGAGGTACCATAAGGGCTTGTCCACACCAGACACCACAGGGGTACTTTAAGGGCTTGTCCACACCAGACACCAACCACAGGGCAAACCTTAGGTGCTTGTCCATACCAGACACCACAGGGGTCACCTTAAGGGCTTGTCCACACCAGACACCACAGGAGGCATTTTAAGGGCTTGTCCACACCAGACACCATAGGGGGCACCTTAAGGGCTTGTCCACACTAGACACCACAAGGGGCATCTTAAGAGCTTGTCTACACCAGACTGCCCATGTTAATGTGTTCGGATGAGTTTTAGAAATGTTGACTTTTTCAAGAACTACATTTCAATTGTCTTGAAAGCAAACTGCAGGTCACAGTTTTAGTTACTTGCCCATCACCAACAGACTTGTTAAAAGTGCAATATGACACAATCAAAAGAGAATTTATATGGCCTCACAAGAAGAGTTGATGGTGCTCATAAGACTGGAAAGTATAAGCCCCTGTACACACGGTCAAAAATTCCGAAAGAAAAGGTCCAAACGGACCATGTTGTCGGATAATCCGACCGTGTGTGGGCTACATCTGACTTTTTCTGTCAGAATGTCCGACCAATAAAGTTTGAGAACTGGATATAAAATTTTCCGACAGAGAATTCCGATCGGACAAAGTACCACGCATGCTCAAATCAAATTATGAGACCAAAGCTATTGACTAATAGCCGCAACGTAGTCCCGTCGCAATGAACGAACGTCATCACGTTCCGAACGATCGGATTTTCCGACAACTTTGTCCGACCGTGTGTATGCAACACCAGTTTCCCAGTTTCTGACAAAATCCGTCTGAAAAAATCCAACTGATTTTTTTTGTCGGAATGTCCGACCATTTGTAGAAGGCCTTAGAGAAGGTTTTTAAAGACTTGGCCTCCATAAGACCACAGATAAAACAATTGAGCACTTATTTTCCCAGAGGTACATTATAAAAAAAAATTATAAACCTTACAATCCTTAGATGGTTGACTGCAAAGTGTAGGGAGGCTGCTAGGTGTCAAGGCATATATGAATTGGCCAAAAGTAAATCACTGAAATGGTAGAAGACCACTTCTTTCGAAAGAGAATCACTATCCCTCCCAAGTTTGTAAAAGGCCAATTGAAAGTTCTACAGGGCTGCTGGAACACTGTTCTCTGGAAAGATAAGGCACAGTTGAAATCTTGGTAAGTATAATTATTGTCAGAGGCATATCTAAAATCTTCAGGGCCCAGGTGCAACCATAAAGAGCCTCCCCATGGTGACAGAACGCCAGGGCTCGGTCACAAGTGCAACCTTTGTGATCCTGGTAGTTCTGTCACTGGTGTAAGTTTTTGTTTTTTTGTTATTTTTTTTTTCTTACAATTTTTTAGGAGCCCCATTGGGAGGCTTTGGTGAAATATCAGGAGTTTAAACAGACCTCTGATGTCTGGGTAAAGCTTTGCCCAATCAGTGCACAGTGAATAGCTGGTTGTTAAGGAGCCAGCCAGGAAGCCGGACGTGACGTCTTTAACAATGGATGAGTCGTTAGCTGTCAACGGGCTTCCCTGCTGACAGTTGAATGATTAAAGAAAAACATTGGCAGCAATAGAAAAATGTTTAAAATAATGTCGTCCCCTTGTGGTGCCACATGGGCGTGGTGCCAACAGGTGACATTGCCAGGTGGCCCCACCCCTTACCTATTTAAGAAACTGACAAGCGGCAGAGCCTGCAGTTGGTTGTTTAGCCTTTGTTGCGGGCAGGGATTTCTCCTTCTTCTTTTTGTGGGTCCGGCATTGGCAGCGGGCATCATGATTGAAGGAGGATTTTTTTAAATAAAGAAATTGTCAAAAACGATGTGTTGGTTTTTATTTCTTTTTGACACTTTTTTGGTGAATGGGTAGGAGTAGTACAGTATACCACAAAAGTGAGTACATCCCTCACATTTTTGTAATTTTATTTTATATCTTTTCATGTGACAACACTGAAGAAGTTACACTTTTCTACAATGTAAAGTAGTGAGTGTACAGATTGTATAACAGTGTAAATGTGCTGTCCCCTCAAAATAACTCAACACACAGCCATTACTGTCTAAATCGCTGGCAAAAAAAGTGAGTACATCCCTAAGTGAAAATGTCAAAATTGGGCCTAATTAGCCATTTTCCATCCCCAGTGTCATGTGACTCTTTAGTCTTACAAGGTCTCTGGTGTGACTGGGGAGCAGGTGTGTTAAATTTGGTGTTATCACTCTCACTCTCATACTGGTCGCTGAAAGTTCAACATGGCACCTCATGGCAAAGAACTCTCTGAGGATCTGAAAAAAAAAAATTGTTGCTCTACATAAAAATGGCCTAGGCTATAAGAAGATTGCCAAGACCCTGAAACTGAGTTGCAGCATGGTGGCCAAGAACCATACAATGGTTTAACATGACAGGTTCCACTCAGAACAGGTGAGATGCTGTACATAAGTCAATTTTGGTGCTGTGCCCCAGCAAAACTATAATGGGGGGTCTATGGCACCCTTAATGAATCTGCAAGTGTTTGTCTACATAATGACACTAGAAATGTCACTTCTTGCTTATGTGACTGGAAGATTGCTGAAATAAAACTCATAACTGACTTGAAGACGATTGTTTTTCTAAACAAATATGGAGTAAATGATATGCCATGGCATCTTGGCTCTACATGCAGAAGCATGGACACCATTGATGTCCCCAATACCTCTTTGACAGCAGGAGGCAAGAGGAATAAATCTAGAGGGGGGCTATCCAGCTCTGATTTAGAAGCAGCTTCCCCCACCCTTCAACCCTATTCATCTACCAATGACTTGCATTCAGTTTTGTCTATTTCCTAACATACAATAAGTGAGTGTGACTTGTCAGCTGCCTAGTAAGTGTAAAGGCAATGTCAAACATCTAGGATTCCGGCAATACCAAATCATGCGAACATATTTTTAGTTATCTAACAGTTGTCAGAAATATCAGGCAACCCACTGGTATTTTAACTTTGAATGACATTGCTAAAAAAGAAACAGTGACATTCAGAGAACCAGGGCTCGTCCCTAATAGTTTCCAGCTGCTTAAGATATTTTTTTGTCTACTCAGAAAGGAAAGTTGATTCTTTATTCAAAGATATATTTACTCTTCATTCAGTGTTTGTTTTATACCATGCATTTTGTTATTTACGTAAATTTTTAATTGTTTTTTTTTTTTTTGGACACATACCCAATATGACAAGATTACCTTAATATTTTTTTTTTTATCTATACTCATGCAAATATAAATGTAAAACATCTAATAACCACTTAAGGACCAGGCCTATTTTATACACTTGATGTTTACAAGTTAAAATCAGGTTTTTAGCTAGAAAATGAATTAGAACACCCAAACATTATATATATATTTTTTCAGACACCCTAGAGAATAAAATGGGGGTCGTTGCAATTTTTATGTCACACCGTATTTTCGCAGCAGTCATACACAATTTTTTGGGGAAAAAATACACATTTTTGAATTAAAAAATAAGGAAAAAGTTAAGTTAGCCCAATTTTTTTATATTGTGAAAGATAATGTTACGCTGAGTAAATTACATGTCATGCTTCAAAATTGCACCAGCCTCTGGAATGGTGACAAACTCCATGGGAAAAGTTTAAAAACCTCTATAGGTTACCAGTTTTGCGTTACAGAGGAGGTTTTTTTTCTAGAATTATTGCTCTTGCTACCTCAAATGTGCGGTTTGAACACTGTGTACATATGCGGGCGCAACTTACGTTTGCATGGCAGGATGGGGCGCTTTAAAAAATGTTTTTCTTATTTATTTAACCAGTTTTTTTTGTTTTGTTTTTTGAACTGTCTCTTTGAAAAAAATAGTTTGGATCAATTTTATTCATATTACTAGGAATGTAAACATCCCTTACAATAGAAAAAAAAGCATGACAGGATTTATATGACATTTAATATGAGATCTGGGGTCAAAAAGACCTCAGATCTCATATTTAAAATGCAATAAAAAAAATATATATTTTTATTTTCAATAAACATTTTTTTCTCCTTTAAGACCATTGGGCGGAAGTGCCATTTGACGTTGCTTCCATCATCCAACGGTATGAAGTTCCATCATTCCCTCGCTTGACTTCTAACCTCAGAAGGGAAAGTATCAGATCATCTCCGCCAATACTATCCGCTCCAGTAAGCGGTAGAGATGACCAGGACGCAGCGGGAGGGTGGCGAACACCTCTTCCGCAGCCAATAAAAGTGATCTTGCGGTGAATCTACCACAGAGATCACCTTTATCCGAAAGCAGACCACCCACCGTTTTTAAAAATGCCCGGGTAATGGCAGCTATCTACTGCCATAAAAAACATATTCAATGTAAAAGTAGCGACATATAACGACGGCGGGCAGTCCGCAATTGGTTAATGCAGTTAAGATGCACCTTTTTTGATGCATCAAGTCAAAGTACCTGAATTTGACTTGAGACCTGCCCCTGGAACTCCCTTGTGGACTAGGAGATAGGGGGAGGGGTGAGGGGCAGCACTGGGCCTATCACAGGGGGGAAGCAG
Organism: Lithobates pipiens; assembly: GCF_037356315.1. NCBI lineage: Eukaryota > Metazoa > Chordata > Amphibia > Anura > Ranidae > Lithobates > Lithobates pipiens. Next base: position 251,105,142 of record NW_027507718.1, on the reverse strand, counting down.
AGAGGTGGCCTAGCTGTTTTGCTTAAAGTGGTTGTTAACCAACAGGGTTATATTTACATTATTCTCTGGGTTGATTCATGTAATGTCCCCCTATGACTGTGCGTTATTAAAAAAATGCAGCTATATACCTGTTTACAGAGTGCAGATCGGTGCTCACATGATCTCTGCATTCTCGCATGACAGCTGCAGTGGGTGGGACCAAGGTACCCCACCGAGGTCAGTCAGGAGGAGAGAGGCGGCCCCGCCCGCTTCAGCTGGCAAAGGAGGGGAGCCAAGGCTTTCAGTGCTGCCTGGCTCCTATCACAAGATCTGCACACACAGATCCTCTCAGTCTTCGGAGATTCGGCAACTGTCTGGGGGAGGGGCACTGATGTCGCCCTATGCAGCAGGAGCCCAGGAGGAAGGAGATCTACTATGCTGCTGAGATGAGATCAGTAAACGGGAAATATTGTGCAGAAACTGACCTTTGGGAGTGAAATTATTGTACTGGGGGGCAGACTGCTGCTCCCATCATGTGATGTGCAGTGCAGTGACTAACATATTATGTACTGTGCCCACCATTTGCAGTGACCACCATGTGATTTACTGTGCCCTCCATGTGATCTACTGTGCCCACTATGTGATATACTGTGCCCACCATGCACAGTGCAGTGCCCACCATGTCACGTACTGTAACTGTGCCCACCATGTGATGTACTGTTCCCACCATATGATGTACTGTAACTGTGCCCACCATGTGATGTACTGTGACCACATGTGGTGTGCCCACCATGTAATGTGCTGTACTGTACAGTGCCCACCGTGTATTGTGCTGTGCCCACTGTGTAATGTGGATAATAATAGAGGGAGGGGCAAGAATTGTCTCCGCCCACTATGTATGGGGCGCTGGTAGAAGGGATTTAATTAAATAAATGAATTACAGTTAAATGTTGGTTAATGTACTTACATTTGATTGGTCCATGGGCTCAGTTTTTGCCACGAGCGGATGTGTCAGTAGCTGCAGTATAACGGACACAGAAGATCAGAACACATCCCTGCTGTTTCGCTATGAAGTACTTACTGCGCCAGGTGATTGAACGGGCCGGTGCCATGGATGGAGAGCGGTGGCTTTGTTCCTGTCTGTCGGCGTATGCGGTGGCTGGTTCTGGTGGTGTTTCGTCTGCGTATGTCCCTCCGGTGGAGCAGACTGATTTCATCATTGCCTTCTCTCGGGTACCCCAGGATGTTCGGCGGCTTCCTCTTCCTCCCGGTCGGTCCCTCCTCTTGACCCGGTGACGCAAGACCCTTTCGGAGGTGTCCGCAGCTGTTCGGCCTATTCTCCGATCTCAGAGGACGGCGCAGGCGCAGTAGACCATCAGGCTGCCCGTAAAAGAACGAGGAGAAAACCGCAAAGATTTGAATCGATTGATTCGACACTGCAAAGCATAAAAGGTACTGTTAGTGCTAGTTTAAAGAAGAAAAAGAAAATTAAACATTTGGATGTTGCTGGACATAATGCTACTGATGGGAACAATGCTTTACTGAGTGCAGATACAGTGAATGCTATGCTAGCTAATGTTGAGGATGCGTCAGTTGTGCTTGACAACGTTGCTATGGTAACTAACATGGTTCCTAATATGACTGCAGATTGCTCCATTTCTGATGCTGTTCAGCATCCTTCCGTTCATAAGACTCCAGATGTTTCACAATTAACTAGAGGTGAGTCTTTTGATGCCTCAACTTTTATCTAACTTGTTGCCAAAAAATGTTTCACAGCACACTGCTGATAACGCTGATCTGGTATCAGTTTGGAAAGATGGTGTGCATAATGCTTCGAATTCTTCTATTTTACATAATGTAAATTTAAATATCTCTGGTTTATCTGTAGTTCCTTCTTGTGCTACTGTTTCTAATGTTCCTGAACCTTACTTTAAAGAAGTACTTGCATGCGAATTATCTCCATTGGGTTTTCATTTACCTAATTCGATTAAAGAAAAAATTTGGAGAGGGGATTATATTGATTTGCTTTCATTGTTACCGTCATTTAAAGAAAATAGGTTTGATAAGAAGGATGGTGAGAAATCAGATGATGACAGGAGACGTTTAGGCGCCCGCAGTTTTAATAATTGGTTACAATAATTTTGTATTTATGCTAGTATAATGGGCGAACGTCATGCTGAGTTATGTGGCGGTATGTTTCAACATGTTGAAATAATTTTGGAAGCTTATAAAAATTTTCCAGGTTTAGCTTGGTTCTCTTATGATGAGGCCTTTCGACAGAAACTTTCGTTTCATAAGTCTTTGAAATGGGGTATGAAAGATGTAGGGCTTTGGCTGAACTTGTTGTTACCTCAAAAGGCTATGGCTAAACCTTTTGTGCCTATTGGTGGGCCTTTTCGTAAGGGATTGTGCTTCAATTTCAATGAAGGCCATTGCAAATGACTTCAAAATTGTAAATATAAACACGAATGCGCTCATTGTAGTGGGTGCACCCAGCTAATCGTTGTTTTAAGAGGCAAGTGCACACGAATTATGCTGTTGCAAAGGATCCATTTCTTAAAAGCAACAACTCCGGTGACTGGAAAAAATGTTACCTTGGCTCCTGCTGTATCCAGAACCCAAGAAAGCGGACATTTTAATTAATGGGTTTGGTTTAGGTTTTATTTTGCCAACTTTCTATGGTTCAGGGTGTGTTATTTTTAAGAATTTGAGTTCTGTTTCGTTGCATGCTGACGTTTTCGTAAGAAGATTCAGAAAGAAATTGTGGATGGCAGAGTTGCTGGCCCATTTAATAGTCCGCCATTTGAGAATTTCAGGATTTCTCCTTTGGGGGTCATTCCTAAAAAAGAAGTTGGTTCGTTTAGATTGATTCATCATTTGTCCTATCCTGATGGTTTTTCTTTGAATGATGAAATCAATCCTACGTTGTTTTCAGTTTCGTATTCTTCATTTGAGGATGCTATCGATAAGATTAGTTGTGTTGGTGAATCAGCTCTGTTAGCAAAAGCTGACATAAAATCTGCTTTTCGTCTTTTGCCAGTACGTCCTTCGGCGTTTAATTCTTTAGGTTTTGTTTTTGAGGATCAGTTTTATTTTGATAAATGTCTGCCTATGGGCTGTTCTATATCGTGTTATTACTTTGAGATCTTTTCTTCATTTTTGGAGTGGGTTGTGTGTTATAGAGCGGTTTCCAATAATTGTATACATTATTTGGATGATTTTTTGTTTATTGGCAGGAAGGATAGTTTGGATTGTTTACATATTTTTAATGAATTTAGGTTGATTTGTGCATTTATTGGAATACCTTTAGCGGAAGAAAAATCTGTTTTTCCTTGCACTTGTTTGGAATTTTTAGGTATACAAATTGACACTGTTAGAATGGAATTTCGCCTTCCTGTTGACAAGATAAAAAAAACAGTTTTTTGTTGGATTTTATTCTGTCTAAAAAGAAAATTCAATTGAGAACTATCCAATCTTTGTTAGGTTTGTTGGCTTTCGCTACTAGAGTTATTCCTATGGGACGTGTTTTTTTCAGACGTCTTTATAGAGCAATTGCTGGGATTAATTCACCTACACATTTTGTTCGGATAACGTCTGATGTTTATGATGATTTATTGATTTGGAAGAGATTTTTAATTTCTTTTAATGGCCGTTCGCTATGGCAGTCCCCCTTCTGTTCGGCTTCTGCTCTTCAATTATATACTGATGCTGCGGGTGGTGTTGGCTATGGTGCATTTTGGCAAGGTAGATGGTCGGCTGAACAGTGGCACAGTTCTTGGGTTTCGAAGGGCTTTGTGAACAACATTGTTCTTTTAGAAATTTTTCCAGTTATTGTAGCGCTTGAATTGTGGGGAGAGCATTTCAGAAATAAGAGGATACTTTTACATTCTGATAATAAGGGTGTTGTGTATATGGTGAATTGTTTGGTGTCAAAATCCATTCCTGTTATCGCTATGCTATGTTACTTAGTTTTTAAATGTCTTTCTCTAAATATTTGAAAGTGAAGTTTATAAAAGGTTTCTGTAATATTGTGGATGATTCTCTGTCTCGCCAACAGATGTCCAAATTCCACACATTGGTTCCGGACGCGGAAATGGTTGGGGAGTCGTGTCCTCCTCATTTGTGGACATTAATTTGAAGCTAGTACGGTCTGCTCTACACAATTCTATTGCACCCTCCACGTGGGCATTTCATGAAGCCGCGTGGCATAGGTGGTGCTGTTTTTTGCTGCAATTTAATTTGAATGAGGATTTTATTTCTGAAGGTGTTGTTTTGGCCTTTTTGAATTCTTTAATGTTTCAACAATATTCGTATTCTTTTATTGTTAAAACATTAGCTGGTATTTAATTTTTTAGACCTTTGCACGGTAGATCTTCTTGCAATGCTTATTTTTCAGTAAAATTAGCATTAAGGGGTTATTGTAGGCGATTTTCGGTTCCAGATAAGAGACTACCTATACCAATTGACCTATTGGGTAAACTTTGGTCTGCCACTGATAGAGTTTGTTTTTCACCTTTTGAAGCTTTATTATTCAAAGTTTCCTTTTGCGTTTGCTTTTATGGAGCTCTAAGGATTTCTGAACTCCTGCCGCCTAATCGATGTTCTCATTTGGGCTTGGCTTCTGTGCATTTGGCACCTGACGTGCTTCGTTTATATTTACCCAAGAGCAAATGTGATCAGATTGGGCGAGGGACTTGGGTTACTATTAGGTCTAATGTGAACTTTTCTATATGTGCTGTTTATCATTCTAAGAATTACATGTCTTTGAGACCTCCCATCGATAGGCAATTCTTGATTCATGATAATGGTCTTCCATTGACAGTATTTCAATTTAATGCCGTTTTGAAAAAATGTCTACGCTATTTAAATTTAGACCATTTGGCTATATCTTCTCATTCCTTCCGTATTGGTGCGGCTACAGCCGCTGCCTACATAGGCTTTTCGGCTGATGACATTAAAAGAGTTGGTAGGTGGAATTCTAATTGTTTTAGAAAATATATTCGTCCTAACAATTTTGTTTAATTTAAGATCTACCTTTCATCGTCTGGATCATCGGCCATTCATTTGTTTATTGGGCCCACGAACGAGCAAAATCCAGATGTTATGGTGAAAATTTAGATTTGCCCTCTTCTAAATATATTCTTCATTGGTATGGGCACAGGGGTATGATATTGACTGATTTGAAAGGTGTATTTTCTTTTTTGCCTCCTGAATGGCCTAGTCCCAATGTCGTGGTTTTCCATTTAGTGGGAAATGACATCGGTTTCCGACAAACCTTGGACTTGGTAGCTAGTATTAAAGCTGATTTTTTATGCTTTCATGCTTTGCTGCCTGAGTGTGTTTTGGTTTTTGGGAAATCATTCCTCGTTTCAAATGGCTTTCTCCTTCTTTGAAGTATTTTGAAAAAATTTGAAAAAAGGTTAACAGAACTATGGCTAAATTTATGCCAATTGTGGGGGGTATCTCATATCGACACGTTGAATTGGAGGGCGGTGTACTTGGTTTTTACCGTCCTGATTATATTCACCTGTCTGATGTAGCTTTGGATATATTAAATATGAATATCCAATCTAGTGTGGAGTTGGCCGTGGGCCGTTTGGGGTGCCGTGCTCATTGTCCATAAGCCCGACTTATGGGACTTTATTGATGTTTATTTGGCTTGAGCTTTTAATAGCTAAGCTTCAGTGATGTTATTTACTTTAAATATGTTCTTTTGCATTTATAATTCAAAGTTTAAATGGCTTTTATATAATATTAATAAAACCTATAATAAAGGCCGCGGCCATTATACTCCACAAAGATATGTTTGTAGTGGTATTTTAATGATATTTTAATCTATCTAAAAGTGGTTATATAAAATTCTACCTAGCGTACCATAATAATAGTGGGAGGGGCAAGAATTGTCCCCGCCCACTATGTATGGGGCGCTGGTAGAAGGGATTTAATTAAATAAATGAATTACAGTTAAATGTTGGTTAATGTACTTACCTTTGATTGGTCCATGGGCTCAGTAACGGTTTTGCCATGAGTGGATGCCCTATAAAAGAGAAAAAAGTGCGTCAGTAGCTGCAGTATAACGGACACAGAAGATCAGAACGCATCCCACCCTCCCTTCCCATGTCGCAGACCTGTTATGAGGTTGTGTGTCCTTTTTTCCTTTAAAAAAAAAAAAATTGAAAAAAGGGACTTTATTGATGTTTATTTGGCTTGAGCTTTTAATAGCTAAGCTTCAGTGATGTTATTTACTTTAAATATGTTCTTTTGCATTTATAATTCAAAGTTTAAATGGCTTTTATATAATATTAATAAAACCTATAATAAAGGCCACGGCCATTATACTCCACAAAGATATGTTTGTAGTGGTATTTTAATGATATTTTAATCTATCTAAAAGTGGTTATATAAAATTCTACCTAGCGTACCAATGGTGTGCCCTCCATGTAATGTGCTGTGCCAACCATATCATGTGCTGTGCCCGCTATGTCATCTGCTGTGCTGTACAGTGCCCACCATGTAATGCAGGGTGGTATGCCCTATATCTAATGTGCTGTGCCCTCCATATCATGTGCTGTGTTGTGTAGTGCTCACCATGTACCCATATGTAATGTAGTATGGTGTGCCCACATATGGTGTAGTGTGCCCACTGTGTAATGTACAGTGCCCACCATGTAATGCGGAGTGGTGTGCCCTCCATGTAAACATTGCTGTGCTCACCATGTAATATGCTGTGCGTGCCCACCATGTAGCCAAGATCTATGACACGGACTGGGTTGGGGGCAGGAAAAAAACACATGTAAATGTACATAAAAAACGTCTAAATCAGAATTGATCTACAGGTGTTCTCTTCCCTGTTAGTTGAAACCTAATAATCCAGCGTAAGATTAGAGTGATCTTTTGTGAGAGGCAGTCTGGAAAGGCAGTCTCTGACCATCCCTTCACAGTCTCTGACCATCTCCTGTATCATGTCTGCAGTCTCTGACCATCTCCTGTATCGTGTCCGTAGTCTCTGACCATCTTCTGTATCATGCCCACAGTCTCTGACCATCTCTTGTATCATGCCCACAGTCTCTGACCATCTCTTGTATCATGACTGCAACCTCTGACCATCTCTTGTAATATGCCTGCAGTCTCTGACCATCTCTTGTATCATGCCCGCAGTCTCTGACCATCTCTTGTATCATGCCGACAGTCTCTGACCATATCTTGTATCATGTCTGCAGCCTCTGACCATCTCTTTTATCCTGTCTGCAGTCTCTGACCATCTCTTGTATCATGCCCGCAATCTGACCATCTCCTGTATCATGCCCATAGTCTCTGATCATCTCTTGTATCATGCCCGCAATCTCTGACCATCTCTTGTATTGTATCTGCCGTCTCTGACCATCTCTTGTATCGTGTCTGTAGTCTCTGACCATTTCTTGTATCGTGTCTGCAGTATCTGATCATCTCTCGTATTATGCCCGCAGTCTCTGACCATCTCCTATATCATGCCCGTAGTCTCTGACCATCTCCTGTATCATGCCCGCAGTCTCTGACCATCTCTTGTATCATGCCCGCAGTCTCTGACCATCTCCTTTATCATGCCCGCAGTCTCTGACCATCTCTTGTATCATGTCTGCAGTCTCTGACCATCTCTTGTATCGTGTCTGCAGTCTCTGACCATCTCCTGTATCATGTCCACAGTCTCTGACCATCTCCTGTATCATGTCTGCCGTCTCTGACCATCTCTTGTATCATGTCCGCAGTCTCTGACCATCTCTTGTATCATGTCCACAGCCTTTGATTATCTCTTGTATCGTGTCTGCAGTATCTCTCTTGTATTATGCCTGCAGTCTCTGACCATCTCCTGTATCATGCCTGCAGTCTCTGACCATCTGTTGTATTGTATCATGTCTGCAGTCTCTGACCATCTCTTGTATTGTATCATGCCAGCAGTCTCTGACCATCTCCTGGATCATACGCGCAGTCTCTGACCATCTCTTGTTTCATGTCTGCAGTCTCTTACCATCTCTTGTATCATGTCTGCAGTCTTATGCCCCGTACACACGATCAGACTATCCGACGGACTACAATCCGCCTGTGTGTGGGCTCCGGCTGACTTTTTCTTTCCAAAAGTCCGGGGGACTTAGAAAGAAGTTTTGACTCAAAATTGTCTGCCAGACTCGGCAGTCCGGCGGACAATCCGGCCATCTGTGCGCTAGTCCGCTGGACTTTTCAAATGTGTGGGCAAGTCCGTTCATTTTGAACGCGGCTCCAGGTAGACGGGACTAGCGCAGGAGGTCAATGTCCCCGCCTCCATCGGCGAGATTGACACCTCGCTGGCCCCGTCAACTGGTAGGGACTTAAAGGGGAAGCCCTGCCCCCCGAAAAAACGGCATGGGGGTCCCCCCCCCAAAGTCCATATCAGACCCTTATCCGAGCACGCAGCCTGGCCAGTCAGGAAAAGGGGTGGGGGCGAGTGAACGCCCCCCCCTGAGCCGTATCAGGCCGCGTGTCCTCAACTGGGGGGTGCTTTGGGGAGGGGGGGCCGTGTAAATAAAACACAACACAAAGTTTTAAAATAATTTATTGCACAGCTCCGGGGGTCTTCTTCCGTCGCCCGGCAAGAAGAACTGAGAAGGAGGTCAAGACCCCCGAAGAGAGGGACAAGACCCCCAAAGTCGGAAGAAGACCCCCGGACGGCGGCGGCGACGAAGAAGAAAGCCAGGCTCCTCTGCTAGTAAAAGAGCTAGCAGAAGATAGAGGAAGAGTCTGGCGAGAAGACCCCCAAGATGGAAGAAGATCCCCGGAGCTGTGCAATAAATTATTTTAAAACCTTGTGTTGTGTTTTATTTACATTTTTTTCACCAGGTGAATGGGTAGGGGTACATTGTACCCCATACTTATTCACATAGGGTGGGGGCCAGTATCTGGGGGCCCCCTTATTAAAGGGGGCTCCCGGATTCCGATAAGCCCCCCCACCCGCAGACCCCGACAACCAACGGCCAGGGTTGTCGGGAAGAGGCCCTTGTCCTCATCAACATGGGGACAAGGTGCTTTGGGGTGGGGGGGCCGCACCCCCCCATGTTGAGGGCACGTGGCCTGGTATGGCTCAGGAGGGTGGGTGCTCGCTTGTCACCACCCCTTTTCCTGCCCGGCCGGGCTGCGTGCTCAGATAAGGGTCTAATATGTACTTTGGGGGAACCCCCACGCCGTTTTTTCGGTGTAGGGCTTCCCCTTTAAGTCCATACCAGGTGACAGGGCCAGCGAGGTGTCATACTCGCCGATGGAGGCGGTGACATTGACCTTCTGCGCTAGTCCCATCTACCTGGAGCCGCGTTCAAAATGAACGGACTTTCCTCTGTGTGTGGGCAAGTCCTTTCATTTCAAAAGTCCGGCGGACCTCCGCTTCAAAGTCCGGCGGTTTGTCCGCCGGGCTAAGTCCGCCGGATAGTCCGATCATGTGTACGTGGCATAAGACAATCTCCTGTATCATATCCGCAGTCCCTTACCATCTCTTGTATCATGCCCACAGTCTCTGACCATCTCTTTTATCATGTCTGCAGTCTCTGACCATCTCTTGTATTATACATGATACAAGAGTTTCTAACGATCGCCTGTAGTATGTCTTCAATCTCTTACTTAAATTTAAACACATAGCTAATAGTATTAGTGGGGACTCTAACAAACTTTCTAATGGACACCAAGAGGTCCTCTGTTAGATAAAACCCCCTCTCTAATGGGGCTTGGTGGGGGCTCTTTCTAACCGACTCTCTAACAGAGGTCCTCTCTGTGTCCATTGGAGAGACCCCCCCCCCCCCAGGTCACATTAGAGTACTCTGCTTATTGTTAAGAGATCATAGGAGGATCCCAGGGTAACGTAAACTCCTTAGGGAAGCACCCTTTACCATAGGTAAGTGCTAACATAGGATTTTTTGCTAGGGAAACTGTCAGCACAGGTAAATTTAGGCAGGCCTATGCTTTAGGCTAGGCCTGTTTGTTTCTATCTGGGGGCAGGGAGTGGTTAGTGTAGCAGTGGGTGTGACCACCTGTAATTCAGTTCTGAGGCACCTCCCCTGCTTCCAGTGAGAATGTTCTGGAAGAGGAGCAGGGAATGGAACTGGAGTGGCAGGCAGCTCATGTGAGGAGCCCTGACCAGCCCCCAACTGGAATTGGCAGGGAGCAGGCTTCCTCGTCATTACACATTATTGATGAGGAGTCCTGGATCAGAAGAGAGACTGTGGGCAATAGTGTCAAATTGATGCAGCCCAAGGGTGCAGGATTTGCAAGCTGTGCTAGCTGGGAACAGTAGTCCACCATTCAGCACATGCTATTAAATAACTAGGCCTCTGAGGAGAGGTACTGCAGACCTCTGGCCTAGTAGCAGCAATCAATCAGAGTCAGCATTAGAAACTATTCAGAGTGGGATCTTTTGCATATAGAAGAAAATGTGACACGAGATTAATGTGCTACAGTACAAGTTTGTGCAGGAGGGAAGGATTCTTGGGAGCTTCACCCTTACACAGTCATGGGAGAAGTCCTCATCTTCACACAGTCATTGATGAGGAGTTCCTGGGAGCAATAGTCTGCAGGAGTTATGCAGAGGAGGAGCAAATGCAAATGCAGGGAAGAGACTGTAGATGTTATACATGTGCATCATTTCTTCAAGGCTCAACCAATGTTCTAAGTTATAAATGTGATGGCAAAGTAATTTGATCTATGGGTATCCCATATACCCCTTTCCCCAACCTAGTTATTTCCCCCAATGAAAAAAAAACAAAAAAACAAAGCAAATGACTGTTCATTGTCTCAGAGGTGATATATGAAGGTTTGGCAGCGGGGTGATTTGGTGGATGTTAGTAACTAGTGGCAACACAGCGCTACATCTGTGTTTGAGATGTTGCTATAGAAACATTTGTAAAGGGTAGGAGTTAGTAAGATGCACCCAGGCATCTGTGACCCTAGGATCACCCCTGTCAGCAGCCATGATATACCCTGGTCAGTTTACAAAGGGGAGGGCAGAAACTGGAAGGATCAGCCAGGTATTTCAGGTGTAACCGGGGGGGGGTGACACAGCACAAGCACTGTGCTGTATAAAATGCTTTAGGCCCCTTTCACACGGGCTTGCCTGTGTATGGACTCTGCTTTGCCCAGCGGGGATTGATCCACTGATCCCCGCTGAACAGCAGATGACAGGTCCATCTACACTCACTGTGCCTTGCTGTCCTCTATGCAGATCGAATGAAAACGGATTGCCTGTCCGTTTTCACTCGATCCTATCCTATCCGATTCTCTAGGCAGATGGAAAATAGGGTTTCCACCCAGGGGCTCTAATAGGCTTCAAAATAGGGTGGGCTCGTGTTGCAGAGAATTGTGCTACGAACCCACCCAGGTGTTACAACAGCGAATGAATATGTGCTGTTGCAACACTAATCCTCCTCCCAGCAAATCGGGAAGTGGGTCTGATACCCTTCATTGGCTGAAAGGACAGGCGATCCTATTGGACATCTAGGAGGAGAGGAGGAGATGCACAACAGAAGCGTGTAGGAGGGAGGAGGAGAAGACACAGGAGCCACTACCTGATGCAAATCGCAGTCTGATGTCAGCCAATGCCCCGATCCCCTCCGCTCCTTCCTCCGCTGCCCGATGCTCGCTGCCTAGATGGGGTAAGTGGACCGACCGGCAGACAGTGAGTGGGGGGGGGGCTTTGAGGTGCCATGGGAGGGGAGTGGTTGTTAGCTGCCCCCCCAAACAAAAAAACATGAGCAGCCACTGACCCACCTGAGAGGGGGCCAATTTAATGATCGCCTTTTGAACTGGCCTGGTGGTAGATTTTTGTTTGATTAGTGCAAGCAGCCAATTGGCTGCAGTGCTGATCAGTGCATTCTGACAGCAGAGGAGTCCCACTGTCTGAATATAATAGCTCAGCGGGGTGGATTCTCACATCCACTTTATATGTGTAGATGGAGGGATCCATTAAGTTTTGATCAGCCCAGTGGCTGGTTGAAAAAAAAAAAGATCAATATATGACCATGTTTAGGCTCCTCCTTTCACTGTCCAATCATAGGCTTAGATGATAAGTAGACCTGTAAGCATACCTCCTAACTTTCTGCAATGATAAAGAGGGGTAACTTTTAGCACACGGTATGTAGACACATCCCTGCTATGGCCCCGGTTGGACCACATAGATGTGATATGCAGAACATTATTGGCTAACCACACAGTTGCTTTTTTTTTAACCTCTATTTTTCCTTTATATTGCCTTTTCAAAAAAAAAAGAATGCAGTAATATATAGGTTGAATATAAAGTTTAGCGCAGCATAACAGTTTTGATAGTAAAACAGTAGTTTTTGTATAAAGATGTACACGTTAGTTTATAAAGAAGGACAACTGAGGCTGCATAAGGGAGGGAGTCTCAAAAGAGGGACAGTCCCTCCAACTGAAAAACAGTTGGGCGCTATGCTGTAATGCCTTGTACACATGGTCGGACATTCCGACAACAAAATCCGTCTGATTTTTTTCCGACGGATTTTGGCCCAAACTTGTCTTGCATACACACGGTCGCACAAAGTTGTCGGAAAATCCGATCGTTCGGAACACGGTGTCGTATAACGTGTACCACGGGACTATAAACGGGCCAGTAGCCAATAGCCTTTGTCTCGTAATTTTTTCTGAGCATGCATGGCACTTTATCTGTTGGAATTGTCTGCACACGATCGGAATTTAAACAATCAGATTTTGTTGTCTGAAAATTTTAGATCCTGCTCTCAAAATTTGTGTGTCGGAAATTCCGATGGAAAAAGTCTGATGGAGCCCACACACGATCGCATTTTCCGACAACGAGTCCGACCGTGTGTACAGGGCATAAGTGTACAGTGGAATAAGAGAGCTGTCCTGCTCTGTCACACAAGACGAATCTATGTGGCAGAGCTGTGTAAATCTCCAGACAGGATGGCCAGAAATACAAATTCTTTGACAGGTAAAAAAAAAAGCTCTCATATACAGTATGTATTTCATATGTGTACTTCGCTGGTAGACTGGAGTTCCCCTTTTAGGTTCTGTTTGCATTGCACCACTAAATCCTTTCTGCATGCATCAGTTTGCATGCAATTTCCATACAAAGCAGTGAAAAGCCTGTATGAGAACATGCCTTTCACAGCCCCGGGAGAGAATTTAAAAATTCTGATCAAATAGAATAATTCATTCAGATCAATACAGAATAATTAAACGTAACATATGCATGTCTATAATCACATACATAGGTTAAGGGCCTTAAAAATGATAGAAGTGTATGGTGCAGATAATCATGGATTAAACAGTAGACAATACAGTCCTAACAAGAGAGTTTATGAAGTCATTTCCTGACTATGCTGAAGTCATCTCCAAGATTGTGAAACTATGCTTTGATCGGAAACTAAATCAGGACAGTGGCATCATTTTATCTCTTTTTCTCTATTCCCTACAGAATTATTGCTGGCTGAATTTAAACCTTAGCTGGCAGTTATATTTAAGGTATAAAGCCAAGGTTTTATGAAATAGGACATAGATATCTTATACAGAATCAAATAACCAAGTAACCCCATAAATTACATGGATGCTTAATCCCTTCAAAGAGATGCAATTTAAGAAACAGCTTCCTGCAGAAAAAAAAAAAAAAACCTTCAAAAAGATATGGGCAGTTTACAGTAGAATTCAAGCCATCTCAGGCTGAGACCATGGTAATGAAATGATACATCATTATGTACAGTATATAACATTAAACATATTTTTTTCTATTGGAATTCAAAATTAAAAAAGCAATGCCTTTCTATTTTTTTTTTTTAAAGAAATATTTTCAGTGGAAGCTGGCTGTATAATGTATGATTTGTATAATGCATGTGTAAAGGTGTGGGGGGGGGGGGGTTTGGGGCAGTTTATTTCCATATGGCTGACATGCGTAGTTGGGCTCCACCAAATGTACAGGATTGCAGGGCATGATGCTGATGTTCTGCTCAAACACACATTGGGGGTTAGTTACGAAAGGCAAATCCACTTTGCACTGCAAGTGCACTTGGAAGTGCAGTCGCTCTAAATCTAAGGGGTAGATCTTAAATGAGTGGAAGCTCTGCTGATTTTATCATCCAATCATGTGCAAGCTAAAATGCTCTTTTTTATTTTCCTTGCATGTCAGATCTACAGTGACTTTACTTCCAAGTGCACTTGCAGTGCAAAGTGGATTTTCCTTTAGTAAATAATCCCCATAGTGTTCATGTGCATGGATTATGGTCCTTGACCTCTCCACCATATCCTGCTGGTCACTGTCCACATTAACCCCTTCCTACCTGGAGTAATTACACATAGGCTTCTGGTCTATGATTGGTCCACATGGAAGCTCTAGAAGCCCAACTGATCACCTGGGGTGCATGAAACACAGGGGGCATGGGCCAGCTGAATCAGCTCAAATGGTAAATCTTGAACCATATTGACCAACAGGAGAGCACCGTGGTACTGTCTGACATGCTTAGTCTTTCCCTAGTTCCCATCTGAGCCTAGTGTTGGTGTCCTTTCCAGATCCCTGAGGGGGCACACCAAAAACCTCTCTCTGATGTTATCTTTACTGTGTGTCAGGGTCCAGATCTGAACCTGGGACCTGTGAAACATAGTTTCATAGTTAGTAAGGTTGAATAAAGACACCAGTCCATCCTGAGTGAGTGTCTACAATTGTCCCTATCCCTGTACATTGCACACCCACATTGGTCTCTACCCTCAAGGAGCCCACAATCCAAGGCCCCCCCATCATATACTATGAGCAATTTTGGACAGAAGCCAATTAACCTACCTGTATGTCTTTGGATTGTGGGAGGAAACCCACACAGGCACAAGGAGAACATGAAAACTCGAGGCAGGTAGTGTTGTGGTTGGGATTTGAACCAGCAACCCTTCGTACTTCTAGGTGAGTGTGCTAACCACTACACCACTGTGCCACCCTCACATCTGGATGTAGCTCTTCTTGCTGTGCCACCAGTAATGATGGACAGCTCCTTCTCTGATCCCTTCACATTGCCTTGTACCTTGTTTCTGGTGAACATTGAACTTTTTGCTTCTCCAATGAAATTCCAGATTTAAGCCATGTCACTACACTTCCTGTTTGACAAATGATTGTGCATATTGCTATATAACCAGCTTTCTCTGTCAGTTTACATCTTTTAGGCCTCAGGCACACCAATGGTTTGAAGTAGAAAAAAAGACCCTAGCATAAATTCCTTGCTTTTCCGCATGTAGGGAGTTACAGATGGTGAATTTGGCCAGCCATAGATGTGAATGGTTGTATGCGCTTGTACTTGGATATATGCCAATGCTTTATTACATCAAAGTAAACACACACATGCATGTAGGACGGATTCCCCAGACACAGGATTTCCACATTCAGGTGAATACATATTACATGCCTGCACATGTTTATGCCAGTGTACGGAAGGATTGGTTTATATCCAAGTACAAACACTTGGATTGTTTTTTCACTGGGAACACGGCAGTACACAGTTCTGCCACCTCCAGCACTGAATGTATGTACAGGCAAAGGGTGCTGGGGTGGACTGGAGGGTAGGGGCATTTTATGAAATCAGTGGGCCTGTGTGCAAGATCATAAGTTGGACCTCATTGCTTGATTAAATAAAAAATCATGTTATGCTTAGTGCGCCACAGTAAAGAGTGGGAATTAAAAGTGTTTTCATTGTGCCAGGGGCGTTGCTAGGATTGTAAAAGACCTTGGGAATCTTTGGGCAAATCAAGTAGAAGAGTAATTATTATTATTATTATTATACAGGATTTATATAGTGCTGACAGTTTACGCAGCGCTTTACAACATTAGGGCAGACATTACAATACAATTCAATACAATACAATGTGGAGCGCATTGTGCGTTGCAGTGAACAGTGGGTGTGGCCAAAATGTGTTTGTAGCCAAGTGCTGGCTAACATTGCCTGTGTCATCATGGGACATTCTGTAACACCAGCTGCAGTGAGTGGAGCAAGCAGAGACTACAGCTGAGAGCAAGGGACTCTTTGGGTCTGGCATAGATTTTAAGGGGAACTCCACACCAAAATGTAAAAAAAAATTGGTGTGGAGTCCCCCTCAAAATCCATCCCAGACCCTTATCCGAGCAAGCAGCCTGGCAGGCCAGGAAAGAAGGGGGGGGACAAGCGAGCACTCCCCCTCCTGAACCATACCAGGCCGCTTGCCCTCAACGTGGGGAGGGTGCTTTGGGGTCATTCACCAAGTGTCAAAAAGTAAAAACCACAATAGACAGTTTTTGACAATTCCTTTATTAAAAAAGAAGAAGAAAAAAAAAGTGTGCTGCGATGTCCATCCAACTTCAATCACGCTGCCCGACAGACCCAAAAAATAGAAAAAAAAGCTCTGCCTTAATGGGAGGCTTCCCAATGACTGCTGTCTCTTGGCTGTGACAGCTGTTATATAGGCAAGGGCGGGCCACCAGTGATGTAACAGAGTGACCACGCCCCTTCTGATGTTATGTGATGAGCCGCCCTTGTCTATAGACAGTATCTCACAAAAGTGGGTACACCCCTCACATTTTTGTAAATATTTTATTATATCTTTTCATATGACAACACTGAAGAAATTACACTTTGCTACAATGTAAAGTAGTAAATGTGTGCAGCTTCTATAACAGGGTAAGTTTGCTGTGTCCTCAAAATAACTCAACACACAGCCATTAATGTCTAAACCACTGACAACAAAAGTGAGTACACCCCTAAGTGAAAATGTCCAAATTGGGCCCAATTAGCCATTTTCCCTCCCTGGAGTCATATGACTCATTAGTGTTACAAGGTCTCAGGTGTGAATGGGGAGCAGGTGTGTTAAATTTGTGAGCAAGCAGGGACCTCTACTTCGTTGCCAGAGCTATCTGTCAGGGTGCCGCTGCTCTCTACAGATTTTAATACTGAGCCTGATTCTGACAGTGAGGACTCCCCATCAGTCTCATCTGTATTGCTTAGTATCCTGCAGGCCTCTTCACTAGTGTACCTTTCATTTGACATTTTGGCCAATACATTGATAGGCACCTAGTGTGACTCACAGGTAAAAAAATTGAACTGCTAGCAGAGATCAGGCCTGACTCTGCTAATGCTTCGGTTTTGTGTGCTGTGTATTGTAAGTGACAGTGATCTATTGACACTGCACTTGTTGGGGAGGGGGGGGGGGGGAGGCTAAATGCCGGAGGGGCTAAATGCAGGTGCTGGCAGGTGTTGGGGCTGATTTTGCTAATGCTCCATTTTTGGGAACACTATACTATTGTACTGATCTGATCTGATCATAAGTATTGATTAATTCAGACTATACTAGTAATGGAGATGTATAGTGTGTGTGTGTTAGTGTTACTGGCAATAAAAGGGTTAAAATGTATTAGTGAATATGTGGCTGGAAATCTGACGCTGTCTGACGTGCATATACCCCCTAACTGCGGGCACGAATCAGGTGCAGGTACCTGATTTCACACAGAGAGGCCCTGCTGCAGTAAATATACATGGGGTGGTCCAAAACTGGGTAAAAATTGCTTCTCAATTCTCAAAGCACTTTACAAAGAAAACATATGAAATACATAGGATAAAACAAAGGAAAAGGGGACAATTATGTAAAAGCTCGTCTAAAGAAAAAAGTTTTTAGATTTAACTTCAATGAGTTTTGGAGCCTAGCAGAAGGCTCTGTCTCCCACCAAGTGTAGGTGAGTAGCGGGGACACACAGAAGACCAGAATTTGAAGAGGTTATGAGGAGGGGGAGTAAGCTGATAAAAGGTTAGAGAGATTATGGGGTACCAAGCCATGAAGAGCCTTATAGGTGAGCAAGAGGATCTTAAAGTCTATGTGAAACCTGACAGGTTGCCAGTGCAAGGACTCCAGGATAGGGGTAATATGATCACTTGTACTAGATCCAGTCGGGATTCTGGCTGCAGAATTTTGTACATATTGTAGTCGATTAATAGTAGATTTAGATATACCCGCAAGTAGAGCATTGCAGTAGTCAAGTCGGGAGAACACAAATGCATGGATACGATTTTCAGCTACAGTGTATGATAGCATAGGACGCAGCCGAGCAGTGTTTCTCAAGTGAAATTTTTTTTTTCAATTTAGACTGAAGCTCAAATATAGCGCCATCTATGATAGGCTATCAGGACTGACCTTACCTAATTGATTTGGGGTGCCAATAAGCACGACTGCAGTCTTATCACAGTTTATTTGAAGGAAATTATGGGACATCCAATTTTTTATATCACAAATACAGTTAAATAGGGGAGAAGCAGCCAAAGTAGAATCCAGTTTAGTGTGGATGTATATCTGAGTGTTGTCAATGTGCCGTCAGCATAGAAGTGCTAATTGAGCCCATGAGATCTAAGCAGTTGGCGAAGTAGAAACATGTAAATACTAAAAAGTAAGAGACCCAAGATTGAGCCCTGAGGGACACTGTACTTGACTGGACCAACTTCAGACAGGAATGGCAGAAAAAACATATTTGCCAATCCCTTTGCTTTCCTATTAAAAAGTTGACCACATCACATGGCCCCAAGCACAGCCATTCACTAGGAAGATCAGTGGGCTGTTTTTTCTCCTTTCCCACCCCTCTGAGCTCCTTATACAGCTGAGAACAGATTATATATATATATATATATATATATATATATATATATATATATATATATATATATATATATATATATATATGTGTGTGTGTGTGTGTGTGCACACAAGTGTTTTGCCTTCCATTTCTATTTTAACCACTTCAGGACCGCCGTATTGCCATTGTACGTCAGCACAATGGCACAGGCAGGCAGAATCACGTACATCTACGTGATTGCCTTCCAGCGGGTGGGGGGTCCCATCGGACCCCCTCCCGCTGGTTACGGCGGTCCGATTCGGTCCAGGAGCGCTCCGTGATGAGGGGATGGCCGTTCGTTTTCGGCCACCCCCTCTGGATCGCTCCTGGCCAATGAGAAGCTTCCTCCCCTGTGTATTGTTTACACAGGAAGGAGGAAGTGATGTCATTCTCCTCGGGGCGGTCTTTTTGACCGGACTACGAGGAGAAGAGTAAAAGTAAGTCTGCACGAACACTACACTGACATGTAGGTACACACAGGCACACAAACCCCCCCCGATCCCCCCCCCCGATCGCCCCCCGATCCCCCCCCCCGCCCCCCCTCCCCCCCCAGTCACAGTGTCACTGATTGCATTGATCATTTCTTTACTGATCAATGCATTCAGTGTCAGTTGTGACAGTAAAAACTGTCAGGACAGTTAGTGTTAGGTCCAGGGTAGCCCCCTATCACCCCCCAATAAAGATTTAACCCCCTGATTGCCCCTAGAGTTAACCCTTTCACCCCCTTTTGCCAGTGTCACTAAGCGATCATTTTTCTGATCGCTGCATGTGTCGCTAGTGTCGCTAGGTAGCTAGTTATTTTTTTAGGTTCACCGCCAGGTTTTTATATCGCTAGGTACCCCGATATACTACCCAATAATGTTTTTAACCCCCTGATTGCCGCTAGTTAACCCTTTCACCCCCTTTTGCCAGTGTCACTAAGCGATCGTTTTTCTGATCGCTGCATTAGTGTCGCTACAGTCGCTAGGTAGCTAGTTATTTTTTTAGGTTCACCGCCAGGTTTTTATAGCGCTAGGTACCCCGATATACTACCCAATAATGTTTTTAACCCCCTGATTGCCGCTAGTTAACCCTTTCACCCCCTTTTGCCAGTGTCACTAAGCGATCATTTTTCTGATCGCTGCATGTGTCGCTAGGTAGCTAGTTATTTTTTTAGGTTCACCGCCAGGTTTTTATATCGCTAGGTACCCCGATATACTACCCAATAATGTTTTTAACCCCCTGATTGCCGCTAGTTAACCCTTTCACCCCCTTTTGCCAGTGTCACTAAGCGATCGTTTTTCTGATCGCTGCATTAGTGTCGCTACAGTCGCTAGGTAGCTAGTTATTTTTTTAGGTTCACCGCCAGGTTTTTATAGCGCTAGGTACCCCGATATACTACCCAATAATGGTTTTAACCCCCTGATTTCCGCTAGTTAACCCTTTCACCCCCTTTTGCCAGTGTCACTAAGCGATAATTTTTCTGAACGCTGCATCAGTGTCGCTAGTGTCGCTAGGTAGCTAGTTAACTAGGCTCCCAAAAAGTCCCCCACATGTGGTATCCCCGTACTCGGGAGAAGCAGCAGAATTTATTTTGGGGTGTAATTTGACTTCTGCCCATAGCATGTGTGAGCAATATATCATTTAGTGACAACTTTGTGCAAAAAAAAAAAAGTTTGTAATATTCCCGCAACTTTTGGCAAAATATAAAATATTCCATGGACTCAACATGCCTCTCAGTAAATAGCTTGGGGTGTCTACTTTCCAAAATGGGGTCATTGGGGGGGTTTTGTGCTATTTTGGCATTTTATGGCCTTCGAAACTGTGATAGGTAGTGAGGAGTTAAATCAAAAATTTGCACCCTTAGAAATCCTGAAGGTGGTGATTGGTTTTCGGGGTGCCGTGCGCGACTAGACTCCCAAAAAGTCCCACACATGTGGTATCCCCGTACTCGGGAGAAGCAGCAGAATGTATTTTGGGGTGTCATTTCACATATAACCATGGCATGTGTGAGCAATATATCATTTAGTGACAACTTTTTGTAAAAAAAAATTTTTTTTTTTTTTTTTGTCATTATTCAATCCCTTAGGACAAAAAAAATAAATATTCAATGGGCTCAACATACCCATCAGCAATTTCCTTGGGGTGTCTACTTTCCAAAATGGGGTCATTTGGGGGGGATTTGTACTGCCCTGCCATTTTAGCACCTCAAGAAATGAGATCGGCAGTCATAAATTAAAAGCTGTGTAAATTCCAGAAAATGTACTCTAGTTTGTAGACGCTATAACTTTTGCGCAAACCAAAAAATATACGCTTATTGACATTTTTTTTACTAAAGACATGTGGCTGAATAAATTTTGCCCTCAATGTATGACTAAAATTTAGTTTATTCGATTTTTCTTATAACAAAAAGAAGAAAATATCTTTTTTTTTCAAAATTTTCGCTCTTTTTTCATTTATATCGCAAAAAAAAAAAATCGCAGAGGCAATCAAATACCATCAAAAGAAAGCTCTATTTGTGGGAAGAAAAGGACGCAAATTTCGTTTGGGTGCAATATTGCATGACCGCGCAATTACCAGTTAAAGCAGCGCAGTGCGAAATTGCAAAAAGACCTCTGGTCCTTAAGGTGTTTATTGGTCCGGAACTGAAGTGGTTAAACTAAAAAGATTGTTTTGCAAGGTGAGGGCTTACATATACTTTAACTTTGCTTTGCAGTAAGAGTCACACGAAAACAAGTGCACACTTATTAATGTACCCCTGCTCTGGCTTAGCTCCCATCCACCCGCTGGCATTTCCAGGGTCTCCACGCCCCCTCATTCCACTTAAAAAATACAACTGGAATAAGTGAATTGTTGGTTGCTGAGGAGGTCACTCTGTGACAGTGTAATTTCTCCTCTGTATGCGCTGCTGAAGCTTTTCATAGCGTTTCATGCTGCTCGAAAAACCTTTCTTTCAGTGAACTGTACAGCTCTTGAGAAGTTTAATGGCTAAAATCAATTCTCGTTTTACACATGAACTAGCAGTTGAGCTACCTAGTTCTTGTAACAAAGAAACAATGTAATTTACTTTCTACCCTAAAGGGACATTAAACTCTTATTTAAAGTATGTATTCTTAATTTTAATATGTTTTATTGAATTTTAGAAGAGATAATACAGAGAATCAAAAAGATCTGTACATAAATCCAACAAACATGAAACTCAGGGCATTTGTAAAGAAACCACACTACTGAAGGTTACAGAGCACCTAAGAGCCCAGGGAGTTCTCCTGAGCATAAAGGCCACTAACAGTTCGCCAGAAACATTACTCAAAGGACAACCCTCAATAAAGTAAGTTCAGAGACAAAACAAGAAAATTAAAAAGGGAAATGTCCAGAGAAGAATGAAAAAGCAAAAAGAAAGAAAAAGGTAGAGAGGCTCCAGGGGCGATACCTGACATTTTTTATCCAAATTGCTACCAAAATCATAAATCATTGTGCATATAGTCGGCCTATGGCCTCCAGACTTCTCAGAGTCCTGTACAATGCTAGCAAGTTTCTAATGGGTCATAATCCACAAGACCTTTTTCCATACCTGAGATGCAGGGACATAAGTCTTTTTCCAACATCTATCGATGGTAAGCTTAGCTGCTAAGAAAATAAAAAAGATTAATTGTTCAGTCACCCGTGAAACCTGCTCCATCCGTTCACTTAGTAAGGCTACTCTAGGGGATGGTGAGATGCAGACTCATGTTACTTGGCTCAGGAGGGCAAATACCTTGTTCCAAAAACCCTGAATTTGGGGGTATTCCCACCAGACATGGCTTAGTTCCCTACATAGATCCCTACATTTGACATCCCCAAAAACACAAAGTTGACAAGCTCGGGTAGAGTTTTTCTAGGCACTCAGGAACCAAGTGCCATGTGGTGAGAGCTTTTACTCTGGCTTCAATTAAAGGTACATTCAGAATGCCCTTAAAAGAGTTCTGAAGTGAAGCATGCCATGATTCCATGATTACAATTTCCTATCAATAGAAAGGTCAGCCTTCCAGTCTCTCATGTAAGGCAATGTGGTGCAGGCATCTAATAAAAGACCTCTTCTCTTGTGTACACCACGGGGGTATTAAACCGTAAAGTAAGTAGGTAATGGGAAATTTGATAAAAGTGGAACGTCTATGACTCCGGCATTTTAAGTCTCTTGCTGCAATGTTGGAGAGTGGATGACCCTCTATGGGTGAAATAATGACCAATCTTATATAAGCCTTTATTCATCCACCACCATAAGTCTTTCGGGTCCATACCAGGAGGAAATGCTGGGTTGTTAAAAAGGTGTGCCAGCAAATGAAAGGAGAAATGAGATTGGTATTGGTCCATACTAGGGGGTAGTTATTGTAGTTTCAATAAGTCTGCCCGATTCCAAATGATAGGTAAGGAGTGGAAATAAAACAGTCTAGGAAGTAACATAATTTTAATAGAATTAACCCTGCCAATCGAGGACAGATCATATATTGACCACATTTGTAGATCGCCCTCAAGTTTCTTATATAGAGGTGGATAATTCAAGCGACACGGTTGCGCAATCGGAAAGGTCATGCAAATACCAAGGTTTCCATGTAAAGGAGAAGGAGACCTGCAGTTAAGTCCACAGCAATGAATTGACTGAAATAATTAGGGCGACCGATTTATGAGGTTCACCCGAAGACCCGAGATTACCCCAAATTCAGTTAACAGCTGCACAAAGTTGGGAATCAATAAAAGTGGTGACATAATAAAAAATAAAATAAAAAATGAATTGTCCGCAAAGAGAACCTGATTCCCACAGGAAGTGCCTTGGACATCAAGATCAGTTCCAATTGCGTCAGCCAGGGTTTCAATAGTGATAATGAAAATTAGTGGGGATAAAGGACAGCCTTGCGTGGTCCCCCTAGTTATCATGTTTGGAGTGGAGTGGTGTCCAGTTAACCTAATGTTAGCCATTGCATTAGAATATAGCATCCGTATTAGGTTGAGGAAGTTATACTCAAAGCCACAGGTATCCAGGATTTCTAACAGGTAAGACCAGGAGACCAAATTAAAGGCCCTTTGCAGGTTTATAGAAAGTAGCAACCCCTCCAGGGGGGGGCCCATCTCAACAGAAGTGAGATAGAGAGATGATATCTAACACTCAACTCACCTGGTCAGGACCCTGCCTTCGGGGGTTACAAATCCCACCTAATCCCCCACCTAATCCTTATGCACATATCTGTTAATGAAGGATGGGGTCAATTGTCCAGAATTTGTATTTATTTTTTTAACAAGAAATTGCCCATAAGTTTAGTTAGCAATTTAAGGTCATTATTGATCAAAGAGATAGGTATATCATTTTTGACCTTACCTAGGTCCTTTCCTGGTTTGGGAATGACAGATATGAACTCTGTGTTCAAAGTCGTGTCCAAGGGATGTCCCTTTCTCAGAGGAAACAGAGCCAAGACAGACGAAAACTTTTTTATAATACGCTACAGAAAATCCATCAGGACCCAGAGAAGATTTCCATTTAGTCTATTTGATCACAAAAGCTATTTTCTCAGAAGGATCTGGCACCTCCATTTTCGCCTTCTGGGGAGCTGACAGCCTAGGCAACTTAAAGCGGAGCTCCACCCAAAAGGGGAAGCTCCGCTTGTTTGCACCCTCCCCCCTCCACTGCCACATTTGGCACTTTCTGGGTGGGAGAGGTGAGTGGGTATCTGGTTATGACAGGTAAACCCCTCCCACTTCCTGATAAGATCAGCGCACAGAAATCTACCTCATTTCCGGACCTTCCTCCTTTGCCCTGCTGCCTGCTGGGACACACAGAGGTTGCAGAAGACATCCAGACCATTCAGAAAGAGCAGCACGACTCACACATGCGCAGTAGGAAACAGGCTGTGAAGCCACAAGGCTTCTCTTACTGTTTCTCTTACTACAGATGCTGGCATCTGCACCTGAAGCTGATAGATGAATCGGCTAGGGGTGCCGAAATTGTGGGATTTTTTTTTTACAGGCTGGAACTCCTCTTTAAGCTGGCCCAAGATGGCACTAAGCTTGCTCATCTCCTGTCGATGTATGCAGGTTGGAAAATAATTCCAATAGAATTTGTTTAGGATCCAGGGTATAGGCCCTGTTAAAACTCTGAATATTAGGTAAAACTGATTGTCTAATGTTCAGGGTCAATTTGGTAGCCGGCATCGGCCCAATTTTATCTCTCTGCTTATAAAACTTAGGTGAGGACCAGCTAATGCTCTTTTCAGCTTGGGTAGTCAATAGTAAGTTGAAGGAAAGTCTAGTGGCCTCTATCTGCTAGCGAATATCTGTATCAGGGTGCTTTTTATGAGCCTTACACAAGGCTTATAATTTTATATCGAGAGCAGCAATGTCGAGACATCAATTGAATTAATTTACCTCGTATCATCGCCTCATGAGTCGCCCAAACCAAAATGGGTGAGATCTCATCTGTCACATTATGCTGAAAGTATTCTGCAATACTATGTTTAATCTCTGCACAATTTACCAGGTCGCTCAACAGGGATTAATTTAGCAGCCAATGGGAAGAACGTGCTGTCACTTGAGGGCTAAAAAACACAAATAGGAGCAATGAATGATTCGACCATGCCATCTCACAAATACTGACCTTGTGGATCAGAGGAATTATAGAAGGCAAGACAAATATATGATCTATCCTGGAACAGACCTGGTGGGGATGAAGTAATGGACAACCAGATCATCTGGACTTGTGAAGACTCAAATCTACTGCTATGTTTGAATCCCATTCACAGAGCACTGTGCCTTCTAGGTGTGGGGCTAGCTGAGGGAACATGACCCTTATTGGGGGTATAGTACTAAGTTAATGTAAACAGTTGAGGACCAATATGTCTGCAGCATTAGCCAAAAAAAGTAGTGTAGTGTTAATGTAAAAAAGGAAGCTTACTGTATAAGAAGCAGTGTGTCTCATGTAAAAAGACTACATACGCCTTTTGTGTATGATAGTACTGAAGTTAGTTATGGGGCTGTATTGGGCAATCCAAGCTCTGCATATTGTGAGAGATACGCCCTAACATAGTGGGATAATGACAAGACATTAGTACAGATCAGAAAAGGAGAATCAATCCTTCCACCACTAGTACTCACCACCATGCAGAACAACCAGAGACTGGGAGGTCAAAGACAACAAGGGAGACCATCCACTTGAAACCTCAAATAGAAAAAAAGGAAAAGTAAGATCATGAATATAAGACCTATGATGAAGAGTAAGAAAACAATCAACCCGTGGTTCAGAAACCCCAACCAGGAAAGGCTGAGCCACAGAAAAGTGTCTGAGCAACAGCAGACTTAGTCCAAGTCACCAAACAAGAATAAACCTGTATAGCAAGCCAGGGGCGAGGACGCACCCACCATGGCTAGCATGCTCCAGCATATGGGTCCTATCAACTATTAGAACATTACACTATCTACCTACCAGGTACCTTGTATTAGAGCCCCGACTTGTAGGAGAAGACCCCTCTTACGGCGCGGGTTCAGGAGCCACTGGAACGGGGACAGTGGTCTCGTGAGCAAAGTGGGTAGGAGTGCCTTATGGAAGTTGTAGCGGCCGGCACAGGAACGGAGTGGAGATCCTCCAGGGATAGCTGGACTGCAGATGACAACAAGCAGAAGCGGGTCAGTGAGCTGGATGGCAGGAAATGCAGGAACAGCGGCAACTGGAGCTGGGTGAGAAGGCTGGGAACACAGCAACACAAGGCAGCAGGCAGTAGGCAGAGTCAGACAGTCCAGAACACAGCAGGCAAACAGCAAGGTCAGACAGTTCGGGTTGGCAGGTGATCAGGCAGATGAGCACAGCAGACAATAGCAGAGGCGGTAAGGCAAGCAGAAGTTGGCAACGGGTCACAACAGAGATTTAGGCAGAGTCAGGCAGGCCGCGTCGGTTTGGAGATGGTAGAGAAGTCAGACGGAGCAAGGTCAGTATAACAATTTGCAAACTGATACAGGTAACACTGTTACAGAGCTGCAGATAAAACAGTGCCACACAAGTGTAGCTGAGTGTCAGACCCACGTACCTGACAGGTGAGCCTGAGATAGCAGGGAAAGGTCTCCCTTACGGGTCTGGTTCACGGCCATTGGTAGGATGGACAGGAGGCACGGGAGCACAGAAGGGTATGAGAGCCTGGCGGGTTAGATGCTGGAGAAGAGATCCAACGGCTGGGTTCAGACAGGTAGACAGTCTCTCACAGCTGGATGCAGGAGCAGATGCAAGCAGGAGATGGTGAGCAGGTCCAGTCACAGGCACAGATGACAGCAGGCAGACGGTGCAGTATAGGGACGAGCAAGTTTAAGACCGGATCACAAGCTGAGTAGGCAACAGGCGGGCAGCGTGGTACAAAGGAGCGGGCAGATGCGAGGTCAGAGACAGGCCAAGGTCAAAGGCAGGCAGCAGACAGGATAATCCAAGGGACGAGCCGGGTTAACAGGAGATCAGGAATACAAGCAAAGTCACAGGTAACAGGTCACAGGAAGCTGCAGATCGGACAGCACTGAGCACACCGCGGGGGACACTTAAGTAGGCCGCTTGGCGCCAACGCACCACAGGAGCGCCAGCGCGCACTAGCGCTCACCAGCGCACACCGTCGCCCCGCAGCGCGCCCAGCGACACGTCCGCTACGGGCAATTCTCTGACAGTGCCCCCTCCTCAAGGGCAGCCTCCACATGAGATAAGAGATCAGGCAGAGGGATGCTAGGAGAAGGAGCTGAGTGCTGACAATCCAGCAAGTCCTCCAATGTCCCCTCTCTCAGGGACTCTTTAGAGAGGCAGGAAACTTTTGCCAAGGGAAAAGAGCTTGAAAGTAGGCTCAGAAAAGTCCTTACCTCCCTCCACTGCGGCCAGGCTGGAGTCACGTGGGGAGTGAGAGGAAGGAGTGGTGGCCATCTTGTCCCAATGCATGCAGTGCGAGTGACTGGTGGCTTCCTTGAGTGGGCTCTCCATTTAACCTGTCAGCCATGTACAAGGATGCTGTGGGGTACCCGTGGCTGCCTTGCTGTGTACCGGCAGCGGTGGTATGCTGCAGGCGCTATTGCTGGGGAAGTTCGGCAGCCTTGGTGCGAAGCTCAGGGATTAGGTGACCATCTTCCTGGAGTCCACGCATGCGCCCTCTCAAGTATGTATTCTTCTTAACTGAAAAGGTGCCTTCTATTGCTCTGTCCTCTCCAAATTCCCTATTTTTTTGCTGCTGGGAAGGTGGCTATGTTCGTTTGTAATGGTCCTACTGCATGTGAACCTTACCCTCTCTTACGCTCTACATGCAAGCTGAAGTATGAACTGTGGGATTTGTAGTGTAGGTTTTTAACAATAACATAAAAAAAAACACAATAACATATGCTGTAAATGAATAGAAGCAAAACTTTATTATAAAGTTATCCCCACCGATCGTCAGCTCTCCCTGTTGGGGGGGGGGGGGGTCTGCACTGATAATCAGCACATAGATTATCAGTTCAACCCCCATGAGAGGTACCATGACAATGCCAATCACAAACGCATACACATTTCCGTTCTCGCTCTGTCAGGAATGATCGTGGGTGCCCGGAGGAGATCACGGGTGCCTGGCGGAGATCGTGGCCACCGGGCACACGCATTGGCTCCTTAGGGATGCAGCGGGCTTGCGCATGCCCCCTATACTACTTAAAGCGCCTTACAGCTACAGCGATTTGCGCAGGAGTGCCAGCTATGGTGAGCAGTCGGCAAGTGGTTAATGTAAAATCTTTATCCCAAAAGGAAAACAAAATGTTGCTGTAAGTGCATAAAAATTCTTAGTTGGAGTCCAGGAGTCAATTTGTTAGTCAAGTCCATCTAAACACTACCCTCTCTCCAGACTGACAAATGCTGCTGTCCAAATGTGTTTGCGCTACTACTTAAAGCGGGATTCCACCCTAAAGTGGAACCTCCACTGATCGGATCCCTCCCCCCCTCCGGTGTCACAATTGACACCTTTCAGGGGGGAGGGGGTGGAGATGCCTGTCAAAGACAGGTATTTTCACCCACTTCCGGGCATAGACTCCCGTGGGAGTCTACGCCATTTCCTGCCCTGCCGCGCTGTCTGCTGGGACACACACGGGTCCCAGTGACAGCGCAGAGATTTCCTATTGCGCGGCGCGGCTCGCGCATGCGCAGTAGGGAACCGATTCGCTTCACTTCCTGATTCCCTCACCTAGAATGGTGGCGACAGCAGCCGAGAGCCGAGCGATCGATCGGCCTCGGCTGCCGGCATCGCTGGAACCCGGGACAGGTGAGTGTCCATTTATTAAAAGTCAGCAGCTGTAGTATTTATAGCTGCTGGCTTTTAATATTTTTTTTTTTGGTGGAATCCCTCTTTAATTTAGAATGCAGACACCCTAAGACACAAAGTATGTTAATGGCTGGATCACCAGGTGAAAATACAGGGGGGAGGGGGAATTTAAAAAAGAAAATGATTGCAGCCACCACATGTAAGAATCGGTACCCTGCAATATATTACATTATTGTTTTGGGGTTTAATAGTGCTTTAAGGCGCTTGAACTTTCTTTCATCAGAGTTTTCATGAAGTTTATATTTAGTTGTCTTGTCAAGTTTTATGAGCTGTCTGGATTTTGCTTTCTGATATGCCTATGCATTTATATGCCGTCTTGATGGGTTTGATTGACTGCAGTGACTTTTGAACTTCAGCGAAGCACTATTTCTATGAACTCTCCTGTGGTATATTATACATCTGCTACATCATATTAGGAATTCTGAACAGCGCTGTTGATCTTACATAGAGTTGGTATTATTTCTGGTATATTGCTGAACTTCTACTATGATGTGACTGGACTTCCTCTTCTGATGTGGCCACTTATATTACCTAACAGCATGATGTTTTAAAAAAAATGGCGTGTGCTTCGTCTTCTTTTGAACATCTGAGCTTGGCTGGCTTGCAATAAAAAAAAAAGTGAATAATCATGAAATTTTACTTTGGCATATTTAAAAATATCATCCTATTCTGGATAGTGATCATTGTGGATAACAGTGTACTACATAATTAATGGTCATTCCTCTTTAAGCTTATCCAGTACATAAATCAGCCAAGATTTGCAAATACACCGCATCTTCGTTAAGAACGGTTTAATAAATGCCAGCCCTCAGAAGATTACCATATTGACTCTTTAGCCTTCTAGAGCTGGTCCTCCATAAGTTATTTCCTTGAATTCCCCTATCTGTGCTTGTTTAATGCTCCATTCCGAGGATAATTTATCTGTTGACCTTATTACTGTGGCAGCTTTATTTATTACATCCTACACTCATCATTAAGAGATGAATGGATCATTTATTTGCTACAATGTACAGTGGGACTTTAGAGGTGTATCTAACTTGACAATTTCTGTTTTTGATATTAATGATCTATTATCCAGAGGTTAAAGTATGTATATTCATTATATTTGGTATTTAACAAATGGTTTTCTCTTTTTATTTCAAAGATTTTATTTTGAAATACAAGAGAGATACATATGAGAACGACAACATGTATACAACAACTATTGAAAAGCGTTGTAACTGTACAGTATGAAAAGCAATTAGTATATAAAAACAAGATCTAAACTTGAGCACCTGAGATCCGAGGATCTTGGCATGCATTAGAATAAGGAGAAATTTCCAGAGAGTCGGGTGAATGGACCCCCCGCCCTCCAGTACCCCATATGGGATCTCGCGGTACCAGATTAGAGGTGTTCATCCCCCCGACGCCTCTCAAACCCTGCCTAAGAGGGAGAGAGAATCGCCATGAATTGTGTTACCCGTATTAAACTTCTGAGTGCATGATATGCGGTAACCTGTCATTTTATTCTGGGGGGGTTGTGCCATCTGGGCATTTTATGGCCTTCAAAACTGTGATAGGTAGTGAGGAGTGAAATCAAAAATTTACGCCCTTAGAAATCCTGAAGGCAGTGCTTGGTTTTCGGGGGCCCTGTACATGGCTAGGCTCCCAAAAAGTCCCACGTATGTTGTATCCCCATACTCAGGAGAAGCAGCAAAATGTATTTTGGGGTGTAATTTCACATATGCCCATGGCATGCTTGAGCAATATATCATTTAGTAACAACTGTGTGCAAAAAAAATAAAAATAAAAGTTTGTCATGTTCCCGCAACTTGTGGCAAAATATTAAATATTCCATGGACTCAACATGCCTTTCAGCAAATAACTTGAGGTGTCTACTTTCCAAAATGGGGTAATTTGGGGGGTTTTGTGCCATCTGGGCATTTTATGGCCTTCAAAACTGTGATAGGTAGTGAGGAGGGAAATCAAAAATTTACTCCCTTAGAAATCCTGAAGGCAGGTATTCGGGGGCCCTGTACACGGCTAGGCTCCCAAAAAGTCTCACACATGTGTATCCCCGTACTTAGGAGAAGCAGCAGAATGTATTTTGGGCTGCAATTCCACATATATCCATGGCATGTGTGAGCAATCTATCATTTAGTGACAACATTTA
Organism: Lithobates pipiens; assembly: GCF_037356315.1. NCBI lineage: Eukaryota > Metazoa > Chordata > Amphibia > Anura > Ranidae > Lithobates > Lithobates pipiens. Next base: position 251,074,079 of record NW_027507718.1, on the reverse strand, counting down.
GTATTTTTATTTTTATTTTGTCTTTATTCAATCACTTGGGACAAAAATATGTAATATTCAATGGGCTCAATATGGTTCTCAGCAATTTCCTTGGGGTGTCTACTTTCCAAAATGGGGTCATTTGGGTGGGGGGGGTTGTACTGCCCTGCCATTTTAGCTCCTCAAACAATGAGATAGGCAGTCATAAACTAAAAGCTGTGTAAATTCTAGAAAATGTACCCTAGTTTGTAGAAGCTATAAATATACGCTTGTTGACATTTTTGTTTACCAAAGACATGTGGCCGAATACATTTTGGCCTAAATGTATGACTAAAATTGAGTTTATTGGATTTTTTTTATAACAAAAAGTAGAAAATATAGTTTTTTTTTCAAAATTTTCGGTCTTTTTCCGTTTATAGCACAAAAAATAAAAACCGCAGAGGTGATCAAATATCATCAAAAGAAAGCTCTATTTGTGGAAAAAAAAGGACGCAAATTTCGGGTACAGCATTGCATGACCACGCAATTAGCAGTTAAAGCGACGCAGTGCCAAATTGTAAAAAGTGCTCTGGTCAAAAAGGAGGTAAATCCTTCCAGAGCTGAAGTGGTTAAAACAGCCCCAGGCGAGGAATAAATTACCTGCCTCTGAACAGTCTTAGAGAGCCAACAAGACCAAGCAGCCAGCCCAGAGAGGGAGAAGTCGTACAAGCAGAAAATCGCGTGAATTTACAGCGATTTTGAGGCTTTTTTTGCTGCGTTTTTTTACCGCGATTTGCCGCGATTTTGTGCAGGGCAAAAGGTCACCAATGTTAAAAGAAGAAAAACGCCCAAATCTGCTCAATTCCAGCGACAAAAAAGGGTCCGGAACTTGTTTGAGCTTCAGGCGTTCGGCTTCAGGTGACATGGAGGTGACATGGAGCGGAGATGTGAACCATTTCCATTGAGAATAATAGATTTTTTCCCCTCTAGCGTTTTGTAGCTTCAGGCTTCAAGCTGCAAAACGCTCAGGTGTGAATGGGGTCTTAAGCCTCACGTTGTTGGCGCCAACTGATAAGGTTAGGAACTTCAATCGAGCTCAAGGTTTTCTGCTGCTGTTTCTAATTAGAAAGTGTGGATGTGCATGCAATCTAGAAGTAAACACTCTCTGGCACACGTTCAGCTTGGTTACTTCTTGCACCTCTGGTTTATTCCAGGGCGGTGCTAATACGTTATTGCTATGTATACATCTTATTGGCTGAAATACAAGACAAAATGCAGAAACTTGATGCCGAGGCTTGGTAGCTGCTGGCTCTGTCTTCACTTCCGCATTCTTCCAATGAGGGGGAGTGGGAGTTAGACGCCATCTTTAGTTCCAAACAGAGCTTATCTGTATACTTATATAATAAGTAAGGAGTTGCATAGAAACATGTATACACATAAGAAAATATACATTTTCTAATTATTATAATCTACATTACATTCCTTCACAATGGAACCATAGATGAGGGGTGCAAAAATGCGCACCGCCTCTGGGAGTCTGTTCCTGTATTTGTCAGTAAATTAGAGATCTGGTCTGCTTCAATAAGGACTCTCGGGTTGTGTTGGCCAGGTGAGTACCCAAACTGAAAGGAAAAATAAGGTTAGTTGATGCTCCAAAGAAAAGGGGTAAGAGAGAAGGACAGAGGGGAGGGATAGAGGGGAGAGTCATTTAGAAGATCTGGGCAACTTATCTTTCACAACCAAAGTTGGACCAGGGTCTCTGGAAGTTTCTTTGCTAAAAGGAACAGAAATAAAGAAAACAACAACAAAACTGTACATAAGGCACCGGATGAGGACCAGGATAACAGATCCTGGGGTAAGGGAGAAAATCAATTGTGGCAGAGAGAAGAAAAGTTAATCTCTTTGACCCGTCTCCAACTAGTAAAAGAACTTTTGTCAGACGGGAGTTCATGGAGGGCTGTTATGGGATGACCTGCAAGCTTTTTGCTTATTCCAAAGGGGGATCAAAGGGCTTACAGGTGGCAGACGTTTGTTTGAACCCGTGGAGGGGGCAAGAGGTCTCCATGTCCATCTCCTGGGATATTATCTTCAGGCTGAGGAGCAGCTTTTCACCTGTGGTGAAGTTGGAGAAAGAATGGTTCTGTCCTTTATATGTGAATTTCACTGCGAATAGAAAAGCACATCTGTACTTAATGTCTCTCTGTTTGAGGGCATGTAGAAGTGGTTTCAGGGTTTTTCTGCGTTGGATAGTAGAAGGTGAAAGGTCTGCAAAAATCTGCACAGGGTGACCTTGGCATATCACCTGGGGCATGGCTCGTGACTGCTTCATTATGGCATCCTTGACAGCATAAATTTGGATCTTGGCAATGATGTCCCTGGGGGTGCCATCCTTCCTGGGGGGACCAAGTGCTCGATGAGCTCTATCCAACTCCAGACAGTGGGGCGGGATGTTAGGGATGTGTCACTACTGTAACGTCCAGGATAGACTCGGGTAGGCCTCTGATCCTAAAGTTGTATCTCCTGGATCTATTCTCTAAATCATCAATGCGGGATACAGCAGTGTCCAATTGATCTTGGAGGGTTTGAATGAGATCAGAGTTTTAATGAGATGCTGCAGCAGTCTGATCCAGCTTCCTCTCAATAGCATCCATCCTGGAGCCAAAACTTTGTAGATCTGCTTATATGTCCCCAGTGATTTTAGCTGATGTGGAGGCTAGACCCCTATCCAAGAGTGCTGACATTAAAATGGAGATCCTGGGCAGAGGCCTCATGGTGGGAGAAATCTGTGTAGGCAGACATTGCAGGCCCTATGGGGGAGAAAGCCTGATCCCTGAAAGAGTGGCCGAGCAGGGACTCTGTGGATGCCGGGGAGGGTATCATGTCTTGTTGGACCTGTCCTTGGGACCCTGGTGGATAGTGCAGAACTGTAGAGAGCACTTGCCTGTGATCCGGCGGGCCATCTCTGAGGGAAACACAAGGTTTTGTGGCTGCATCTGCCGCGGTGGCCATCTTGGTACACCTAGGCAGGGAGGAGGCTGTAAATGCTGGCTCCAGATTACACCTGAGAGCCGGATAAATCATGCTGGGGTGATCTCAGGCAGCCATCACGGATCCCTCACGAATGCGCACCACTATATTTGGTATTTAATGGTCATCTAGGGCTAATGCTGTTTCTTTGTTTTAGATTTTTTGTTCTTAGAGGGGTTCTAGGGAATAATTGGCTGATAAAGTTTTGTGCTTTTTTTCATTTATAAGTTTTTTTTATCTTCATTTTTTTATGCTAAACATTTGTTGGTTTGATTTAAGTTTGGGAATAGCACCCTAAGCTCTCTCTCTCTCTCTCTCTCTTTTGTGGTGTTATTAGAGTTTACATTTTAACAGTTAGTAATATACGCTTCTTTTTCAATGACCTTAAATGTAATTCTCCTAGGAATCAAATTTAACAATATTGAAAGCAGCTTCTTTACTTTGAATGTATCTTTATCAAAGATACACATTGAATACCAAGTGTGCAAGATGTCTGCATCCTACCATCCCGAGACGTTTGCATCCTACCATCCCCAGACATCTGCATCCCACCATCCCAAGATGTCCGCATCCCACCTCATATTTCCCAAGCATGGATGTATACTAAAATAAAGGTGAGGTATTATGTTTTATCAGGGACAAAATGTAATAAAGAACTTTAAATGTCCAGATGTATCCTTGTATCATTATTGCTTTATATAGGAGAAGCAAGAAGAGAATCTACAATATGAGGATGTTTTTTTTTTACTATAAAAAAAAACAGTGTTCTTGCACATTAAAACAGCAGTGATAACATGTAGCAGTGTGGAGAAAAAATGTTCAACAATTAACGCGTAAACAGTGAGGTGTGGAGAGGGAGGAAAGGTTAGAGAGCATGAGAGGTGAAAAGGAAAATGGTACAGTAATTGGAGTCTGTGCAGGCCAACTCAGGGATAGATCTGGTGAACACAAGTCCTATGAGAGTCCCAGCTTGTTAGGGTTAGAAGTTAAGTTAGGATATATAAATATCCTAATGAATCCAAATTGCGTCCATTTTTTTGAAATTATTTTACTCTTCCACTTGATTGTTCAGTATTTATCCACCTCTGGACTTTGCTTGCACTAATGATGCTCTTTTTCTGCCTCTCTTTGGGCTCTACTCTAAGGCGTTATTTACTAAAGGAATGCAAAAGAGCTGTGGACCTTGCAAGAAAAGTTGCATTTCCCAAGGGAATTCTCACCAGATCTTAGTGAATGTTGCAAAATTTCACTTACCAAAGAATATCCAATCACGTGAAAATAAAAATAAAAAAAAACAGCTTTTTTTGCTTCCACATGATTGGATGATGGCAGTCAGCAGTGTTTCATGACATTCACTAGGCTCTGGGAAAAATTCTCTTGCAAAATACAACTTCCCTTGCAAAGTGAATAATCATCCCTTCAAGTGTAACCAAAGTCAAATAGTTTTTTTCATTTTGGATAGAGTAAGGAAGGGTTTAACCCCTGTCTGCTTCCCCCCCCCCCCCTCTGAATCCCATAGGGGAGGTTTCCCTTCACTTCCGGCCCCATAGCCAAAACAGGAAGTGAGTACAAACCCTCCAAAGGGAGGAAATCTTAGGGTTTCACCAGGGTTACCAGAACTAGTGTCCCATTTGGAAGATTTCCCCTCTACTGTTCTCATGTCGACCTAAAATTTGGGATTTTTTTTAACTTCCCAATCACTTTCAATGATAATGGTAAACAGGACACAAAAGAGGGTGACTCACCCTAAGGGGAACAGAGACCACAATAAAAACTGACAGGTGTTTTAATCCTTCTCCACTCCATCCAAAACTTTTAAAAAAAACGCCTTTAGTTATACTTTAAGTCTCTGCCTCCACTCACCTTGTCTTTTAATAGGGTTTCCTATAGCCTTCAAAATTCCTTCTCATTTCTGGTCTTCTCAGCACTCAGTATTTTATCATTTCTATTGCCACGCTCTCACCAGTAATCTAGTAGAAAGCTGCTGTTAGTACATATTAGCTGAGCTTGTTGCCACTGTATGACATTATTGTCACTGCAAAAATGCAGTAATAGTTATTAAATCCCTAGATGAAAGCCCAATTGAAGTAGAAAAAATACATATACAGTTAGAAAGACATTGTACTTAAAATGTTAATTTGTATAGTCTTACATTTTAAACACCAGAGTATGACCTGGTGCTTCTCTGCAGCTCGGGTCTTAGTGAGGAAGCCTGTGCTGAGAGGTGTGTTTATTACTCAGCTCTGCCATCTTAGAACACTACAGTGTGTAGGTAGGAAGCAGTGTTTTCAAATATCCTGCATCTGGTGCATGTACTGTTATGTGGGTGTTTGATGGGGTAGTCGGAATGGAATCTGGGTTTTCGATAAAAACTTGAGGTTTATTCTTGGGTGCCTATGTGCTGTTTGCATGTGTCAATAGCAGATATAGCTGAGATAAGTTAAACTATTTTCTTCATTTCCAAAAATCTAACTTTTGCACTACCTAACATGCATACAACTGCCATACAGTATAACCACTTAACGATCATCCTAAAGCAGATTTACTGCTACAGGGTGGCCGTTCTGTGCTCTGCCTAGTCACAGCAGAAGCTGATCAGTGGGTGCTGGCCAATGGATGTCCTCCGGCACCCACCGATCGTTGGGAAGACACCCAGTATAGAGCTCTGTCTAGGTAAACAAGGCAGAGCTCCGTTCTGACAACAAGGATGTAACGGATCACATCCCTTAGTAAAAGCGCCTCAAAAAGTACACAAAAAGCCCTGACCAGGCACACATTTAACCCATTGATTTCCCTAGATGCTTAACTCCTTCCCAGCCAGTGTCATTTGTACAGTGACAGTGCATATTTTTTTAGCACTAATCACTGTATTAGTGTCACTGGTTCCCACAAAGTGTCAAAAGTGTCAGTTGGTGTCAGAATGTCTGCCACAATATTGCAGTCCCCCTATGAGTTGCTGGTCAATGTCATTACTAGTAAAAATAAATAAATATTTGAATAAAAATTCCAGTATATATATCCCATAGTTTGTAGACGCTATAACTTTTGTGCAAACCAATGAAAATTCACTTACTGGGATTTTTATTTTTTTACCAAAAATATGTAGCAGAATAGAAATTGACCTAGAATTATGCAGACATTTGATTTTTCTTTCCATTTTTTTTTTTTTGGATATGTTTTATAGCAGAAAGTAAAAAATATAGTTTATTTTTTTTCAATTTTAAGACTTTTTTCTATATACAGGTGGTCCCCTAGTTACAAAGGTCTGACTTACAAATGCTACTTACAAACGGAGGGAGACAACAGGAAGTGAGAGGAAATTTACCCCATGGAAGAGAAAAATTCACTCCTGTAACATTTATTTTGGGCAAAAACGTGTCTCCACTGCTGCTTTATCACCAATCCTTGTTTCAACAACAACCAATTGCCATTGTGACAAGAAGAGAGGTGAAATCTTCTGAACAGGGGCACAGACAGCAAAACAAATGTTACAGGGGTGTTAACCCTTCCCTATGCTATCCAAAAAGCTTAAAAATCATATTTTTTGGCTGGAGCTACACTTTAAAAATGTACCTGTTCCGACTTACAAACAAATTCAACTTAAGAACAAACCTACAGACCTGATCTTGTTTGTAACCCCGGGACCGCCTGTAGTGCAAAAAAAACAAAAAAACAAAACCACAGCGGTGATCAAATACCACAAAAAGAAAGCTCTATTGGTGGGTTGTCAGAAACCATGAACCAGACCGAGACAGAAGTACAATTAAATCACACTTGTTTATTAATAATAAATAAAAAGGTAAATAGAGTAAGCATAGTCAAAGCATAGCCAGAGTCCAGTAATTGGATCGAGTAGTCAGCCAGTCCAGAGTTCAGTAACCAAATCGGGTAATCAGCCAGGCCAGAAGTCAGGGATCCAAGTAGAGGAACAGCAAGCAGGATAAGGAGCCAGAAGGGATGTCAGCAAACAGGTACGCAGGAGATGGTTTCTTGTGATGTGACCAAGGTGAAGGCAGAGATGAAGTGAGCTGGACAGCTTTAAGTAGGCAGGTCAGACGAGCAGGATCAGGAACAGCTGGTAACTGTGTAGAGAGATGAGAGCTGGCAATTAGCTGACAGCTGAGTTGCCAGCCCAGAGAAGGAAGGGCTAAGCCAGCCCTGACATGGGTACAGTGTTGCATGACTGAGCAATTGTCAGTTAAAGTAAGTGTTCTATCGCAAAAAATGCCCTGGTCATGGAGGGGTTTAAATCTTCCAGAGGTCAAGTGGATAAAAAAGGGCCAACTGAATTCAAGGTATAGCTTATTTGCAATGCAAAATAGTGCTGGAAAAAAATATGTAGATAGCCATTGTTACCTCTAAACTAAAACTGTTAGCCTCCTGCAGGGCCATAGATAATTTTTTTTCCTGGGGGGATTCAGGTCTTTCCAACTCAAAGGCATAATTTAGGTTATGAGGATTTGCAATGCAGCACAGCAAAAATTATCTCTATTGAACAAAATGCGGTTGTGGTGCAGTAGTGCAGAGTTTAAGGGATTAAAATATGTGATGAGGAAGCAATACTGCGCCTCCTCGCTGCCTGCCAAATGCTCTTTGAAGAACAAACTGAACAGGGATCCTCAAAACTAGTGGAAACTAACCTTAAGTGTTTATGTAGCTGACATCCTAAGGTTTTTAAATATACACCAGCTATGTCCTTCCTGAGCTAAATTTTTAGCTTGCATCCATAATGATTTTGTTCCTTTAACTTTTATATAGTATTTTAAAAAAAAAATTATAATTTGTACTTACTGCATATTTTCATTGTGTAACATATGCAGCATGTACCTGGTAAATATTTTATTTTAAATAAAAGAAACAGCCAACTTCACAAATACCTGCTCAGGTTGCACCGTAAGATTGCCTATTATCCAGTCTTAAGCCCCCAAAATCCGTTGGTACAGCAAAAACTGACACTCGGCCCATGTGTATAGGTACTTGTCTGACAGAAACCGATCTCACCGCCAGCTCTTGTCAGATGAGCATGAAAAGCAACAGCCAATCAGCATCCGATCAGTACTCTCAGCCAATGGCTGCAAGTACTGGCAGATGTGTTCTGGTGGGGGGGGGGGGGGGGTACAGTATCTACACATCAAGTGGTTACCTGCTGTTGGGGACTGGTTTCCGACCCTGGATGCAGAAGAGAGATTTTGTCCAAGGACGAAAATGTATCCCTACCTGCTGGTAACCACTGGATGTGCAGATATATGTGGATACATGTTTACACAGCAGACAACCTTTGCTCTTTTCAGCCCGTCACTCAGGTGTACAGGCTGAGCAGAGATTGGAACATTTGATATCCCAGGCTCAGGTATTTGCAGTATACTTGCTGCACCATGGTCATGTAGGATGTATGAATGAGACCCAAGACTGGATTTCAGCTAGCCTTACTGTGCAACCTGAGCAGGTACTAGGGGCAACATATTGTGGTAGGCAGTAAAACAGTGTGCTAAGAAGTTTTATGAAATGTTTTAAGACATTTAAAAAAATAAAATAGTGCACTGCCTACCACAGGTGCACCTGGTCAATAAGGTTGGCTCGTATTCAGTCTTAATCTGTAGTAAACCCAGCTTTTGAACATGTACCTACAGGTATGCCTATAATAAGGATTAACTGTAGATACAGTGAATATCTCCTAAGCATATCTCCAAACCACGCATATGCTCTGAAGAGACAGCATACCGTTTTGGTCATTTGGCAGTCTGCTCTGCACTTCTGTGATCTGTTTTTAGCTGACAGCTGGATAAAGGCTGCTACATCACTCAGCAGGTCTAGGCTGGGGAAAGACACCAACATTTGAGTTGGGATTCACCCAGATCCCTGGACCGGCAGTTGTCCTAGCCTCTCAGCGAGCCGCTAAGATCCTGAGCCAGCTGCCCCTTCCACAGCCCAGCGCTCCAGTGAGCATGGGGGGTGGACTCCTAAGATTCCCACTGCAAAATATCTCCCTCCCTCAAATATTCCACCAAAAAATTAAACCCCCTGTCTCTAAACTGACCCCCAAAGCAAAAATATCTCCCTCAGTCAACACCCCCCCATTCAGCAACGATTTCTAACTATCAAGAAATTCTCCCTTTGTTCAATTAAACTCCCTCCCAAAAGCAAATCCCTGCCGTTAACCATTCCTGTAAACTTCTCTACAAAAAATCCCCCCAAAAGCAAACCCACCTATCTTTCCTTAACCCCCCCAAAAGAATCTGCCCCAGGCAGGAATTCCCACCCCCCTCCTTCTCCCAAACAGAAAGTTTATGCCTCTCCACTTGCCAGACCTCAGATTCAATGCTGCACAGAAGCAGGAAAACTTCTGCAGCCCCAGTCTCCCTTCTGCTGTGTCATATGTACATCAAGTAGGAATCTAGGAGTTCCCTCGACCGTGCACTGTCAGTTGCAGGTATCAGAGACCTGTTTGGAGGTATTGCAAGCATTAGGAATTTCATGCCTTTTGGGGGGACCCCTTATTAAACTGATGGGGATTGAGCACAATAGAAGGCGGACTGGCTACTGCACTCCAAAACTTTTGATTGCTTCTACTGTGCTGTTGCTGTTACTGAAGCTGAGCAGCGCAAAAACAGGGACACTCCCTCTGTATTTTGCCAGGATGCTCTGGGGGGGTTTGAACACCCCTGACTCCCCCCTTATCTACACCCCTGGCCACCTGGCTGCCAGACTAGATCAATGGCTTTGATGTGTATACTAGCCTAGCAAGAAAGAAAGTGTTGTAACTGACAACCAGCATTTTTCAGAAGGAAGACAGACCACATATTTTTTTCCGTATACGTGTTCTCTAATTGTTGACTTGCTTGAAAAGATAAGTATTTCAGTTCACAGTGCCACTGCTAGTTCAGTTCACAGCGCTGGGCAACGTATCTTGACATATAAAAGCTATTCTAAATGAATGTGTTTTTATTCCTGAAAGCATCTAATCAGCCTCCTGCTGCTATTTATTCCGCACTTCGTCAATGAAATGAAAACTCTAATTGTTTGCTCTGGGCAAAAAGAAAACCTTTTCTTTAGAACTCCTCTCTTACAATATTGTACAAAGAAAAAAAAAAGGGATTTCTTTATATATGAAGACGGTATGACCAACCATTATATGAAACCTATGTTTTCCTAATGCAACCATTATATCCTGGTTAAGAGGCCATGAACTCAGAGGGTCACTGAAAATACAGAGGAGAGGATACATAATATAATTGTATTAAAGGATGTTCTATGACCAAGGAAATGGTGATACAGGATGTCTCCTTGCAGATTCATTGGATACTATTAGAAACAGATGCCTGTCTTAACAGTGTCTGGTAATACTGAGACAGATGACAGAAGAGTACAGACAAATAATATCTTGTCACAGAGCTTACAGATATGTCAGTGTTTCCATAATGATACATTCAACAAGTTGTAATTTGGCGAGGGCAAAAATTCAAATAAGAAAGAAAAAAGAAAGTGGCTTGCGCTAAAAAAAATATTAATATTAAATCTGTGAAAATAAATGAGTATAACCACCGATCATGTACAAAAATAAGTGCCTAATTACAGCAAAATACGTGTGAATATAAATAAATAAATAAAAAATAATTTCTCCTGTATAATAAAAAAGAGAAAAAAGGGGACGAGGGTTGGATGTCTAGTAGTTATCCAAACCAATAATGAACATAATAAAATCAAATAACAGTGAAAATAATCAAAATAGTCTGTAAATGTATTGAAAAGTCCATACAGAAAGTCCCAAATTGTAAAGTGGTAATAGTAGCTCCCACAGTGAACAGTGACAAGAAATCCAAATCTGTGAAGACTGTGAGCACCTCCACCACGGTTAACACTGCCGCAGTGTTTATTATTGTTAATAATGACATTTGCTTGTCTATCCTTACTATCCCATTCCTCTATTTCTCCGTCTGTGGGTCTGTCTGTATTCAGCACTTGCGACAATTCATCCTTGCTAAAAAGCATTTCTAGTTTAAACTTCCATAGCTAGTAATTAGCATTGTTCAGCTTTGCAATTGCAAACTTCACATCTGAATGGCTTGCAATCAGTAGCTTGTATACAGTATTCACTGACTTGCTGTACTCACTGAGTATTCTTTGCGTTGCCTCTGGGTGCTTCTGAGAGCATGAAATATACTCTGCAATGCCTGGGTGCCTAGTAGGACCCATAACCTAGTAGCAGGTTACTGATTACATATTAGCTGGAAGCTTCTTGTTTCAGCAATTAGTTTTACTTTTATGGAGAAATACATTACATGCTTTTTATCATCATGGAGACATACAGAAAGAGAATGCAAATGAGTGCATTGAGCATAGATAGACAATACATCCTGTTATATCATAAAATATAAGAACTATACACTATAATACCACAGTGCCACCTGCTACATGTATAGGTATAATGCATACAGTATTATCAGTTTATTAACAACTTTACATTACATTTTGTTGTTCTTCCAATGGGCACATCAAGCACTTGAGCGTTAATACATTCATTCAAATGGTGCGTTTACACGAGACTAGATGTCTAGACGCGTTTACACGCATTTACCTGTGTCAAGCATTTTCCTGCCAAACTGCTGTAGCCAGGAGAAAAATGTGTAGGGAATTCAGGGAGCTCCTGTCTGCTCTATTGTGGTCATAGATGGACAACACACATACCATTCTCATTATTTTGTAATCTGTGTGATATGGAAATTGTATTCATGAACCTTATGACAGCTATAGTGCATACAGTACAAGATGAGACTCTTGTACAGTAATGGTGAACCTTGGCACCCCAGATGTTTTGGAACTACATTTCCCATAATGCACATGCACTCTGCAGTGTAGTTGAGCATCATGGGAAATGTAGTTCCAAAACATCTGGGGTGCCAAGGTTCGCCATCACTGCTCTCGTAGATAGAGATCCCCGCTGATCAAGTGGATTCTGCTTAGTGGAGATGCCCGTGTGAAAGGGGCCCAATGAGTCTAAAGGCACTTTCACACTGCCCCATTGTGGTTTCCCCACAGCACCGGTGCAACGCAGTGCAGATCAGGCGGTTTTGGTGTGTTTTCTTAAAGCACACCAAAGATGCAGCATGCAGGCATTTTGGTGCGCTTTCAGAAAATGCACCAAAACGCTTGATCCAATAGAAGTTTATGGGAAATAAAACTCTAACATTTCTTCTAGAAGATGTTTGACAGTGAATGCAATTGGCAACACAGACAGTACCAGTTCCAGCTTTTTTGATACATGAAATCTGGTTTATTCAACAAAAATAATAGCGCTGAATGGAAATTCAAGTAGGGTATTTATTACTGACTGCTGAATTTGATTAGATTTTTCAGTGAATGGCCAGTATACAAGAACATTTCTTTTATGATCTTCCAGACGATGTCTGAAATGTCTGTAATTTTCTTTGCCAGTAGCTCACTGTTCGATGTAATGTCTCAGTACAATGTCAAGTTTTCCATGTAATAGCGTTATTATTAGAACGATGCACTTGATACAGCAAAGTGCGGACAGCGCTCTCCAACTGTGAGGATATCATGGTACAGAAACTGACTGGACACAATATTATCACAACATGGCAGGTTATGAGTATAAAACCTAAAATAAAATAAAAATTTGTCTTATAAATGAAAGAAACAGACACAACTACATCAGAGCATCTGATCTGTATATGATAGAAATAAACAAGAGTATAATGTGTAGATGTCTACTATGATTTAATGGCAAAAACACTAAGCAATAGTGCACATGCTGGAAAATAATAATAAACTTTTAGTTTAATTATTTATAAACTGAAAAGTATATATTTATATGTAAAAACATAGAATTCTTTACTCTAAAACATGCTGATAAAAGGCTATGGGTTTTTTTAAATAACAATATACTTTGTAATTTACTTATAAAGTGCCCTGGTTCGTAACAAAGAAAAAGTAAAATAAAGTTGCAAAGGTACAAAGATAGCTTATCCCTTCTTCTGCTTATGCCGCTAATCTCCACTGAAGAGATACAGCCACCTGAAGAATCTTCATAACCCAACACTTTTACCATTATCATATTCCTGGTCCTCCACTGTTGCCTGCGGTTCTTCCTTCTGCCACTCTGCTGTACTGAAGAGAAACAGCCACCTGAAGAAACTTCAGAATCCAACACTGTTAGGATTGACATATTATTTATTTATTACAGGTACTTATATAGCGCCATCCATTTACCCAGCGCTTTCCACATATTTATTGTACATTAATATCAGTCTCTAATGCCCTGTACACACGATCGGAAATTCAGACGCTAATGGTCCGACCGGATTATATTGACGGAAAATCCGATCGTGTGCGGGCTTTATCAGACTTTTTTCATTGGAAATTCCGATGGAAAAAATTTGAGAGCAGGATCTAAAATTTTCCGACAAAAAAATCCAATCTGACTTTTTCTGATCGTTAGTAGACAATTCTAATCGGACAAAGTGCCACGCGTGCTCAGATTAAATTACGAGACTGAAGCTATTGGCTACATTGAAGAGAAGGAGTAACCTGAAGGAACTTCAGAACCCAACACTTTTAGGATTTACATATTCTTGATACTCCACTGTTGTCTGTGGCTCCTCCTGCTGCCACTTTGCTGTACTGAAGAGAAGCAGCCTCTGAAAAGACATCAGAACCCAACACTTTTAGGATCGACATATTCCTGGTCCTTCACTGTTGCCTATGGTTCCTCCTACTGCCTCCCGGGTGTATTGAAGAGAAAGAGTCACCTGAAGAAACGTCAGAACCCAGCACTTTTAGGATTGACATATTCTTGGTCTTCCCCTGTTTTCTGTGATACTTCTGCTGCCACTCTGCTGTATTAACAAGAAACAGCCACCTGAAGAAATGTCAGAACCCAACGCTTTTAGGATTGAGATATTCCTTGTCTTCCACTGTGGCCTATGGTTCTCCCTGCTGCCTCACTGCCATATTGAAGGGAAACAGTTACCTGAAGACATTTCAGAACCCAACACTTTTAGGATTTACATATTCCTGGGTTTCCACTGTTCTCTGTGGTTCCTCCTGTTGTCCCTTATTTTACAAAAGGGTGCAATAGTAATGTAGGGGCCCCCAGATTGAACCACTGAGCACTGAGGTGGACCAGAAAACCTTTTTCATCCGTGGTAGTGGATGATTCTTAAGCCTGCTCAGAACAGTGCTCATGTAATGATGTGAGGCATGAATACTGTTCTGTGAAGTGGTAGTGGAAGCTAAAGCGTAGTCTAGTGTCTAGTGGACAGGCTAACTTTCTTCAATGGGAGAGCTCCAGGGAGAAAGTGAGTATTGCAGTAAAACTTGAATTTATTTTTTTACAAGTGCTGGGAATTTTTTTTCTTACCCTTTTAAAAAAGGGGACATTGTTCTTGCATGTTAGTCATGGCCGGTTATCTTTAGCAACCTGAGTTTTAAATAAACAGCTAAAATAAAAGCTACCAGGTTTGAAATGAAATTCTAGCCGTTGTACTTTCCTTTTGTTTCGAAATGCTTGTTACATACTGAATACATCTGTTGTTTTCTCGGGAGCAATAATACAATGCAATAATACACAGAAATGCGTTCATTAAAGGTGTATGACGTACATGGTGGCTGGACTGTCTCTTTGTCCCTGCACTTGACATAAATCTATATAGATATGTCACTTCTTAGTGCTTATATTACAAACAGCTACACTGTGACATGAGGAAGTTAAGACTGTTAATTCCATGGGTTAGTCTGTGGTGTGACCCATAATAAAGGCAGAATGTGACCTATAACTGAAATACCTACTCAGAATGTGGTTAGTCACGGGGAATTTTTGCAAAACAAGAAACACATTAACAAAATATGTTTAGACATTATTCTTTTTAATAAGTCTCCATGCTGCAAATTTATTACAATACTTTGTACTTTGTTCAGACCACCTTCTACTAAAGGGGTGATTAACTGAACAGGCTGGTTAATGTAATCAGAGACATCCTGTACATTGGGTATTAACCCTGTCCCACTCAGCTTCCCTTTAACTGGGTCTCAGTGACCACATGATTGGGAGCCTGTCCTGGCAGCTCCCATTCATTACTCCTGGTCATTGTGCTGGAAGCACACAGAGAATGCACTTGCAACACCCCCTCCCCTTTTTTTGGAACTACTTGCAATCCATTGCCTTGGCCTCTATGTCTCTCGTCTCTCCTCTCATGCTCAGTGCTTCCACCTTCAAGGGATGGCTGAAGTATGTAAATACCTTTGCTTCTATTTGGCACCCTCTAGTGTGCTACTAGTGTCAGTGTAGGTAAATTTATTTTGGTATGACTCATAGTAGCTGTGGGTCTGTAATTAAGTCAGGTTACTACAGGTCCAGCTGGATGCCTCTACATTGCCTCTGCCCATCTCTGGTACCCCCCCCCCCCCCCATCTAGAAGTTTTGAGAAGCTTGTGGAAGTTAGTGGGCGAAGGCCAGGAGGTCCTGATCAGCATACTTGAAGGAATCTGGCCAATACCTAGTCAGGGTGGCTGGGGCAGCCCTTAAATATGGTGAAGCCTGACCATTAGGGGAGTCAGGTGGCAGATGGAGTGCTGAGGAGGCTGTCGGTCACCTGGGAGAGGTACCCTAGGTCTAAGGGGGCTTTGCCTCCAGGCTGGGAAGAATTCTTTCAGTGCCTGCTGTAAAAAGGAATCTTGTCTAAGAGCAGCAGGGAGCAAGGAGGATAGAGTGAGTACATCAGCACACCCAGGGATTCACAAGGGGAGAGACAGACACATGTAGCAAGCTTTCAAAGGACAGTGTTGTGCTTAACCCTTTTATCCCTTGTCCTGTGAGATCTTTGGAGCAGCCAGGTGGGCTGGTAGACAAGCAGCCAGTAGAGCTGGTAGTACCTGCGGGCAGTGGAGCTGGGAGCAGTTCTACAGAGGAGAGGAGATACACCTGCATGTGGTTTTGCAACATTTTGTGCTATTTTCCAAAGGGGACTAAGAGCTCCTAGTCTGCAAGCGAATTTTGCCAACTGATCCTTAAAGACTGCTTGTGTCCAGGAAGGAGAACAGTCCAGGATCTTTTCTCTGTACATAGGAAGGTTGTTGTCCTCAATCTGTTGTTTTAGTCAAGTTGGACATCCCATAACCCCTCTACCCCATCCAAGTTGTTATCCCTAATAAAAACAACAAAAACAAGGCCAGGTAATGATTTCTTGTGTCTGAACGCAAGTGGAAAATGCATGTTGCCTGGCTGTGCAGGAAAAGGGGAGCCAGTTACCAGCAGCCCCTGCAGGGGTAGTGCTATGTATTAATACAGTAAACTGTCTCATTCTACTCCCAACCTCTATATACCATGTCTTGAAAAAGTATTCATACCCCTTGAAATTGTCCACAATTTGTCATGTTACAACCAAAAAATGTAAATGTATTTTGTTGTGATTTTATGTGATAGACCAATACAAAGTAGCACATAATTGTGAAGTAGAAGGAAAATGATTAATGGTTTTGATTTTTTTTACAAATACATATTTGAAAAGTGTGGCGTGCATTTGTATTCAGCCCCCTGAGTCAATATTTTGTAGAACCACCTTTCACTGTAATTACAGCTGCAAGTCATTTTTGGGTATGTCTCCTCCAGCTTTGCACATCTAGCGAGTGAAATTTTTGCATATTCTTCTTTGTAAAATAGCTCAAGCTCTATCAGATTGAATGGAGAGTGTCTATGAACATAAATTTTCAAGTCTTGCTACAGATTTTCAAATTGGATTTAGGTCTGGACTTTTTTTGGGGCATTCTAACACATGAATATGTTTTGATCCAAATTATTCCATTGTAGCTCTGGCTGAATATTTAGGATCGTTGTCCTGCTGGAAGGTGAACCTCCACCCCAGTGTCAAGTTTTTTGCAGACTCTAAAGCCTCATACACACGGTCGGACTTTGTACAAACTTTTCCGTGGACTTTACACACGGTCAGACTTTTTGACAACAAACACGAATGTAATGACATCACAACGTACTGACGCCGCTTCAAAAGAGGACGTTCAATGACTCCACGCCACCTTTGGTGAACTTCTGTATTGTAGTCTGATCTTTTGCATTGGTTCTGAGCATGCGTGTTTGTACCTTGTACAAAAGTCCGATGCTTTTGCGTACACACGGTCGGACTTTGCTCCATCGGACTTTTGTTGCCAGAAAGTTTGTCCGTTCGCACAGCCAACAAAAGTCTGATGAAAATATAAAAAGTTTGTCCGATGGAGCGTACACACAGTCGGATGTTGCTCCAAAACAGCTAATTTGCATGTTTGTTGTCAAAAAGTCCGACCGTGTGTACGGGCCTTAACAGGTTTTCTTCTATGATTGCCATGTATTTGGCAATTTGGATATATTTCCAACTTCCCACCAACTCTGACCAGCTTCCCTGTCCCTACTGAAGAAAAGCATCCCAACAACATGATGCTGCCACCACCCACAAATAGTGTTTTGCTTTTAGGCCAAAAAGCTCAATTTTTGTCATCAGACCAGAGCACCTTCTTCCACATGCTTGCTGTGTCCCTCGCATGGTTTCTTGCAAACTGCAAACAGAACTTCTTATGGCTTTCTTTCAACAATGGCTTTCTTCTTGACACTCTTCCATAAAGGGCAGATTTGTGGAGTACATGACTAATAGTTGTCCTGTGGACAGATTCTGCCACCCGAGCTGTAGATCTCTGCAGTTCCTTCAGAATTACCATGGGCCTCTTAGCTGCTTCTCTGATTAATGCTCTCCTCGCCTGGCCTATCAGTTTAGGTGGACGGCCATTTATTGATAGGTTTGCAGTTGTGCCATACTCTTTCCATTTTTGGAAGATGGATTGCACAGTGCTTCGTGAGATGTTCGAAGCTTGTGATATTTTTTTTTATAACCTAACCTCTAGAACTTTATCCCTGAACTGTCTGGTGTGTTCCTTGGCATTCATGATGCTGTTTGTTCACAAAGGTTCTCTAACAAACCTCTGAGGGCTTCACGGAACAGCTGTATTTATACTGAGATTAAATTACACACATTACACACTAATTAAGTGACTTCTGAAGGCAATTGGTTCCACTGGATCTTAGTTATGGGTATCAGAGTAAAGAGGGTTAAATAAAAATAGACGCCACATTTTTCAGATATTTATTTGTAAAAAAAAAAATTAAAACCTTTTATAATTTTCCCTTCATTTCACAATTATGTGCCACTTTGTGTTGGCCTATCACATAAAAAGGCAAAAAACAATTTTCATTTTAGGTTGTAACATGACAAAATGTGTAAAATGTCAAGGGGTATAAATACTTTTTCAAGGCACTGTAGGGACATTTCCTGGAAATTAAACTTATGCCCATTGGAGTAAGGCCTGAAGCAGTTGTGCCAAGGGCTGTCAACAGGTAGTAGTTAAGCCAAAGCTAGACTCCCCACAGGAGTCCTCCCCCCACACACAAAGGAAAGTAGGATAGTTCCCCTGAGGACCCTGTGCCCATGTGTGTTGTTAAAGGTGAATTCCAGGTATGGTATATTTTTACATCCAGCTTGGACCAATGTAACTATGTATATACCATACCTGGAATGCAAAGCATTCTCTAAATGGCACCCATACTGAAGGGCCAACCTCCAGTGTTCAGAATGTATCAGGTGGGCTGCTCAGCACAGGACCAGGAAGCAAATGGAGATCACTGGAGTAAGGGGAGTCCACTCGAGTGGTGTCCATTATCCAGGGGGCATTGGCCAGGTATGGTATATACATAGTTACATTGGTACAAGATGTACCAATGTACCTAGGTAAAAATGTGCCATGCCTGGAATTCCTCTTAAAGAGAAGTCACTAACCCTGGGTCAGAGCAGGAATGGGTTAAAAAGCAGATGCACTCACCCATTACACAGCATATCTAATAATTAACCCATGTATCACCATGTTCTCACAAAGGGAATCATTCATTTTATTTTCCTGTACTTCACTATGCATGCTGTTAGTAAAAATCAGGCCGTGGTGTTTACATTAATTACAAAAAGCATGTATTGTATCTATATGGAATATGATGACTGTGGTAAATTAGTTGCAGTTAACATTTGATGTAGTGGTACTGATTTTATGAACCATAATAGGTCTGACTGGGTTTTTTAATGTATAATCATGTAATAAAATTTGATATGTTTTTAACTATCTGAGCGTCCAATTAATTGTGCCGGTAAAGTCCGATAAGTTGAGGCCCTTGTTCTGTAGGGGTGTTATAGATATAATGAGGATGTGGCACGTGAGTGATCAATTACTGTATATTGAATACCTGCCCAAAAAGTTTTATTCTGATTGATGGCTGTATAAGTAGGTCCAGTTCTTAGTAGAAGCATGGGACCTTAAGAGCTCATCCATACATGTAGCAGCCTTTGCCGACCATCTGAAAAGCGGTCTGCGGTGGATCACTTCAGAGGTGTTTGACGGGTGATGAGGAAGCAATATGTCACCTCCTCACTGCCTTTGTACTCTGAAAATACCGATCCACTTTGCTGCAACATGTACATAGTGCTTGGTTGCAGAGCAGTTGCAAAGCAGCCCCATTCACTTAAGTGGATCATGTTCAGCAATACCGCCCTGGCGGATGTGACATGCTATTTAATTTGTAGCACAGCATAGCATTATGGCTTCAGCATGTACATTATCCTAATCGGTTAGTTGCTCTCATTCATGTGGGTGGTCAGAGGGCAGGGGAACTTCTTGATTTTACCGCCCTCTGCCTGTGTGAATAAGCCCATAGTGAACCACTGTTCTGGACCACTATGCAGCCAGTGACACTGGAATTCCTGACCTGCCCAGTTGTTCCAGGCCAATGACTCGTTGTGGATAATTTACTAAAACAGTAGACAATGCTAATTCCTAATTAGTTTGCATATTATTTACATTGCAAAGTAATAATTTTCTAAAATTACAAATTTGTGTTAAAATTGAAAACTACGTGTTCATGCTAAAAGATAATTATGACTCTTTTAAAGCAATAGTTGTACTGTGGGTGATATCGGTGTCTTATACTCAAGGTTGACTCACTGAAATCAGCCTCTCTCCCTCTTACCTGGATGTCAGCATAATTGCTGTACATGCACCTTACATCACAGGTTGTAGTGGGTAACACATTCACTCCGCAGGCTTAGGCAGTGTACTACACTCGTCACTGCTGTGTAATATTAATTACTGTTGGAATACAATGTTTATTTGTATTTCATGCAACTACATCAATATCAGTTTTCAGTAGAGATATATTCTTCAACCAGTAGATGGCAGTGTTTACATGTTTGTAGCTGCATTAATGGTAATACTTTTCTGTGTATAATAAAGTTTCCTGTTTTCTGTCTGCAGTTAAGCAGCATATCCCCTGTGGACTGCACACTGTCTTTTCTATAGGGCTATATACAGAATTTCTAACAAATACAAACATGAATTAAAGTTTCAGATTAAAATAACACACAGTTTATTTTACTTCAGGTACTTATATAGTGCCGTCAATTTACACAGCACATATAAATTGCACATTCACATCAGTCCCTGCCCTCAAGGAGCTTACAATATAATACATACACATGCAAGGGACATTTTACACAGGAGCCAATTAACCGACCCACGTGTCTTTTGGAGTGTGAAATGAAATCAGAGTACCCTGAAGAAACCCACGCAGGCACAGGGAGAACATGCAAACGCCAGGCAGGTAGTGTCATGGGTGGGATTTGGACCAGTGACCCTTTTGCTGCTAGGTGAATGTGCTAACCACTATACCACTGTGTTGCCCAGTTGCATATAATTTAGAACACATCAAAGTGAATTTACCAAGATTGGAGTAGACAGACACCTAACTAATCTTAAAATCCCCCCCCCCCTCCCATCCCCTCCATTCCTAACACCTATAATAACTAACCAGTGTAAGAAAAATTGATACACTTACAAGCATGTCTTCAGACCTAAACCCTAATGAGCATCTGTGAGGAATCCTCAAATGGAAGGTGGAGGAGCGCAAGGCCTCTAACATCCACCAGCTCAGTGATGTCTTCATGGAGGAGTGGAAGAGGACTGCAGTGTGAAGCTCTGGTGAATTCCATGCCCAAGAGGGTTAAGGCAGTGCTGGAAAATAATGGTGGCCACACAAAATAGTCACACTTTGTGCCCAATTTGGACATTTTTTTGTACTTACTTTTGTTGCCAGTGGTTTAGACATTAATGACTGTGTGTTGAGTTATTTTGAGGGGGCAGTACATTTACACTGTTATACAAGCTGTACACTCACTACTTTACATTGTAGCGAAGTGTCATTTCTTCAGTGTTGTCACATGAAAAGATATAAAAAAATTACAAAAATGTGTGGGGTGTACTTACTTTACTGATACCTATTTTCAGGTCCTGCCCAGTCACATGATCTGCCCTATGTCAGTCAGTGGCAGGTACAGGAGATAGTGAGTAGTGTATATATCTTCAATACACAGGCTGGTAAGCATAGGTGTTAAGAGGTGGGAGGGGACAGTTTTAAATTAGTCAGGTATATAGTCAGAATTCCAATTAAAAGTGGAACTTTAACCACTTAAGCCCAGAAGGATTTACTCCCTTACTGAACAGGCCATTTTTTGCAATATGGCACTGCGTTACTTTAACTGATAATTGCACAGGCGTGCGACATTGTATGGAAACAAAATTGAGGTCTCTTTTTTCCCACAAATAGAGCTTTCTTTTAGTGGTATTTGATCACCTTTGGGGTTTTATTTTTTGCGCTATAAAAAAAAAAAATGACAATTTTGAAAAAATAAACACAATATTTTTTTACTTTTTGCTATAATAAATATCCCATTAAAAAAAAAATCGCAATAAGCATATATTGATTGGTATAGCGCCTACAAAATAGGTTATTGATTTATGGCATTTTATTTTATTTTATTTACTAGTAATGGTGGTGATCTGCAATTTTTATCAGGACTGCGACATTTCAGCAGACAGATTGGCCACTTTTGACACTTTTTTGAAACCACTGACATTTATACAGCAATCAGTGCTATAAATAGCCACTGATTATTGTATAAATGACACTGGCAGGGAAGGGGTTAACACTAGGTGGAAATCAAGGGGTTAAATGTGTTCCCCCAGTGTGCGTTCTAACTGTGGGGGGATGGGACTGATTGGTGGAGAGACTGTGTTACTATATACTACACACACAGATCCCTGTTCCTGCTCTGTCAGGAGGGATCGCGGGTGTCCGGCCGACATCGCGGCTGCCGGTCACGGGAGCCCCCTATACCACTTAAAGCGGCCACCATACAGCTACGGCGATTTGGGCAGGGGAGCCATTCTGCCATTGTCAAACGATGGCAGGCGGTCAGCATGTGGTTAATTTAAAAAAAGGAAACAGGCAGGTTTTTTTTTAATGCCTGTCCACACTGTATATTGAGCTCCTGCATGCACGGAAGTGACATCATTTTGGCCCAGCCAATCAAATGGCTGAAGATTGGAACCTGAAAAAAGAATGGCCAAAGTTGTCAGTGGCCAGTGCGGGTGCTCCAGAAAACCACAATGCTAGAGCAGAGGTAAGTACAGTTCCGCTTTAAAGAGTTCCAGGAAAAACATTTTTTCCCCATGCAGTGAGGCTGCATGGGTTAACTGCTCGTTTTTGTCTAGAAGTGAGAAGAGTCGAGATATACTTACCTAATCCACCGATCCTCCGCACAAGACCAGTCCCTGCTGCTTTTGATCCCCATGGTCTTGTGTGGTGGACTGTCCCTAAAGTCATGACGCCCATAGACCAGCTCTAGATGTGAGGACCGCAGGAACAGTCCACCCCTAGATGTGGGGAAGTGCTGTTTTCCAGAGGATCTGGTGAGTATAGCCTTGCGGTGTGCCCGTAGACAAAATGAGCAGTTAACCCATTTAGTACGGGCACAGCCCCACTGCATAGGAAAAAATAATAATTTTCATGAGTTCTGCTTTAACTGAATAATCTGAAGTTAGACGCTGATTAATTGCCAGGCAGAGCTGCTCCAGGTTTGATAAATTTCCCCCCCCTATTATGGTCTCAATCGCTAGTATCCACTAGTGTGGCAATGATATATTGTCTATTCTGCAAGGAAAGGCTACTGTAGATCAGGATTACATCATCTGTGCACTGAAAATTGCCAGCCTATTCTGGCTTGGGGCTTCAATGTTTTCAGTGTACACAGGGTAACAACCTTCATAACAAAAATTACGAAATTACGACACATTTTTACAGCATCAGTGTGGAATGTCAAATTGTGAAGCCTAATAATAAATAGTGTAGCTTTCATGTAACAATAAGATCAATATCACTACATATTTGTTATTAAACTTGTTTGACTCATTGATAATCTCATTTTAGTTTCCGGCTACATTTTGCCCCCAGTGTTAAGTGCATTTCTATTTTATTTACTAAATAACCTATAATTACTACAAGTTTTGCTACAAGAGGAACCGGTATAACAAGTTCCTGAATTATAATACCAAATATTTTGTATAGAGCACCATAGCTAAATTAGTGCATGGAATACTGTATGTCCTAAATTAAGTGGAATGAATATTAATCAGCTTATATTTACATAATTGATGCTGCTGTGTGCACAGCTTCATATATCGTGCTTCCCTAAAAATAAGTCCGGGTCTTATATTAATTTTGGCAACAAAGGACATAGTAGGGCTTACTTTTGGGTTAAGCCCCCCCCCCACCCCGCCTGTCAGGAATCCCCAGTGGTTGTAAAATGCAAGATATCACTCTATTATAATATTATATCATGTAAACTGTGAATGTTTCTGTAATATAATTGTGTTGCATACCTCCTTATATCGCCGCTCAGCACTTCCGTGACCCGCCTGAGCTTTCTTCCCAGCTCCAAGCACTGCACGGGAGGGGGGGGGGGAAGACATATCACGCTGACAGCGGGGAGAAAAGGAGGAGAGCAGCGGGAGATCAGCTGAGTGCCGAGCGGTGCTATAAGAAGGTATTTAACACAATTTTCTTACAGAAACATACACAGTGTACATGATATAATACTATAATAGAGTGCATTCTAGCATTTTATAAGCTCTTTAAACTAGGGCTTATTTTCGTGGTAGGGCTTATACTGCATCCCTTCCTGGAAATCGTGCTAGGTCTTATTTTCAAGGTAGGTCTTACTTTCGGGGGAAACATATAATGCTGAGTTTTTCCTTCAGATTTACCAAAACCATATAAATATGAGATCAAACCTTATGAGTTTCCATTTGTATGCAATCAGGCAGGCCCTTGCACTACATGGTTTTGGTAAACTTTGGTAAAGGAAAAACTCAGCAGAAAATCTGATAGTGTGTATGGGGCTTTAGGGGGGACAGTGGTAACACTATTGAAATAACGTACAATGGTCCATAGCAAACAATCTATTTTTAAATTTGCCAAAATCTGTACACATATAGCTGATCTGTTGTTGCATTTTGTACTTTATAACTGCATTTTTAAGCTACTTAATGGGTACCATTTAAGCTACCTAATGGGTCATTTTAAAATGTTTAATGTTGTGTCAAAATCTGTACTTCTCAAAAATGATAAGCACCCAGATTGACATGCTGTGATTATCTCTTACTCTCCCTTATTTTAAATGTCAGGTTGAAGAATTATTTGCTACAAAAAGATTTAAATCTCACTGTGTGTCAGCATCAAAGATAGCTTCTCAAATCAAATCAAATGTATGAAACAAGCAAATGGTTTGTGGACCAAGTGGAAGAACAATTAGGCCCATTTCACATTTAAGCATTTCGTAGCTGAAGCTTCAAAACACTCAACATCCAAAATCCAATGCTTTTCAGTTTTGTCTGTTCACACCAGCACATAGTGTAATCTGAAACTTGAAAAAGTGCAAGTTTCTTTTGAGCTACAAGCTTCAAAAGTTTTATGCCCTGTACACACGCTCTGAATTTCTGACGAAAAATGTGCGATCGGATCATGTTGTCGGAAAATCCGACCGCGTGTGGGCTCCATCTGACTTTTTGCATCGGAATTTCCAAAGTTTGAGAGCTGGATCTCAAATTTTCCGACAACATGATCCTATCGCATCAATTCCGATCGTGTGTAGCCTAGTTCGACGCACAAAGTGCCACGCATGCTTAGAATAAATTATGAGACGGAAACGTTCGGTCTGGTAAAACTAGCGTTCGTAATGGATATAGCACATTCGTCATGCTGCAATGTTAAAAATTGTTTAATGCAGCGCATTCTCTTTTTCTTTATAATGCTAGAAGAATTAAGTTGTTTTGCTGCTCATATTCACACAGACTTCTCTAAAACGTATTTCTTTATTCTTTTTCCTGATTTCATGAATACACTATTTTTATTCGTCAGATCTCCTGAATCATTTTGGATTTTTATCTTTTAATTTCTTTTTAAATTTTGTGGTTGCTTTTTTAATCAAGATCTCCTTTTTTTTTAATTTTGGTCATCTTCCTAATTTTTTTGTATGTTTTGTGTGTCAACTTACCACAACACCATTATTATCTTTATTTTATTGTTTTATTTTTTAATCTCGAGGAGGTTGTTTGGTGTTGGTGTCCCTTGTTATTCATTTGACTTTGTATTTTTGAAATGTACCTGCCTACTCACAAATAAACTGTCCTTTTTGAAGTAAAACACATAAGCAAGTATTTCTTTAAACAAAAAAAAAAAACCTTTATTAGGTGTCATAATCAAATAAACAGGAAGGCAACGCTGGAGAAACTGGTAAATTTGGCGAAGCCTTTGGCCCCCAGGGCAGACATCAATTATTTAAATACAAAATTGGTGGCCTGAGGAGTCCATATATAAGGGAGAACAGTCTGGTCCAGAAGTCCAAGAGATCAGGAACAGCAGATGACATCTATGTCCCAAGGCTGTGGTCATACAAGAGCCTGCATCTTCTGTCAGACCAGACTGAACCCAGACCATCACTCTCTGGTCTTCCTTAGACACTTCCCTCCAGGCTTCCTTCCAGGCTGTGGCTCTGCTGTTGTAGTTGTGGCAGGAGGTGGAGGAGGAGGAGGCTGATGGTTGACCTCCCGGCTGCCACTTGCCACAGCCTCCTCCCGGCTGAGGTCTTCCTGTGTATGTAAATGCGACATAGTTTTAGTTTTTTGTTCATCAATCACACAATTTTCAGCTCATGACTGTTGCAAATTGAATGTTAATAAATAGAGCAGACTATCATTCTGACCCCAGCATTTTTCATTCTTGTCCCAATTATTTTTTGGTCACTACTGCCTATTGATATGTAAAACACTTTGTTAAATCAGAACTTACTGATGAATAATAACATCTTGTTAACATCATTACATTTATGACAAGAAATATGTTGATCAATGCTATACCTGACTCAAGCTGGGCTCCTCCACATGTTGCTAGCCCATATTGGACATCGGAAGGCTCAGCTGGGGGGGAAGGAAGCCTTGAAGGAAGACGGTAGAGTGCTGGCCTGGGTTCCCTCTGGTCTGCCAGAAAATGCTGCCTGTCATAGTACAACATCCTGGGGACATAAATGTCATCTGCATCTCCTGATCTCAGGGAATCCTGGACCTTCCTGCGCACCCTCAGATATGTACTCCTCATGCCACCAATTTTGGCCTTCATATAGGTGATGTCTGCCGTGGGGACCATCGTCTTCACCAAAGCAAAAAGTTTCTCAAGCGCTGCCTTCCTCTTTCTTAGGTCCTTAAAAAAGGGGTGGTTCCCCTGCCACAGGCAGGGCAGCTCCCTGAGCATATCAACGAACATGGCAAGAAAATCTGAGTCCTTGAAGGGATCCATATTCTCTAAACTCTTCTAATCTTGTCATAATATAAGCCTCAATCTAGAAACCGTATAGACCAGTGATGTACCAAGTTAAAATTGTACCTTCGTTCGAACGATCGGCGCTTCCGCTACTCCTTCCTCCACTCACAGATTGTACGTACACCACACGCATGTTATGTTTTATATACAGTGCTCATGCGTGAAACTCCGCCCGCCCCGTCGTTCTTTCTAGTCTATTCCCTGCCCCTTCTCTTTCTGCGCAGTGGGGAGAGCACATGGTGGAGACACAGCAGGTGCGTGCTAATTATTCCAGTAACGAAGAAGATGACGACGAAAGCCTGGATTCAGAAACGTCCCGATCCCAGAGGAGAAGATTTAAGGCCTCAAACATGTCTTTTGTAGCGATGTTGGAGATGGTGGACATATTGAAGAGGAATGACTATGATGGGAAGTATGGACCTTACCCAAACCCAAATGTCAGAAAGGCCAAGATCATGACTAAAGTTGTGAAGAGTCTTCAGAAGAATTTTAGGGTAAGACTATCCAAGGATCAACTGAGGAAACACTGGTCAGACCTGAAACTGAGGGAGCATGATCAGTACAGAAAGATCAAGCGAGTTCTTCAAAAAAGTTAGTAGTTGTCATGTGTTCATATTATTATTATTGCTTGCATACTGCTCCTTGTGCTTTTCTTTAGTGTTGTACAGTTTAAAATGGCCACTTTCATGTTGAAGGGTTCAACAATCGTTCGTAGTAAACATCGTTCGGTCGCCCACTTAAAATGCAATGTTTTTAAAAGTTCCAGTTAACTACATTTGTTCAGGCCTATTTCTAGTCAAAGGAAGTTTGTTGTCTAGAGGGGTTTGTAACTAGAATGAAATATAAACATGATTCAGTGTAAAGGAGAGGACACTCAGTAGCTGTTTACATATCTGGACTGAGGAGCACTAGTGTGGGACACCAGAACACCCTATTTATTAGGGTGTCCCACACACGTGCTCCAGTAGATACTATAGGGGTGTCTCCATCTGTCAAACTTGCACAAAACAGGTAAGTGGCCATCAAGATCCCCCCAACGTCACGCTGGATTGTACTATTGATGCCGCGTGCTGACGTGTTGGTTGTCGATCTGGCATGCTCATTGACGGAGGTGGCAGCTGCCGTTATGTAGGTGGTATTCCCCTGCATGCGGCTGCTGCCGGTTCCTTTCTTATAGTACGACCCAGCGTGACGTTGGGGGGACCTTGATGGCTGGCTGGTATCTGGCATCTCCAGGTATTCACGGATTCTGTATCTTACGCACTCTGACACGTGTGCTCTCTACCTTATATGCTTTTTTCTTTATTTAGGTCACTTATTGCTGGTCTTATATGGCATCTGGTGTTTTTGGTGGGTTCGTCCCTTGTCCACATTTTCTAACTTTCTTGCACTGGGGCTATTTGTATATTTGGCGTGTTTTCGATATGCCCCTCTACTTGGTCTCTCACTACTTTTTTCACGCTAACCCTCCATCTTGTGGTTTTGTTAGTTTACTACCTAATCCGCTCACTATTATATAAAATGATCTATTACAGTTACCCTTTTGGGTTCATACGCTACACTACAATATTGGAAGGGGAACTTTTCTGCCGTTCACTTTCATACGTGTTTCCTGGCTTGCCATGCCTTGCTGACGTTTGGCTACCTCCTCAGCTCCCGGGGGGGGGGGGGGATGCTTTACTCATCCCCTGATGCCCTCCATCATCATGAATACTATCACATATGCTTTACTATTTTTATACAATATGCCCATAGGTACGAGTGTTAGGACCAGTTATTTTGCTCCCTCTTTTCCTATTGTTGTTTGATATGACTAACAATCATCTATATTATATTATATGGATCCCCATTTAGCTGCTCCTGATGAGTGGACAAACTTCCAAACGCGTCGAGCATTTACAATTGATGTTATGTCACAGCAATCATGTATCCATCAAGGGGTCTCAATGTTTAAGCCATCAATTTTATACCAATATAATTTTGTTTGTGTATATACATGTTGGATGGAATGCTGAATGTTACTATCATGTATCATGTGTTACAGTGTTTAACATATTATTTTACTATAATGTGACTTAGTTATCATGTTTTATCTACTCTGTACCATATTTATTGATTCTATGCCTGTATCATTTATTACATTGTGCTCTCATGTGGTACCAGCAAATAAATATACTACTTTAATGACATTTGATGACTTATTCTGCCCAGTGATGTGCTCCATATAAAGTCCCAATTGCCCCAATTGTCCCCAATTTTTTTCCCTTTATTTTTCACACCAAATAGGTTGGTTTGTTGTAAAACCCTTTTATAAACGCACATGTGAATGTGCTTTGAGTAAAAAGTTTAATTAACAACGTGTGGCTTCCTTTTTCAATGCGCAAAAGCAGTATTTGTAGTAAAGTTGTTGTTTTCTGTAACAATGGGTGTTATTTACTAAAGGCAAATCCACTTTGCACTCAAAGTGCAGTTTCAAGTGTACTTTTGCAATGCACTTGTAGTGCATAATGGATTTGCCTTTAGTAAATAACACCTACAGTGCTTTAGAATTTGCCCCAATCACGCCATTTTCACGACTCCACACATTTCTGCCATGGTGCTGAAAACGAGGAATATTTTTGTCAGTAATGCATTTCATATATTAACAACAAAAACAAGGTGTGTGTGTAGCAGACCCACAACATAATAATATTATCTGAAGAAGAGTCACCTCACCTCGCACAGAAATTAGGTTTGCACTGTTAAAGAAAAAGGCCCAAAAACGAAAAAAAAAGCTAGGAGACACCTAATACAAACCCAAGCAGTAAATGAAAACAAACATTGCAGTTTGAATGATACATTTATTTAAAAAATGCCTCTCAGACATTATCTGGCATATCAATGGCCCCCTACCTGCAAAAGTAATCCATATATTGGTTTCTGACCTCACGGGCGCTTTGGGGGGGGGGGGGGGGGCGGGCAAGCCAGGACAGCTAGCTTCAAGTGCTGTCAGGTTGGCAAGTTATGGAAAGTCTGCCCAACTGAGGCCACATAGTTTGGAGAGTACTTTTTTTTTAAAATGTGAAAAAAATGCAGCAGGAAAGCGCTATATGGTTCATCTTATTTTCCGCGCATGTGGATGGGTGTCAAAAATAGGTGGAACCGGATGGCCATTATCCCGAAAGCGTTCTTCACCACTCTTGTGGCTCTTGCGAGCCGGTAATTAAAAACCTTCTGGTCCGGGGTGAGGGTCCACATCGGGAATGGCTGCATAAGATGGTCCCCCAGCGCAAACGCTTCATCCACTACGAAGATGAAGGGGAGTCCTTCCACATTCTCCTCTGGAGGTGGCAAGCCCAAACTGCCACTCTGGCGACGCCAGTAGAACCCCATCAGCGCAATCACTCCACCATCCGACATCCAGCCATTTTTCCCCACATCCACATACAGGAACTTGTAGGTAGCTGACACCACCGCCAACATCACGATACTATTAGACCCCTTGTATTTATAATAGTAGGACCCCGAGTTGGGGGGTGGGATGATGCGGACGTGTTTCCCATCAATTGCACCTCCACAATTGGGAAAGTCTCAAGGAGTGGCAAAGTGGGAGGCCACAGTCTGCCATTCCTGTGGCGTTGAAGGAAACTGTGGAGTCAAACAAGAAAAAAAAATAGTAATTTTGCACATCAACATTGCAAGCAGAGATTTTTTGGCCAACATCAGTATAATATTTTTGGAAATGAGTATTTAAAGCCAAAAGTATAAGGTCCCCTTATCAGATTCCTCACGCCATTTGATGGTCCATTGCAAAAAATTTGCGGGGGGGGGGGGGGGTGTTTTGTACAGGTAACCCTCTCCACTTCATTGAGAACTGAATGCATAAATAATGTGTGATACTTTAGCCAGCCCCTCCTTACTTAAACTATTGGAAGCCCACTGGACAGGTAAGAAGTGTCATCCAAAATCCCCCCCAAAAAACACTGATCAAATGGAAGCACATTTTTACATTCTGCTATTACCTATCAAGATAATAATAGGAGAAAAAAACTTAAAACAGTACCATTTGAAAGCATTGAGGCGGGCCCTTGCACTACATGCTTTGGTGAATTCATCCATAAATCTGACCACAAAAGAGGTAGGTATAGTGTGTGTGGGTTTGGCAAAGTCAGCAGATAGAGGATTGGTATCAGCTGAATAAGCGGTTGGAGGAGGAGGTTTCCTAATAGTGATGGCCGAACGGTTCGCCCGGCAGACGTTACGCGGCGAATTTCGGCTGTTCGCGATTCGCCCCGATCGGCGGACTATTGAAGCCGTTCGCCCCGCGGACTTCTGTGTTTTCTGTGTAAAAGAACTTTGACCTATGATGACACATCCATCATGGGGTACAGGACAGCCAATTGAGACATTACAGCACATGGACACTTGGACATTCCCCCTAACTTATAAATACACCCGATCCGGCGGCCATTTTACATTCTTTCTTCTGTCACTATAGGGAGAGGTTGCTGTGTGGAGCAGGGAGAGATTGCAGTGACCAAAATCGCTAGCTATTTGGTACACAAAAGTTCTTTTCAGGACTGGTATAGGTGTTAGGTGTAGTTCAGGATATAGGTTTGAGGCAGTGCTGTGCTAGTGATTGTTGCATCAGCCTGAGTGTCTTTTGTCAGTTTAGAGAAAGGGACAGGACGGTGTGCTGCAGGGACAGTCAGTTTAATCATTAGCTGTTACTATCAGGTCCACAAAAGTGCTATTCCAGTAACCAGTTATTGTTCCAGCAGCCTCTGTTTTGTCAGTTTATATAGGGACAGGCAGGAAGCTGTGTGTGAGGCAGTGAGGGTCAGTTTAATCAGTAGCTGTTACTATATTAGGTCCACAAAGGTTCTTTTCAGGACTGGTATCAGTGGTATGGTAATAGGCTTGTACACGTATAATATTCTTTCTTCCAAATATAGAAAGAATATTATACTTGACTGCTGCCCTTCTGCTGCAGTCTGCTAATCAGTCACAACCTACTTGTTCCACAAAGGTCCTTATAAGGACTGGTAAGGTCTAGGGTGCTACAGTACATAGGGTTGAGTGAGGTACAGTCTGCTATTCTATAAGGACTGGTATAGGTCCACAATACATAGGGTTGAGGTGCACTACTGCTGACCGCTGCCCTATACTGCAGCAG
The DNA here is from genome assembly GCF_037356315.1 of Lithobates pipiens. Lineage (NCBI taxonomy): Eukaryota > Metazoa > Chordata > Amphibia > Anura > Ranidae > Lithobates > Lithobates pipiens. The sequence goes on along the minus strand of NW_027507718.1, from coordinate 251,042,133 downwards.
TCCTTCATCAGTATAGGGACTGACGTACAGTCTGCTAATCAGTCACACACAACTTACTTGTTCCACAAAGGTCCTTATAAGGACTGGTAACCTGGTGTAGTGTGCTACAGTACATAGGGTTGAGTGAGGTACAGTCTGCTATTCTATAAGGACTGGTATAGGTCCACAATACATAGGGTTGAGGTGCACTACTGCTGACCGCTGCCCTATACTGCAGCAGTCCTTTATCAGTATAGGGACTGACGTACAGTCTGCTAATCAGTCACACACAACCTACTTGTTCCACAAAGGTCCTTATAAGGACTGGTAAAGTATAGGGTACTACAGTACATAGGGTTGAGTGAGGTACAGTCTGCTATTCCTTAAGGACTGGTATAGGTCCACAATACATAGGGTTGAGGTGCACTACTGCTGACCGCTGCCCTATACTGCAGCAGTCCTTCATCAGTATAGGGACTGAGAGTTTTGTCACAGGGTCATTTAAAAAATGACAGGCAGAGGAAGAGGCAGGCCCTTCCGCAGGGGTGGTAGGGGTAGGGCAGGAGCAACAGGCTTGAGCCAAAGTGGGAAGTTGCAGAAGGTGCGTTCAATTACTTTAAAGGACGCACCAGACTTGGTTGAGTGGCTCACTCAGCCTTACTCTTCTGCACCTTCCTCATCCTCTCGATCTGCACCCTCTTCTTCACTCTCTACTATGTGCACCCCCAAAGACACTACCACCAACAACACCACCACCACCACATACCTTCCACTTGAGTCACAGGAATTATTTTCCGATCCATATCAAGACATTTCTGATGCGCAGCCACTCTTGGTATTGGATCAGGAAGAGGAGGTAGCAACAACCGCTACTCAGCAGTCTGACAACAGTACCCAGATCAGCTCAAGGAGGAGGTTGGTCCCCAGTGTTGCTGCCTACTCCGAGATCTCTACTTATAGCGGTGGGGAAGGTGACGTCGATGATGACGTGTCTAGTGATGTCACGTGGGTGCCCACAAGAGAGGAAGAGGAGGGGAGTTCAGAGGGAGATATGGACCAGTAGATAGGGAGGAGAAGCAGGAATAACTTACATTGCACAGGAGGGACAAAGCAGACTGCAAATGTATCAGGAGCGAGTCATCGACCATGTACGGTCACATCTGGCGCTCCCTGGACACCGGCACATGGCTCCGCAGTGTGGGCTTTTTTTAACGTGTCCGCTGCTGACAATACGTTGCCATCTGCAAACTTTGCAGTCAACGCATTAGTCACGGTAAGCCCAACACTCACCTAGGGACGACCGCCTTAAGAAGGCACATGAGCAGCCATCACCGAGCCCAGTGGGAGCAACGGAACACACAAAGCCACACTCCAGACTCTCACCGTCCAGCCTCGTCTTCTACTTCTCCTTTCGCCTCACAATTGTCCTCCACTCCACCTTCCATCACGCCGAGCTCACGTTTTTCTGCAAAAAGGCAGGCTTCCATGGGCCTAATGTTCGAGCGTAAAAAAATGATGACGCCGGATAACCCTCTTGCCCAACGGTTGATGGCTGGCTTGTCAGAACTCATAGCCCGCCAACTACTGCCATATAAACTGGTGGACTCGGAGGCCTTTCGTAAATTTGTGGCCATTTGAACACCACAATGGAAGGTCCCAGGAAGGAAGTATTTCTCACAGAAGGGCATCCCAGAGCTATATGGCCATGTTCAGTGGCAAGTGAATGTATCTCTGGTACACAGTGTCGGTGCCAAGATACATCTAACCACAGACATGTGGTCTAGCAAACACGGGCAGGGAAGGTATATCACTTTTACTGCCCACTGGGTGAACCTTCTGACGGCCGTCAAGCATGTAACCCGTGGCACCCATGTAGATTTGGTTTTACCGCCACGGATTGCATGCAGGCCTGGCTCTTCTTCTCCTCCTCCTCCTCCTACTCCATCCTCCTCCCTCTCCTCCTCGGCTGACTCCTCCTTTTCCGATGCTAGCGTCTCTTCCGCTGCACCGCCCAAGCTCCCCAGAACCTATTCGACATGCCAGGTGAGACGTTGCCATGCCGTGCTGCGTCTGTTATGCCTGGAAGCCAAGAGCCACACTGGCCCGGCACTCCTTTCAGCTTTGTGTTCACAGGCAGATCAGTGGCTAACACCGCTCAATTTGACAGTTGGTAAAGTGGTGTGTGACAACGGTGCCAATCTGCTTAGCGCATTGAAACAGGGCAAAATCACGCACGTGCCATGCATGGCACACGTCTTAAACTTGGTCGTGCAGCGATTCGTTGTCAAATACCCTGGGGTCCAGGACATCTTGCGGCAGGCAAGGAAAATCTCGGCCCATTTCAGAAGATCTTACACGGCCATGGCTCGCCTTGCTGACATTCAGCGGCGACACAATCTGCCGGTCAGACGTCTTATTTGCGATTGCCCGACGCGATGGAACTCAACCTTCTATATGCTTGATAGGCTGCTCCAGCAGAAACGTGCAGTTAACGTCTACCTGTATGAACTCTGCGGCAGAACAGGTTCTGGGGAGCTGGGTTTTTTTTCACCGCGCCAGTGGCTGCTCATGCGCGACACATGCAGACTTCTGCGGCCATTTGAGGAGATCACCAAACTGGTCAGTTGCAGCCATGGCGCCATCAGTGACATGGTACCTTATGCCTTCTTTATGGAGCGTGCATTGCGTCATGTCATTGATCAAGCTGTGGAGAAGCAGGAGCGGGAAGATAAGGAAGTCACAATGCTGGATGAATTCCCAGGGGGGCTACTCTATCTGAGACAAGTCAACAACAGGAGTCTGAAGAGGAGTCAGAGGAAGATGGTGCCGGGGAAGATGAGGAGAAGCAAGAAGAGCATGCTTTAAACCTTTCTGGGACCCCTGTTGTTGTGCGTGGATGGGGAGAGGAGAATGAAGAGGACGACATTATCCTGGATGATGTGCAGGAGCCAGGCCACCACACCGCTTCCAGTTTAGTGCAAATGGGGGCCTTCATGCTCCAGTGTTTTAATAGGGACCCCCGTGTAAAAAGCATAAGGGTCAAGGACCAGTACTGGGTGGCAACGTACTTAGACCCCCGGTACAAACACAAAATGGTTGAAATGTTACCGCCGTCACAGAGGGCTGTCAGAATGCAGCACTTCCAGGCCTTGCTTCGAGAAATGCTGCATTCTGCTTTTGCGTGCACTGGCAGAGGAGCAATTCCCACTCCCAGAGAAGGAGTTGCGGGTACCAATCCAACAGTGCCTGCAAGAAGAGGCCAGTTTGAAGATGTGTTGGTGACTTCGGATATGAGGTCATTCTTTCAGCCGACCCATCGACAGGTGTCATCCGGATCCAGCATCAGGGAACGCCTAGACCATCAGGTGCCCGACTACATCGGGTTAACGGCCGATGTGGACGCTCTGAGGAGTGATGAACCCCTGGACTACTGGGTGGGCAGGCTTGACCTCTGGCCAGAGCTTGCCCAATTTGCAATCAAACTGTTGGCTTGCCCCTCGTCCAGTGTCCTGTCCAAAAGGACGTTCAGCGCAGCAGGGGGGATCATGACCGATAAGCGTACTCGCCTAGCTCACGACAGTGTTAACTACCTCACATTTCTAAAAATGAATGAGGCATGGATCTCAGAGGAATTCAACACATGTGACCAGTAGACCATGTATATGTCTATAAACAATTTTTTTAATCAAGCACACAGACCTTCTTTCTTCATTTGGCTCACTTCCTTGTCCAAAAAAAGCACACCGTACTATATGCCCGTACCCTCCTCTTTGAAGAGGTTGAGCGGTGTCATATTTCTACTGGGGCTGCTTATTATGAGGGGTTCCCACCATCCCTGTGCTGTGCTGACTTCCTCCTGGGGCTGCTTATTATGAGGGGCTCCCACCATTCCTGTGCTGTGCTGACTTCCTCCTGGGGCTGCACCTCTGCTGTGCATATTATGAGGGGCTCCCACCATCCCTGTGCTATGCTTATTATGAGGGGCTCCCACCATCCCTGTGCTGTGCTGACTTCCTCCTGGGGCTGCTTATTATGAGGGGCTCCCACCATCCCTGTGCTGTAGTGACTTCCTCCTTGGGCTGCTTATTATGAGGGGCTCCCACCATCCCTGTGCTATGCTTATTATGAGGGGCTCCCACCATCCCTGTGCTGTGCTGACTTCCTCCTGGGGCTGCTTATTATGAGGGGCTCCCACCATCCCTGTGCTGTGCTGACTTCCTCCTGGGGCTGCTTATTATGAGGGGCTCCCACCATCCCTGTGCTCTGCTGACATCCTCCTGGGGCTGCTTATTATGAGGGGCTCCCACGATCCCTGTGCTATGCTGACATCCTCCTGGGGCTGCTTATTATGAGGGGCTCCCACCATCCCTGTGCTCTGCTGACATCCTCTTGGGGCTGCTTATTATGAGGGGCTCCCACCATCCCTGTGCTATGCTGACATCCTCCTGGGGCTGCTTATTATGAGGGGCTCCCACCATCCCTGTGCTGTGCTGACTTCCTCCTGGGGCTGTACCTCTGCTGTGCATATTATGAGGGGCTCCCACCATCCCTGTGCTATGCTCATTATGAGGGGCTCCCACCATCCCTGTGCTATGCTCATTATGAGGGGCTCCCACCATCCCTGTGCTATGCTGACTTCCTCCTGGGGCTGCTTACGGTGCAGGTGTCAGTGCTGTATATCACGGTGCTGGTGTTAGTGCTTTATGTCACGCTGCTGATGTCAGTACTCTCTATCACGGTGCTGCTGTCAGTGCTGTATATCACGGTGCTGGTGTTAGTGCTTTATGTCACGCTGCTGATGTCAGTGCTCTCTATCACGGTGCTGCTGTCAGTGCTGTATATCATGGTGCTGGTGTTAGTGCTTTATGTCACGCTGCTGATGTCAGTGCTCTCTATCACGGTGCTGGTGTCAGATGACTCTATCACGGTGCAGGTATCATTGCTGTATGTCACGCTGCTGGTGATCATCTCCTGCACCCTTTTCTTTCCCTACCCTGGTCCCTGACCTTCCCTCTCCTCCATTGCCTTCATGCGCTCCACAGTCCTGAATTGTCACAACAATTTCCCATATAAAAAAAGAATGCTTGTAGTTGTCGATCCCAGATTCACCTCATACATGTGTTATGTCATTGGCCATGTGGTGGGACTATGTTTGCATAGCTATTAATTATTTTGTGGCTGCAAATTCGACCTGTAGGTTTGCAAAGTTCGCCTCCCATTGAAGTCAATGGGGCCCGCCACGAATGTTCCGGTTCGCGAACTATCGGCCGCGTTCGCGAAACGTCCCGTCGGAAGTTCGTCCATCACTAGTTCCTAATGAGTTTGGCCCACCAAAAAAAAAAGCCTCGGGCGCTCTACATGAATTTAAGGACACACAACATTTGTACACATTTTAGGGGGTGTTTAGGGGAAAGCACTACTATGGAGCTGACAAAATACATAGCTAAGTGACTAGGCTATAGGTTTATGTGCCCAGAAGAGCATGCTGGGGAGGTTAGTGAAGGCAAATATGCATGAAGGACAAAAAAGGAAGTTTAAAAGCTTCCAGCATGCATGAGGACAAAGGGGCACAGCATATTACAGCACATGCCAATCATGGTAATTAGGGAATGATGAAAGAAATACAATACATTAGCAAACATTAAATACATAGAATGTGATGTTAAAGGAGAATAGGCCTCTGGAATAATGATCCCCAGAGCCTGGGGGGAGATGCCCATAGAGAACTTGAGGTCCTGAAGGCTTCTCTTTGTTGCCAAGTACCGCAGCGTGGCAACTAGCCTCTGTTCTGGAGTGATGGCTTGCCTCATGCAGGTATCCTGCCTGCTGATATAAGGGGTCAACAAAGCCAACAGATGGTGAAAAATGGGGTCCGTCATCCGGAGATAGTTCCTAAAATCATCAGGACTATTCTTCCGGATCTCACAAAGCAAAGGCATGTGCGAGAATTGGTCACGCTGGACCAACCAATTCTTGCTCCATGAACTCCTCCTTGCCCTGCTCATGGACTGGACTTGTGTCAAAGCTAAAAGCCCAACACCAAGCCCCCGCACAACACGAACTCTACGACGAGTACGTACACGCAATATGGTTTCAAAACGGTTGGCTAGTTGGAAAGAATCAGAAAGCACCGATAAAAAGCAAGGCCTGAAAGAACGAACTGAAAAGCAATGAGCGGACAATAAGCACTGAAAATCAAAGAGTACTATATAAATATAGCACGCAATGACAAACAAATGTGAACTGACTACACGTACTGATAAGAAGATATGCACTGACAAGCACAAACTGAAGAGCAGTAACGATCTGACGCACAAGTCTGAAAAGCGCAAATCGTCTCTAACCAAACATCTACTAACAAGCGATAAACACAAGATCAGCAAAGGGTGCCACACGTGGTGCTTAACACGTTGTATGTCACTGCCTTCTTGACGATCGGAAATTCCGACAACTTTGTGCGACCGTGTGTATGCAAGACAAGTTTGAGCCAACATCGGTCGGAAAAAATCAGATGGATTTTGTTGTCGGAATGTCCTACCGCGTGTACAAGGCATTAGACTTTTATGAGAGTACCTGAAAAACGCACAAGAACGCATATATGAAGCATTTTTCCCCTAGTAATTCGCTTTTTATTGACTAAAAATATTTTTAAAAACCCTCAAGCCTCAGACACATGCAAAACAGCTTTTATAAGCGCAAAAAAAGGAAGAAAAAAATCCAAAAAAACAACCAAGACACTCAACTCAAGCATGAGCACAGCCTCCCGAGTCCTGCTGCTGTGTCCATTGACACAGACAGCGGGACTCGGCCCCACCCCTAGCTCCTGTGTCACTGGATTTGATTGACAGCAGTGGGAGCTCCTGGCTTTTTCATCCAATTTGGAGTGATGTCCTGAACGAGGGAGGGTCTGTGTTGTACAAAATACCTTCCACTTCTTAATAATAGACTTTACTGGGCTTCTGGGCATTGCTAAAGACTTTTGCCGCGTACACGCGATCAGACTATCTGGCGCACTTAGTCCAGCGGACCATTCGCCCGTGTGTGGGCTCCGGCTGACTCTTTCTTCCCAAAAGTCCGGCGGACTTATAAAGAAGTCTTGACTCAAAATTGTCCACCGGACTCGGCAGTCAATCCACCCGTCTGTGTGCTAGTCCGCCGGACTTTTGAAATGAACGGACTTGCCCACACACGGAGTAAAGTCTGTTCATTTTGAACGTGACTCCAGGTAGACGGGACTAGCGAAGGAAGTCAATGTCGCCGCCTCCATCGGCGAGATTGACACCTCGCTAGTCCCGTCGCCTGGTATGGATTTTAAGGGGAACCCCTACGCTGAAAAATCCCCCCAATGTCCATACCAGACCCTTATCCAAGCACGCAGCCTGGCCGGTAAGGAAAGGGGGTGGGGACGAGCGAGGGGGATCGGAAGAAGAGAAGAAGGAAGAAGGCGGCGGCGACAGCGACAAGACCGGGCCAATGCTAATAAAAGAGCTGGAAGAAGAAAGCGGAGGCCCGGCAGAAGAACCGAAGAGTGGGACAAGACCCCCGAAGTCAGAAGAAGACCCCCAGATGACAACGAACGCCAGGCTCCTACTATAGCAAAAGATCGGCAAAAGAGCAGAAGATAGTGGAGGAGCCGAGAAGACCCCTGAAGTCAGAAGAAGACCCCCGGAGCTGTCTAATAATCTACTTTAAAAACCAGTGTTGCGTTTTTTTATTTTTTATTTACACTTTTTTTCTCCAGGTGAATAGGTAGGGGTACATCGTACCCCATACTCATTCACATAGGGTAGGGGGCCGGAATCTGTGGGCCCCCTTATTAAAGGGGGCTCCCGGATTATGATAAGCCCCCTGCCCACAGACCCAGACACCCAACGGCCAGGGTCGTCGGGAAGAGGCCTTTGCCCTCATCAACATGGGGACAAGGTGCTTTGGGAAGGGGGGCCCCCCTTCCCCAAAGCACCCCCTCCATGTTAAGGGCACGCAGCCTGGTACGATTCAGGGGGGGGGGCGCTCGCTCGTCCCCACCCCCTTTCCTGGCTGGCCGGGCTGCGTGCTCGGATAAGGGTTTGGTATGGATTTTGGGGGGGGCCCCCACACCATTTTTTTGGCGTAGGGGTTCCCCTTAAAATCCGTACCAGGCGACGGGGCTAGCGAGATGTCAATATCGCCAATGGAGGCGACAACATTGACTTCCTTTGCTAGTCCCGTCTACCTGGAGTCACGTTCAAAATAAACAGACTTTTCTCTGTGTGGGCAAGTCCGTTCATTTGAAAAGTCCGCTCGTTCAGAAAGTCCCACGGACTTCCGCTGCAAATTGCCACCCATAATTTATTCTTTGCTTCAATTTCACTATCAGAAACTGAAATGCTCCAGGAAAGCTCTTCTCATGCTGAGCTTATCAAAATGTCCACAGCTGATCACAGTTGAAAGTCAAATGGCTTTGCATGCTATTGAGACGGTGATTAGCTACACCTGATTGAGTTTAGAAGCCATTTTTTGGGGGTGATCCTTTTTCCAATTCAGTGATTGCTTTTTATTTTCAGACATGTTGTTGTTATATCTTTCACTTGAATATCATAAGTTGTACTGTGTAAATACAGCTGGATAAAGCAAAAACTGTGTCTGTCTTAATTTCAGTCTGCAACAAAGCAAAATTAGATCATTTTTAAAGGGGGTGATTCCTTTCTATACCCACTGTAGGTACTTACCCAAATAAAAAGTTTATTGAAGTAAAGATAGACATACATACTGAGGCTTCACATAAAATCGAGTACAAGTCACAGTAATCTTTCTTACTTTGCAGTTTGCGTATACAACAGTATCATGGAGATGGTTAAGTTAGAAATACATCTCTGACAACCTGGTCTTTTCCCTTCCCAGGGTCTTACTTTTATTGCTTTACCCAGGTTCCCTGATCCAGTGTTCTATTGATTTGTCTCACCCAGCATTCATACCCAACAGCCTACCCATGACCAGGTCCACTGGGGCTAGCCCCGGTACACACAACCATCGGCCCCAAAGTTTCTCTTCTGGGAGCATCCTCTATGTTGGTATATGACCCACTGCATTAAGCCACTCCGTAACAGCGTGTGGGTCCTCCAATTTCCAGTGTGTTATTATTAGTTTATGTGCCAAAAATAGGGTTCTGGTAACTGCCACCCTGATGCACTCTTCCCATTCAAATTCCTCTAGTACATTAAAGGGGTTGTATATATATTTTTAAATAACACACATGTTATACTTACCTCCACTGTGCAGTTAGTTTTGCACAGAGTGGCCCAGATCCTCCTGTTCTGGGGTAACTCAGCGGTTTTCTTGGCTCCTCCCCTCCCAATAGCTAACCACCCTCTGGGAATCTCTATCTCGAGGGGGGTTAGCTTGCGGGCGCGCTCCCTGTCATACACGCTGCATCCACAGACACAGAGTGTATGACTCAGTTCCGCCCCCCCAGCAGCTGCGTCATTGGATGTGACTGACAGCCGCACTAGCAAATGGCTTCGCTGCTATCAATATATCCTATCTATCCAATCAACGGGCAGACTCCATGGAGAAGAGGACGCCGGGAGATGTGCACAGCAGGTGAACGGTCTGTGGTAAGTAAACGGGGGGGCTGAGGGGTCTGTCATTGCCAGGTATTTTTTTCTTAATGCATAGGATGCATTAAGGTGAAAAAACACAAACCTTTACAACCCGTTTAAGTAAGCAGTGTTTTGGATTCGTAGGCAAAGAGACCCGAAATACCCTGTTTATGGTGTCCACCACTCCCTTCCAATAGGGGTGGAGTTTTGGGCACCTCCACAGTAGATGGATCAGGTCTCCATGGTCTCTTTTGCACCTGGTGCATAGTGGAGTGGGTCGGAGACCCATAATTTACATTCTGGGGGGGGGGTATAATATACTCTCAGTAGAATATATAGTTGCATTAGTCTCTGCGATTTATTTAATGAACAGGTGGGTACTGCCTGCAGAGCCTTCTCCCACTGATCACTGTCCATTTGTCCTAAATCTCCCTCCCACTAAGACCCCTTTCACACTGAGCCTCCTCAGGCGTCAGCAGTAAACAGCTGCTTTACCATCGTTTTAGCAGCGCTATTCGGCAGTTTTAACCCCAGGCTAGAGGCCGAAAAGGGGTTAAATCTGCCCGCAAAGTGCCACTGCAGTGGCCCTTTGCCGGCGGTATGGCGACGCTGCCCCATTGTTTTCAATGTGCAGGAGCAGTGGAGGAGCGGTGTATTCACCGCTCCTCCACCACTGCAAAGAAGCTGCTGGCAGGTCTTTTTGTAACGCCCTACCAGCGCAGTGCCCTAGTGTGAAAGCACTCACCCAGCTTTAACACTGGGTTTGCAGCTGAGGAGACCATTCAGAGGATCTGCTCTGAGCCATTACTGCATGTTTTAATTGCATATAGTAAAATTGCATGGATTGTGGCAATCCAAATAACTCCTACAGGGTCTCGAATGGCTGCAGTATCCCATTATGAAAAATCTGTCTAATGTATACTACCCCATATCTCTTCCATAATGCTCCATGTTGGGGTATGTTTCATTGGACCAAATCGGGCTGAACTCCATGTTGCCTGTCAATCCCTGCAGATATTTAGTTTTGTTCCAGATTTTTTGGATAAGGTTATAGGTCGGGTATAGTTTATGGAGTTTGTCAAAGGCCAACGCCTCGAGGGCCACTGATACAGACTCACCCTTCACTGTGTGTAGCATCACGGACTCAGAAGAGTTGCAAGCAATGCCCCCTGTCTCCATTCCCCTAGTCATGACTCCTATCAAGTGCTGCAGTTGTGCGGCTAGATAATATAGCCAAGGGTTTGGCAGGGCTAATGCCCCTTCATCCTTTGGTCATTGAAGATGTTCCAGTTTAATATTGGAGGGGCGGTTCTTCCATAGAAGCATTCGGAATAGGAAATTCGCTATTCTAAATGATTTTAGGGTAACTAGGACTGGTGAGTTGTGTAGCATGTAGAGTAGCTGAGGCATTAGGATCATTTTAATAAGGTTCACCCTACGGCTACCAACAGAGTGAATTCCATGTCAATCCGATCCTTGAACTTTTGTAGCAGCAGGGAGCCTTAGGCAACACCTGGACCCCTAAGTAGCTGAATGAGGTGGTTAGGGGTATGGTACTAGTGGTGGGAGGCGTATCTCCTCGTATATGAGCATCAGGGAGGATTTCGTCCAGTTGATCTGGAGCCCAGAGTCCAGACCCTGGAGCCCATGTGGTAGACATGGCTTCCTTAAGGTAGCCGTCGACATCTCCAAGCAGGATCATAGTGTTGTCTGCGTATAGCATACATTCTTCTTGTCTGCCTCCATACCAGAAGCCAATGACACTCGGGTGGGCCCTGACTTTAATTGCCAGGGACTCTATGACTAGTGCAAAGAGCACCCGTGTCTTGTGCCCCTGCCCAGGGCGAAGGCGTGTGACAAATTTCCCGATGTTCGGATGGCTGCCTGCGGGCTGTAATATAGCAGGAGCACCCACGGGATGTATGCATCTCTAAACACAAACCGCTAAAGAATCCCCCACAGGTGTTCCCACTTGATGCTATCAAAGGCCTTCATAGTGTCCGGTGAGAGCAGGGCCCTCTGTCCTACGTTATCTGCCAGGGATTGCATATTCAAATAGAGCCTCCTTAGATTTACCGCCGTTGACTTGTTGAACATGAATCGAGCCTGGTCTGGGTGTGCAATAGACATAATAGCCCCATTTAGCCTAATCACCAGGGTTTTAGCTAAGAGTTTGATATCACTCTGTAGCAAAGATATGGGCCTATATGAGCCTGGATCTACAGGATCTTTCCCGGGTTTTAGTATTAAGACAATGTTGGCTGTGGACATGGGTGGTAATGTCTGCTGTTCCCTAGACACATAGACCACCGGCAGTAACTTGGGTAAGAGTATTCCCGCATAAATTTTGTAGATTTGGGGCCTTGCAGTTAGGGAATGCGGCTAGTGCCATTTTTAGCTCTTGCATAGTAAGCGGGGCGTCCATGGCCTTCCTTTGGTCGCTCGTGAGTTGTGGGAAGGTAATACCTTGTAGGTACTCTGTAAGTTCCTCCGGGGTGTATTTACCTGTTGGAAGGTACAGGTTCTCATAGAACCTGGCTAATTCCTGCAGAATTTGGTCAAGTGAGTTCACTATCTTGCCCTCAGTGTTCTAATGGCGTCAATAGCAGGGGAGCGCTGTCTTAGCAAAAAGGTTTCCTGTGTTTTCCCTTTCCTCGAAAAAGGCTAGCTTAAAAAAAAAATAGCTTCTTCTCCGCCGTGGATAGCAGCCGCTCATAAGCAGGTTGAGCCGACTGCCATGCCTCTCTAGCCGAGTCAGTAGCGGTGTGAACATATCTCTCCTCCAATTCCTGCACCTGCTTCTCCAGCTCCTCTCTATGCACAGATTAAATTTTCTTTACCATAACAATTTCCGAGACAAGTAGTCCCCACACATAGGCCTTGAAGGCATCCCATTCTGTCAAGGGGGAGTCCGCAAAGTCCCGACTATCAAGAAATTCCCTCAAGCTCCACTCCATCTCCTCATGAGACAAAAATAGGTTCAGCCAAAAGGCGCTAAATTTCCATGGTGCCCTAGGAAGGCTGGACAGTGGGGATATAATTAAGCTAATCACCATACGTGAATGGTCCGACACACTGCAGGGTTTGTACATCGCCTCTGAGATGGAGGGGAGCATGGCTGGGTTACCTACTGCCAGGTCAATTCTGGATAGTGTTCCATGTGTTTTGGAAAAGCATGAAATACCCACTGTAGGTCAGTTAACTTAGTGGCCATGTATTTTGAGAAAAGTAGTACTTGGAAGCTGAAAAAACAAAGATGGCAAAACGTTTAATCATTACAACCTAATAGATCGGTTTATAAAAATATGCCAAAGTTGTAGCGTTTATAATCCGTACTGCAAAATGTAATTATGAAATACTCATTTAATGTCAAACTCATAAGCTGACCCAGTGATATGTTGGATAGCAATATTATCTTACAGAGCATTTTTGAAATGTCAAAATTCACCCCCGCTGTTTACTAAGAGGGAAAACTGAGGCAAAAGAAAGAATTATTTGTCCCCTGCTGAAATTCCAGTTGGTTAACAGATGAAATCAAATGCCATAAGACATGCTTAAAGGGATAAAGGGACACTGCTCCAAAAATAAAGCTGGATCACATGAGGACAAGGTGAAAACAAACAAGTTAATACTCTTCAGAGTTATGGAAAAATTCGAACCCGAAGAAAGATAAGTTGCACACTCCACCAGTGTTAAGAAAACACCTGCTGCGGAAATGGAGGATAGGGAATGTAGACACTCAGTACTTGCTGGAAATGTGGTGCTATACCCCAATTATAAAGACAAGCCATTGTTTTAAAAAGTTCCACCCACTTTGAATGTTGCCTGTGAAATGGTTAGTTTGTGGAATAGGTGGTGGCACATAAACATTCAGAGTTGCTAAAAGAAAACCGAGTCAGGCTCAGCTTTCTATAGTCATTCATTATGTACTGTAAGGCCCCTTTCACACATGCAGACATTATGTCTGTATTTCATCCATCCATTTGCAGATGAAATACGGACATACATGCATTCCTATGGCATAGCGGGTGTCTGCAGATGAACATCCGCAGACACCCGCTATCGTCCGCCTCCGCAATTGTCCGATTCTGCAAACGGAGGAAAATCCTATTTTTCTAATCTGTCTGCAGAGCGGATCGGATGAACACGGACAGACTGTCCGTGCTCATCCGATCCCCCATAGAGGAGAATGGAGAGCTGACAGGGCGGTCCCTGCACAGTGTGCAGAGACCTCCCTGTCCGCCGCTGGCTCAGCGGGGACAACGGAGCGATCCCCGCTGAGCAAGCGGATCATCACAGCCATGTGAAAGGGGCCGTCCCATGTGAAAGGGGCCTAATGGTAACAAACAGTATGGCACCACACAGGAGGCTAATAAACATGAAATATTTTTATTTCAACATTACCTAAAATTCTTCATTAGGTAAGGAACCAAGGGGGTTATTTACAAAAGGAAAATCCACTTTGCACTACAAGTGCACCTGGAAGTAAAATCGCTGTAAATGCGAGGGGGACATACAAGGAAAATAAAAAAAACAGCATTTTAGCTTGCACATGATTGGATGATAAAATCGGCAGAGCTTCCACTCATTTCAGATCTACCCCTCAGATTTACAGCGACTGCACTTCCAAGTGCACTTATAGTGCAAAGTGCATTTGCCCTTTCGTAAATAACCACCCCCCCCCCCCCCCCCATGCATGGATTGTCAGCTCCTGTTAATTACTTAAAGAGGAGCTTCAGGCTCCTTCAGAAAAAATGTAAAGTCAGCAGCAAAATTTATATCATTTTTTTCACACAAAAATATTTTTAGTTTTTTTTTTATATAAAGACAAAAATTTTGAAAAAAATTGATTTTTTCCCCCCTATTGTCTGTTAAAATATAGATCAAATAATAAAAATAAAAAAATCGAATTTCTTTATAAATTTAGGCCAAAATAGATCTTGCTAAATGTCTTTGGTTAAAAAAAAGAATTCCAGTAAGTGTATATTAATTGGTTTGTGCAAAAGTTATAGCATCTACAAACGATAAAATACTGGATTCTTTAATTTACTTTTTTTAGACTAGTAATGGCAGTGATCAGCGACTAACAGTGGGACTGTGATAGTTGTGGGAACTAACTGCCACTGGCATCTCCAGTGACACCAATACAGTGATCAGTGGCAATAATATACACTATCACTGTACTAATGACACTAGCTGGGAAGGGGTTAACGTCTCAGGTGATCAAGAGGTTAAACATGTGCTGCTTTTTACTAAAGATTTCTGTTTTCTTATCCCTTGCAGAGAGATCAGTCCCTCTGTACAGAGCCCTGTGTTGATTGTCAACACAGGGCTCTGGGCTGTGATTGGACACAGCCGATCAGCAGGTCCCGGCCATGACTCATTTGCCGAGATGTGCTAAGTCCCGCTGTATTCAATCACAGCAAATATGGCGGGCTGGGGGGCATGCCCAGAACCCAAAAGAAAGCCACAACATACAGAACCGTTCCGGTGCCTGTGCGAGCCGCCCTGCTGCAGTATATGTACTGAAGTGGGTCGGCAAGTAGTTAAAGACAACTGTGAGCATGCAGGTATTTTCATTTTACAGCCCCAATGCCATAAAAGTTGGGCACTGTGTAAAATCTATATAAAAACAGAATGCAATAATTTGCAAATCTCATAAAGCCATATTTTATTCACAATAGAAAATAGAAAACATTTTAAATGTTTCAACTGAGAAAATATACCATTTTAGGAAAAAATAAGGTAATATTGAAGCCAATATCAACAAAATAGTGATCTAAACGAAACTTGAAGTGGTGCTCTAAGCTGAGACAGAGATCTCCCCGCAGTTTGCAGTGAAGGGAGCTGGCATCAGTACACCATTCAAATGTGTAAGAGCCTTATCAAAGAGAAGAAAAGGTGCCGCTCACCAACCCAGTGCATTGATATGTCGATGAATGTGGCCATGTCCAGCCCTGCCATTTTTTGCCCCGCTCACTGGGGCTTGGTCACAGAGGTGACTGGCGCCTTTTCTTCTCTTTGACAATGGAAGCAACATGTTTTAAAGTTGGGACAGGACCATGTAGCATCCAGTCTTCTTTTAACAACACTGTAAACGTTGAGGAGACCAGTTGCTGGAGCTTTGGGACAGGAATGTTGTCTTATTCTTGCCTGAAATAGGATTTGAACTGCTCAACAGTTCTGGGTCTTTGTTGTACTTTTTTGTTGTAAGATGTGCCAATTATTTTTTTTTTTATTTGGTTAAAGGTTTGGACTACAGGCAGGCCAGTTAAGCACTCAGACTCTTATACTAGGAAGTCATGCTGTTGTCATAGATGCAGTATGTGTATTTTATTTATTTTTTCTTGGGGTTGTATTGAAGAACAGATATTGCATGTCTTTTTTCCAATAGTTTGATTTTTTTTAATGTAAACTTTAGCTCCACTTTAAAATAGCTGTAAAGGCTGAAGGTGTTTTACCCAATGCATTAAGGTAAAAAACCTTCTACTGTCATTAACCCCAAATCGCACAGAGCAGGTATGTCATATTTATTTAAAAAAATAAATATATATATAACTTCACTATTACTTTAAAGTGGAGCTTCACCCTATATGGGAAGCTCTGCTTGTTTGCGTCCTCTCCCCTGGCACTTTAGTTGAGGGGGCAAGGGGGGCTGGTATCCTCTCCCACTTCTGACTCAGACCGCCATGGTGAACGGAGCTAGAAGTTTGGCGCAGTGCGACTTTCGCATGCACAGTGGTGTAGTGGTCAGCACTCTCACCTAGCAGTAAAAAGGGTCGCTGGTTCAAATCCCAACCATGACACCACCTGCCTGGAGTTTTCATGTTCTCCCTGTGCCTGCGTGGGTTTCCTCCGGGTACTTCAGTTTCCTCCCACACTCAAGACATGCAGGTAGGTTAATTGGCTTCTGTCCAAAATTGGCCCCAGTATATGAATGGGGACCTTGGATTGTGGGCTCCTTGAGTGTAGGGACCGATGTGAGTGTACAATGTACAGGGACAATTTTAGACACTCAACTCAGGTTGAACTGGATGGACTGGTGTCTTTATTCAACCTTACTAACTATGCAAGTAGACTAGAGTTCACTTTCTGCTTCCCTTACTACAGATGCTGCCGCCTGCACCCAAAGCTGACTAAAGAATCGGCTTGGGTGAGAATAAAGCGTAGTCCCTGGACAGGCAAGTGTCCTTATATTAAAAGTCAGTAGCTACAGTATTTGTATAGCTGCTCAATAAAAGAATATTCAGCGCAAGAACACACCTGAATGTACCTAAATAGATTTGCAAGCTGGACAGTAAAGGTTAACATACAACACCTTAATAATACATATAGCTCAAGACAGTGCAGCGCAAAATAAGAAATGAATAAAAAATGTCCTTTTAAAAGTCTATAAACATATCATGATGAACATAAGATGTGCCCCAGTGTTGAGGCTGTGCATCCAAACTTCAAGTATGCAAGAGTCCAGCCCATCCACCACAGACATCAGAAGCCTCTCACCTCATATCTTTGACTGTGGCCTGTGCCTGTGTGACCATTCCTCCCCCGATTACATGTGTTCCTCGTCAGTCCCTAATTGGGGTGTGGAAGATTTCCTCATTTGATCATCTCTGTATAAATTGAGTTGTGCCCATGGGGGGGCAGCAAGAAAAAACTACAAAGAACTCTGCTCCACTCTGGATTGACCACAAACCACCACTTTGGAAGGCATCCTGCAAGTCTGAATCCTATCCCCACCCTTTAATATGCCCCCTCTACTCTGCTTTCTCATACCAGTATACTCTGCTTTCAAATTCTCACTTCTTTTGCCCTCTTCTCCACCCCCAAAACTTATAATATCACCATCACTTCTACCCTCTTCTGCTAATGCTTAACCCACAAAGGACAGGGAAGCACATGCACTCATACACATCCCACTCCCATCATACTTTACTCACCCTCCTGCTAACCTCTGGAGATACCTGGTCCTCCAGTATCCCCCCACCTGGCTCTCTCCCTCCTCCAGCATCAGCTAGAATCTTCTCAATCTTATCTCGATCCCCCTGCTCCGAAACAACACCCTCCCCTTCACATTTGCCCTCTGGAATGCCCGCTCTATCTGCAATAAGCTCACTTCTGTCCGCAACCTTTTTTGTTTCCCTCTCCCTTAACCTTCTTGCAATCATAAAAACATGGCTTCAAAAGTCAGATTCTGCCTCGCACACAGCCCCCTCCCATGGAGGCCTCCACTGGACTCACCCAGACCCAGTGGAGAGAAAGGAGGCAGAGTTGGTTTGCTTCTATCCCCACTGAGCACCTTTCAAGTCCTGTCTACCCCTCCTCTTATTTTCAGACACTTTGTATTTGTCTGTTTTCTCACATTTCTCTAAGGATTGCAGTGATCTATCAGCCTTCTGGACCAGTGTCACGCTTCCTTGATGACTTCTCTGCCTGGCTACCCTACTTTCTTTCATCTGCCATACCCACCATTATCCTTGGTGATTTCAGAATCCCGGCCAATGTTAAGAGTCCAGCTGCATCCCAAATTTTCAACTTAACTTCATCCTTTGACCTTACACAATGGACAGTCCCCCACTCAATCTGATGGTAATACCTTCAAACCCGTTTTCTCCCATCTTTGCACCCCCTACAACCTCACCAACACCCCCTTTCCTCTCTCTGACCACAACCTCATCACTTTCAAAATATGCTCGTCTCCAATTGTCCCACCAAGCAGAAAACAATTACTGGCAGAAACCTTCGCCACTTTATGCCTTCTCTTTTCTACTCTGCAACTGATCACTTCTATAAACAAAATCTCACCCCTGTCTTGCCCCAACCTTACCACCTCTATCTACAACAGTTCACTGGACTCTATGTCTATTGCTCCTCACACCACACAAAATGTCAGGCCCTGACTATTACAACCTTGGCAGAATGACAACACCAGAAACCTTAAGAGACGTAGCTGAGCACTGGAGTGAGTGTGGCATTAAATCAACTCCTAGCATGCATTCACGCCTCTTCTCTACTTTTAACTCTCTACTTTCTCCACCACCATCTCCACCCAGTAAATCACTCACTGCTCACGAGATTGCCAATCACATAAAAAACAAGACTGATGCAATTTGTGGGGACATCTCCACTACACAGGCATCTAACCCACATAACATACCCTGTACAAATCCACTCTCAACACTCTCCTCTTTTGACCTTGCTACTACCGGAGAGGTATCTAAAGTTTTCTCAGACGCTCGCCTTACCACCTGTCCCCTGTTCCATCATATCTACTATGGTCACCCTCTTCTTCTAGCTTATGCCTCACTCACATCTTCAATCTCTCCCTCTCTACTGGCACCTTCCCCTCCCCTATAAAACATGCCCGGATCACCCCCGTACTTAAAAATCTTCACTGAAACCCACCAGCCTGAACAAATTAAGACCCATCTCCTTGCTCACTTTTGCGGCAAAACTTTAAAAATGCTTAGTCTACAACTGTCTTCGCTTCTACCTCACTGACAACAACCTTCTTGACCCCTTTACAGTCTGGTTTTCGCTTGCTACACTGAAACTGCCCTACTGAAACTCACTAATGACCTACTAACTGCTAAAACCAATGGCCACTACTCCATACTTATACTACTCGATCTCTCTGTAGCCTTTGATGCTGTTGACCATCCCCTCCTTAAAAAAAAAACTCCTCTTTGCCTTCAAGACTCCTACCTATCATAGTGCTCCTTTAGTGTGACCTATAATTTGGTTTCCTCCTCTTCACTTCCTCTTTCTGTAGGGTGTAGGTTCTGTCCTCAGACCCCTTCTCTTCTCCATTTACACCTCCTCCCTTGGTCTGTTAATAAACTTCCATGGCTTCCAGTACCACCTCAATGCCGACGACACACAAACCTATCTTTCTACTCCTCAACTGACTCAGTCTCCTCTCGCATTACTAACTGACATATCAATATGGATGTCACACCACTTCCTCAATCTCAAGCTTTCTAAAACCGAGCTCATAATTTTTCGAGCCCGTGCCCCCCTTGACTTCTCCATCAAGATCAAGAATACAACCATCAGTCCTTTCCCTCATGCCAAGGTACTAGGTGCAATCCTAGCTTTTAACCTGTCCTTTCGGCCCCAAATCCAATCACTATCCGAATCGTCCAGACTTCACCTACGAAACAGCTCCAAAATACGCCCCTTTCTAACCATTGACACCACTAAGCAACTTATTCACTCCCTTGTTATCTCTCGCCTTGACTATTGTAACTCCCTCCTCAATGGCCTACCTTTCTGCAAGCTATCCCCTCTTCAGTCTAACATGAATGCAGCTGCCAGACACATCCACCTTACCAACCAATCAGTGTCCACCATTCCTCTCTGCCAATCCCTCCACTGGCTTCTCATTGCAGAACAAATAAAATTCCAAACATTAACAATAACATACAAAGCCATTCAGAATTCTGCCCCCGAGCTACATCACCAATCTTATCTCCAAATATCAAAGTGTCCTCTTTGCTCCTCCCAAAACCTTCTGCTCTCTAGCTCCCTTGTCTCCTCCTCCCATGCTCATCTCCAGGACTTCTCCAAAACCTCTCCCATCCGCTGGAACTCACTACCCCAATCTGTCCGTTTATCTCCTACTCTGTTCACTTTTAGGCGATCCCTGAAAACTCATCTCTTCAGGGAGACCCATCCTGCCCCCCAGCCAACAATCAAATCTTTCACTCCCCTCATCAGTTCATCCCTCACAGTCCCTACCTTTTGTTTTACCAGCCCCCGTTAGATTGTAAGCTCGCAGGAGCAGGGCTCCTCTAACCCTCTTGTACTGTTGGTGCATTGTCTATTAAAGCACTGCATAAACTGTTGGCGCTATATAAATCCTGTATAATAATCTTTGACCCACAGGTCTAAAATCGCCTTCCCACAAATGGGGAACAATAGTAATACATAGGTCAATCAGTAACACCGGATATCATTTACAGTTGATGGAAAAGTAGCTCTGCCCATGATATGCAATTAAAATAAAAAATAATCGTGTGCTCTCTGTAATCCTTAATCTAGTAAAAAACGATAAAACACTAACAAAGCACTTAAGCAAAGTACATTTATTGAGCGCTCAGGTTGCAAATAAAACCAATAAGATAGCCACAGGTGATGTCAGTGCGTAGCTCCTCCCCTGTACACGTTACCTCCATAGGCGGGACTTAGAAAGTGTGAATGAAGCTACAAGGTCACCCGCACTTAAATACATACCTTCCCGGCCATCATGGAAACATGACGCTCCACACTGGATTGCCGATACAAAAAAAAGAAAAAAGGAAAACATAGCTGAACTTCTTCCAAAGTATACATCTAATTATTGCTAATAACACCATGTCTACTTGTGTAATACAACAGCCCAGAAGAAATGCAGGCTACTACTGCTAAACTTGTTAAAAATATAAAAAATTGACCAATCTGGACTATCGTGTTAAAGGGGTACTCCGACCCCAAATTACAAAAAACTATTATTGAATGAAAATAATTTTTAACCAATTTGTCATCCCATGGCCATCTTTAACCACTTCAGCCCCAGAAGGATTTACCCCCTTCCTGGCCAAGCCCTTTTTTGCAATACGGCACTGTGTTGCTTTGTCAATTGCGCGGTCGTGCTATGTTGTAATAAGCAATAAGCGCATATTGATTGGCTTGTACAAGAATTCTATCGTATCTACAAAATAGGGGATTTATTGTCATTTTATTTTATTAGTAATGGTAGCGATCTGCGATTTTTTTTATCGTGACTGCGACATTGCAGCGGACAGATCAGAAACTTTTGACACCATTTTGGGACCATTGGTATTTATACAGCGATCAGTGCTATAAAAATGCACTGATTATGGTGTAAAGGTCACTGGCAGGGAAGGGGTTAAACACTAGGGGGCGATCAAGGGGTTAAGTGTGTTCCCTCAGTGTGTTCTAACTGTAGGGGGGTGGGCTCACTAGAACATGACATATCACTGCTCCTGATCACCAGGAGCAGTAGTTTCCTGTCATGTTGCTAGGTAGAACAGGGACATGCCTTGTTCTGCCTTTACATAGAGTCCACAGGGACTCGTGGGCACACAACCACTATCCGTCAATGACGGAGTGACGTATAGGTACGTCGTTTTGCACACCCGTAACACTTTGCCGACATATCACCGTGAACCGGTTGGCAAGTGGTTAATAAAGCCAATAAAGATCATAATAAAACTATAATCATAATTCATTAAACCCAAAAACAAACAAAACATTATTTAACTTCCGAATATAAAACTATTCAGGACAAATTCAATATTCAAGCCAACAGGGGTCATAACCTTAGTTTCGCATTTCCAAAAAGACTCTCTGCGGCTTGTTGAATAAAATTACCACCTCTCCAAGGTTTGAGGCCCTTCTCATTCCCCCAAAATTTAAGACCCCTAGTGTCTCTATTGTGGCACATCCTGAAAGGTCAAGAGACACTCAGTTTTCAGATCTTTTCTAACATTATTCATATGCTCACCTACCCTTACATGTAAGATGCCCTAGATGTCCTTCCAATGTATTGGAGACCACATTTGCAATTGAGCATATATACTATACCGTGAGTGGTGCAAGTAATCTGCTCTTTATATACCGTTAACTGGTAACTGAAGAGGAAAATTCATTACGTTGAATATTGCCTTTTGAGCTCTTACAGGCTGCACACCTCCTACATGCATAGAATCCCGATAAGAAAAATATTTATGGGGGCGCCTTTCTATAAATAAACTGTGTATGTGTAGGGAGCAATGGGCCAAGGACCCAATCTTGTTTGGAGTATTCCCAAGTGTTTGATCACAACCCTTTCAATAGTTTTATGCTGGATACTATAATCCAAAATCATATGATATTCTCCATTATTGACAGACCTTTGGTTCTGTGTATCAGCTATATTGGAATTCCTGCCTATGGCCCTTTCCCTTTCAATTTCCTCATCTATGGAATTTTTTACATATACTTTTTGTTGGAATCTTGTTGCAAACACCTACAACAGGGACAAAAAGTGTTCTTCATAAAAACTGTTTTGTCTTACTCTTATATATTTTCCCCTCGGAATATTACACAGCCACATATGGTGGTGGCAACTGTTTAGAGGTATGTAGGCATTTTGGTCCGTTGGTTTGAAATGGTTAATGGTCCTAAACCGATCAACCTTTTTAAAAATTTCTAAGTCCAGAAAGGTCATCTGATGTGCATCAATATTCCAAGTAAGGTTGATATTTTTTCCATTAGTATACAATTTATGGGTAAAAACCTCCAAACAGTCTCTATCACCTTCCCAAATCATGATTAAATCGCCAATGTACCTTTTATAGCAAACCAGTTGCGGGGGGATGGTCCTTAAGAAAAAAACACCTTTCTCCCAGTGGGTCATAAATAAATTGGCCACACTGGGAGCGAAACGGGCGTGGATTTAAACAGAGGCATAACTTCACAATGACATTACTACTGGATATAACCACCATATAGAATCACAAACGTAAAAATAAATACAGGCCCCCGTAGCAAATTGCCGAATAAATATTTATTATAAAGGAATCCTCAACAAAATAAAAGTTATTAAACTATTGCTAAATTCCTCATTTGCAATGACCTTTTTTTTGGAAGGAACAAAGAAAAAAAAACATTTGTATCCAGTTTAATGCAATTACATCATCTGATGGTGTTTGTTTGTACTTTGTTTTTTTTTTATTAAAGGAACCCATGAGGAATGATATATGAAAGCTGCCATAAACCGACTTGTTTTTAAATTGCCTGTTCTAGAGCAGTCTACAGTACAGTTCTTTCCTTACTTGGTTAGCCACTGCCCCAAAACAGTATATCAGTACATCATAGTACAGTACATCCTCATCACAGGTCAGGGATTAAAGAGACATTACTTTGTCCATTCAGGGAAAAGGGACAGTGTCCGGTGATAGCTAACCTACCCCCCCCCCCCCCCCCCGAGAAATTATACTAACCAATCTATTCTACACCCCGCTCTGGTGTTGGCGCCATTCTTGGTTGATGTAGTCATGGTCCCTCCTCAAGCGATAGCGGTGAGGATAACCCTAAAGCATGCACCTTTAAAAACAAAGCTGTAATGGCATTATCAATTCATTCCAGGCAGGTCCCCTTAAAGAGACCCTGTCATCCCATGCCAATTAAGATTAGCATCTCAAGTTAAAATACTCACTTAAATACTAGGCAGTACTTGGTTGAAATTATTTGCCCCTGCTATGCTGAAATCAGCACACCCCTGACATCATCATCATGTGACGAAACACGTACTGTGGAGCTATGGGCTTATAACGTCACCACACTGTGAACCATGGCTATCTTTTTGGTGATGTTTGGAAATACTGTGATATGCCCATTTTATCTTGTTCTATGTAAGTGTATACGGTTTTAAATAAATGTTCCTTTTATACTACACCATGAGGTGGTTCTTTGCCTTTTTACGATTTATGTCTATAAGAAACAATCAACTAGTACTGGTGGAGTGGAGTGTTTTTGTGGCTTGTGGGGGTGCTCAGAGTGGCCAATGGGTCTTGTATATAGCAGACCGAGGTGGATGGATGCGGCGACTTACAACATATGCTCTGACCGCTCAGGGGATCAACACCATGCTGGTCCATGTTCTTGCTGATGGTGTAAGGAGATGTTTTGACATCACATCTTCATACTGACAGCATGTCTTCTGGGCACGTTTGAGGAGTTCTGGCTACATTCTTTTGGACTCTTTCCAGACTTATTTACTGTGTTATTTTATTAGAAACACTACACTTTTCCTTATATGCATTTACGAGTTGTTGCCTACAAATGGTGTTAGCTGCTGTTGTGAATTTTTAAACCTAAATGCAAGTAATTTATTGAATATTTTATTTTTTATTTTTTTAGCACAAAAAATACCTTCTTTTTAAACACCTCTGATACTCTGTGTTCCAGACGCATGCAGCTGCTCCACTCCAAAGCCCTGAGGCTAGCCAAGGTCCTGACTGGCTGGAGAAGCCTCACACAATCTGCAAACACTGTTAATGCAGATCTTGCCTGTGAGGACCTCTGCTGACAGCAGGGCTGGGGGCAAGGAGCAGCTGCATGCCTCTGGAAATTGTAGGCAGAGAGTATAAAAAAATGTCAGTACAGTAGGGCAAAGCATTATCTATAAGATACAGCCCAGCATATGCTTACGTGGGTACTCAAACTAGAAATGTTTACCTTAATAGGCATGGGTTGTCAGGGTCTCTAATCTGCTCTTGAGTGGCAGCCGCATACCAATGGCTGCAGAAAGGCTCAACTGTTAATTTCAAATGCATTTTAGGGCAGGTACAAATTAGCATTTGAACAAAATACACCAAACAGGTGTCCTGCCATAGTTCCACAATTGAAAATGGAAATCAAGTTGTAGGAGTCTAGTTCAAACACAAGGAATCTGCAAGGCAATCATTTAAAGAGAAACACGACCTTTGCCTCTATTCTCTGGATAGAGTTAGTTTCCACTAACTCTCCCAGACTGCTAATGGCCTGCCTGCTATAATATGTCCTGCATTTTTATAAAAACAGAAAACTGGTATCCCAGTGCCCATTTATACATGCAGAACTCTTGGCATTAGCTCACCAAAAACGAAAGGCTCACTGCAGCAAACATTAGCACAGAATTGGCAAAGCTTCAGAGCTCACCTCGAACTGTGCAGATTTTGGTGAACCAGTTATGCATAAAGGTAATGAGATTTCAGAACTGTTTTCACACAAACCGCATGCTAAATTTCCCAATGGTTGCCAAAGAGGTACTGTAAATTTGAATTGCTTAGCAAATCACTGCTGAGTGCAGATTGAAACAGGGTCATTTTGAATACTGTTAAGTAACAAGATGGCATGTGTAGCAATATATTGCATAATAATGTAAAAAAAAAAAAAAGAAGTTTTCCTTTAATTGGAACTTACAGGAACACAATACCCATGCCCATATAAGTGCAGCAGTAAACATCTCTGAGAGTTAATTTAGCAGGGTCTGAGTTAGATTTAGTGTACAGGGGCACGTAAGATTAGTTAAGTGGATACAATTCCTGAAGTTCCTATTCAAAATTGAAACACTGCATTACAAATCTGATGTTAAAAGCAAAAAATAAGCCTGTGTGCCCTTACTTTGGACTCTACATCTACTAGTATTCTTTACTAATACTTTGCAACAATCAGTTTTCATTTGTTCTAACTATATTGCCAAGCTCTTATCTTATATATCTCCTTCCTCTTGTCATTTATCCTTTTTTTTTTTTTTTGCTTTGATTATGATGAACATTCAGATGCTCCTCTTTTGCCTCTTGAAAACATGGGTGCTTACATCCCTCAGGGATTAACATAGCAGAACTTCGCAACTGGCAAAAATTAAAACTATCAATCTTCTTTCAGCTACATGTTCAACTGAGAGATATATATAACCAATAATTTCCTTATTGTTTTCAGTGTTCTCGTAGGACTAAAGTTTAGATGCTATAGCAATCTGTCCTTAAACAGCAGAACCATGTTTGAGGTTATGGAGTTGCGGACTGTGATAGAAGTTTCCCTTCTTGTGTGGTATTGTATGACTTGCAGCTCTCGCATTTCATCCCCAGAATATGGAAGGACACCGTACATCTTTTACTGCAGTCATTGCAAAGAATCTGTGTGGGTAAAAAAATGTATATTAGTGAAAATGGATCTGTCAGATACAAGTACACTGAATGTTTAATGTGGAGAATCAAATGAAGAATAAACTGTCCTTTGCAACCTAAGCTTATTTACATAAATATTTTATGTAGAAACTGCAATAAGCAAACATTTAACGTACATGAACTTCAACAATGAGCTTCTCATAAATGTTCCTTTTTATCTGTTTGCTCTGCTGCTGGAGCAATTTTTTGTACACGTGTTAATTGTACATTTTAGGCCTGAAGATTGCTTCAAACCCCCAAACAACATATAGTTTCTGAAAGCAGAGACCCTGTAGAATAAAACAGCGGTAGCTTCAATTTTTTAACATCAAAAAATATTTGTGCTACTTTTTATCAGTTATATTTTCTGTAAAAAAAAAAAAAATACAAAAACACAATGTAGTATCCAATTTTTGATTAGATATAAAAGATGAGGTAGCCTTTGGTAAATAAATGTCAAGTCTTAAAATTGCGCCCACTTGTGAAACTGAAAAAAAACCAAAAAAAAAACCCATGGTACTCAAAAGTGTCTATAGAAAATGCTTAAAAACATTTACAGGTCATCAGCTTAGAGTTAACAATGATGGTCCTGGAATTATTGGTCTTACTCCACAATGTGGTACAACTGTAGTATGCCCAGTACCTAATGCCCAGGTATGTTGGGGTGGAGGGCTGTTTTTTTTTAAGGCGTTTATTTGTTTTAAAGTTTTAAATTTTTCTAACTTAACTTTTTTGCTAAACACAAAATGGCTGACAAGCTCCCTATGTGACAGCATAGGAAAGGTGACAGGTCCTAAAAAAATAAATAAATAATAATAAAAAAATAATAATATCAGGGTTCTATTGGGCTGCTAATACAACTTCTGCACTTTGTTAAAAACTGCTCAAACTAGGTTTGACAGGTTTGAACATGGAAGTGCTCAGAGCCGAGTGCCATGGAGGTCCAAGGCATCCATAAGAGAAATGCAGTTTCGGGACCCATTTCGGGGTGGGTGGATGTAGGTGGGGGCCAGAAGGCATACAGATGTAAAACAATTGGACGGCAGTCAAATCATTTCTACTACAAAGCCAACAGCTCAGTGTAAAAAGGCAAACAAACTCCTGACTGCTATTATCGGCAGGAGTTTGTTTACAAATTGGTGCTGGTGCCAAAATGACATAATGCTTACGTATGTAAGGATATTAAAGTGATTGTAAACCTCAGACATGAAATACGAACAAAGCATAGCAAAGCTCTATAGTGTGTACTTGTCTCAGTTCAGAGCACCAAGTGTAATTTCTGTCTTCTGCCTTGTTCCTCTGCTATCAGCACAAATAATTTGACAAGTTTATCTGACACCAAGAGAAAAATGGTGACAGGGGAGGGCTCTCCAGCTGATTTACAGCCTCAGCTCTGTTCCTGTGAGCTGTGTCCCTTCCCTCCAATCAGCTCCCAGAGCTCTCCTTACTGAGCTATTAAGTATGTAATTTCAGCTCTTCGTTCCCTTTTTTCTGAACTCTTAAGCAAGCTTTATAAATTGTAGACTTTGACTGGATGTAGAAAAGAGAAGACTGCAGATAAACAGGTGCAACCCATCTAGGAGGATTTGTTTAATCTATGTGCATCATCTGAGGCCAGGCACTTCACTTCACTGGATATATGTAAGGTATATTTATTCCATTAGCATGAAAAATGCCTGTTGATCTTGCAAGAAATCTTGTCAACTGATAAGAGTGCAGCTTGCGCAGAGAGCACAGAATGATATCAGTTATAAATGTTCAAGAGACTGTAAGACCCAGTCATGTTTATGTTACATACAAGCGGGCGAAAGGGTCCCCAGTAGTCCTGTTTCTGTTGTTATCCTATAATTGGATGGCAGAATCACCAAATTAAAATAAGGCCACATGCATACTGGAAGTTTTTGACGTGGTGCTCTAATGGACGTCTGGCATTTTTTCTTTCTGCCTCTAAACACTCTTGCATTATAGCCTATGTGTCTATGCATACATAAGCATTTAGAGGAGTCTGGCATCAGAAAAAAAAACCTCACTGACAGCATGTCCAGAAGCAGTGGCATTTCCGGCAGAAAAAACTTGACGCATATAACTGCGTGTTAACGCTAGGCGTATTTAGCACTTGATCCTTAATTCATTTCAATGGCCAGAATAAATTACTATTCTGGCCAATTAAATAAATGAACGCCCAAGCGATTGAGGTGCTTAAGCATGTTGCACATGTTTACATTCCTCCCCCCCACCAAAACACTGCTGCCAGAAGGAAAGGGGTCTAGAAGAAGTGGCAAAAACGTCCTCTGTGCATAAGGGATAAAAAAAAAAAACTTGAAAAAAAAAAAAAAAAAGAAATATAATGCCGCCACATCTAAGGAATGGTAAGCTGGAAAGTAGACACCCCAACATGATCAAATTTTTGGTCATAGAGATAAAGAGCAGTCTACAGAAGCAGGGTACAGTTTAAGGGTAAATTCCAGTAGGACCATTTTTTTCATAAAATGTGAACTGTGTCATGTAATGTGTGAAATATCCTCTCTGAAAGTCTAATTGTCTCCATTCCTGCTGGTACCTGAGGCCACGGTAGGTTGTTAGACTTCCAGTTATAAGCAATCATCCATTGGATAGAACTGCATAATGAATGGAAGAGTTTCACACAGGGTGATGGAACATTAGGTATATTTGCATATAGAAGGCAAATCTGGGGGGTGGGGGGGTGGGTACAATCTTTTGTTTAGATCTTTCTATTCTTTCGATTGCCCTTTGCCATATGTAGGTGATAACTCGAGAAAATGTGTAGAATTGTACCTGGAGCCTGGCAAACCCTAAAACAGTTTGGAGAGATTGAGGATTTCTACCTGTACTCATCATTGGAACATAAAGCACATGAGAATCTTAACTCACCATATTTCTATAATCACTTTATTTGTTCTGTAATATTATATATCACCGAGATACTAATTTTTTTGATATTGATTTTCTTTGGCTGTACTCTTTATACAATTGAGCTTCCAAATAAAACTTTTGTAAAAAATAATTTTTGGTCATAATTGTTTGCAAATGAAGAAATGTGCCGGTACTAAGGAGGTTAACCATGGAGCTTGAAAATGGTGCACTAGATTCATTAATGTACAGGTAATACACACAGGTAGGAGGAAATGAAGGGATTAAAATACTGGTAACATACAGTGGGAGGATGGCGATGAAGGAGTTAATGTTCAGGTGGGCAGGATAAGGGAGGTGAGGGCTTAATTTACAGGTCACTAAGGAAAGTATTGCAGATGGCATGTGTAAGAGAGGAGGTCAGCAAGAAAGGGTAAAGAAATAAATAAATAAAAAATCATTGTGTCACCGTAACAGAGCAAATAGATCAGTAGCTGCAGCCGCTGATCCATTCATTCTGTGCGCATTCAAAAGTACTAATCTGTTTCCTTCCCCTATTGTAAGTGGAAGGAGAGGGATCAGTACTGTAAATAGTATCATGTGACCCCTCGTATAGGTTGGATACAGTGTCTGTTTTTTCAGACTTCTAGTAACAGCTCAGGACACAGCAATCACCCGGCAGATCTGCTGCCAAATGGCCATTTATTTAGTGCCGTCCATAAACAGCACTGGGTATAAAAAAAGGGTCACGGATCCATCGTTGAAAAACATGAATTGGTGTGGTGTGTGCAGTTACAAGGAATTGAGTCAATTACTCCACTAAAATATTCTTAAACTTGTAGTGCTGCATCTTTTTTTACAGAGATAAACCCAATATGTTTTCTCACTGCCACAGTAAATCAGACAGGCAATTTTAGGGCACAGCCAAGTCCAATTTTAGTCACAATTCTTATCAAGGCATAAAATCCAGTTGCCAAGTTCAGCCCAGAAGAATCTAGTGGGCTTAAAAAATGTTTGGCCAGCTTGCACAGACTCCAGCTGACACATTAGAGATAGGTTGGCATCACTCTGCTTTGTACCACAGCAGTAATGGTGAATTTTTCCAACAGGCAATAAAGAGTTGCAGACATGACATACAGTAAAGGTGAGCTCCAGAGCTGATAAAAAGGCCGATTTAGAACTACAGCGCGACTTGGAAATGACTTCTGTGGGGCTGCATTCACACCTGAGCGTAGCATTTTCAAGCGTTTTTTACCGCGATTTTGTGCAGGGCAAAAGGTCACCAATGTTAAAAGAAAAACGCCCAAATCTGCTTAATTCGAGCGACAAAAAAAGGGTCCGGAACTTGTTTGAGCTTCAGGCGTTCGGCTTCAGGCGACATGTAGTGGAGATGTGAACCACCTTCATTGAGAATAATAGAATTTTTCCCCTCTAGCGTTTTGTAGCTTCAGGCTTCAAGCTACAAAATGCTCAGGTGTGAATGGGGTCTAATAGAAGTCAGTGTAAGTTGCCTGAGTCTTCATAGAAACTACTTTCCTCCTCTCTGGGCAGTCCGCCAAGAAAAGAGAAAAAAGATACAATGTTTACACTTGAATGAATGAACTCAACTCTGTGTGTAGAGTTCTCAGTTTCACCATTTAAAGACTAAATCTTTTCTGACACTTGTTGCTTACAAGTAAAAATCCTGCATTTTCTGCCAGAAAATCACTTAGACCCCCAAAAAATTATATATATATTTTTTTAGCAGAGATCCTAGGGAATAAAATAGCGGTTGTTGCAACATTTTATGTCACACGGCATTTGCGCAGAGGTCTTTCAAATGCATTTTTTTGGGGGAAAAAAAATACACTAAATGATTTAAAAAAAATAAAAAAATAATAATAAAAAAAAAAACTAAAAAACAGTAAAGTTAGCCCATTTTTTTTTTGTCCAAAAGTTTTGACTACCTGTTTTTATTTTATAGGCTGCTTTCACACTGGAGCGGGCAGGCGTTGATGGTAAAATGCTGCTAGTTTTAGCAGCGCTTTACCATCATTTTAGCTGTGCTATTCTCGGCTGCTAGTGGGTTACATATAACCCAGCTAGCGGCCGAAGAAGAGATTAAATGCCTGTTAGGTTTTATGAGATGAAGGGGAATTAAAAAAAAAAAAAAAAATCGGCCTAACATATCGGCCCCAAAAAAATTAAAAAATAAATAAATCGGCATCATATATCGGCCGCCATGATTTCTAAATATCGGCATCGGCCAAAGAAAAACCCATATCGGTCAACACACACACATACATACATATATATATACATACATATATATATATATATATATATATACACACACACACATACACACATATATACATATACATACACACAAATGAATGCAATTATGTGTTCATTACCCAAAAAAACAAATCCCTTTCACTGCCATGGGCTAGCTCCCAATTTGCACCTTTAGATCCCTTTCACATGGGGTGGATTCTGTTCCGATCAGCAAGGGATCACCTCACAGATCCCCTGATCAGAGCACAGGATGATACATCTGTGTCTGCTCAGTTTCTGCCGAGTGGACATGGATACAAGCCCATTTACACCCGCTTGTCCATAGAAATGAATGGACTTTCCGAACAGGTCTGCCTGAAAAACTAACGGGCGTACCTGATCAGAATGGCCACGTGAAAGAGGCCTTAGATAGCCGAGCCAAATGTGCATTTTTAACATGCACCAATAAAATGGACAGTTCACTAAGGCCTCCTCAAACCATATATTTTGTGAAAGCAGAAGACCTGTACATGTAAAAATAGGAGTATCCTTGTGCTTATACATCCTATCATACATGGCCAAATATAAAAAATAAAAAAAAAAATAATAATAATAATCCTCATTGCAAGTACGTACACGCACAATTTAATACCCATACTACCTACTAAATTGCAAAAGATAGTAGGACAAACCCCCAAAAAATTATTCAAATATATTAATAGTAAAAAGGTCAGGTCTGAGTATGTAGGCAAAAATAATCAGAGTGGTTGACTGGGGACAAAGAGAAGGCAAATTTATTAAATACTTTCTTCAGCTCTGTTTATACAAAGGAGCTCATGTCCATAATAGGGGTGGTAGTGACACCACCCCAAATGATTCACAATAGCTCAAAAGTGATATGGTGCAGAAATATTTAGGCAGAATAAAAGTTGGATAAAGCACCTGGACCAGATGGCATCCACCCACGGATCCTAAAAGAATTGAGCTCTGTCATTTCAAGGCTATTGTTTCTAATTTTTAGGGACTCGTTAATGACTGGAATGGTACCACTGGATTGGCGCAGGGCGAATGTGGTGCCCATATTTTAAAAGGGATCAGTCTTCACCATGTAACTATAGACCAGTTTGGTTAACTTCTATAGTCGGGAAGATACTGGAGAGATTAATAAAAGACAACATAGACGAGTCCTTGCTGGAAAAAAATATCTTGAGCAACAGACAGCATGGATTCATGAAAGACAGAAATTGTCAAACAAACCTGATTTAGTTTTAGGAGGAGGCAAGTAAAACCTTGGACAGAGGGGTGGCTGTGGACGTGGTATACCTGGATTTTGCAAAAGTGTTTGACAAAGTTCCTCACACACAGGTAATGTGCAAGGTAAAGTCTACAGGCTTGGAAAGATCAATCTGTAAATGGATAGAAAACTGGCAAAAAGACAGAATTCAGAAAGTAGTGGTTAAAGAGGAAGTAAACCCTGATGGGTTTACTTCCTCTTTCATTTCCTGCAAAGGCAAAGCATAATGGACTACTATGCATCTCATAGTAGTCCATTATGTGTCACTTACCTGACACAGGAGCCAGCGATGTCACCGCTGTCCCCTGTAGTCCGGCGCAGCCATCTTCTCGGTGGGTCTCGCTTGGCAAATATCTCCTAAACCGTGTAGGTTTAGGAGATATTTATTGGGCCTACAGGTAAGCCTTAATCTAGGCTTACCTGTAGGTCAAAGTGTGTTGTAAGGGTTTACAATCACTTTAATGACTGAATGGTGTACGGTTATCAGTGGTGTACCCCCAGGTTCAGTGCTGGGACCCTTACCTTTTAATATCTTTATAAAAATGATATAGGGTTGGGCATCAAAAGTACCATTTCTGTCTTTGCAGATGACACTAAACTATGCAGTGGAATAACAACCTTACAGGATGTCTTCGACTTACAAGCCGACTTCAAGGCACTTAAATGGGCAACTATGTGGCAAATGAGGTTTAATGTTGATAAATGTAAAGTTATGCACTTGCGGGCTAAGACTATGCATGCATTATACATACTATGGGCGGTACAAAGGGGGAATCATCCATAGTGGAGAAGGATCTGGGGGTTTTGGTAGATCATAAGCTCAGTAATAGCATGCAATGCCAAGCTGCGGCTTCCAAAGCAAGCAAAGTCCTTTCTTGAATTAACCACTTTGCGACCGGCGCACAACGATGTACGTCCATTTTTTGAAGAGGGATATCTCGGTAACGGCAGCAGCTGCTGCCACAACTGAGATATCCATCTCTTCAGGCACCGGTCGTGTTTACGATAATGGTGGTGTCAGCGGCAGGTTCGCCGCGAGATCACAGTTATCGGCGGTGGGAGAGGTGCCACCCCCCCCTCCGGCCACTCGCCAGCACCCTCCGCTGCTTACAGGAGCCATCGGTAGTGACGGAGGCGATCGGGTCCTGTCTGTGCCTGGGTATAGAGACGAGTGAGGCTAAGATGGCCCCCACTCGTCTCTTTACCATAGGAGGGCAGAAGCGACGCCAAAACGTCACTTCCGCCCATACCTCTTAAAAGGCACATTTTTTAAATCTAATTTTTTCAAATGACTTTTTTTTAATTTCTTTATTTTTTATTGCATTTAAGTCCAAATATGAGATCTGAGGACTTTTTGACCCCAGATCTCATATTTAAGAGGACCTGTCATGCTTTTTTCTATAACAAGGGATGTTTACATTCCTTGTAATAGGAATAAAAGTGATCCATTTATTTTTATTTTTTTACAACAGTGTAAAAATAAATAAAATCAATTAAAATAAATAAGAAATACATAAACCTGCAACCTGTAGAATTTTTTAAATGTCACTTATGGAGATTTTTGAGGGCAAAAGTTTGACGTCATTCCACGAGCGGGCGCAATTGTGAAGCGTGACATGTTGGGTATCAATTTACTCGGCGTAACATTATCTTTCATAATATAAAAGGTGCGCTTGTAAGACCTCTGCGCAAATACGGTGTGAAAAAAAAAGTATTGCAATGACCACCATTTTATTCTCTAGGGTGTTAGAAATATATAAAGTTTGGGGGTTCTAAGTAATTTTCTAGCAAAAAAAAAACAGTTTTAAACATGTAAACACCTAGTCTGAAAAAGAGGCCTGGTCCTTAAGTGGTTAAGAGCAGTATGGACTCCAGAGAGAGATATCATTTTGCCCATGTACAAATCATTAGTAAGCCCTCAACTGGAATATGCAGTTCAGTTTTGGACAACAGTTCTCAAAAAGGATAATCAGGGACCTGGAGAAAGTGCAGAGAAGGGCAACCAAACTGATAAGAAGCATGGAGGAGCTCAGCTATGAGGAAAGATTAGAGGAACTGAATCTATTCCCTCTTGATAAGAGGAGATTAAGGGGGGGGAGGTATGATTAACGTAATGCATCATTACATCAACATCAATACAAAAGTGGTCCATATAGTGAACTTAGTGTTCAGTTATTCAATTTAGGGTCATTACAGAGGACAAGGGGGCACTCTTTATGTCTAGGGGAAAAAAGATTTAATCTCCAAATATGGAAAGGTTTCTTCAGAGTAAGAGCTATGAAAATGTGGAATAGACTCCCTCCAAAGGAAGGATCAGGAAGGAATTTTTTTCCTTGCTGTAGCAGATTGGAGCAGGCTCTGCTGGGGTTTTTCGCCTTCCTATGGATTAACTGTGGGTGAAGGATGGTGTATATATGGGATTGTATTTTTTATTTTTGGTTGCACTAGATGGACTTGTGTCTTTTTTCAACCCGACTATGTAACTAATACATAAATAATATACTGTACATTAAGAGTAAAAAGGTATGCATGCTTTTGAAAAGAAAAGATATATGAAACAGTACAGTTGACTTACATTTGGAAATTTTACTACATAATTTATCAAGTGTTAAAGCCTTACTTCAGATTTTTTTTTTTTATAATATTAATAATATTTCCTTTACTGTTTTGGGGAAACAAAATCATCTCTCCATACTCCTGTATTGCCCTCCATGCCCTTCTCTGTTGAATCTCTTATTGAGTAACATACAACATTTACAAAATTCCATTAAAAATGATTATTCAGAAATACAATTTTAGAGTTGAACTGAACGCCATGCACTATTCTTTTTTATAATCCAATTTAAAAGCCTACTTGCATATTGACTATAAAATAGTGTACATTAGTGATTATTCTCACATATTTTGAAAGCTCATCACCAATCTCTATATAAAAGGCAGGAAGAGGCGACAATATGTTGACGGCATGGTTAAAAAAAATTGGAGATCTACAGCATGTAAAATCAAAATAACGTAATCAAATTGCTTACATCGACAGTCATATTTTGATATTCAGTGGGCATTGGTGTTTGAGCAACTTCTTCATCCAATCGGCGCCAGTACTGCGTCATGTCCAATACAGAACGCATGCACAGTGGACACCGGTATCCCCTGTAAAGAAAAACAATGCAAAATGCAGATAAGTATCCCAACTAGACAACGGTGCCTGTCTTTTTGTAACTATCTCCTAAACCGCGTGGGTTTAGGAGATATTTCTTGGACCTACAAGTAAGCCTTAATCTAGGCTTACCTGTACGTCAAAGTGGTTTATAAGGATTTACAACCACTTTAAAGAATCAGTCCACACAAAATAGATCCATTTCTGGTAGATGCTGGGGAATTAAGATGGCCAAGCACCAGTAGAATTTTGTTGGAAAAATGTTTGTTTTCGGAACGTTCATTCAATTTTCTAAAGATTAGTGGGAACAAATCGACAATATTTTTCAACCATAGTGATGAGAAAAGGAGCAGGTTATAAAATTTCTCTCTAAAAATCCTCATGCATTTCCCTTTTCTCAATGAGTTTGCATCGCTGCTATTCCTTCACATTAACACAAAGAAATACAGAATGGCTTCCCCCAGAAGTTGCCCATCCTGTAGTACCATGCGGATGGTGGCCGTGGACGCACCCACGTTTGCGAGATGCTTGGGGCTGCCATTAAGAATTATTGGCTTCCACAGCTGGCAGTGTGTTTCTGCACAGCAATTGGTGTGAACTGGCCCTTCCAGATGCTAGGAATGTAGCCAGGTGCTGAGGACGAGCTAACTCCCAAGTGCATGTACAAGAGTTACATCATCCATGGCTACCCGATGGAAGACACAAAAGGTGCTGCACCCGGAGGAAGACTGGCAATAGTTGTAAGCAGCGGCGACAGCGCGACAAAGGTGATTGTGGCCCTCACGTCGATAGCACACAGGCACGTATGCCATAAGGTAAAATGTCTGCTGTGCAAAAATAGCTCACTTACACAACACCTAAAGTGGAATAACTATCCTTAAAAACATTCCCTTCCTCCTACCTTTCATGAACACCCTGTATAACAGGGGTATTAAATTAAAATTCATGGAGGCTGTCACTAAAATTTGCTTCTGGCAGAGGTCTGCATCACGTTTGCTTCTTAATGGCACCTCGGAGTATCTGCAAATGTCGCACATGCAGCGTAATTTTAAAAGAGGTTCAGGGAATTATTTTTCTGCATGCAAGACAGCCCATTGAAATGAATGGGCTGCCTACACACAGAACACAGGTAGCAATGATGTCAACCCCCCTTTACATTCCTGTCCTATACCCCCTTTAGATCAGCCCCCTCCTTCAAATTCCTGTCCTCTGCCCCCATTTATATCAGCCTCCTCCTCATTTACACTCCTGTCATCCCTCCCCCTTGTATCACCCCCCTCCCCTCCACCCACCCTTCACATCCCTGTCCTCACGCCCCCCCTTCATATTCACCCCTACACATCTCTCTCAACACTCCCCCCCCTTAAGATTCCTGTTCTCTGCCCCCTCCTTCACATTCCTGACCTCAAACCCCCCCCCATTTCACATTCCTGTCCTCAGCTACTCCCCTTTATATCAACCCCCTCCTCCTCCAGAATCCTGTCTTTGGGCCCCCCTACACATCATCCTTGGCCATCCCCACATGCTTCACAGCAGTGACATACTGTAGCTCTCTTCCACCTAATACCTACAAAAGGCGGAAGGCACATCAGTCTAGAGCGAAACATTAAAGGCGGGACAGCTTTGGATTGACGGCGAGAAACATCAGTCTACAACCAACCTCAGAGGTAGGACAGCTCCTCAGACGGCGCAAGCTGCACAACATTTTGTGGTAACCAGCAGGTAATTGCTTGCTAGAAATTCCTTTTACCTGGGTGCTGAGTAGAGGTCGACCGATATATCGGCCGATATTTGCCGTTTTTTAAATAATCGGCATCGGCCGATTCTGCTGATAAAAAGCCGATTCTACAGCCGGTTGAGTTGCTGAGTTGTCATAGCAACACTTTCCTCCTCTCTGGGCAGACTGCCAAGAAAAGAACTAAATGTTACAATGTTTACACTGAATGAATGAAGTCATCTCTGTGTAGAAGTTCTCAGTTTAACCATTTAAATACTTTTCTTACACTTGTTGCTTACAAGTAAAAATCCTGTATTTTCTGCCAGAAAATTACTTAGACCCCCAAAAATTATATATATTTTTTTTTTAGCAGAGATCCTAGGGAATAAAATAGCGGTTGTTGCAATATTTTATGTCACACGGCATTTGCGCAGAGGTCTTTCAAATGCATTTTTTTGGGAAAAAAATACACCATTTAAAAAATAAAAATAAAATAAAAACAGTAAAGTTAGTCCATTTTTTTTTTTTTTTTTGTCCAAAAGTTTTGACTACCCATTTTTTATTTAATATATAGTTTTTTTTTTTTTTTTTTTAATCTAGATCATACATACAAGTAAACTGATTGGAGGTTTGTTTTGTTTAATAAAATGTTTAAGTGTAAGAAATTTTCTGTATCACTAATGAAGGCTGCTTTCACACTGGAGCGGGCAGGCGTTGATGGTAAAACGCAAGTTTTAGCGGCGCTTTACCATCATTTTAGCGGTGCTATTTGGCTGCTAGTGGGGCACATATAACCCAGCTAGCGGCCAAGGAAGAGGTTAAATGCGCCCATGAAGCACCGCTTCGGCAGTGGTGCCCATTCATATCAATGGGCAGGAGTGGTGGAGGAGCGGTATACACCACTCCAAACGTGCTGCTTGGAGGACTTTTTTTTTAAGATCCTGCCAGCGCATCGCCTCAGTGTGAAAGCACTCTGTCTTTCACACAGACTGCAGGGGAGCCATTTTGCAGGCACTTTACAGGCGCTATTTTTAGCCCAAAAGCGCCTTAAAAAACGCCCCAGTGGGAAAGGTGTGTTAGATCAAGGGGGATTAAAAATAAATAAAATAAAATAAAATCGGCCTAACATATCGGCCCCAAAAAATAGGCATTATATATCGGCTATCGGCCACCATGATTTCTAAATATCGGCATCGGCCAGAGAAAAACCCATATCGGTCGACCTCTAGTGCTGAGCTCACAACCCTGTGAACCTGGGTGCCGAGCTCCCAACGGTGTGAACCTGGTTGCCGAGCTCACAACACTAAGATAGAGATATATATAGATATAGAGATTATATATATATATATATATATATATATATATATATATATATATTATATATATTTATTTTTTACTGCATACAATCCTGAAGTTACAGTAATAATGCAGTATCATCTGATGCTCTGTTCACTGGAAATTATCAGTCCAAGGAAGTCAAATGAAAGGCCATCCCCAAAAAGTCTGAAGCCAGCAGGAATGATAATTTAAAATCAGATTATGAAGAGAATGTTTCATTAATTGGGCATATAGAGAAGAGCCAAATTATAATATAAGCATGTATAGCAGTATGTATTTGCGCATTGTTGGCTTAGTTTTGGATCAACAAAACAATACAATTAAATTCGGCCAGGATGCACAAATTAGATTTTTGTGTAATGTACTTACTGTTTTAGCATGTCCTCGTAGCATGGACTGGAGGAAAGCAGAGTACAACGCATTAGAATTTATATAACAAACGTCCATGTAAACGGTATCAATATGGTTATATATAAACAGTTTAAATAAACACGATTAGTACACCAAGCTGAAGCGATACCCACAGAAGTTGGATTGCATTTATTTTCACAACATTCTCCCATAAGATTGTATGTGCACTTGCCTGTAAAAGTTTCCCTTCTTTAGACATCCAAAAGCCCCGAGAATGCTGCTGGGTACTGCAGCCTTGGCTGTATCAGTAGCACCTGCAGACTCAGATGTCAAAGCAGTTGACATTATATAATATTCTCCTTTGCTCCTCCCCAGCTGCTGCATAAAAGTTTAGGTGGAGGAGGTGAAAGGAAAGGCAAAAGAGTATGACCAGAACAATTATTAGACAATCCCAGAAAACGAGAGGGCTGTGCTTGGGAATTGACTTTTCTCAGTAGTCAGATTTGCTAGGAAGTTTAAAAAACATTGCAAAAAATAAAAATAAAAAAGGAATGGTAAGCATTCAGATTTTTCTGTGTTTTTTCCTGCAATTTTTTAGGTTTGTTACAGGGTCTCTTTAACAAACATATTCAAACACGTGTTTACTGAGTGCCCTGCTTCTTCATCTCTCGGTATGGGCTGATTAGGGAACATGCATCCCAACATCCAATCTTCCACGTGTGTATGACAAACTTGATTGGGCTTCTTGGACCTCCTATTTTGTAAGCAATTTAGTTACTTTTACCCAAGAGAATGCTGGAAGAATTGATTCTTCTTTAATTGTACCTTAGCAGCACAGAGCAATCGTACTGCAACAGTGAATGTTATCAGGTATGTAAATACAAACATGTAGATTTCTGCAAAACTCAATGGCAGCATTCAAGGTCCCCATAGCCAGGATCGGCCAGTAACAATTTTTTGTCTGTGGGTACCTTAGGACGTACTTCAGTTTAGATACTTAAAAGGAAATATACGGTCACAGCATACACTTTCATTTTATAACATCCAGATTGTAATAGCACTAGAGTAGAAGAGTTGTTTTTTTTACAATCCAATATACATGATAAATCTCCTTTCATGTTGTGTTGCCTGTCTATTGGCCATCTCATTCCAGAATTTCCTGTATTCCCTGCATGCTTTGCAACTTCTCTTCTGCTGTTTACTTTCCATTGTCTAAGAACTACATATCTCATGGTAACTTTCTGTCTGTAAGCAGTGATTACTGTACTGACTCCACCTCCTGAAACTCCTCCTCTTGGCACCTCTGTAGTTCAGCAAGCAGGCTCTGTGAAATGTGTGACACAGCAGTGCCTACTCACAGGGCATAGTGAATATGGGTCACGGAATTCAAAGTAGTAAAAAACGTGGGGATCCTAAAGTAAGTTTACAGACTTCAAAATCACACTGATTATTAGGAGTAGGCTAGAAATAATTGAAATACAATGTTGAATATATGATTTTACATTTTGACTATACAGTGCATGAAAACATATTTAAATCCCTGTAAATGTTCCACATTTTGTCATGTTACAACCAAAAACATAAATGTATTGGAATTTTATGTGATAGACCAGCCGTCACTAAATAACGGCCCTCGCAGAGCTCCTGCCCGGACCGCCCCGGCGTGACATCGCATGAGTGTCCTGTACCCCCACTGCTCGCTGCTCCCCGATTCTGGCTCTCATTTGCGAGGTATATCTCGCAGCTTCCGCCCCCTGCAGCTTGCTGAATGTGCTGACTCCTGCTCTCAAGGTATGTGGGGCATATTTTGTTAAGGTGCACGCTAATTGGTATATTTTGTTGCGCCCATCAGAGTGTCACTTAACATAAAATGCTCATCAGCATGCTCCTTATTTTATGTAAGGGGGCGCCCTGATGGGGACACCCAATGTAAGGGGGCGCCCTGATGGGGACACCCAATGTAAGGGGGCGGCCTGATGGGTAAACCTGATGTAAGGGGGCACCCTGATGTGGACACCCTGATGGTGGCAACTGATTTATGGAGGCAGTCTGATGGTGGCACCCATGTAATGAATTTCGCTGGTAGGGGCACCTGATGTTAGGGGGGAAAACTATTGGGGACATTTACAGAGTATTACCAAAGTGTATGGCGGAAACAGTAAGAAAAGCCCCAGAGAGTGCAGCTTGTGCCAAAAAATGAAAAGCGAGTACAATCTTTCATGGCACAGACTTCTGATTCGGACCTCGGCTGGAAAAATGATTTAGTTACCAGATCATCTTGAATTTTAATTCACTACCCCTGTGATAGATAAACATAAAGTGTCAGGAAAATGATAAATGGTTTTCAAACATTTTTTACAAATAAATATCTGAAAAGTGTGGCATGCATTTGTATTGAGCCCTTTACTGTGATACCCCTAACTAAAATTTAGTGGAACCAATTGCCATCAGAAGTCACCTAATTAGTAAACAGAGCCTACCTGTGTGCAATTTAATTTCAGTATAAATAAATACAGCTGTATTGTGAAGCCCTCCGAGGTTTGTTAGAGAACCTTAGTGAACAAACAGCATCATCAAGGCCAAGGAACACACCAGACAGATCAGGGATAATGTTTTGGAGAAGTTTAAAGTAGGGTTAAGTTATAAAAAAAAAATATCCCAAGCTTTGAACATCTCACAGAGCACTGTTAAAT
This sequence comes from Lithobates pipiens, assembly GCF_037356315.1. Classification (NCBI taxonomy): domain Eukaryota; kingdom Metazoa; phylum Chordata; class Amphibia; order Anura; family Ranidae; genus Lithobates; species Lithobates pipiens. The sequence continues at coordinate 251,000,202 of NW_027507718.1, read as the reverse complement.
CAATTTTTCTAAAATGTAAAGAGTATGGCACAACTGCAAACCTACCAAGACATGGCACCTCAACTGACAGGCCTGGCCAGGTCAGGAGAGAATTAATCAGAAAAGCAGCCAAAGGCCCAGGGCAACTCTGAAAGAGCTGCAGAGATCCACAGCTAGTCGTGCACTCCACAAATCTGGTCTTTATGGAAGAAATCCATTGTTGAAAGAAAGCCATAAGAAGTCCTGTTTGCAGTTTGTAAGAAGCCATGTGGGGGACACAGCAAACATGTGGAAGAAGGTGCCCTGGTCAGATGAGACTAAAATAGAATTTTGCTTTTAGGCCAAAAAGTTCAATGTGTAGCGGAAAACTAACACTACATCACCCTGAACACACCATGAAACATGGTGGTGGCAGCATCATGTTGTGGGGATTCTTTTCTTCAGCAGGGACAGGGAAGCTGGTCAGAGTTGATGGGAAGATGGATGGAGCCAACTACAGGACAATCTTATAAGAAAACCTGTTAGGGTCTGTAAAAGACTTGAGACTGGGGCAGAGGTTCACCTTCCACCCTAAACATACAGCCAGAGCTACAATGGAATGGTTTAGATCAAAGCACATTCATGTGTTAGAATGGCCCAGTCAAAGTCCAGACCTAAATCCAATTGAGAATCCGTGGCAAGACTTGAAAATTGCTGTTCACAGAAGCTCTCCATTCAATCTGACAGAGCTTGAGCTATTTTGCAAAGAAGAATGGGCAACATAAAATCACTTTCTAGATATGCAAACCTGGTAGAGGCAAACCCAAAAAGACTTGCAGCTGTAATTGCAGTGAAAGGTGGTTCTACAAAGTATTGACTCGGGGGGCTGAATACAAATGCGCGCCACAATTTTCACATATATATTTGGAAAAAAATTGGAAAATCATTTATCATTTTCCTTCCACTTCACAATTATGTACCACTTTGTATTGGTCCATCACATAAAATCCCAGTAAAATACATTATGCTTTTGGTTGTAACATTACAAAATGTCAAGGGGTATGAATACTTTTTCAAGGCACTGTAGATATGCTTTATGAGAAAAATGATTCCACCTAAGCGGTGTCTCACCTGTGTAGGAGATGTCCACAAGGAAGAACACGCGCTCCCACTCTGGAGGTATGGATATCCTGTAAGAGAAATGCTGAATTAAAAATGGCGTTCTTATATATTTATCATGTCTAGTTTATCCAAAAAAAAAATGCAACCGATTAAAGTGGTTGTAAACCCTTACAACACACTTTGACCTACAGGTAAGCCTATATTAAGGCTTACCTGTAGGTCCAAGAAATATCTCCTAAACCTACACGGTTTAGGAGATATTTGCCCGAAGACAGGCACCGCTGTCTATGGCGCATGCGCCGTAGACAGTGGCGTGCAGGAGCACTGAGCGCGGCATCTTCAACGACGGAGATGCTGCGCGTGTCGGCTCCCGTGCGCATGCGCGGGAGTGACGTCATCGCGGCTTCACCGAATGACAGCGGAGGAGCAGCAAAACCCACCGAGAAGATGGATGCGCGGGACTACAGGGGACAGCGGTGACTTCGCTGGCTCCTGTGTCAGGTAAGGGACACATAATGGACTACTATGTGATGCATAGTAGTCCATTATGCTTTGCCTTTGCAGGGAATTAAAGAGGAAGTAAACTCATCAGGGTTTACTTCCTCTTTAAGAGTACAATAACAAATATTTCCACTTTCACCTTTAATATATTAATGTTTCCATTCATATCGGGCAAATATAACCTTTCATTTTTTTTTCTGGTTCCTTCTGCTCTTTCTGGGTCTAATAATAATAATAATGCTAATTTGATACCTAGGAAATGTCTGGCAATTACTTCCATAACACAGAAAAGCACCAAAACACAAAAGCCCCGGCTTCTTCGAGATTTGCATTTGCATTGCCAGTACACACTTCTTGAATTCCCCAGCAAAGAAAACAAAATGCCACTATTTATAAGCCTTGTCATTTGCTTTTGTCTGCTAAAGCCTGACAGACATGATATGTTAATCTGTAAATATATACCAACATGATGATGCCATAATAAGCAAATACTAGCATAAATGCCTACTAATAACTAGGGCTGTGTAAATTAAAGATTAATTCCTCGATTAATCATTAATTTTTTTGATCGATCAAAATACTCACCTCTCCTCCGGGTCCTCAGGGAGTTCCATCGGACATCCTGTGATGTCACGGACATCGACAGCACCGGACTCCTCCCGCCTTCCCCAAGTGCCTCCGTCTGCTAATGAAGGGAAGGGGGGAGGAGTCCGGTGATGTTGAAGTTCTGATTGAACGTAACGCGTATGGGAAGGAGCTACGCATGACGTCACCCGCTGCTGCCAGACACGATTGTCGGTATACATGCTGTGTTTTTATCATCTTTATGCGAGTAGTTTGTGTTTGAACACAAAAATGAAATCTTATACTTCGATCTTTTCTTTCTACCCATGACCTGGTGTCCTTGCTGAGATCTAAGGAGACGTGAGAGAAGTTTATGGTCTGTGTTAACCCTTTTGATACCCGCTTGCATGACCACCTGTTTGCACAGGGGTCCATGCCATAAGGAGAGAGTGATTAGTTAGACCGGAGGTGGAGGGATTGTCACACTACTTTATAAAAATAAAATGGCTTACGTCAGTGCTACAGTTTGAATTTAAAACGCATTTGTGTGAACTGTGAAGTTAAGTCATGGATTGTGGAAAATAACTAGTGTCAGGTGATTGTATATAGTGTATACCACATTTACCACTCACTAATGCAGAGTTGCAATGCAAGGAGATCAGCTAGTAGTTGGATCTGTATGTGTATTATAATTAATCGAAATGAGTCGATTAATCGATTAAAAAAGAAATCGATTAATCGAACACAAAAATTTTAATCAGTAACAGCCCTACTAATAACGTAACCAGTTACTAACCAACAAGAGTGCACAGGGCTACAGCAAACAAGGGAATTTGTGTACTAAAATCCTTTCTGGTTGCCCATTGAGGGACCACAGGAAGCTTTTACCATTGGGTTATACTTGCACCTGCAGGAGGATCAAACAGCGGCAAACAAAAAAATTGTAGGCCAGCCCAGGATAATCCCTTATATAACAAACATGTACCAAAGGCATGGTTATAACACACAGGGGTGAGACTTTAAAATCCTTTTTTCGTTCTCATCCATTTTGGAACACAGCAGGTCTTCACCATCAAGACATCCAAAAGAAGTCCAACAGCAAACAACCACTACCAAACCCAATGTCAACTAGGGACGATTTGCAGCTCAAGTCCGCCTGTACAACAAATGCCTTCAACTGGCAATGGGTAAGGCTGAACCATCCACCTAGTAAAGGAGAACATGATAACTAATGGGGATGTACACATACATAATGCCCAAAGACCAAGAAAACTGGAGTTAGTACTTACCGGTAACTCCTTTTCCGGTGGTCTTCCAGGACAGCCCTTGAGAGATGGAGCTCCTCCCATCGACACAGGAAACACATTGCCACAGTTCAAAAGGCGGTCCCTCAGGTCCCTGGTCAGTCATTCACCAAGAACCGAAGGATGGAACTGAAAAACATATAAACCATAACAGGTAATAACATTAGTACATCACTACAATCAAATAAAGGGTGGGATCGTGCTGTCCTGGAAGACCACCGGAAAAGGAGTTACCGGTAAGTACTAACTCCAGTTTTCCCAAGTGTTCTTCCAGGACAGCCCTTGAGAGGATCCCCAAGTACTTACCAGATTAGGGGGGGACCACGGCCTGGAGGACTTTCCTCCCAAAGGCCTGATCCTGACTAGACATTAAGTCCAGTCGGTAATGCCTTGTAAAGGTGGAAAAGCTTGACCATGTGGCTGCTTTACATACCTGCTCCGGGGTGGCACCAGCTCTTTCTGCCCAGGATGCAGACAACGCTCTTGTTGAGTGAGCTTTAACACCCTCAGGAGGATCTCTATTCAAGGCCTTATACACCTCTGCTATAGCTAGCCTAATCCATCTAGCTATGGTTACTTTTGAAGCTTTCTGTCCCCTACGCTGTCCGGAAAAAAGGACAAAAAGGGAGTCTGAGATTCTGAATGGATTTGTTATTTTAAGATATTCTAGAATACACCTCCTCACATCCAATAAATGAAAACGTTCCTCTTTCTCATTTGCTGCATTTTGACAAAATGAAGGGAGGACAATATCTTGGGACCTATGGAAGCTAGATGCTACCTTTGGTAAGAACCCAGGGTCTGTCTTTAGAATGACTCTGTCTTCTAGGATCTGTAGGAATGGTTCCCTGATGGAAAGTGCTTGGATTTCACTGACCCTACGGGCTGAAGTGATTGCCACCAGGAGAACTGTCTTAAAGGTAATAAGCCTTAGGGAGGCCTCTGAGATAGGCTCAAAGGGTGACCCCAAGAAAGCTTTTAGCACAACTGCTAAATCCCAGGATGGGACTTTTGTGATTCTGACTGGCTTGCGTCTAGCGACTGCCTTACAGAATCTAGCGACAAAAGGATTTTCCTGTAAGCGTTCATCTAGGTATACACTTAAGGCAGCTATCTGTACTTTAATAGTACTTAGGGTTAAACCCTTGTTTACACCTTCCTGTAAAAACTGTAGAATATTAGCCGTATTTATGTCCCGGCCATTCAGCCAGCTATTGAATTTTTTCCAGACTTTTTTGTAAATAGCTCTCGTGACTGGTTTGCGACTCTGTAGTAAGGTCGCAATTACCTCGTCTGACAGGCCTTTACTCCTTAAGATTTCCTCCTCAGTAACCACGCTGACAGCTTCAGTGTGGCGACCTGCGGATGGTAAAGAGGTCCCTGCGACAGGAGGTCCTGTCTGTAGGGAAGTCTTAGAGGCGGACAGTCTGTCAATTGTAGCAACGTTGTGAACCACGGTCTCCTGGGCCAAAAAGGTGCTACTAGAATCAAACAGGTTTTTTCCTTGAGGAATCTTGCTAGGACCCTCGGAATGAGATGAAGAGGGGGAAATGCATACGCCAGACTGAAAGTCCATGGAGTTTGCAAGGCATCTACCGCCAGGGGTTGATCTCCTGGGTTTAGCGAGAAAAAATTGGGAACCTTTGCATTTTTCTTGCTCGCAAAAAGGTCTACCTCTGGTTCTCCCCAGTGAGCTGTTATGAGATTGAATGCCTCTGGGTGTAAGGACCATTCTTGGTTCGAAATTCTCTGTCGACTCAAGAAGTCCGCCTTGTTGTTCAGCTCCCCTTTCAGGTGAACTGCAGAAATGGATTCCAGATTGGCTTCTGCCCACTGGAGAATGCGTCTGGCTACCAACATCAAACGAGGACTTCTGGTTCCTCCTTGTTTGTTTATGTATGCTACAGCCGTCGTATTGTCTGAACGGACTTGTAGATGGTGACCCCGTATTGCGGGGTGGAAAGCTAGAACAGCTCTCAGGATTGCTGTTAGTTCTTTCCAATTGGAAGAGAAACATTTCTCCTCTGGGGTCCACTTGTCCTGGACCCAGCTTGAGCCTAGGTGGGCTCCCCAGCCCCAACTGCTCGCATCCGTTGTTAGTGTTGAAGTGATAGGGAGGACCCAATGAACCCCTTTGTTTAGGTTCTCCCTGTCCTTCCACCACCAGAGGGAGCGTTTTACCCTTGAGGGGATCGATACCTCCTCCTCCAGATCTCTGCCTTTTAATTGTTCTAACAGAAAACCCTGAAGTTCTCTTTGATGGAACCTGGCCCATTGTACGGCTGGAATGGCTGCCGTCATAAGACCTAAGACCGACATTACTTCCCTCACCGTACACTTGGGGCTGCATTGAAGAAAAGATATTCTCTGCCACAGATTCAAAATCTTTTCTTCCGGCAGTATAATTTTCTGATCTACAGACTTGATCCAGTACCCCAGATACAGGATCTCCTGTGTTGGGGTTGTCTTGGATTTCTCCTGACTGACAATCCACCCTAATCGACTCAGACTGAGTTGAGTCAATTCTAGGTCCTGAGAAAGACGACTCTCTGAGTGGGCTGTTAGGAGCAGATCGTCTAGGTAGGGGATAATTGAGACTGATTGAAGCCTCAGAGGAACTAAAGCCTCTCCGAGAACCTTGGTAAAGATTCTCGGAGAGGATGATAGACCGAAGGGAAGTGCTCTGCACTGAAAGTGGTAAACCTTTGTGTCTATCTGCACTGCCATCCGAAGGAATTTCTGGCATTCCTCCCTTATTGGAATGTGCAGATAAGCATCCCTTAGGTCCAGGGTTGCCATAAATGTCTCTTTCTGCAGGAGATTCTTTATGGAATAAATGGACTCCATCCGAAATCTCTTGTAACGGATGGAGCGATTCAGTGGACGGAGGTTCATAATTAGTCTGAATCTCCCTGACGGTTTTCTTACCACAAAGATGTGCGAGTAAAAACCGTCCCCTTGTTCCTGAATAGGGACTGGTGTCAATACTTCTTGATCTACCATTTCCCCTATTAGTAAAGGTAAGGCCCTGGCCTTTTCTGAGTGACTTGGAAGCTTTGTCACCAGAAACTTGGAAGGAGGGTTGCTGTGAAATTCCAGCGCATGACCCCTTTTTATTATGTTTAAGACAAACTCGTTCGAGGTTGTCTCTTCCCATTGAGGAAGAAATTTGCTTAATCTTCCTCCCACAGGAACCCTGACGTCACTGGGGTTTGGGATCCTGATTGGGGCGGCTAAACAGTATGCCCCCTTTTCCTTTCCCTTTATGTCCCGACCAATGTTTTTTGGGGGTTGAACTCTTCTCTGATTTAGAGGGTTCCTTAAAGGGACGAAAAATTTTTCTTTGAAAATTTTTCTTTTTTGCGGGAAAGGTTTTCTTTTTGTCCGCCGTCCTTTCTAAGGCGGAGTCTAATTCAGGCCCGAAGACTAAGTCTCCTGTAAAAGGGACGCTGCACAGGCGGGTTTTAGACGCCGTGTCTCCCCCCCAGGTTTTCATCCATACTGACCTCCTTGCTGCCACTGAAAGTGCTGCAGATTTAGCCGTAAATTTAACGGAGTCCGTGGAGGCGTCAGAGATGAAACTGGTGGCCTTAAAAAGCATAGGGAAGGATTTCAAAAGCTCCCCCCTAGGAGTGCCTGCCTTTAAGTGTTCTTGTAGTTGCGATAACCAGAACTCCAGGTTTCTAGCTACACAGGAAGTGGCTAGAGCTGGTTTTAAGCCTGCCATAGAGGCATCCCAGGCCCTCTTTAAGACAATGTCTGTTCTCCTGTCCATGGGATCTTTCAGGTGGCCCATATCCTCAAAGGCCAGATCAGCCTGCTTTGAGATTTTGGACAGAGGGGCGTCTAGTTTTGGATTTTTATTCCAGACCGCCTCTGGGCTCTCATCAAAAGGGAACCTTCTCTTAAGGGATTTAGGAAAGAAAACCTTCTTGTCTGGTTCAGACCACTCCTTAAGGACAAGGTCAGAAAGCACCTTATGTATAGGAAAAACCCTTGCTTTCTTTTTCCCCAGAGCCTCATACATTTGATCATGTCTGGATAACTGAGTTTCTTCCTCCTCAATTTCCAGCGTATCATAGATAGCCCCCATTAGCTCATCTACTTCCTCGAGAGATAATCTATATTTTGAGGCTTTAGATGCTGCTTGATCCTCTTCCTGACCCGAGTCAGTGTCAGAGGATTCGGGGCTAATCAACGTGGGGCTAGGCTCCCTGACCATACGGGGCTCCCCTGAGCTGGGTGTTGTAAGGCATGGTGAGGATGAGATTATAGTTGTTTTACTCGTGGAGGCAGCTGCAGCTGATCCCACGTCAGTGATTAACTCCCGGAGGGACTTAAAGGTCGACGCCATTTCCTCTTTAAAGGAGCCCAAAAACTTTGCTAAAGGGGAATCTGCCTCAGATTTAAGCAAGCTTGCAATGCATTGCTTGCATAGGGCTTTGTTAGAGCCAGAGGACAACCTATTCCCACAATTAGGACACTTTTTGCGGCCTGTCTTGTCTTCCCTTGGCATCTCTTTAGCCTGAAAATAAGAAGACAAAGGATTTCTTAGCGTCAGCACCATGTCCCTCTTAGAATCACCACTAACAAACAACCTCACTGTGAGTAAACCGCCACCGTGGGGTACTACAGGGCCCAGCCTACAAACACCACCACTCCACCAGAGTAATAGCATGCCCAGCAGCCTACCTGGGTTTGGCTGGTGCCTGTCTCCGCCGGAGTATCCTGGGGAATAGCCTCCATGGTCCCCCTCTGACGCTCCGAATCCCGCCGCTAATCCGGTATAGCTGGACGCTGGTCGGGCTTTACAGGCACAGCGCTGGCTCTCCCTCTCCTCCTTGTACCCTTAGAGACCCGGAACCGGAAGTCTCGGCACGCAGTGATGACGCGGTTCCGCCGGAAGTGAACGCTCGGCGTCTCCGACCCCCTGCAACGAGGAGGGAAGATGGAAGGTTCCACTCACCACTCCTGGGGGAAACCGGCGTCATTCTGCCCCTGGCCACCTCGGCACTGGAAGGAGGAGGGTAACGGGTCTGCTCCGGTTCAGCTGGACGGTACCCGAGCCAAAGAAAAAAAGGTATGGACCCAAACTGCAGCCATAAACCAGGACCCAGTCCCTTAGGCTTGCAGGTTCTCAGGCAGCCCCTGAGAGGGGCCTCCAGGTTCCTGGCAACATGTTCCTCCGACGGAGGAAACACAAATGACTGACCAGGGACCTGAGGGACCGCCTTTTGAACTGTGGCAATGTGTTTCCTGTGTCGATGGGAGGAGCTCCATCTCTCAAGGGCTGTCCTGGAAGAACACTTGGGAAAAATAAATAAAAAGTGAGAACATTTTCAGAAGAGAAAACATTAAACCATACACATGAAAAGCTGGTCAAAAACAATTTCCCTTAAGGCAAAATACACACAACCTAAACTGTGGCCAACAAGGAGAAAGAGCTCCCCTGGAAGAACTAGGACCAGACAGAAGAAGAATCTAAAAATGAAGTCCTGGTAGAAGAAAGATCAGAGATGCTCAAAGCAGGGCAGTGATATTGGGGGGGCTGGTTATTTTATTTTTCTTCTGAATACCACATTTTGGGATTGTAACAAAACTTACACTGCAATACAGTAGCGCTGCAGTATTAAACAAGTGGCACTAGATGGCACTGTGGAGCCTCCTTACCCTCACTCTCAGAGTGAAAAAAATAAAACGAAAAATAAAGAAGGGATAAAGATAAAAAAAAAAAAAAAAAAGTCAGAAGACAAGTGGAAATGTAGGCACAGAGTGTGAGCTCAGGCTAAGAACATATTGCTTGGTAGTATTGCACGCTCTTCCTGTCACGTGCCAAGGATCTGGGCTTTCAGCTCTGCAGACAAAACAGTAACAGGAGAGTGCGGAGTTGGATACGTGGCATGGAGCAGTACCAGTACAGGGTGGGAAGAGGTCTGCCAGGTGTGGGGCTCTGCAAATCTCTGGTCTTTTTTGTGGCAAGATAGCGTTTAGGAGTGGCTGAGAATACATCTACAGGGACCATATCAGAGGCTGCCTGCCAACAAGCTACCAAAACCAAAAGAATATATTCACATTAGCCCATGCTCTGAAAAGGGATCAACATTGGATCCTTTTTCAGTGTCTAGCTAAGAAGCCACTGGCAAGTGTTCACCTACTGAATGCCTGTTTGTTTTTCTTATAATGGGATTAATACACCACAATCACAAATTGAGCGTTTATCTGATGGTTGCCGCTTTACCCCATTGACTTGAATGGTAGTTTGACAAGTGACAGGCCGCAGAATATGAACATCCCCTTCTAGCGGTATTTTAGAGGTGGATGACTGGGAGATGGTAAAACCATGACCGTAAACTGTTGAGCACCTCACATTTTACCTCCCCCTTGGCCACTCGTTTGAAAGAGCCTAATATGAACTGTGGCCCGACTGGGAGTGGATTCCCATGTTTGTGGATTCCAGCAGTAAGCACAAGACTATCCCGGTTGACCGATCTTTCAGCAAGAAAGCAGAATGGTACGTTTTATACTCAAGGGTGACCACTACTGTTTTTTTTCTCCGGATGATCTGGACCTGCCTGATGGCTCGTCATCCACATGCTTCATGGGCATAAACATGTTTGAGTGACTCCCATGCTTGTCTTTAGTGTCGCGTGCACACGACCGGACTTTCCGGCAGACTAGGTCCGACTGACTTTCGGGGGAGTTCCGACTGACTTTCCGAATGAACGGACTTGGCCACACGCGAACGGTCTAAGTCCATCGAAAGTCCGTTCGTTTTGAACGGGATGACGTAAGACGGGACTAAAAAAGGAAGTTCAATAGCCAGTAGCTTCCTTTGCGTCGTATTTGGTCTGTTTGACCAGCATACAAACGATTTTCCCGATAGGAATTGAGTCCATCGGACAGATTTGAAACATGTTCTATTTCTAGGTCCGTGGGATTTTTAAATTTTTTTTTTTACGAAAAACGATCGGATTAGCCCACACACGATTGGATTGTCTGACGGACTGATTCCATCGGACCTAGTCTGCCGGGAAGTCCGGTCGTGTGTACGCAGCACAGGGGATAGTCAGAGAAAAATATTCTGAGGTTCAGATCATGCCTGCATGCCAGATCATCCTCTGCTGGTACATTGTGTTCAGGAACTGACAGTTCAGTGCTGCTTACTGTGCAGAGAGATCTATCCCTAAAGCCCTCTTCACCCTAACACCATACCTAACCCTCACTTACTCCCCAAAACCCTGTACCTAACCCTCACCCAATCTAACTTCCACCCAACCCTCAACTAACCTCCCCCCATTCCATACCCCAAACCCCAGGGCCACTGACAGGGAGGTTACAAGCAGTACACCCTGCCCTAATGGGTTAAGCAGGGTGGGGGGGGGGGGCTTAAGCTCAGCAAGGACTGCTTGTACCCACCCCTCAATCTCTACTGTGCTCATATATCTCTTCTGTGTTTATTCTTGATAAAACCACTTAAGTGCATCTAATAATTAGAAAACGCTTCTATTTAATAGTTTCAGAGAGCTAGATCCCCTGGGAAAAAATATGGTATGGATGGAGTGGCGCACAGTTTAGAATCTTCATCCTGGGCATTGGGTAACTTTGATGTGGCTCTGGCTCTAAACTGAAAAGGCCCCAAGCCTTAACTCACCTGATGTTAGAAGGATTAAAAAGAAACATGGAAGCCAAAACTAGGTACTTGCCTCTCAAAAAAATAAAAAAAATAAAAGCAAAAGTGACAGAGGAGGTGAAGTACAGCTTTAAGAGACATTTCTATTCACCTCGGACACTACTAAAAAACTGAATTACGTTGGCTGTAGAATGGATTATCCTGAGCTGGCCCACAATTTTTAGTTGGCCAGTGTCCACTACTCCTGTAGGCATCAGTATAACCGGATGGAAAAGACTTCCTGTGTCTCCGGACAAGGAAAAAATAAAAACCAAACAAACTGGTTTTCCAAATGTTAAACTGGTTTTAAAATAGGACAGCCAGAAAGAGAGATCAGACATTTTACTAGCAAGTAGGGAGAACTTCCCATCAATTCACAACTTTGGTGCAGCTTATACATTTATTTATTGTATGGTTTACCCGACAAAAAAAAAAAAAAACAATAATAAATGAAAAGACTATATGATATCCAGAACATGACATGCTGCCAGATTTGAGATATAACTTTCTGAATGTTGTTAATCCCTTCCTATTTATTGTCAAACAAAATGTTTCTTCGGTATCGTTCTCACATTACATGTGAGATTTGCAGTCACAGATTTAAAGATGTTGAAATATGCCACTAGGGTCTGTGAGCTAATCTATATTTTATCACGACAGGGAAAGAGCAAGGTCAGATCTTTGGAAAAGAACTATTATTTTTCAAAAATGTTGATAGTGTAGGGGGGTCAGGTGTCACCGCTCGTAATAAAACAAGTGTACAAATAAGATGTTTTATAGTACTACAAAACACATTTACTGTACAAAATACTGATTTTCCTGGTATTGACAGAAGATATTCACATCACACCTAATTTTCATGTACTGCTGTCTAGTGGTAGCCAATGTCAAAAAATGAATTGTGTGCAGTATATGACATAGGGCCTGGAGAGGCAGCCTGGTTTAGTGTTGTATGTGCATAGAGTCCAGGAGCAGAAGTCTGCAGGAGTGTGGCCTGCAATTCTTTGAAGTGCCATTCGAGCCCATTCATTTTGTACGGGCTCAAATTGCACCACAATGGTATCGGTAACTGGTATCAGGGCACAGGCATCGTTACTCGTCCTCACCGCCAAAAAAAAATAAAAAATGGTATCGGTGCAACCCTAGTGCTCAACTACCCAACTGTGCTTATCCCCACTTGATAAAACAATAAAAATATGTCTTTAAATAATAGATAAAAAAAAATAAAAAAATAGGGCTGTGGAAATTAAAGATTCTCAATTAATCGATTAATTTTTTTGATCAAAATTCCTCTGAGCGGTACTCACCTCTCCGGCAGCTTCCTGGTCTTCAGGGAGTTCCATCGGAGATCCGGTGACGTCACGGACATCAACGTCACTGGACTCCTCCCCCCTTCCCCAAGTGCCTCCGTCTGCTAACAAAGAGAAGGGGGGAGAAGTCCAGTGACGTTGAAGTTCTGATTGAATGTAGCGCATGATGTCACCCACTGCTGCACTACGGAACTAACACGATTGTCGGCTTTACATGCTGTGTTTTTATCATCTTTGTATGAGTAGTTTGTGTTTGAACGCAAAAATGAAATCTTATACTTCAGCGGTGAACACTTAGATCTTTTCTTTCTACCCATGACCTGGTGTCCTTGCTGAGATCTAAGGAGACGCGAGAGATGTTTATGGTCTGCGTTAACCCTTTTGATACCCACTTGCATGACCACCTGTTTGCACAGGGGTCCATGCCATAGGTGAGAGTGATTAATTAGACCGGAGGTGGAGGGATTGTCACGCTACTGTGGGGAAAAAATAAATAAATTATGACTTATGTCAGTGCTACAGTTTGAATTTAAAACATATTTGTGTAAACTGTGAAGTTAAGTCAGATTGTGGAAACCAACTAGTGTCGGGTGATTATATATAATGTATACCACACTTATCACTGACTAATGCAGAGTTGCAATGCAAGGAGATCAGCTAAAAGTAGTTGGATCTGTATGTGCGTTATAATTAAATCGAAATTAGCCAATTAATCGAAAAAAAAAAAAAACGATTAATCGAGCACGAAAATTTTAATCAGTAACAGCTCTAAAAAAAAAAAAAAAAAAAAAAAAAAAAAAAAAAAAAAAAAAAACACACACACACACCACAATGGCAGACTAGAGATAAAGGAAAAGGGTTTGTTCTCATCTTCCTAGAAGGGAAGTTAATCGTGACAAACTAATAACTGATAAAAATCAGAAGGCATCCACACAAAAAACATTGAACATAAAAACAATGCAATACTTTCATGACATTACTTACCTCTAAACATATAGGACAGTCTTGTCTTGAGACATTTTCTATGCACTAAATAAAAATAAATAAAATGCATGAACACTCCAAGTATCTGATTTTTTTTACCTCAGATATATTGCTGGCATTAAAGAGGGTGCTAAACCTGCCTGTATTCCACTCATCCCCTTCATGACCAGGCCATTTTTTACTATTCAGCATTGTGCTACTTTGCTCGGTCATGCAACACACTGTACCCAAATGAAATTTATATAATTTGTTTTATTTACATTTGTTTTCACACAAATAGAGCTTTCTTTTGCCGGTATGTATTTATTATATAAACAATAAAGACTGAAACTTAAAATAAAAAAAAAATAAAATAAAAAACACACACAATTTTTACTTTCTGCTATAAGACATATCCAATAAAAAAAAAAATATGATTGAATTTCTTCATAAATTTAGGCCAATAAGGCCCCTTTCACTTGTGTGACTTCTCATGCGACTTGGGACTTCAAAGTTGCATGACAAGTCATACCCCATGGTTTCCAATTAGTACCATTCATCTCTGTGCAACTCCTATGCGAAGCAACGTCAAAGTACTACTTAGGTCCGATTTCAGGTCCATAGACCTCAAGAATACACAGGCATTGCTTTAAGTTGCTGCAAAGTCATGTAGCTTTCAGGTCATACAACTGTAAAAGGGGCCTTAGTGTAGAAATACATGTGTTATAGTGTCTACAAACAACAACAACAAAAAAAAAAATATATATATATATATATATATATATATATATATATATATATATATATAAATAGCTGCACAATTAATCGTCAAGAATCGTTATTGCGATCTTGACTAAAGTGTTTCACAATTCTTTCTATGCAAAGAATTCTCTCTGCTCTTCTGAAGCCATGGCGGTCAAAAGAAAGGAAGAGAAACTGGGTAGTCTGCCAAGAATCACAAAATTCTTTATCAGTTGAACTTAAGCATAAACATTGTAACAATTTGTCAATGGAATAGACTTTGTGTGCGCAAGTAAAAAAAAGTTTAACCACTTAAAAACACTAAACCTTTTTCTGACATTTGTTGGTTTCAAGTGAAAATGAGATATATATATATATATATTTTTTTTTTTTTTGCTAGAAAATGACTTAGAACCCTATATTTATTTATTTATTATATTAGGGGTGAGCAATTTTACTGGTCTCATGATTTGAGACTCCATTTCTTTATTTCCATCTGCTACTCTTAGTGCAATATCCTTTTTTGGGGAGGGTATTTCTCATAGCTATCCCAAAAGAGGGCTACAAGTTATTCATCTTCACTTCATTGCAGAGAACAAAGGGGCATTCTTTACATCTATATGAAAAACAGAAAAGCTTCTTTGCTGTAAGAGTTGTGAAATCAGTAGATTGTTTTAACAAAGACCTGAAATGCTTGCCTGTCCTAAATGCACAAAATATAAGTGATAGTGACAGAGGGATGGTGGGATCAGAGGCATGGTGGAATGGATGGGAACAGGCAGAGGGGTGATGGTAGCGGAGAGATGGGATCATTGACACTGGCACTCACCAGCTCTCAGTGTCAGTCGATTCCCCCTCCTCCATGCTGCTCAGTGTTTTCTCCCTATCGAATCATGATACATCGATGCTGCGATTATATTCAACACCCCCAATAAATTGTATTATATATATAATACACACACTTGTGCACAATTGTGATCAGAAGTTTACATACCCTGGCAGAATTTATGATTTCTCTGCCATTTTTGAGAGAATGTGAATGATAACACAAAAACTTTTCTTCTTTCACTCATGGTTAGTGTTTGGCTGAAGCCATTTATTATCAAATCAATGGTGTTTACTCTTTTTAAATCATAATGGCAACAGAAACTACCCAAATGACCCTGATCAAAAGTTTACATATCCCAGTTCTTAATACCATGTTTTGCCCCCTTTAACATCAATGCCAGCTTGAAGTCTTTTGTGGTATTTGTGGATGAGGCTCTTTATATTCTCAGATGGTAAAGCTGCCCATTCCTCTTTACAGTTCCTGTAAATTCCTGGGCTGTCTTGCATGAATAGCACGTTCAAGATCTCCCACAGTGGCTCAATGATATTGAGGTCAGGAGACTGAGATGGCCACTCCAGAACTTTCATTTTATTCTGCTGTAGCCAATGACAGGTCGACTTGGCCTTGTGTTCTGGTTTATCTTCATGTTGGAATGTCCAAGTACGTCCCATGCGCAGCTTCCTGGCTGATGAATGCAAGTGTTCCTCCAGTATTTTTTAGAGAACATACAGCATTCAGCTTGCCAACAATTTTGACCAAATTTCCTGTGCCTTTGTAGCTCACACATCCCCAAAACATCAGCGATCCACCTCTGTGCTTTTTATCATAAGCCTTGTTGACTCCTCTCCAAATGTAGCATTTATGATTGTGGCCAAAAAGCTAAACTTTGGTCTCATCACTCCAAATGACTTTGTGCCAGAAGGTTTGAGGCTTGTCTCTGTGCTGTTTGGTGTATTGTAAGTGGGATGCTTTGTGGCATTTGCGTGTTAATGGCTTTCTTCTAGCGACTCAATCATGCAGCCCATCTTTCTTCAAGTGCCTCCTTATTATGCATCTTGAAACAGCCACACCACTTGTTTTCAAAGAGTCTTGTATTTCACCTGAAGTAATTTGTGGGGTTTTCTTTGCATCCCGAACAATTTTCCTGGCAGGTGTGGCTGAAATTTTAGTTGGTCTACCTGACTGCGATTTGGTTTCAACAGAACTCTTCATTTTACACTTCTTGATTAGAGTTTGAACACTGCTGACTGGCATTCTCAATTCCTTGGATACCTTTTTATATCCCTTATCCATGTTATAAAGTTCAACTACCTTTTCTCGCAGATACTTTGACAATTCTTTTTCTCTCCCTATGACTCAGAATCTAGAAACATGTGTGCAGCACTGGATGAAAGATGCAAGGGTCTGTCGGGAGTCCAGAATCTCACTGACCTTTTGTACACAAACACTAAATTCCAAGCAAACAGATCACAGGTGATGATGGTTACCCTTAATAGCCATTCAAACCCCTTTGCGTTAACTTGTGTGCATGCTATCAGGCCAAAATCACCAGAGTATGTAAACTTTTGATCAAGGTAATGTGGGCAATTTGTGTTGCCATTATGATTTAAAAAGAGTAAACACCGTTGAGTTGATAATAAATGGCTTCAGCCAAACACTAACCATGAGTGAAAGAAATGTTTTTGTGTTATCATTCATATTCTCTGAAAAATGGCCAAGAAATCCTAAATTCTGCCAGGGTATGTAAACTTATGAGCACAACTGTATGTATATATACACATACATACACACCAATTATTAAAAATGTATTTTTTACTAGTAATGCCGGCAACCTGACACTGACACTCTTCTGGAACTGACTAACTGCCACTGACATTAGTGACACTAATACAAAGATCAGTGATAATACTGTACACCGTCACTGTACTAATGACACTGGTTGGGAAGGGGTTGACATCTAGGGGCAGTTTTTGTGCAGCAATCATCCCAAACAGGAAGTTAGGAGTACACTGAATTTCTTGCACATCAACAGGTATGGCTTTAGAAGTGCAGAATAAAACACTGGCAAGTGTGAATGTATTGAAGGGAAGTACAGTATATTTTTTATTTTAAATTTGCCCTGACATATACTTTATGATGGACATCAATATTCAATAGATATCACTAGACTAGCGTGTGGTTATGGTGAGCTGACTTTAAGTGGTTTATTTACTAAAGCTGGAGAGTGCATAATCAGGCTCACTTCTGCAAAGAAACCAATTAGGCTTAACTGAACAAGCTGAGGTTAGAAGCCAATTGGTTTCTATGCAGAAGTGAGACTAATTTTGCACTTTCCAGGTTTACTAAATAAACCCATAAGTGCATTTCCATTTTGCTGTCAAAATTAAGAAAACCCCGCTATACGTTTGTTATGTTTGCCTATTCACACTGCAGCAATAAACTTTTTTTTTCCTTACCCTTTAAATGTTTCTGAGAAGACGCCATCGTGGCTGACTGCAAGAATTTCTCAAGTAGCTCAGCATGATCTGTTCCAATAGCACACAATGGAGACAACTAGCTTCTAAACCCTTTTGCTAAGGCAGACAACATTCAAATCTAGTACAATGGATAGGATATCTGCTCTGTACAGTTAACAGGGTTACCTGTAGTAAAAACAGCTTCCCAGCCCCACTCATGACAAAAAGAACTAAGACTTTTTTTCTTGCTGAATGGAAGCTTTTTTTTTTTTTTTTTTTTTTAAGTTATGTTATGTGAGGGGAGACTTCTAACAAATATAAAGCAAGTGTTATCGCCTAAAAAAGCTTTTCACAAAACCAGTGTTAACAAAACCCATCAGTAGCACTGCTACTAAACTGGAAGTCCAAATTATGATTTGTGCATCATGAAACATGCTTTTGCATCCATGTTTTTGTCCTCCTGAACATTGGCCTGCCTGTGGTGCACCAATGAGTTGTTGTCTGCCTTCTCTGCATCAAGAGAAATCAGACATAGCATTTAGATTATGCAATAATTGTTCTATTATAGGTATGGCTCTTTCAGACAGAGCGGTTCCTCTCTACAGCAGATCTGTGAGCCGATTCCTGGCTGAACTGGTGCTAAAAGGGACGGATGTCAGTGTTTCGACATCCGCGCCTGTTCAGCGAGTGCCCGCATTTACACAGTGGGCATGAGCAAATCCGTGATGGCTCTATGGGCGGTCGGATGTAAAAAGCTCCACTGTCCGTTTACTACCGATCCATCAAATTTAGGTGCGAAAAAAATAAAAAAATAAAAAAAATAAAACAACGTTCGGATCTGGACAGACTCCTCCAAGATAGGGAGGTAAAAATGGGCACTTCATTTAAAACTGCCTGTTCATAGACCGCATGGAGCTTCCAATCAAATATGCCTGAAAACTGACAGGTGGACCTGATCAGAATGCCTGTGTGAAATGGCTCTCACTGTTTTTCTATTTTCTCTTGAGATAAACGAGCATAAGATAAAAATAAAATAAAATAAAAATAAAAACTACCAACCTACAGAGCGGGGGTCCAAATTTGGTTTATGCCACCAGGCCAAGGTTCTCTCCTGCATTTTCAATCAACTTTGTTAACGTTAACTGAAAACTTTCCTGACATTCTTGGCATGTGTTTTGCATAAAATAAATAAAACCTTTCCCTTTGATTTGCAAGTCTCAATATAAAAGATGAGTTTGCTTTCTTACCTTGTGGTTTCCTCTGAAGCTTAATGGCAGACATAAGTTACACTTTGCACAATGCTCAAACTGTTCTTTTGGACCAATCCTAATGGATAAACAAAGAGTTAATCCTTTTGAGAATAAAACAAGTCATAGTGCGAGTGAGTGCATTGTGTGTCAAAGTGGCGGATGAGACATCTAGTATTTTATTGCTATATTAAGCAGTATGCACTTCTGATCTGACAGCCAAGAATCAAAATATATGGTTCTTTAACCCTTTCCACCCCACTAACCATATATAAATCTTGTACTGTGCTGGAGATAGATGTATTAACATTCTCTGCTTTGAGGGCTACCAAACACTTACCAGCAGCTGATGGCTCTCAATCCCAGCTATCCCTGACAGCTCAGATCCCCAATTAGCATGGTTCCTGATCATGTGATCACTAGGCCAGCATTGAAATAGTGATCACATGCAGGTTTGAGGTTATACTGAAAATATTAAATCTTTTAGCCCACAGATGAACACTGTTGCCTTCAGGGTATAGTGTTCATCTGCAGTGCCACATGTTTAAAGCAGAACTAAAATCTTTATAAGAAATGCTGCTGGCAGGTAGGCTTTTATAATATTACAAAATAGACAGTCTCTTCTAAAATAAAGGCTTCTTCTTCTGCCTGTGAATGCTTATTCTGTTTGCACACTTGCTGCACATGTGCAGATCAGTATACATTTTCAGCATACCTTGGTGCCAGGATAAATCAACTCCAGTGTCCATGCACGGGAGTTGCAGCATCCTGGGCCAAGAAGACCATAGAAGCCAAATCTGGAAGAAGACCATAAAAAAAGTGTCAGCTGTGTTAACGTTTGAGTGGTTCCTTAGTCCATAGATATGATTATTTTATTAAATTTTTACAGTCTTATGCATTTGTCCGCTTATAAAAAAAAAAAAAAAAAAGAAGGAGAGAACAAAAAGTTTAAAAAGGTATGCACATAAACCATAGAATTGTTGCCAAGTTTAGTAATGAATGTTGGAGCTAATAAATTAGACTTGAGTGTTTAAGAATCAATGACCCCTGGGCATTGAGGGGTTAAGTACTGCTTATAGGAGGTCTAAGTACTAATGAGCTGGATCAACCCTTCTGTCAATCAGCCCGGGTAGCCTCAAGCCGCCTGCATCCTAACAACAATGTAAGTGGCCATAGTGCTCCGCCACAAAAACAGCCAAGAAGATCAGTTCTCCATCAGGTCCACTTTGATGGTTGGCGGGTGGAGCCATTTCTTCTTGTTCATAGTTTAATTGGCTGGGGCCAATCAAAAAACATGCAGAATTGGTCCTCCTGCAAGCCATCAGAGAGGACTTAATGGGGAATGGCAAAATACAACCATGCTGGCTCTGCCCAGATGTCCCTCAGCTTCTTCTCCTCCCAGGTCACCAGCAGTCAGAGCAGATTTGATTGGGAATCACAACACCCAACCATGCTGGCTCACCCCCATGTCCCCCTGGCCAATAAAATTACACAAGGGCAGATATGGCTTTTCTGAAAAGTCAAATGTCACAAAACAGGAACACTGAGAAAAAGACTGCACAAATTCCTTCCATGCTGTACAGAAACCTTGGGCACAATCCAATAAAGGGTGGACCCAATTTTCTTAGGTCCCCAAGGTAAGGATGTTATAGCTCTCTTTACAACGGTCCCTCCCACAGGCTGTCAGTAAAATATTATTCTGAAAATGAAAATGTTGATACTTTGTGTTTTTACTATTACTTTACATTCACATAATAGTTTATGATTGCAATTGAAAAAATAAAACGGCAGACATACCTGCAAATACCACATCCATCACAGTGATACTGCTTCTTGTCTTTGTCAAAAAGATGACATATATCGCAGTAATAGTCTCCAAAAACATGGTTACAATGCTCACAACTTTTTTGAGCCTGAAGAAAAAACAAATACGAAAACATATTAATGCCTGCCATATTGTATAGGCTACAGGAACTGTCACAGAAAAAGACTGATAGCTTGGGACCATCTAAATTCATTACTTTGGGGTGCTACCTCTAAAAAACACATATGCCATACTTTCTATACCATAGATCTTGTTTACTAGGAGCATGGCACACAATTTTAGCAGGAAAAACACTTGGAGTACATGCCTGTGTATTATTTATACAGACATGATACAATTATTAATGATAATTGTGTCATGAAAGAAAATATAAAACTGCTTCAGGTATAAAGTGCATACACCTAGAGCAATCTACACCTACAGCAAACCTTAAGGCTCCATGCACACTAGACGTTAAAATAACATTAGAAAAATGCCAGTAGCTTTGCAGTGAGTCTTTCAACATTTAAGGTTTTTGCAATAGCGTTTATTTGCGTTTTTTGTGTCAGCGGATTAATTTTTTTCCCCAACGGATCAAAAGTGTTAAAAAAAAAAAAAAACGCTGGTGAGCCACGTTTTTTGAGTGTTTATCGACGTTCAGTGTTTGCCTTTTTTTTGCGGTCAGAAAAACAACTCCTGAATTTGATTTTATGGCGTTCAGAAAACAGTCCATAAACTCCACTGCTGACAAACATCCAAAAACGTCCATGTGTTCATGGACACATAGGATAACAGAGGGGAGTCTATGTGCTGTTAAAAAAAAAAAAAAAAAAAAAAAGAGAAGACGCCCACACTCCCAAAAACGTCTGTTTATGAGCGCAAGACCCTTTTCACACCAGGGCGCTTTGCCAACACTATAGCGTTAGAAATAGCGCCTGCAATCCGCCCTCAAACTGCTGCTCCTTTGTCTCATTCTGATATTGGCCCGAATGAAGTTGACCCTCATTACCTTACAGCAAGAGAGGTCAAAAGTGCGGTATGGTCTAAGTGACCTGAGGTACTGGAAACGACTCCTGTCAGTGTCTTCTGGTCCGTGGTCACTGGGGGCTGTGCTCTTTTGACCTCTCTTGCTGTAAGGTAATGAGGGTCAACTTCATTCGGGCCAATATCAGAATGAAGCATTTGGATTCCAGTAAGTGAACACTGTCTTCAGGGGGATTAAATCATCAAACTCTTATCTTCATGGTCATATTGCCTTGTAACAAGACTAAATAAATACAAAGCAACTTCTGAGCACTCTGTTGGAACCTTCCTGATTGGGAGATCTGTGCATTGCTATGGGATGACCCATAAAGTTACTATGGATCTGTGTCCCGTGATGTACGATAAAGAAAATAGGATTTTTTTTTATAAAAGCTAATCTGTAAAATCCTTTTCTTGGAGTTCATAATGGGACACAGAGGTCCCTCTCCTCTTTCTCAGGTTTAGGTATATTGCTTTGCTACAAAAACCAAGGTACTCCTGGTAGGAGGAGGGGTTATATAGGGAATGAACTTCCTGAATTGGGTATGCCAGTGTCCATCACCTGAAGGTACCTAGTTACTACTGTGGCTCTGTGTCCCATGATGTACTCCAAGAAAAGGATTTTAAAAGTAAACTGTTATAAAAATTAATTTTTTTTATTTTTTGCACTATAAACAAAAAGAGCAAAAAAATGTTTTTATTATTAAAAACACCACACACACAGTTTTTTAATTTTTGCTATAATAAATATGCCAAAAAAAAAAAAAAGTCTTCATCAGTTTAGACCGATATATGTTCTGCATATTTTTGGTAAAAAATAAATAAAATCGCAATAAGTGTATATTGATTGCTTTGGCCAAAAGTTACAGCGTCTACAAAATAGGGGATAGATTTATCACATTTCTTTTACTAGTAATGGCAGCGATCTGCAATTTTTAATCTGGACTGCAGCGGACAGATCGGACACTTTTGACATTTATTCAGCGATCAGTGCTATAAATAGTCACTGATTACTGTATAAATGTCACTGGCAGGGAAGGGGTTAACACTAGGGGCAATCAAGGGGTTGTGTTCCCTCAGTGTGTGTTCTAACTGTTGGGGTATGGGACTGACTTGGGGAGGAGACTGATAGTTGTTCCTATATACTAGGAACACATGATATGTCTCCTCTCCCCTGACAGGATGCGGATTTGTGCGTTTACACACACACACACACACACACACACACACACACACAAATCCCCGTTCTCACTCTGTCAGGAGTGATCGATCACCCCTTAAAGCGCCTACCGTACAGCTAAGGCGATTATCGCAGAAGTGCCATTCTGCTGCCGTCAATCGATGGGGGGGGGGTAGTTGGCAAGTGGTTAAAATGGAAATCAGCACTCCAATCAAGATCTGTGTTCAACATTTACAAACTGGAGCTGAATGGTACTTTTAAAAGCTTTAAAGTGGAAGTCCATGCAAAAACTAAAATCCCTGCATCTATAGCTACCAACATTCTAACACTAACCTCTCTAGCCCTGTAAAGATAAAATGAGTATGCATACTTTTTCTGCAGTTGATCCGACCCGATCTCCATGGGCGGAAGCTCTGCTGAGTTCACGTCCGACAACGGCTGTGAAATGAATACAAAAGTGACGTCACCCATAGAGTTACTATGGGGCTTCCATTGACAGACGTGTCCTCTGCACCCACTCACACAGCGAAGCCACGGGATCATAACTTCTGCCGCTGGAGATCGGGTTGGCTTGCCTGTAGAAAAAGATATGTATACAGATTTTTTTTCTTTTCAGGGCTGGAGAGGTTAGTGTTAGAATGTTGGTGGCTATAGATGCAAGGATTTTGGTTTTTGCATGGACTTCCAGTTTAATAATGCTTGCTGAAAGCTCTGCAAATGCTTTGTCAAAGCTTGCTGTTCACACTGTTCTAATAGAAGATGAAGCCCATGTAAAACAGGCTTTAGGCTCACATCACACTGGCAAATCTGCCACAAGGAACACTATCAGCAGCAGAATTATTGCCCTGTGGCTGTTACTTTACCTAATGGCAGTCACTCCCTTGCTGGCTCTCCAAAGGGACACAGATGGAAAATTAAAGCCTAAGCCCTTGTACACACGGTCGGAGATTCCGACAACCAAATCCGTCGGAGTAATTGCAACAGATTAATTCTGGAAGAGGTCCGGAAGTGATGTTGCATACACACGGTCGGACTAAGTTGTCGGAAAATCCGATTGTACATAACGTGATGACGTTATTTCGTTACGACGGGACTACGTTCAGGCTAGTAGCCAATAGCTTTGGTCTAGGAATTTGATCCGAGCATGCGTGGCACTTTGTCCGTCAAAGTAGGCTACACATGATCGGAGTATGTCCGATCGGAGCATTTTGTCGGAAAATTTTACCGGCAAGTTGGAAAAGTTGGTCCGTCGAATATTCCGACGGAAACAGTCCGATGGAGACCACACACACACAGTCGGAATATCCGACAAAACGGTCCGATCGGAGATTCCGACGGAATGTGTCCTACCGTGTGTACAAGGGCTAAGAGAGCATTTAGTCATTCCTTACTTGACCCAAAATAAAAAAAAGAGCTTTGGCTTTTGTTACACTTTAAGACATTCCGTCACTGGCGACTGATTTGTTAAAAATGATGAGCCCATCAGCCTCTAATATAGCAGCTGCTAGATTCTAGTCAGGTGTTTGATCACTTTGGGTGAGGTCACACACGTTTACCATGGTCTGTAATGTAGTCATACTCTGCTATTGGGGTGAAGTATGTTCACATGACCATAGTTATCACACATGGTTGGAGATCTCCATTAGGGCCGGTTATCGTCACAATTTCTGCACCCGGGTTGAGTTTCTACATACGTGTTTACAAGCATTTTTGATGTGTTCTGGTTTGTTTTGTTTTTGATGCATTTTTCCCCCATCTCAATTCAGGATACGTGCCTTGCACATATCACAAAAAGCATTTGATGGGAGTATAGAGATTATAACTTGGGTTTATCATGTGCAATAAAGTTCATCAGCAAGGATTTAGGGGAATAAATAAACTAGAAAAAGAGAAGGCCGTTAAAGCATTAATTCCATAAAAAGCATACATTCTGCAACTGTAAAAGGGGAAATCCAGGCAAACACCTACATGCACAATTTAAATGTATAAACCATATGCAGAAAGGTCCAGGGTCTCCTTCGGTCTAATGAGAACCTCCAGGGACAGAGATAGCCGACCGCCTTTTGTATATGGTGGGTTGTGAGGCATAATGGGGGCAAAGTAGTTAGAATCATTGGGCGCCAGACACTTCTTGAATGCAGAAGAGATTTTATTTCTCTTAACAGAACTTTGGGAGAGAGGGTTAGGGCCAGGACACCCTTAGGTAGTTGCAAAATTAATTGTCAGACTCAGAGACTTCAACAGGAGGACAGCCATGTAGGGAAAGGCATCCAGCCAGACACCACATCTACAAATTGTAACAGTTCCTTCATTCCACTACAATCACTTCTTGTGGTCCACTGAGCTCCCAGTCTCTCTCACTAGACTAGATGATTCACTGCCACTGAATCCCTTGAGCTCCCCCAATCTTCACTTTAGTATCTTCCTCATGCATCACCCTCGCCTCTCTGCTGTGTCCCTAGCTTGGCATTCGAGATACTTTTCAAGCTTCACCCCACTGGCTTGCTCCGTCTCTGGCTTGACACACATGGCTGCTCTGCAAGTGTCACCTCCGCTGGCTGGGTCCCTGGCTTGATACTGACTGAAGTTTCCCAATTCTTTACCATTCCCGGTTAGTGAGAATACTGCTCTGGTACTTGTTTCAACCCTGCGCTGCTCCCTTGCTCCTGGATAGGCCCTCAGACAGCCTAACAGTCAGATGTGCCCTGGAAAGTCCCAATCTATGGTCTAGCAGCCTGAGCAATGCAACACACATCTACCCAGACAGCCGTCCAGGTGGCACAGAACACTGATCATCTGACTCCACCCAAATATATAGGTGCTCCCAGCAGGCCAAGGGATTTAAGAAAACCCTGCCCATTGGCTGGAAAACCCCATATACCCATAATCTGACCTTACTTTGCCCTTCTCATATCTAATGCCACCAGGTACCCGGCCACCTAGCGGCAAAAAAGAGAAGTGCAGCAATTACAGACTTAAGAGTGAAAACAATTGAGCCTCAACAAAGATTCTTTTTGTAAAACTTTACCTTAGCAACACACCTCTGGTAGTCAGGAACACGACTACTCTTACGGTACCTGATTTACAGGAAATAATCATGTTATCAGCCTGGCTGTGTAGTATGACAGATGTGCGTGAAGTTTGGCCCAACAGAACTAAAATCCTTTGGCAGGTAAAGCAGTACATAAGTGTTGCTTACTGAGAGCATGAATTTAAAGTTATTCTAAATTCACGTTTTTTCAATTGCAGATGTCAGATATTCTGGCAAAAAAATTATATTATATATATATATATATATATATATATATATATATATATATATATATAAAAAATATATAAAAACACTATAAACACACCCCAACGTTGTTCATAAAGCTGTAACGAATGAGAACAGAGCACAAGATGTTCAGCCACATGACTAGAAGTCAAGTGATTCTCCAAATAACATGTAATGACTTGGCTGGAATTTGCTGGATCATGTATTGTTTACACAAGTTTATATCTGAGTAAATGTCACTAGTGTATTTCCTAACTAATCTGCCAGAAAAAAATTGAAGCACTCCATTTTATTTTTGTTTACACAGCATAAGAAATGTAATTATAGGATTACTTCTATACAATCTGAAACAAAATAAATTCATACACAAAGATATCTGTAGGCATTTCAATGTGCCCAGCATACATTTTTACTGCTCCTCCCACTTTCGGAGAGTTGCATGTGCTGCGTAGTGTGCTGTACAAGTAAATGTGTGTATGTGGTCATACTTTTGTAAATGACAATGCTTCATTGCCTTCATACGCATTTGGAAAATACTTTGCACGTGTATGTGAGGGTAGATGGGTATGATAGATGTTAATGGTTGGGTTGTCACAGACAGAACATGGCTGTGTCGGTTGGATTGCATGTTGACAGCCCTTCCGAGTTTGAATCAAAGGCAAAATTATTAAAGAAGCCATGTTTGCAGAGCAGATATAAACAGATATAGAAAATAAGTGGTATGTTCGCTTATACAGTTAGATCCATAAAGAATTGGACACTGACAAAGTATTGTTTTTAAAATTCAAGTTAGACTTACTGGTAACTTGTAGGGATGAGCCCGATGTTCGTCGAATAGCGAACAATTTGGGGTGTTCGCGGCAAATTCGTAAGCTGCGGAACACCCTTTAAAAGTCTATGGGAGAAATCAAAAGTGCCAATTTTAACAGCTTATATGCATGGTATTGTCATAAAAAGTGTTTGGGGACCTGGGTCCTGCCCCAGGGGACATGTATCAATGCAAAAAAAAAAAAAAAGTTTTAAAAACCGGAGCAGTGATTTTAATAATGCTTACAATGAAACAATAAAAGTGAAATATTCCTTTAAATTTCGTACCTGGGGGCTGTCTATAGTATGCCTGTAAAGTGGCGCATGTTTCCCGTGTTTACAACAGTCTGCACAAAATTACATTTCTAAAAGGAAAAAAAGCCATTTAAAAGTACTTGCGGCTAGAATGAATTGTCGGTCCTGGCAATACACATAAAAGTCAATTCATTATAGCATCGAGTACTTTTACTGTTTTTCCTTTTTAAGTACTCACGGCTATAATGAATTGACTTATGTGTATTGCCGGGACCGACAATTCATTATAGCCGCGAGTACTTTCAAATGGCTTTTTTCCCCCTTTAGAAATTTAATTTTGTGCAGGGACTGTTGTAAACACAGGAAACATGCGCCGTGTTTCAGGCATACTATAGACACCCCACAGGTATGAAATTGAAAGGAATATTTCAATTTTAATTGCTTCACTTTAAGCATTAAAATCACTGCTCCCGAAAAAAAAATTCCAGTTTTTAAAACTTTTTTTTTGCATTGATACATGTCCAGCGGGTCCCCAAACACTTTTTATGACAATAACTTGCATATAAGCCTTTACAATTAGCACCTTTGATTATTCATGTTCATGTCCCATAGACTTTAACGGTGTTCGCATGTTTGAACACATTTTTTGCCTGTTCGCATGTTCTGCTGCGAACTGAACCAGAGGGTGTTTGGCTCATCCCTAGTAACTTGTTTTCCAGAAGTCTTTCAGGACAGCACCTGAGAGAGATAGTGACTCCTCCCACCGGACCAAAGGAAACACCTTCTTCCCCCAGATCTTTAAAAAGGGAGGCACCTCCCTACCACACCTCAGTTGTATAAGAGAACCTCAGGCCCTGTCCAGAACACATAAGCAAATACGTTAGTCACAGCATAGCAAGTCAAACTAATAGGGCGGGTTGTTGCTGTTAGACCAGTAAGTCTAACTTGAATTTTCCCAAGGCGTCTTTCAGGACAGCATCTTAGGGCAGAGCAACAGCCTGCAGGACCTTCCTGCCAAATGCCTGATCGCTGGCAGATGTGAGCTCCAGCCTGTAATGTCACACAAAAAGGTGGAGGTGCGGAAATTTGCCCACGTTGCCGCCTTGCAAATTTGTTCAGGGGTGGCACAAGCCCTTTCCACCCAAGTGGCCGCAAGCACTCTGGTTGAGTGTGCACAAATTCCTTCTGGTGGAGACAACCTTGCATGCAAGTATGCTTCCAGAAAGGATAACTTCAGCCATATGGCTAATGATCTTTAGAAGCCTAGCAACCTTTTTTGTTGCCCGAAAAAAGGACAAATAACGAGTCTGTACGTCTAAAGTCCTTTGTAATTTCTAGATAGTGTAACAAAATCCTTTTGACATCCAATGTATGAAAAAGGATCTCCTTCCCCCGATAGGTTAGCACAGAAGGTTGGGAGCACAATGTCTTGTGAGCGATTATATATTTAAGCTACCTTTGGTAAGAACTTTGGGTCTGTTCTAAAAATAACTAACTATCTGGAAACACTGACAGGTAAGGTTCCCTAACTGACAGAGTGTGTAGTTCACTGATCCCGCATGCTGAAGTAATGGCAATTAGGAACACAGCTTTAAGACCGAGACATTTGAGTGACGCTTCTTCCAGAGGTTCAAATGGACTCCTTGCTAGGGATTGCAGGACTATCGACAAATCCCACTTAGGGAAATTCTTGAACGGTGCTGGCCGTAATCTTGCAAGAGCTCTAAAAAAAAAAAAAATTTTAAATATATAATATATAGAAATATGACTACCAGCTGTTCGGAGGCTGCAGATTTTTCAAAGAACACTGCTAGCGCAGCAACCTGTACTTTCAAGGTACTGACTGCTAGTCCCCTATCTGCTCCATCTTGCAAGAAGTCAAAGATGGAAACAAGGCTCCTTGGGTCTTGGGCAGAGGAATCGCACCATGAATTATAGACCTTCTAGACTTTAGTATAGCTTGCCCTTGTTACCCTTTTCCTACTTGATAGTAATGTTGTAACCAGACGGCCAGAAAACCCCTTGCTCTTTAGGAGCTGCTCCTCAGATACCAGGCTGCGAGAGACAGGCTGGCCAATTCTGGATGATTTACTGGACCCTTGATCAGCAGATCGTTCCTGAGAGGTAGATGCTAACAAGGCTTGGTCGCCATT
Source organism: Lithobates pipiens (assembly GCF_037356315.1). NCBI lineage: Eukaryota > Metazoa > Chordata > Amphibia > Anura > Ranidae > Lithobates > Lithobates pipiens. Next base: position 250,971,039 of record NW_027507718.1, on the reverse strand, counting down.
CCCAGAACGGTTGAGAACCAGGCCCTTTTCAGCCAAAACGGTCTGATTAGGATGACTGGTACCTTTTCCCATTGGATCTTCCTTAATACCAGTAGGATTAACTGCAACAGGGGAAAGTGTAGCAAAGGTGAAATCTCCATGGATGCTCCAGAGCGTCTATCCCTAGCGATCCGTCGTGATTGTTTAAGGAAAATTGAGGAACCTGTGCATTCTCCTTGAAGGCAAACAGGTCCATATCTGGCTGTCCCCAAAGACTGGCAATCATTGTGAAGACCTCTGGATTCAGAGACCACGCTGCTTCCTGAATGGGGTACCTGCTCAGGAAATCCACCACTCTGTTCAGGGTCCCCTTTAGGTGGATTATTGAAAGGGATAGCAAGTGCTTCTCTGCCCACAGAAGTATTTCCATTCCAAGTGCTAGCAAGGACCTGCTCCTTGTACCCCCCTGTCCGTTTAGATAAACCACAGCCATGGCGTTGTCTGTTAACACTTGAACACGGTGAAACCGGAGATCTTGTGTGAACAGTACTGGAGATAAAGTGATTGCCTTCAGTTCTCTCCAATTTGAGGACCTTATTGTCTCCCTCTTGGACCAACTTTCTTGAGTGAAGTTTTTCTCTAGGTGGGCCCCCCCACCCCCAAGAGATGGCGTCTGTTGTCAGTCTTCTTTCGACTGGAAAGGCCCAATCTAGACCCCTTGATAGGATCTCCTGACTCTTCCACCACCATAGTGACCTCTTTACCCGGCTTGGAAACTTCACCTCAGTGTCCAGGGATCTTAAGCTGTGATACCATGATCTCAGGAGAAAAGATTGTAGACATCTGAAATGCAGTCTTGCCCACTGAATAACTGGCATTGTTGAGGTCAGTACCCGTAATGCTGACATAACGTGCCTTATCGTTATCGGCTGGTTGGTCTACAGGATCAACAGTGCACTACTGAACCTTGTCCTTTTTCTCCGGCGGGAGAAAAATCTTCTGTTCTATCGAGTTAATTTGATAGCCCAGAAAGCGAACCTCCTGGGACAGGTTTAGGGAGGATTTCTGAAGATTTAGAATCCACCCTAGAGATTCCAGATGGTTGCGTGTTTTGGCCAAGTTGTCCTGCAACCTTTCCCTTGAGGAGGTGAAGAATACTAGGTTGTCCAAATAGGGAATTACTGCGATTCTCTGAAAACGAAGCAGGGCTAGAGCTTCTTCCATCACCTTGGTAAAGGTCCGAGGTGAGATTGACAGCCCGAACGGCAAGGCCTTGAATTGCAGATGATGAATCACGCCTTCCATCTTTAGCACCAACCTGAGATACTTCTGGGACTGGAGTGAGATTGGGATCTCCAGGTATGCATCCCTTAAATCTATTGACGACATGTAACAATCTGGGGTCAGCAGGTTTCTGACTGAAAAAAATTGAGTCCATCTTGAACTTTCTGTACTTGACAGATTTGTTCAGAGGTTTTAGATTGAGAATCAATTGGAATTTCCCTGTTGGCCCACAGGGTCAAGTCATTGGGATTTTTCAGCTTGCGTAGGAGGACAAAAAAGGATTCTGCCTTTGCCTTTATCTTTTTGTGTGGACCAATTCTTCCTCCTCCCCTGGGACTTGTTTCTTCTTCTTTACCAGGAAGGACTTCTTCCTATCGGCAGTCCTGTCTATAATGGTATCTAGATCAGGGCCAAAGAGAAGGTCACCCGAAAAAGGAATCCCACAGAGTTTACTAGTCTTCGGCCATAATGCTCTTCTTGCCAAATGTGTTAAGGCTGCCAATCTAGCCAACATTCTAATTGCTTCGACTGGAGCATCTGCTATATAGGCTGCCACAGAGGACAAGGTATCTAAAATCTTTTGTTTGGGGGAGTGCACTACTATATGAGCTTTAAGCTGGTTAACCCAATACTCCATGTTCCTGGCTACGCATGTTGTGGCCATAGCTGGCTTTAAATTGCTCATGACCGATTGCCAAGATCTCTTGAGTAAGAGATCCATACGCTTATCCATTGGATCCCTTGGGACCCCCATGTTTTTTAAAGACCAGGTCGGTGGATCTAGAGACCTGGGAGTAGGCAGCATCTAACCTGGGGACCTTGTTCCATACCACAGAGTGGTCTTTCTCAAAAACAGAAAGCGTCGCTTGCGGGCTGTTGAGAGAAAAAAAAAATATCTCTGGTTCCTGACATTCTTTCTTTATGGAGTCCGAAATTACAGAATGAGCTTTTTTTTTTTCACTTAGGCCAAGGGTAACATGTATGGCTCTAAGAAGCCCATCAACTTCTTCCAGGGATGGCTTAAACTTGGAGGGGGGCCACTTCAGCCTCTTCACCCTCCTCCTCTTCCAAATTGTCAGTGGAAGGTGTGGAGGATTGTTTTTCCCTGGTAGACAGACCTTCAGACAGAGTCTCTAACACTGGAACAGGAAGTAAACCCTGGGAAGACTCTGATGTGGTGGGCTGACTAGCAGGTGGACTAACTAATGAGCCACGGATTGTTTGAATCGTGGCATATAGTTCCTTCCTTACTGAGGCAACCAAGTCATCACAAACGGAAACAGATTCCTCTTTAGAAGCAATGCGAGTACTGCATAGGGCTTTTTTTCCAATTTTCTCCCATCTTGGCTTTGCATGAGGGGCATCTCTTTTTCCCCGGGTCAGAGCTCTTGGCCTGAGAGAAAAAAAGACAAAAAGGGGGAAAAAAAAAAAAGGAGAGGGAGAGAACCACAGGTAAAGGAAATGGGCAGACTTAATCCACTGCCCCCTACCTGAGGCTTGCTGGTGCCTGTGCCCACTGCTGCAGTCCTCCACAGCGGGTGTGCTGCGCTCCACTTGTGACTTACATAGTTATTAAGGTTGAATAAAGACACCGGTCCATCCAGTTCAACCTACAATTGTCCCTATCCCTGAACTTGCACACTCACATCGGTCCGTACCCTCAAGGAGCCCACAATCCAAGGTCCCCATTCATATACTAGGGCCAATTTGGGACAGAAGCCAATTGCATGTCTTTGGAGTGTGGGAGGAAACCAGAGTACCTGGAGGAAACACACGCAGGCACAGGGAGAACATACAAACTCCAGGCAGGTAGTGTCGTGGTTGGGATTCAAACCAGCGACCCTTTTTACTGCTAGGTGAGAGTGCTAACCACTACACCACTGTGCTGCCCAAGACTTCACACACTGATTCCAGACTCCCATAGTGCCGCTGCACTGGACCGGAAGCGGAAATAGGTGCCAGCTTCTGCCCTGCCTCCTCCCCCTTTGTCAACGCCAGGAATGACGTTGGGTGCTGACCCAATGACCTATTAGGAAGTGTCACTTCCAGCGAGGCCAAGAATTCCTGGCGGTGCAGGAGCAGCCGTTGGTCTCAGGACACTGGAGCGGGTCACTGGATGTTCTTGCGGCTCTCCCCGAGCACCTAGGGGGTAAGGGGAGCCTGAACATACCACTGCCAAAGCCCTGGTAAAGACAGGATGGCTAAAGGTCTCAAAAAAAAAAAAAAAAAAAAAAAAGAAGGGGAGGAGACCTGGTCTCTCAGGAGCACCTTAATGATCATGGCTCCCCTCCAAAAGATGTTCCCTTCAGGCCGGAGGAAACAAAAACTGAGGTGTGGTAGGGAGGTGCCACCCTTTAAATATCTGGAGGAAAAAGGGGTTTCCTGTGGTCCGGTGGGAGGAATCACTATCTCTCAGGTGCGGTCCTGAAAGACGCTTGGGAAAATGGCTTTAATTCCTAAAAACTCAAAATATTTATTGTTAAATCCCTGAAATTAAAGTCTTTACTTCATTCAAATCCAAAAACTTGACTGCTTGATTTCAAATCCATTGTGGCGCCAACACAGGACCAAATGATAGGATATAGATAAACACATACCAGCATATGTGTTTATCTAGGTGAATAGGTGAGGAGAAAAAAAATATATATATATTTAAGGAATAATTGCTACAATGATGTTGAAATGTGAAGAGACAACAATGAATGGTAGAGTTGATTCAGGTCTCTCTAAAGTGTTCACTGAAGTAGCAAAGAAAAAAAACCAAACACATACCAGTGTAAACTTTTTGCGCTCCTCCCCCTTTTGGAGAGTTACACATACACACAGTATATACATAAAAATATGTACATACATATAAAAATGTACTTTTTCAAGCCCATTGTGCTAGTCTTACATGTAGCGGGGTCTCTTTAAGGACTATAAAACTACTGTTCCCAGAACCCCGCTGGTTCCCAGGATGTTTGGAGTTATGCCCCAGAGACTCATGGGGGAGGACATATAAGGAGGGGGAGAGGCCTAGTTCGCTCTCTTTGGACACCCCCCCCCCCTCTCCTAGCAAGAGGAGGTCTGTGCTGAACTGCTGGAGGCACAAGGCCTGAAGCCTGGGCCTTGTGCTCTTTTCCAAAGAGCCCTCTGCCAGCCTAGCTGCACCTGAGAGACATTTTCTCATCCTTGCTGCAGTACACCAGAAGGATTGAAGACTCGGAGGTCGTGGATTCCTGTTCCTAGACGAATCGGCAGAGGAAACGGACTTGGACTTGTCCGGGTGGTGAGAGCTGTTTAAAGACAGATACTTATTCTTTATTATTCGTTTGGATTACAAAGTTGTTCTTCAAGTGCACCACCGAAAGATTGCTAGCGAATATTGTTTCACTGGACTTCTATCTAGATCAGTCAGGCCCGACTGCATAGGTAGATAGTGCTGGGTGTTAGTTTACCCATGCGGGGAAGTAGCTGAAAAAGGGCAGCGCTAGAGTTGCATAGCAATACTTTATTATGCTGATTACTCTGTTTATCTTTATTACTGGTTACTGCAGGGACCTGCTTATGTGTTGCAAACCAAATGTTCGATTCATGTTATTCCTTTTATAAAAACAAGTAAAGTCAGTTATATACTTTCAAAGATTGTCTATGAGCTTGAGTTATCCACCCACGCACACACACATATTTAGAGTATAAGCGATTTAATGTGTATTGCTAGATACTAACTGTGCCAGAGTGGGTAGAGCAGATTGCCGGGGGGGTTGGCGGAGCTGTGCTCAGGGCCCAAACCAAACTTGCGGCCCTCTTAAGTGAGGGTATCGCTATATACATATTTGTTGTATTTGTATAGGGGTCCCCGATTTTATTAGCAATGAAATTATTTGTACTTGTAACTACTGTGGATATTTGTTTTAAGAACGTGGCTATGTTTGATTTTATAGGTTAGGGTTGTGTTGTACCATTTTCCTTGTTTATAAGTTAATACTATATTGAAGTTATGTAGTGAGCATGCAGTGGTGGTGCAGCGCTATTGTTGGTGGGTATAGGTAAATATAAGCAAATAGGATTTATGCTGATCGCCCAAAATAAATCCTTGAAAGGGGTGGTAATATTTAAGCCACTAGATGGCAACAGTAGACCTAAAAAGGAAAATAAAAAACAAAAAACAAAACAAACACACAGCACGCATGCAATACTTATTTTACCCGTTTTATATATATATTAATAAAATGCCTAGTATTTTTAGTCCCTTACATGCTAAGGTATAAAAGGCTAAAGATAAAAAAAAGTATGCACAGATGTAACTATCAGTCCAGAACTATTGGTCAAGGGGTACTTACTTTCTATAAAAAACAACAGGCTAAATGTGCTTTGACCATGTTCTATTTTAAGATGTCATCTAACACTATGGTCTAAAATCCTCTTGATGCCCCTCCTGAAGGGACGCAGGGGACAGGAAGAAAGGGAAAATGGAGATGAAGGGTGGGGGGAGAGGGAGAAGAAAAAAAAAAAAAAAGGGAAGAGGGAGAAGAGAAAAGAAGGGGGGTGTTATGTGACTTTGAAAATCGCACAAGTGTGAATGCAGCCTAAGAACCATTTCAGAAGAGTTCTTTTCAATTTTCCTCATACTTACATATACATAAAAATATAGTAAAATAACATACCTTCTGAACGCACTTGCACTTCAGACACTGGACTTCTACAACCTTGAAACGGTCCATCTTATGTGTTTCTTTGTTATCATGGCATAATCGACAAGTGTAAAATTTACCACAACAAGGGGCCTAAAAAAATAAAATAAAAAAACACACAAGGCGTGAGATCAAGACTAGGAGAACAGCCCAGGAGCCTGCATCTTTAAATCAAGTCAGCCACTGGAAACCTTCACATTTCTACCTTCATGGGTTCACCTAAAAAGGAACTGTATGCACCATCGGTACCTCTGGGCCCCACCATTTTAAGCTATCTTTCTACTTTACTTCTTACCGCCACTGCCTTAAACCACCCCTTAAGGCTCCTTTCACACGGGCGCCTCCATGTAATGGATTCTGCTTGCTCTGCGACAGATCTCTCCGGTGAGCAGGCGGATGACAGGTCCGTGTCCACTCCGAATGCAGCGTGGACACGTACAGTCCCACTCTCCTCTATGGGGAAATCGGATCCAATCAGATCCGCCTGGCAATCAGCTTCTATGTATCCCCTTCATACTTCAATATAGCCTGGTGCTGCAATAAGATGCAGAGATGCTGCATTTTATTTCAGTGCAGCGTGCCGCCCGACGTTGCAGTAAATAAAGTGTACAAAAAAGCTAGTACAAAACAAAAAAAAAGGGGGAGCAGGATGATGCGATTAATTATGCGTCACACTGCCCCCTTGCGCAACAGAGCAGCGAATCACTTCCGCTGCTATACACTTTCACAGAGGGGAAGTGTGAGTTGGCTCTTACACATTAATGCGTGCTGATGCGATGCTATGCCATTTGGAATGCCTTGCCAACGGACACGCGTTGCACTACCGTGTGTTCTAGTGGGCGTGGGAAAAAATACATGCATGTGCTAACACAGCACAATTGTGTGAACAGGAGGGCGACGTCACTAAAAATTAAATGAACTTGTTTAACCACTTCACGCCCTTAAGATGTACTCGTATGCCCTTGGGTTGAAGTGGTTATACTGGGATGATGGCTATTGTGGCTTGTGATGGGCTTTCCCGCAGAAGTGATCTGAGCGGCTCTACAGCCAACCAATTACTTCTGTAAGCAGATGGGGCGACTGGAACTGCTCCCTCTAGCTGCTAGAAAAAGGAAAGGCAAGTACATTTATACTCACCCCTTCTCTATGAAGTTGGAAACAATGAGATTTTTATTGGCTATGTTTTATTGGTTACCGCTCAAATAAAAACTGCAGAGGTGATCCAATCCCACTAAAAGAAAGCTCTATTTGTGGGAAACACATGCACGAATGTAAACAGTGATTGCACCCCACGTGTAAGGTATTGGCGCGAACGTCAAAGCGGCAGCAATAATTCTAATGCAGGCCTCCTGCATTACTCTAAATTCATAACCTGTAAGAGCTTTTAAAGCTGGGGATTTTTAAGTAATGTAATGTGTCGCCATTCTACTGGCATATGCAATTTTAGAGTGAGACAGGTTAGGTGTCCATTTACTTGGCAGAACATCATTTATATTCTAAGAAAAATTCAGGTATTAGATTGTGTTTGTATATTCTAAAGTTCACACACTTTTTATATATATATATATATATATATATATATATATATATATATATATATATATATATATATATACCGTATATACTCGAGTATAGGCCGACCCGAATATAAGCCGAGGCCCCCAATTTACCCCCAAAAAAACTGGCAAACTTATTGACTCGTGTATAAGCCGAGGGTGAGACATGCCTGTCCATCCCTGTGTGTGTGTCCGTCCATCCCTGTGTGTCCGTCCATCCCTGTGTGTCCGTCCATCCCTGTGTGTGTGTGTGTCCATCCATCCATCCATCCCTGTGTGTGTGTGTGTCCATCCATCCATCCATCCCTGTGTGTGTGTGTCTCCATCCATCCATCCATCCCTGTGTGTGTGTGTCTCCATCCATCCATCCCTGTGTGTGTGTGTCTCCATCCATCCATCCCTGTGTGTGTGTGTCTCCATCCATCCATCCATCCCTGTGTGTGTGTGTATCCATCCATCCCTGTGTGTGTGTGTCTCCATCCATCCATCCCTGTGTGTGTGTGTCCGTGTGTGTGTGTGTGTGTGTGTGTCCAGCCTACCTGTGTCCCGAGCCTGTGTCCCGAGCCTCCGTCCCGTGCCTTGCCTCCTTGCCTCCGTCCCGTGTCGTGCCTTGCCTCCGTCCCGTGCCGTGCCTTGCCTTGCCTCCGTCCCGTGCCTTGCCAGGATCGCCGCTCTTCGTCGGCGCCTCGGCGGCCATTCTAAAATTCAAAAGCCGCGCCTCCGCCTTCGCCTGTGATAGGCGGAACACTGAATTTCCCAGCAGCCTGTGTTCCGCCTATCACGGACATCGTCTCATCCTCGTCCGTAGTACGAGGATGAGACGATGTCCGTGATAGGCGGAACACAGGCTGCTGGGAAATTCAGTGTTCCGCCTATCACAGGCGAAGGCGGAGGCGGAGGCGCGGCGTTTGAAGGGTAGAATGTCCGCTGTCTGTCTGCTCGACACGCTGATCGGGCAGGCAGACAGCGATGACTCGAGTATAAGCCGAGGGGGGCACTTTCAGCCTCAAAAAAGAGGCTGAAAATCTCGGCTTATACTCGAGTATATACGGTATATATATATATATATATATATATATATATATATATATATATATATATATATATATATATTATAAACAAAAAAAGTTGGTGGGTTTTAACCACTTGCCGCCCATCCACTGCAGTCGTACTGTGGCAGAATGGCATGGCAGGGCAAAACGTTATATAACCTCACTTCCCCTTGTGGCCACCAGGTGGCGCGTGTGAGCTCCCTGCTTACCCACGGAGCCGGTGTGTGTGCCCGGCGATCACAATCACCGCCGGGATCCTGCGATCGCTCAGGGCACTTGGAGAAACGGGATCTGTGTGTGTGTAAACACACAATTCCTGATTCTCTGAGGGGAGAAGTGACAGATTGTCTATTCATACAGAGTGTATGAACAGCGATCTGTCATCTCCCCTACACAGTCCCCTCCCCCCTCCTAGTGGTTAACCCCTTCACTGCCAGTGACATTTTTACAGTAATCAATGCATTTTCATAGCACTGATCGCTGTATTAATGCCAATGGTCCCAAAAATATGTCAAAATTGTCAGGTGTCCGCCATAATGTCGCAGTCCTGATAAAAATTGCAGATCCCCACCATTACTAGTAAAAAAAAAACAAAAAAAAAACAAACACACACACACACACACACACACACACACACACACACACACACACACACATATATATATATATATATATATATATATATATATAAATAACAAAAATGCTATAGATCTATCCGCCATTTTGTCGACGCTATAACTTTTGCGCAAACCAATCAATAAACATTTACTGCGATTTTTTTTTTAATCAAAAACCATGTTGAATACATATCAGCCTACACTAAGGAAAAAGGTTTTTGATTTATATATTTTTGGGGGATATTTATTATAGCAAAAAGTAAAAAAAAAAAGTTTTTTTTTTTAAATTGTCGCTTTTTTTGTTTAAAGTGCAAAAAATAAAAACCGCAGAGGTGATCAAATACCACCAAAAGAAAGCTCTATTTGTGGGGGAAAAAAAGGATACCAATTTCGTTTGGGTGCCACATCGCACGACCGCGCAATTGTCAGTTAAATCGACGCAGTGGCGAATCACAAAAAGTGCTCTGGTCAGGAAGGGGGTAGAATCTTCCAGGGCTGAAGCAGTCGTTTTTAAGCAAAAAAAAAAAAAAAACGAATGCAGATTTGTTTTCCACGTAGGAGCACAATGTCGGGATTGGTTATAAAGAGGTTAAATGACTTGAGGCTGCCGAAAGCGAGGACCCTGGAAGCTTCCTATGATGTGTGCTTGGGGTGTATTATTGCGCGCTCCCCTGTGTGTATACATTATAAAGCAAGGACAATGCCCGCACCCCACAGTCACATGACCTCCCATCCCCGGACTCTCCTCACCCTCAGCTCACAGCCGCGGGAATAATGCTCGCATCCCGCCGTCTCCATGTCCTCGGAGTCCGAGCTGGCAGCCATGTGTGACCCGAGGAAGCGGAAACCCGATTCAGCCTATTACAGAGTGAGGCGGAGGGTTGTGCTAAACGTCTACCTTCTCTGTGTACGGCGCTTACATCAGCCTGAGGGAATTCCAAGAGATATAGGCTTGCCTCACGTTTCCTATACAGGACCATGGCTTGCCTTCCTACCTGCATACTTCTGCCCAGGGACTTCCTATTAAACTACATGGAACTGAGGGAGATCATATACTTTTATTTTCATTTTCTATTCTTTTATTTTTTTGCTGCGTTTCAATGCAGGTGATGTCCTACAGCCACTTGGTGTCTAGGTGCAATTGCTCCAGTATCACCAGGGCATTGTTGCTGCGAATGGCTTCCCACGCTTCACTGTAAGCGTAACGAGGTCGAGGATTTTTATAAGTCGAGGATTTTCATAAGTCGAGGATTTTTTTTTTTTTACAACACCGGTGACCTGTCAGAATACCGCTGGCCCAACGGAAGTGACGTTCTGAGCAAAAAAGATGCTCATTGCGCATTAGAGCTGCACAATTCTGGCCAAAATGAGAATCGCCAGTTTTTTTGCGATCACGATTCTCACGACGTAAAATCTTTCATATTATAAAAAAAATTGCTAACTTTACTAGTGTGTTTTTTTTTTTAATTCCTTAAACAAATTTTTACAAAAAAAATTGCATTTGAAAGACCGTTGCACAAATAGAGTGTGACATAAAATATTGCAACAGCCACCATTTTATTCTCTAGGGCAGTGATATGTTAGTGGACCTCCAGCTGTTGCAGAACTACAAGTCCCATGAGGCATAGCAAGACTCTGACAGCCACAAGCATGACACCCAGAGGCATGATGGGACTTGTAGTTTTGCAACAGCTGGAGGTCCGCTAATTGCATATCCCTGCTCTAGGGTGTCTACTAAATCTCTATCTATATCTATATATATATATCTATATATATATATATATATATATATATATCAGGTTTTTTTTTATCTGAACTTTTGAGTGAATTTTACATTTTGGATCCACTTCAGTCACAATTTCTTTGCATGAACTTGGATTCATTCATCACATTCAGTGGGCCTATTTAATCATGTTTGCACTTATGTATTAAAGCGGAGCTCCATCCTAAAGTGGAGCTTCCGCTCATTGGAACCCCCCCCCCTCCGGCGCAACATTTGGCATCTTTCAGGGGGGAGGGGGGTGCAGGTACCTGTACAGTACAGGTATCTGCACCCACTTCCAGCATAGATATCTGCAGAATCTAAGCCCCTTTCCGCAGAATCTACACCCCTTTCCGAAGGTCCCCCGCTGTCTGCTGGGAAACACACGGATCCCAGAGACAGCGGGGACCATCCTTATTGCGCAGCGCGACTTGCGCATGCGCAGTAGGGAACCGGGAAATGAAGCCGCAAGGCTCCACTTCCTGATTCCCATACCCAAGATGGCGGCGGCAGCACCCGAGAGACGATCAAGAGATCGGCTTCGGGTGCTGACATCGCAGGCGTGCTGGGCGGGTAAGTGTCCTTATTTTAAAAGTCAACAGCTGCAGTATTTGTAGCTGCTGGCTTTTTTTTTTTTAAAAAGGCGGACTCCCGCTTTAAGTTTTTTTTTTTTTTTTTGGTTTATATAGATTTGTGAGTGGAATCACTTTTAAATGTTTGGGGGTTCTAAGGAATTTTCTAGCAAAAAAAAAAAAATGATTTTAACTTGAAACCAACAAATGTCAGAAAAAGTTTCAGAGTCCATTCACACAGGGGCAACTTTGTATCCAACTTCAAGTCCCCCCTAGTCGCCTCAAGTCACGCTCTCTCCCGCTGTAATGCCATGTGCTGTTGCGCAACGACTTATATAGGCACGGGGCATGGTCACCGAGACCTGGAGAAGAGGCCGAAGCACCCGCCCCAAACACCCATCCGCCATGTTGAGGGCATGCGGCCTGGTACGGTTCCAGAGGGGGGGGCGCTCGCTTGTCCGCACCCCCTTTTCTGACTGGCCAGGCTGTGTGCTCGGATAAGGGTCTGGTATGGCTTTTGGGGGGACCCCCATGCCGTTTTTTCGGCGTAGGGGATTCCCCTTAAAATCCATACCAGACCTAAGGGCCTGGTATGTTCTTGGAGGGGAACCCATATTTAAAATTTGGCGTGGAGTTCCCCCTCGAGAGTTGATTATTCTGTGATTGGCCAAAGTCGTCTGGCCTGGGGGCAACTTGAAGTCATGTTGTAAGTCGTCCCAAGTCATGTTGAAGTTGCCTCCCAAAGTCGCGCTGGAAGTTGTGTTGCCCCTGTGTGAGTGGACTCTTAGTGTTTGAGTGGTTAAACTTTTTTCACTTACACACAGTCTTGTAAAACAATTGTTACAATCTTGCATTTCACACATATTTTTAACAGTAAACTCAGCCTATATAGTGAAATACAGTATTTTGAAATCCGTCAGACTGTTTTGATGTTGATTTTTTTCAAAGCACTGGTGTTCTGTCATATTTACAAACCAGTGAGATCAGCAGGCATGCCACTGCTTTTAAAATAAAACATCTAAACAGTCAGATGAATTTTTCAATGCTGTATTTCACTATAGAAGCTCACTGTTAAAAATAAGTATGAAATGCATGACTCTGGGTTACTGTGGATGAATGCGGGGTGTAGCAAGATGGCGGCAACAGACCATCCCATCTGATTATATGCTGAAATAAACCATTTCGCTCTGTCACTGTGAAATAGTCTATTTCAGTATATAAGGTGAGTTAACTGCTAAAATAAGTGTGAAATTTAAGACTTGCCTTAGTGTAAGAAGATAGCTGCTGCTGGCTTCATGTTCTGTCACTTTAGGAAACCTATTAAAGTGGTTGTAAACCCTTACAAACCACTCTGACCTACAGGTAGGGATGAGCCGAACACCCCTCGGTTCGGTTCGCACCAGAACTTTCGAACGGACTGAAAATTCGTACGAACTTTAGAACCCCATTGAAGTCTATGGGACTCGAGCGTTCGAAATGAAAAGTGCTAATTTTAATGGCTAATATGCAAGATACTGTCCTAAAAAGGGTTTTGGGACCTGGCTCCTGCCCCAGGGGACATGGGTCAATGCCTAAAATGTTTTTAAAAATGGGCGTTTTGGCAGGACACTGATTTTAATGATGATTAAAGTGAAAAAAGTGAAATATTCCTTTAACCACTTGCTTACTGGGCACTTAAACACCCTTCCTGCCCAGACCAATTTTCAGCTTTCGGTGCTCTCACACTTTGAATGACAATTACTCAGTCATGCAACACTGTACCCAAATGAATTTTGTGTCCTTTTTTTCCCACAAATAGAGCTTTCTTTTGGTGGTATTTGATCACCTCTGGGGTTTTATTTTTTGCGCTATAAATGAAAAAAGACCGAAAATTTTGAAAAAAAACGCATATTTCTTTGTTTCTGTGATAAAATTTTGCAAATTATAATTTTTTTTTCATAAATTTTGGCCACAATTTATACTTCTACATATCTTTGGTAAAAATAACCCAAATTAGTGGATATTATTTGGTCTTTGTGAAAGTTAGAGAGTCTACAATCTGTGGTGCGAATCGCACAAAATTGATCACACCTGATGTACTGATGGCCTATCTCATTTCTTGCGACCCGAACAAGTCAGCAAAGTACAAATACCCCCCAAATGACCCCTTTTTTGAAAGTAGACATTCCAAGGTATTTACTAAGATGCATGGTGAGGTTTTTGATGTTGTCATCTTTTTCCCACAATTCTTTGCAAAATGAAGATTTTTTTTTTTTTTTCTCACAAAATTTTCAATGTAATAGGTTATTTCTCTCACATTGCATGTGTATACCACAAATGACACCCCAAAATACGTTCTGCTACTCCTTCTGAGTATTACGATACCAAATGTGTGAGACTTTTACACAGCCTGGCCACATACAGAGGCCCAATATTGAAATAGCACCATCAGGCGTTCTAGGAGCATAAATTACACATTTCATTTCTCAACCACCTATTACAGTTTTGAAGGCCCTGGAGCACCAGGACAATGGAAATGCCCACAAATTGACCCCATTTTGGAAAGCTAACACCCCAACGTATAATCTATGAGGCATAATGAGTCGTTTGAATGGTTCATTTTTTTTCCAGAAGTTTTGGGAAAATGTGGAAAAAAAATGAAAACGCATTTTTTTTACGCAAAGTTGTCCATTTATAAGACATTTCCAACACATAGCATGTACATAGCAAAAATGACACCCCAAAATACGTTCTACTACTCCCCCTGAGTATAACGATACCAAATGTGTGAGACTTTTACACAGCCTGACCACATACAGAGGCCCAATATTGAAATAGCACCATCAGGCGTTCTAGGAGCATAAATTACACATCTTATTTCTCAACCACCTATTACAGTTTTGAAGGCCCTGGAGCACCAGGACAATTGAAATGCCCACAAAGTGACCCCACGTGGCACTGACGACACGTGGCACTGACAGATGGCACTGGAGGCAGATGGCACTGGAGGCAGATGGGGCTGACAGATGGGGCTGGCAGATGGGGCTGACAGATGGGGCTGACAGATGGGGCTGGCAGATGGGGCTGACAGATGGGGCTGGCAGATGTCGCTGGCAGATGGGCTGGGGCTGGCACTGGCAGATGGTGCTGGCTATTTGCTCTGGCTAATTGCTCTGGCAAATGGGGCTGGCAGATGGCACTGCGGCTGGCAGGTGGCACTGGGGCTGGCGGCACTGGGGCTGACGGATGGCGCTGGCAGGTGGCACTGGCGCTGGCAGGTGGCACGTGGCACTGGGGCTGACGGATGGCGCTGGCAGGTGGCACTAGCAAGTGGCACTGGCGGCACTGGCACTGGCGGCACTGGTGGTGGCAGGTGGCACTGGCAGGTGGCACTGGCACTGGGGCTGACGGATGGCGCTGGCAGGTGGCGCTGGCAGGTGGCACTGGCGGCACTGACGGCACTGGGGCTGACGGCACTGGGGCTGACGGCACTGGGGCTGACGGATGGCACTGGCAGGTGGCACTGGTGCTGGCAGGTGGCACTGGGGCGGACGGCACTGGCGGCACTGGGGCTGACGGCACTGGGGCTGACGGACGGCACTGGGGCTGACGGACGGCACTGGGGCTGACGGACAGCACTGGGGCTGACAGGCGGCACTGGGGCTGACGGACGGCACTGGGGCTGACGGACAGCACTGGGGCTGACAGGCGGCACTGGGGCTGACGGGCGGCACTGGCGCTGGCAGGTGGCGCTGGCGGCACTGGGGCTGACGGCACTGGGGCTGACGGCAGGCGCTGGCAGGTGGCACTGGCGGCACTGGCACTACTGGCAGATGGCACTGGGCTGACAGATGGCACTGGGCTGACAGATGGCACTGGGGCTGGCACTGGGGCTGACACTGGCACTGGGGCTGACACTGGCACTGGGGCTGACACTGGCACTGGGGCTGACACAGGCACTGGGGCTGACACAGGCACTGGGGCTGACACAGGCACTCGGGCTGACACTGGCACTGGGGCTAACACATAGATCGCTCTCTCTCCTCACACGCTGTCTCTGTGTGAGGAGGGAGAGACACGGCAATGGGAGATGATCTCATATGTTTACATATGAGATCATCTCCCATTGGCAGCTGCGATCGCGCTGTGAACGGCCGCTTTGATTGGCCGTTCACGGCGATCTGTATTTGCCTGTCTCCGGGAGACACGGCAAATACAATACTTCCGCTATGCGCGCCCCCGGCCCAGGACCAGGAGTATGTAACCTCCCAGTCTCTGGGAACGCG
Organism: Lithobates pipiens; assembly: GCF_037356315.1. Classification (NCBI taxonomy): domain Eukaryota; kingdom Metazoa; phylum Chordata; class Amphibia; order Anura; family Ranidae; genus Lithobates; species Lithobates pipiens. The sequence continues at coordinate 250,955,279 of NW_027507718.1, read as the reverse complement.
TTGCGCATACCTTTCTGCAAGGCCTCCCGGAGATGTCTCATCCTCTGCGATGGCAAGATAAGGTCGGCAACCTTACCCTTGTACCATGGATCAAGGAGAGTGGCCAGCCAGTAATGGTCCCTCCTTGATCCGAAGAATACGAGGATCCTTCCGCAGGCTTTGCAGGATCAGGGAGGCCATGCAGCGTAGGTTAGTTGAGGCATTCGGTCCGGAGTCCTCTGGGTCACTAAGAACAACATGATCCGCAGCTACCTCCTCCCAGCCACGTACAAGTCCACGGGTTTCTTGGGACTGTAAATCATCCCTACAAGACTGCTGCTGATGCTGAGTGCCAGCCTCCACCTCCATGCTGACACAATCATCCTCCTCCTCCTCGTCCTCTTCCTGTGTGATGGGTGGGACAGCAGGAACACTGTCTGGATAAAGGGGGCCTTGAGAGGCAAGGAAGTCCTCCTCTTCCTGCCTCTGTTCTGCCTCAAGTGCCCTGTCCATTATTCCACGCAGCGTATGCTCCAAGAGGTGGACAAGAGGTACAGTGTCACTGATGCATGCACTGTCACTGCTCACCATCCTTGTGGCCTCCTCAAACGGTGACAGGACAGTGCATGCATCCCTGATCATGCCCCACTGGCGTGGTGAGAAAAAACCGAGCTCCCCTGACCCTGTCCTGGTGCCGTAGTCGCACAGGTACTCATTGATGGCCCTCTGCTGCATGTGCAGCCGATGCAGCATGGCCAACGTTGCGTTCCACCTGGTGGGCATGTCACATATAAGGCGGTTCTTGGGCAGGTTCAACTCCTTTTGGAGCTCAGCCAGCCGAGCACAGGCATTAAATGATCGGCAGAAATGCACACAGACTTTCCTGGCCTGCTTCAGGACATCCTGTAAGCCCGGGTACCTGCCCAAGAACCGCTGCACCACCAGGTTAAGGATGTGAGCTACACAGGGCACATGGGTCAGTTGTCCCTATTGGAGGGTGGAGAAGAGGTTGGTGCCATTGTCGCAAACCACCATTCCTGGCTTAAGCTGGCGTGGCGTCAACCACCTCTTGGCCTGCCCCTGCAGAGCTGACAAAATATCTGCCCCAGTGTGGCTCCTGTCCCCCAAACAAACCAGCGCAAGCATGGCATCTTTTTGCCTGCGTACTTGTGTAGCCCCTGGAACGCCTACGGAGCACCGCTGGTTCTGAGGACAGAGCACTGGAAGAGGCCACTGAGGAAGAAGAAGAGGAGGGGGTGGAGGAGAGAGGTGTGTCACAACCAGTAGTAGCACTTTGGAGGCGTGGTGGCGGAACAACCTCCAACACTACTGCACTTTGTCCTGCATCCTTCCCAGCTGCCAGAAGAGTGACCCAATGGGCCGTGAAAGACAGGTAACGTCCCTGTCCATGCCTGCACGACCATGAGTCAGCGGTAATATGCACCTGACCGCCCTGTCCAGCGAGGCAAGGACATTGCCTTCCACATGCCGGTAGAGAGCCGGAATCGCCTTCCGTGAGAAAAAGTGGCGTTTGGGGACCTGTCACTGAGGAACCGCACATTGTACAGACTCACGGAAGGGTACCAAGTCTACCAACTGGAAAGGCAGCAGTTGAAGTGCTAGCAATTTAGCCAAGCTAGCATTCAACTGCTGGGCATGTGGTTGGCTGGGAGTGAACTTCTTTCGACGGTCCAGCAGCTGGGGCAGGGAAATTTGCCTGCTATAATCGGACGTGGGTGTACTGCTAGCAGAGTGCCCCGAAGCACTTGGCTGTGACACACCTAATTCTACCCCTTCATTTCTCTCAGAGCAGGTTTCAGAGAGACCAAAAAATGTAGCGCTTAAAATAAAAAAACACCTCGTGGAGAGAAGTGTTATTATAGCACACAAAAAATATAAATGTAGTAAATAGCGTAGCCAAGCTACACCAAATAAAGGCAAGTGCACTTAATATAACTACATAAGTGTGAAAAGTTCTTGTGACTCGTGACATAAAAAACAGAAAAATTCTAGTAATGGATGTACCAAATGGCCTGGGGCTATACCAAGACCCTACAGTGCCTTGCGAAAGTATTCGGCCCCCTTGAACTTTTCAACCTTTTGCCACATTTCAGGCTTCAAACATAAAGATATAAAATTTAAATTTTTGTGAAGAATCACCAACAAGTGGGACACAATTGTGAAGTGGAACGAAATCTATTGGATATTTTAAACTTTTTTAGCAAATAAAAAACTTTCAGTGCAGCAAACTCACTCCAGAAGTTCAGCGAGGATCTCTGAATGATCCAATGTCGTCCTAAGGCTAGGTTCACATTGCTGCGATGCGGGAACGCCGCGAATCCGCGGCGTTTTCCCGCATCGCATACCTCCCGCCGGCAGTTCACACTGCCCTATGCGGACGGCTGGGGGTGTCAATGTTATGTTAATGACACCCCCAGATCCGTCGGCATATCGCAGTGCGATCTGCCGACTCGCACAGGAATCGGATCGCATGGTGTGAACCCCCATGCGATCCGATTCCGTTGCGAACCCAAAAAAGGGTCCCGTGCGAGTTTGCTGCGGGACCGCTGCGAGTTCAGCCATACTATCTGTATGGCTGAACTCGCAGCGCTACGGAGATCGGATGTGATTTGCTGTGCGAATCGCATCCGGTTCTCCCCCCGCAGCGGTGTGAACCCAGCCTAAATGACTGATGGTGATAAATAGAATTCACCTGTGTGTAATCAAGTCTCTATATAAATGCACCTGCTCTGTGATAGTCTCAGGATTCTGTTGAAAGCGCAGAGAGCATCATGAAGAGCAAGGAACACACCAGGTAGGTCCGTAATACTGTTGTTGTTGTGGAGAAGTTTAAAGCCGGATTTGGATACAAAAAGATTTCCCAAGCTTTAAACATCCCAAGGAGCACTGTGCAAGCGATCATTTTGAAATGGAAGGAGTATCAGACCACTGCAAATCTACCAAGACCTGGCCGTCCCTCTAAACTTTCAGCTCAGACAAGGAGAAGACTGATCAGAGATGCAGCCAAGAGTTCCATGATCACTCTGGATGAACTGCAGAGAACTACAGCTGAGGTGGGAGAGTCTGTCCATAGGACAACAATCAGTCGTACACTGCACAAATCTGGCCTTTATGGAAGAGTGGCAAGAAGAAAGCCATTTCTCAAAGATATCCATAAAAAGTCTTGTCTAAAGTTTGCCACAAACCACCTGGGAGACACACCAAACATGTGGAAGAAGATGCTCTGGTCAGATGAAACCAAAATCGAACTTTTTGCCCACAATGCAAAACGATATGTTTGGCGTAAAAGCAACACAGCTCATCACCCTCAACACACCATCCCCACTGTCAAACATGGTGGTGGCAGCATCATGGTTTGGGCCTGCTTTTCTTCAGCAGGGACAGGGAAGATGGTTAAAATTGAGGGGAAGATGGATGCAGCCAAATACAGGACCATTCTGGATGAAAACCTGTTGAAGTCTGCAAAAGACCTGAAACTGGGACGGAGATTTATCTTCCAACAAGACAATGATCCCAAACATACAGCAAAATCTACAAAGGAATGGTTCACAAATAAACGTATCCAGGTGTTAGAATGGCCAAGTCAAAGTCCAGACCTGAATCCAATCGAGAATCTGTGGAAAGAGCTGAAAACTGCTGTTCACAAAGGAAGAATGGGCAAAAATTTCAGTCTCTTGATGTGCAAAACTGATAGAGACATACCCCAAGCGACTTTCAGCTGTAATCGCAGCAAAAGGTGGCTCTACAAAGTATTAACGCAAGGGGGCCGAATAATTTTGCACGCCCCACTTTTCATTTTTTTATTAGTTAAAAAAGTTTCAAAAATCCAATAGATTTCGTTCCACTTCACAATTGTGTCCCACTTGTTGGTGATTCTTCACAAAAAATAAAAAATGTATATCTTTATGTTTGAAGCCTGAAATGTGGCAAAAGGTTGAAAAGTTCAAGGGGGCCGAATACTTTCGCAAGGCACTGTATATAAGAAAAAAAACAATAGATGGACATGCCCCAGTTGAAGCAAGTTATTGCGAAACATGTCGGGTACATAGCCTGCAGGCGAGATTCTCCACGCTTTTTTATTGATATCTGTATTTTTGTACCCTTCTTCACTGAGGGCTTGTACATGAATATATCTTGTTTTTTAAATTTATTTTAATAAAAAAAATTTTATCGGATTAATCTGCTCTATGAAGAGGCTTTTTGTTTTTTTCTGTCTTTTTCTGTTTGTATTTTTATTTTTTTTCCGCACCTATTTGGGGTGTGATTGTCCTTTTTACCTCCTTGGAGCCGAAAAACGTCCCGGATTGGAAACCCCGAGATTGGATGGTGTATTGGCACAGCTGAGGTTTACATCACCTGGATGGAGGAATTGCTGTCTATCGCAATTTGATGTCTGAATGACTCACCACCAAGGTGTGTGGGTCCACACCTTCGAATAAGCGTACCCATTACCTTTCCTGTTTATAACGTGATATCTGTATGAGGGGTGACATCCAGCTGCTGGTTTCTTCATTGTCTTCACCTCCTGGGTATTTGATGTGTGGTATTGCATTAGATCCTGGCTACTCTCTACTGTGAAGTGACCATCTAGGATCATAGAGACTATTGTTTTTTTCTTATATAGGGTCTTGGTATAGCCCCAGGCCATTTGGTACATCCATTACTAGAATTTTTCTATTTTTTATGTCACGAGTCACAAGAACTTTTCACACTTATGTAGTTATATTAAGTGCACTTGCCTTTATTTGGTGTAGCTTGGCTACGCTATTTACTACATTTATATTTTTTGTGTGTTATAATAACACTTCTCTCCACGAGGTGTTTTTTTATTTTAAGCGCTACATTTTTTGGTTTCTATGTTTTATGCAATTGTATTATTGTCAATGTTGGCTGTTTGTATTTTGTTTTGAATTTTTGGTAGCGCAGTTATATTTTATTTTAGGTTTCAGAGAGGACTGAAGGTCTAGTGGGGTTGGAGATCCCAGCTGATGAGGAGCAAGGAGAGGTCCGCTTTGTTCTTTGGTGTGGGTCTTTGAGGTACGCTTGCCAACGAGCTGCATGGCAGGTCAACATATGTCTGGTCAAGCATGTGGTGCCCAAGCGGCTGATGTTTTGGCCACGCGAGATACGCTTGAGACATATGTTGCAAATAGCAGCGGTGTGATCTGATGCACTCGTCTCAAAAAAGGCCCACACCAAAGAACTTTTAGAATAACGCGCAGAGGCAGCGCCCCGGAACAGGCGGAGCTCTGCGGTGTGATTCAGTCGGTGTGCTGCCCCTAAGCTGGCCCCCGGAGGGCATCCTGCCTCGTTGGACATGTGCCTCCTCCTCCTCCTCTCTCCTGCCAGGCACCCACGTGGAGTCAGTGCCCTCATCATCCCCTCCATCTTCTTCGCTGGAGCAAACCTGGCAGTATGCTGCAGCTTGTGGAACATGACTGCCAGATTGCTGTCCTTCTTGAGCATCCCCTCTCTCTGCGCTCACGCTACTGCCTTCCTCTAGCTGATACATTCAAGGTTTTTGTGGTCAGTCAGAACTATGAATGGATAGCGAGCTCCCTCCAGCCAATGTCTCCACTCCTCCAAAGCTAGCTTTATGGCTAAAAGTTCTCTGTTGCCTATATCATAATTGCGCTCTGCTGGGGAATATTTACGGGACAAGAAGGCACAGGGGTGGATGGCAGCATTTACAGCATCTTTTTGTGACAAAAGCGCCCCCACCCCTACTTCAGATGCATCTACCTCTACAATAAAAGGTAGCTCAGGAACAGGATGGCGTAGAATTTGTGCAGAGGTAAAGGCTTTCTTTAACTGAGTGAAGGCTGCCTGGGCTTCAATAGTCCATTTAAATGTAGTAGGAGTCTTCCTGGTGAGAGATATATTGACCATTGGAATTATCGCTCTTTTGGATTACACTTTTATGTACTCCTGTTATTCGGATATCTATATATGAGGCTTTGTCTCCTACCAGGTAATTCTGTTTCTCTGTTGTCTGTTTTTTTGTGCCTATGTGTGCCTTGTCCTTTCTCCTTGGACAGACAAGTGCTTTTTTAATACATGTGTTTTGTTGATTCGAATTTTAAAACAAGTATGTTCTATTTCAGACAGTCCCGCTCATTGTATATTTTGTGTCATTATATATGATTTTTAGTTCTTGAATGTTTCTTTCATGTCATGTACTTTTCAATAAACATTGTTATTTTTTCATAATTCGCTATTGTTTCTTATGCCTATAAAGTCCGACCTAGGGATACTTATCAAGTACCCTTTTCCTTTTTTGTTAGACACTAATGGTAACAGCTCAATTTTTGTTATCATTTTATTATCTGTAGATGTACAAAACTGTATAGCATTTTGTATATCTGTATGTCTGTGGCAGGATCATTGTAGTTTGGGGTCCTTCAGGAGAAAACTAAAGTAAATAGCTCAATTCTTTCTGTAAAGCCATAGAAATTAACACAATAAATAAATATTCTTACTTTTCTGGATGCAAATATTTAGTTGGCATAGAAAAGTTTACATTACATCTTATTAAATAAGAACTTACATAGATGACTTTGTTCAATACAGAAACATTTACATTTAACATTTGCAATAATATTTTCTATTACGAACATTGTACTTAGGAGTGTAACTATATGTGATAAATCCCTATAGAAATAAATAGAGCCCTTGGCTTTTCAATATCCATCTTAAAGTGAAACCAAACCTTCTTCACAGCCAAGGCTGTCTGATTTGTAGTTAATTATGACACCAGCCATTTGATTGGCTTGACAGTTCTGTTAAGATTATAAGCAATTGTGACCGTTATCGTTCATGAGATAAGAAGGAGAAGGCGTGGCCATCTAAATGTATCATATATATAATTAGGGTGTAAAATCAAGTAAAAAGAATACTCTCACAGGATTGGGGGGGGGGGGAGGGTTATACGGGCACATCATGTACATCATGTATTCCAGCTGTCTGCCCCCCAAAGCATGATGTAGGTACATTGGCAGCAGAGAGAAGATTCTGTTGCCCTCACAGATGGTAACGATGTCCAGGTGTCCCGCTAGAGATGGAGAGGAGTGGAAAAAAGAGTCTCCCTTCAGTCATTCCGTTGGATGGATGGAACAGGTAGGGGCCGCAGCAGTCTTGGCCCCTAACCACGCTGAATCACAAGCCTCTGTTAGGATGGAGCCAGGGGAACGTCAGGGTGGAAGTGATGTCAGTCAGTGGGTGGTAGCATGTTTCCCCTGGCTCCAGCCTGAAGCCAGTGTTCCGTCAAAATAACCAATTCATCAAGATCTCCAACTACGTCACTTCCAGTTACTGTAAATCGTCAGTAAATGGAGATTTCAATGACTTGCTGTTTTGACACAACACCGGCAACCATATACACTCCGGTACACGGTATTATGAGTAGATATTGTTAGTCCGCTCCAATACTAACCAATAAAATGCCCGCCTCCGTGGCAACAACTTTTTCCTTGTTACCCGATATTGAGTCAAAACAGCAAAGTCTTCATGTGCCGGTAAGTCATCGAAAATTTCCAATTACTGATGCTTTAGAGTAACCGAATGTGATGTAATTGGAGATCTTGATGAATTGGCTATTTTGACAGAACACAGGCTTGCATTCCAGTGTGCTTACGAGCTGAGACTGCAGTGGCCCCTGTCTGTTCCATCCACCCCAAGGAACGAGGGAGGCCTTTTTTTTTCCTCTCCTCTCCATTTCCTGCGGGACACCCAGACATGTTAGCTGGTATACACAGTGTGCCCATGTAACCCCCCCATCATCCTGTGTGTGCATTCTTGTACTTGATTGTACACCCTAATAATAAATAAGATACACTTAGATGGTCAAACCTTCTCCTTATCTCATTTTCAGTATACAAGAGCAATCCAATATTCTCTTTAGAAGAGCTGCAGCCTTTCCAAGTGTGCAGATATTCATCAAACATTCTCCTCACAGACTTTAGAGATGATAGAGTATTCAGCTACTCTCTGGTTGTGTTAAGGATTTTTATTAAAGCATATAGAATACACTGATGGGAGAATTTCCAGCCACAGACACAATCTCACAATCCCTATATTGTTTACAAAAAGAGAACTGAAGATAGAGATAGCTCTCCTTCAAATAAAGATGGGACATTTAAATTGAGATACAGTGTCTTTAAGTAATGTCAGCACCAACACTCACAATTTGATAAAAAATATACTTTTATTAATAATATCTAAAAAAAAAATCTAAAAAACACACGTCCATTTCACAAAGACGCTTCTTCAGGGCTTTGCATTACAACAGTACCATTGTTGAAATGCAAAGCCCTGATGAAGCGTCTTTGTGAAACATGTTGGCTAATTCTGCATTTTGAAGCATCCGACTTTCAAGTATTCATCTGTGGCCTTTAATGTGCACTATGGATGTGTGTTTTTTAGATATTATTAATAAAAGTATATTTTTTATCAAATTGTGAGTGTTGGTGCTGACCTTACTTACAGACGCTGTATCTCAATTTAAACAACCCATCTTTATTTGAAGGAGAGCTATCGCTTTCTTCAGTTCTCTTTCTGTAAGGGTTTTTATCGTTTTTTTCTAATTATCAGTCATGGCATGCCTTGCATGTAACTGTTTTGGGAAACAGTTAAATTCATGGATTTACTTCACCTTTAAGGCCTCGTTCACACCATGGTCCAGAGATGTCAGTTTTTCTGCACACATTCTGCAAGAGAACAAATAAACAATTGTTCTCTATGTACCCTGTTCACACCACAACACTGGTATCACGTGCAGATTATTTCTGCACAGGAATCTGCAACATGTTTGCAGATTTCTGTGCGGAACAAAAACTGACGTGGCATCAACACTTTGGTGTGAGTGGGGGAACACAACTGATGCATGAAAACTAATATCAACGTGCATCAAAAGTCGCTGAAACGCACCTGAAAACTGATGTCAACGTGCATAAAAATTCACTGAAATGTGTATGAAAACTGATGTGAAATTGATGTAAACTCGTGTCTCTGCAAGTTAAATCTGCATGGTTTTCCCATCAGTTTTCATGTACATATGGTGTGAATGAGCCCCAAAAGCGATACTGTTGTTGAGATCCCTGTAATTTTCAAACAATAGCTAATACCGCAGTGTACTACATTACGTGTTACATATTTCAGAACAATATATACATAGTTTTTTTTTTTTTAAGGTATTTGTCCAATGCTATTTCTGTCTTGAAATATAATTGTGCAGACAGATCGCACTGGGCCCCCTGACCTGCTGGGCCCTGCAGAAGTCACGTGGTCTAAAGCTACAGTGAAATCCTTACATATACTAAATAAAGAAGAGAAACATTTCTTTTAATAATTTTTAGAAAAGCAGATATAACTGTCTCATTGTTTATTGAAACAGTCAAAATGTTAAATAGGATTTATGTAATTTGGATTAATTATACCAGTGGTTAAAGAGCTTGCGTGGCTCTTAATCTTCCCGCTACTCCAGACCAGATACATATGATAAAAGGCATGAAAATTATAAGTATATATATATATATATATATATATATATATATATATATATATATATATATATATATATATATATATATACTGTATATAATTCGGTTGGATGTTGTTGGTCATGAAAAGAATATAGAAAAAAACAAGGTGCTATAAAAAAAAAACTGATAATATTACATATAAATTCTTTGTGCAATTCTCAGACATTTTTTTCCCTATATGGCAAAAAAGACTGGAAACTTTGTATTCTGTGAGAAAACAATGAAATACAAATTGCCCTTTATAAATATACTGTGTTATTGCACTACATACACCATCATTGCTTCTTGCACTTTATTTTGAATATATTATTGTGTCTGCATATTCAGTTCTTTATCATCATGTGATAATATAAAAGAGATTAAATGTTGTCTGACAGTGAGTTTATCCTTAGAATGAATACATTTGAAGGAAAGAGTGCATATTACATTACTATACACACTCGATTTTAGGCTGGATTCACACCTATGCATTTTTAGTGCTTTTTGCAGTGCAAATCTGCAAAATGCACTTAAAATACATAGATGTGAATCCAGCCTAAGAATGTAGTGGAGATTGAGACTTATCTGATTCCTAAGTCGCAGAGCTCCAAGTATAATTAGTCATTCAATACAATTCTCTTCTTGCTGCAAGCTTTTTTTCCCCGATATACAAATTGAAATATACAAAAGTAAAAAAAAAAAAAAAAAAAAAAAAAAGTTGACTTGTCTTTAATCAGAGGCATTCAAATCAATGTCATCCTTCATGCAGCATTCGGTAACATAACGTCTTTTAAAATAACTTTTAATGTTATGCTGAATTAGCATTTTGTATCCAAGATAAGGTCCCAGATGTTTCATAATGATCATTATTTAGGAACACTGATTTTACATTACTGCGGTTAATGTAAATTGGAAGGCTCCAAATTGTTTTAGTCAAGTGAACCTATTTTAAATGATCCTTCAATGTTCTACTGGTGGGAAATTTGCTTCTGAAATATCCAGGGTGTCAGGTACATTCCCTGAAAACTGCAAGAGAAAATAAAATAAAGTTGTTATTTTTAATGTACCTAATAAATATGACCCAATTAGTTATTATTTTTCTAAAGTTAACTTGACATCTTTTCTGAATATTTGCAAGTACTACTTGCACCCTTCTTGTCCAGGAAAGTAGCTTTCTGAGATTGTTTTTAGCTTTCAGACGAGGCCTCAACCCTCCTATTTCCCAATCTCAGAAGATAGTGGCCAGTAAGGGAACTTTTATTCCCCCCTTTAATAAACCTGACTATTGTGAAGTATTGCGAGCTCCTGGAGGGTGGGTGGAGCTTTTGAATTTTCGCCCGATGAGTATAGCATCATGTACCTCATCTCAGACATGCACCGTATGACTTTACACTTATCGCTGAAAACAAAAAAAAAACCCAAGATCCCTTAGCTTAGAACAAGATCTCCCTGGAAGGAACTAGTGACATAGCCTTCCCAGGGTGCATCTGTGAGGCCCTGGCTATGTCACCTGCGCCTTAGAGAAACCAGGAAGTGGGAAGGTAAGAGGGCCCATACGACTATTTTCTCTGTACATGTAATGTAAGTATATGTTGTAGTGTGGAGGAGAACCGCACCCAGTTTTGAAGTTAGTGTCAGCAAGCAGGTCTTCCCACCGACCTCACATATACGAATAAAGTTCAAAGGTTGCTGCATTTAAAAATCGTTCCTTTATTTATCAAATTCTTCAGGAAAAGTTACATAGCAAAAAGGTCATTCCAGACAAAAATATTTTGAATATCGTTCAGACAGAGATTTCTGTTTCGGGCTTAATTGTTTCACACCCTTCCTCAGATCAGTCAGAACGCATCTATATGTAATGTAAGGATAAGTACTCATTTTACATTTCTTGAAGAGATATGAACAAAGTATCTTCAGTACACTACAATAACAGATTTTTATTAAATATTATTTAAAACACTGTGCCACAGGTTCACTTTTGAAAAGTTTTAATTGATTACCCCTGCAGGCCTTCCCACTATCTAATGCCAATTGCACTAAGATGTTCAACTTATAAACTTTTATGTCTTATTGCATATTACTACTAGTGAAAATTCTGCATTTAATTGTGTGGAGCAGGTCGAATAGGATTCTCAAGCACATTTATTAATTAACTTTTTAGGACACCAATGGACTTTTATGTCTTATTGCATATTATTACTATTGGCATTTTATTGGTATTTTAATACATTGTTTATTGCACTATTTTTATTATTAATGTGAAGTGTATGGATATGAATTGACACCTAGCGCTAATTCATTTTGCCAAACATTTTTTTTTTTTTGCTTTTATTCACAGTAGATTGTATAAAACAATAGTCTCACCTGTGGTAAGGCTGTGTTTGAATTATGAGTATCAACTGTAGCAAGAGAAGGGATGCGGGAGTCTGGAATTGTCTTGTTCTCTTTCTTTCCCAACTTTGAACTGCGAACTACAAAATAATTTATTACTAATCTGACAATAGTTAATTACAATAACAAAAACTTCAAATTAAGCTTTTTTACCATCTCCATGTCAATTTGTATTTAGCAAGTATAGAAAATATTGGTTAATCTTGCCAAAAATGCAGTATCCTTGTGACTACTTGTGAACTGACCTGAAGCTTAAAACATTTCTAATTCTCCCACCCCCCATATAATGGCATAGAATAAGGGCTGAGTAAGGCTAGGTTAACATCTCTGTGGCTGGGGAAAACGCATAAAGTCATGTGCATTCCCACCCCGCAGAGAAACGCACTGCAGCACCACGCATTTCAGTGTGGCACAATTTCAGAAAAAGCTTGTTGTCTTTAGCCTCTGCTTATCTCACCAGTAAGGCTGCTCTACCCTTGACGTGCATGTGCAAACACGCAAAAAATGTAAACAAAGCCTAATAACCTGTACACGCAATCTGAAAATCGTATGAAAAATACCGTTACACAGCTTTTGATTGCCGATTACGACAGTTCATCCGATATTATCCAATCGGACAAGCACAAATTATTATTATTTTTTTGTACGCTACCAGATCATACGATTTTCATTTAATCAGTACCGTTGTCAACTGAAAAGACAATAGAAATACACTACAACACATTACATTACTTCTGAATTTGTATTCTGTCGTATGAGAATTTTGATAACTTTAGTAACCTATTCAAGTTCTACTTGCAACTGCGGATCTGTCATCCGATTTTCAGATCGTGTGTATGGGGCATTAAGGGAAAGAAAGTATGTTATTCGCAGGATCACCAGACAAAAAAGGGGAAAAAAGACAGAAAAGAATAAACATTTTACAGAAAAAAACGTTGCTCCACGTAGCCCAATCCCAACCAAAAATCAGCAGCCTGATATGGCAGTCAGCCCGTAAACTATACTGGGAGCACTAATGAGCTCTTGAGGATGAATAAACGTCTCACCACCATTATTATTTTCTTGAAACATCTGCCTGTCCCTAATACTGGCTTCAGCCTCTCTAAGAACTTTTGTTATTTAAAGCTGAAGATTAACCCCCCACCCCTCCAAATTTTTACCTATAGCTTTAGTGACCTAGGTTAATGGTATTGTGCAGGGAACTCGATCCTGTACAAATCTTCCATGCAGGGTGCCCAGTCCTCTTCCTGCTGGTGAACTTCTGGTAACAGTTCTGAGTCCAATGTGAAGCTACATTTAACAAACGTTGGATGAAGACCTGCCCCCTTCTCCCTCCTCCTCTTATGAGAAAAGTTGTTTCATAGGAGTTGATTTACTAAAACTGGAGAGGGCAAAATCTGATGCAGCAGTGCATGGTAGCCAATCAGCTTCTAACTTCAGCTTGTTCCATTAAGCTTTGACAGATTTTGCACTCACCAGTTTTAGTAAATCGACCCCATAGTGTATACTTCCTGTAACACAATCTCTGAACTATGGGGAAAGGATCCTGTGATTTATCTGACTCTCCCCCAGAGATAGTGTTACATGCAGTGTATATTATGAAACAACTTTTCACAATGGAGGAGAAGGAAGGAGGGGGTGGGACCCAATAAAGAACTTGTTCACTACAGCTTTACAGAAGACTCAGAGCTATTATGTCCCTCAGCGACAGAAGCTCTGCAGCAGGAAGAGGACCGGGCATCCATACACAGAACATTTCTACAGAATCTAGCTGTCTACAGAAAGTGGGCATCCTTTATTACAGGTAAACTAAGTCACTGAAGATTGAGGATTTTTTTATCTAACTTAAAGCTTTAAAACTGCACTCCAGGATAAACAAATAGCATAGTATAAGAGACATGGATATTCCTTATTGAAATTTAGTTTTTTGTATTTCTTTCAGATCATTGCAGTAATCCAGTATGAATGGTTGTTTGCAATAAAGACCAGTCACTGCTGCTCTCTCTCCTTGTATAAGGTGACTGGTCTTGTATCTACCCCTGCTGTAGATTTTTGCAGGCAACTTGTAGTGGGTGGGGCCTGCTGGGTCCCTCCCACAACTATAATCTCTGCATGGGATATGTACAGCCCAGTGATGAAGTTACAACTGCTTTACAAGATAATAACCATATTTTCAATGGCTTTTAGTGCACACAAAGTAGATTTATATTCTTTACAGCTGTTGAGGAATATATTTTTTGTGTCTGGGATTCAGCTTTTAAAACATAACATGGTTTGAAATAACACACAATTGCTTAAATAAAGTGACCCAACTCAGGGGGTTCTAAGTAATCAGTAGCTGCTATAAGGGGAAGGGGTTTCTATACTCACTGCCCACTTTATTAGGTACACCTTGCCTTCAGAACTGCCTTAATCCTTTGTGGTATAGATTCAACAAAGGTGCTCTATTGGGTTGAGATCTGGTGACTGTGGAGGCCATTGGAGGACAGTGAACTCATTGTCATGTTCAAGAAACCAGTTTGAGGTGATTTGAGCTTTGTGACATGGTGCACTATCCTGCTGGAAGTAGCCATCAGAAGATGTGTACACTGTAGTCATAAAGGGATGGACATGGTCAGCTACAATACTCAGATAGGCCGTAAACGATGCTCAATTGGTAATAAGGGGCCCAAAGCGTACCAAGAAAATATCCCCCACATCATTACACCACCAGCCTGAACCGTTGATACAAGGAAGGATGGATCTATGCTTTCATGTTGTTTATGCCAAATTCTGACCCAACCATCTAATTGTCACAGCTGAAATCAAGACTCATCAGACCAGGCAACGTTTTTCCAATCTTCTATTGTCCATTTTGGTGAGCTTGTGCAAACTGTAGCCTCAGTTTCCTGTTCTTAGCTGACAGGGGTGGCACCCGATGATGTCTTCTGCTGCTGTAGCCCATCTGCTTCAAGATCCAATGTGTTGTGCATTCAGAGATGATATTCTGCATAACTTGGTTGTAACAAGTAGTTGAGTTACTGTTGCCTTTCTATTATCTCAAACCAGCCTGCCCATTTTCCTCTGGCCTCTGACATCAACAAGGCATTTTTGTCCACACAACTGTTGCTCACTGGATATTTTCTCTTTTTCTGTAAATTCTCTGTAAACCCTAAAGATGGTTGTGCATGAAAATCGCAGTAGATCAGCAGTTTTTGGAATTACTCAGACCTGCCCATCTGGCACCAACAACCATGCCACGATCACAGTCACTTAAATCCCCTTTATTTTCCATTCTGATGCTTGGTTTAAACTTCAGCAAGTCGTCTTCACCATGTCTAGATGCCTAAATGCATTGAGTTGCTGCCATGTAATTGGCTGATAAGCAATTTGTGTTACCAAGCAATTGAACAGGTGTACCTAATAAAGCAGGGATCTGCAATTAGCGGACCTCCAGCTGTTGCAGAACTACAAGTCCCATGAGGCATAGCGAGACTCTGACAGCCACCAGCATGACACCCAGAGACAGAGGCATGATGGGACTTGTAGTTTTGCAACAGCTGGAGGTCCGCTAATTGCAGATCCCTGTAATAAAGTGTCCAGTGAGTGTATACTAATACCAATACTAATAATATTGGGAAATAGTTTCAGAAAAGCATGAGATAAAGAAAAAAAATAATAAAGGCATACCACTATAGAAATTATATCCCTCTGTGCCTTTAAGTTCTGGTAAATGGCCATAGCTCAACTCTGGCAGCCTCATGTCGGTTCTTGAAAACTCCCATTTTTTCCTGTTTAGTTGAAGAAGGCTCTTTTCATTGGCAACCTGTTGTCAAAAGCATCTTTGAGTTAACGTAGACTTCTAAAAGGTACATTTACTTTACTTTGCTTAATTGAATTATTCTGGCTTGTCACACTTGCACACTGAAAACCCATTGATAACAAAGCCTTGTTAAAGGCATTGTCCACTTTCAAATGTTTTTGTTGTTTTACCTAGGTATTACTGTAGCTATATTCCCTATGCTGTTTGTTTGCTTTACCTTGTAATGACTGAGTCACTTGCTGTGACTGCAGTTTGACAAGGTCAAATCAGGACATCACGTTCCATGTCACACAGCATCCAGTGCATGCCTAGCCCTTTCCTCTGTGTTACATCACAAATTTGGAAGTGTTAATGTGACAAAAACACATCTCTTCCAGCAAGGTGAAATCTCTGTTATTGCTCTGCCTTTTTGTGTCTGTATCAGATCTAATTACTATGTAGTGCTCACCTGCAGAGTGCTAGACAGAAAAACACAGGGATTTTGAGATATACAGTAAAAGCTTGGATTGTGAGCATAATTCGTTCTGGAAACATGCTTGTAATCCAAAGCACTCATATCAAAGCACATTTCCCCATAAGAAATAATGGAAACTCTGATGATTCTTTCCACAACCATTTATTCATAAGCCCTTCAGTTTATAGTCCATATAAAAAGATTATAACAATGTGATAGGTTCTGTAACCGTAAAATGTCCATTCACAAATGGCAGCCTCTATAAGGGGATTAGAAGCAAAATCCAGCAGAAGCTACAGGGTAGCTTTACCCCGGATAACTGAATTCTTACTGTAGATGTACTTCTTTTAATCATCAACCATGTGAGTTGCTAAATGTTGTACCTTCATTAAATATAACCATGTTGCTACACTTAGAGGCGCCTCTCTTCTCTTTTATACTCAGTTGTGACATGACACTACTTGTGTATCAAGACATCGCTTGTATATCAAGTCAAAATGTATTTAAAAATTTTGCTTGTCTTGCCAAACACTCTAAAACCAAGTTATTCTTAATCCAAGATTTTATTGTATAGTAATTGTGAGCTCAGTTCTCAAAATACAGACACAGGTTATGCATTAACCTGTGCTGTGCCACACAGCATGCCTCATGTTTAACCACTTCAATACTTTCACCCCCTTCCTGCGCAGGCCAATTTTCAGTGATTTCACTTTGAATGACAATTGTGCAGTCATGCAACACTGTGTAAGGAAAGGATTACCAAAAGCTGGCAAGTCTGTTTACATGTGACCAGCTTTGATTAGACAAAGCTGATGACATGGTAAAGGGCCCTGCGGGAGGCGCAGTCATGGGATGATGTCCATGGACAACCTCCCAGAACTGGGGAGCTGTGCTGTAGCTGGTTTTTGACTAAAGTGTGGGCGGGAAGAGGTTAAACATGATCATAAAATTCTGACACAGGAATGTGAAGACTTATGCCCTGTACAGGCGGTCGGACTTTCCAACGGAAAATGTGCGATCGGATCGTGTTTTCGGAAAATCCGATCGTGTGTGGGTTCCATCAGACTTTTTCCATCGGAATTTCTGACACACAAAGTTTGAGAGCTGGATCAAACACAAAATCCGATTGTTTCAATTCCGATCGTGTGTAGACAATTCCGATGGACAAAGTGCCACACATGCTCAGAATAAATTACGAGACGAAAGCTATTGGCTACTGGCCCGTTTATAGTCCCGTCGTACTTGTTGTAAGTCACCTCATTCAGAACGATTGGATTTTCCAACAACTTTGTGTGACCGTGTGTATGCAAGACAAAGTTTGGGCTAAAATCCGTCAGAAAAAATCAGACGGATTTTGACGTCGGAAAGTCCAACCGTGTGTACAGGGCATTACTCTACTATAGCTGAGTGTACAGGCCAATAAATTACATCATGAAAACACATGATCAATACACACCTTGTGAAAAACACAGGGTACAGGTTGGGAGGTTTATAATGCATTTAGACTCATTTTTTTTTTTTTTTACTTATATCATATGTATTAAACACAGAAAATCAGCATGTAGAAGTAGCTCTTTCATGGCATTTACTCAGCCTCTCTGTTTCAGCACATTTGTAATAAGATATATTCCCCAGAATGGATTGTTTAAAAAAAAAAAAAGAACTCCAGGAAATTGATCCGTTTTAAGAATCTGCTGGCTTATGTGGCGTTGGGTCCAGTGAGATGTATGCCACCTCTCTTTGATTTACTATTTACTAATTTAAGCACTGGGACTGGGAGTACAGCTATGTGCCTGCTGTGTGACTGCCCGTTCCTCCCCTCCACTGTCCATTTACAAAAGACTTTTGTGAATGGGCTCACATCATAAAAAGCCTTCCATGACTGGGCAGGAGGGGCAGGCAAAGCAGCTTCAAATGAATCTGCAGCTTCTGTATCTTACACTCGAAGGCCCAGCATCCAAAAAGCTGGACGTATAGTGGTAGCTGTACTCCCTATGTTCTGTAAACATGTAACTAGCATGTGAGTTCAGAGAAATATATATACCAACAAAGGAATAAGCCCACAAGTTGGCACTTACAGGATTTACATATAGTATTACAGTATATAGCTTGTTAACCTCTGAGGAATAGGGGGGATGCTCAGTGGCCTGGGCAATCTTTGTTATGTATGAGGCTATGTACTAGAAGTTGAGATAGTCTTGGCTAATCAATAAAAAAGGTTAAATACGAGCCTATCCAACAAAATAAATCATGTTCTGTGGAAACACCCTGTACTTCATTTATCAAGCTTTCAGCAATTGAGAGGTCTTCTCGGCTATCCAACTGTAGTTAAACGCTGGGTGGAAAAAAAGCCATATAAAAGAGGCATTTAAATGTATTTACTGAATTATACAATACAAAAAAGGAATAATAGCATGTAAAGTACAATACTCCAGTTCAATCAAATTTTGCCTTTCATCAATAACAAAGAAAGAGAGTAGATGATTAGTTGCAATGGGTTACTCTGCATTAGAGCCCAAAATGTTTGTTTATAAAAAAAAAAATGCATGACCTTACCAGACTTGAAACATTTTGATTATAAGAATTTCCTTGGGCAGGTCTTCCTCCATTTAGTTTGAAACTGCTTACATATATTTTACTCTTTTCTTCTCCCCTGCAATAATAAGAAAATATGCTGTCCTTAACAAATGGCATAGTAATATAACTAATAAAATATTAAAATATTAGATGAATTTTAGAACATTTTGCAAGAACGTGCAATAGGTTAAGAGGTTTCATGCAGTTCAGAACCTCTAAGTTAATTAGCAAATAGCAAATTAGGTAGGTAGCAATGTAGTTCAAAAACAGTATCTTATACATGAAACTCACAGCGAGCTTTAGGCCTGATACACATGGCCTGATACACATGGAAAGTAAAAGAAAATCCCAATTTAAAAATAATAGGGGGGAAATCTTCCAACGGGGACACTAGTTCTGATGACCTGGGGGTCCCCAGGGAATTCCCTAATTTGCAGGGATTTCTCCTCATTTCTTGTTTGGCTATGGAATAGAAAGTGAAGAGAAATCTCCGCAATGGCACATAAATGGTGACAGGGGTTAAAACCCTCCCTTGCGCTATTCAAAATAATAAAAACATTTTTTTGCCTATGGTTCTACTTTTATTGATATGCCCATAAAAGTGTCTCACAACTACTATTTATATTTGTGTAGAAAGAGCTAATAAAGATTGTTTAACAGTTTGCTTTATAAATGAACCCCTATATGGCCAAAAGTTTGACCATCGCACCTATATGAACTTGATGGATTTCCCATTCCAAAGCCATGAGAATTAAGAGAGTTGTTGTGTCCCCCCCCCCCCCCCGCCCCCCCATTCCTTGGAACCATACCAGCCTCCACTTTTCCCACAAGATTGTAGAGTGTGTCTGTGGGAATTCGTGTCTAATCAGTCAAAAGAGCATTAGTAAGGTCAGGTACTGATGTTGAGAAGACCTGGCTCACAAACACCATTCCACTTTATCTCAAGGGTGTTCGATAAGGTTAAAGTCAGAGCTCTGTGCAGGTCATTTGAGTTTTTCCACATCAAACTGGTCAGACAATGTATGTATCGATTTGGCTTTGTGCATGGGGTACAATCATGCTGGAACATAAAAGGGCCTTTTACAAACTCCTTAACTGGAACACCTGAACTCAATAATTTACAGTAGGTGTAACAGTAAGGTTCCCACATACCTTTGGTCATATAGTGTAGTAAACAAATTGACCACACTTGACTTGAAGACACCATCTCCCTTGTTAGTATAAGACCGCTTTCACATTGAGATGGTTTTCAAGCATTTTAGCACTATAAATAGCCTCTAAATAACACCTGAAATCCGCCTCCCATTCTTTTCAGTGTGACTTTTCACACTGAGGTGGTGCTCTTGCAGGACGCTAGGAAAAGTCCTGCAAGCGGCATCTTTGGGGTGTTAAATGAATGGACAGCGCTTCCAAAACACCTGAAAAGTGCTTCAGAAGCGTTGAAACACGGTTCCTTTTAACCTCTTCGTTGGGATTAAAAGCACCCCACTATCGGCCACTAAAGCGCCGCAAAAATGAGCTGCGCTTTAGCGCTAAAGGCCGGGAGCTGCACGGTCACTGCAGTGTGAAAGTAGCCTAAATTAGAAATAGTCCTATAGATGGGACTTTATAGGTTTCAAAGAGGAGTTTTTTTTTAGCTATGGACTTGGGATACTTTTGTCTAACTGATGAAGCTGATTGCAAAACATGTCAGAACTGCAACACCTCCACCCTGTGATTGGAGAAGTCTTATGCAGTACTTGTAATTAGAATAGTATAATTTAACAGGACTACTCTTTCCTGTGTAATTTAATCCATGTGAAGATAAATGGTAACAGAAGCCTATATATTAAGGGGTGCTGATTCATAGGTATATTCAAATTGTGCAATACAGTGTATTTGTTGTATATGTATTTCAAATATACATTTTTATTTTTAATTAAAAACATGCATTTAATTTGTTCAATGTTGTTTTTAGCACCTATAAAGTCCGATCTATATGGCTATTTTTGATTCACCCTTGGATAAAAGCAAAAGGGAATAGGGTCACTAATGTTTTATAAAAAAACAAAAAACAAACTCCAAATACCTGAAACTAACATGGCTGGAGCCAGATGATGCAGTGGCATTGGAAGATAAATGCGGAGAAATGGCAGTGAGGTTGTAGCTTATTGGAGGAATCATCCCAGCTGGGCTTTTATGGTGATCTAGGCTGTTGCTTGACTCTTTTAGTGTGACGTAAGGTACTGTCCTTCCCTGATTAGTGGTACCAGTAAATAAACCACTGGCATTAGATGCCCCATCAGTCTTCTCAGCCTTTTCGGAATCCATTTTAATGATTTTCACCTTTAAAGGTTTAGTCTCCTTTACTTTGTGATCGATATTAAAATCCTGCATACAAAAATAAAAATATTGGATAGATTATGTGTTTCTAAGAACTGTAGAAAAATACATGATGCTGATATCCCATTTTTTCAGTAACACAGCATAAGAGAATGACCTTTGGAGACTCTGTGTTTCTTTAATGACAGATTATCTTTATTTCTTTTTCATAATAGGTCTCCACATGGCCTGTTCAGAATTGTGAAAACGCCTATAACATTTATCAGTTCGCAGCATTGGCTCAACTTACTTAATACATTCTAACCTAGTCACCACTTACTGTATTGCTTTATACTGGAGGCTTCTTTCCAACAAATAAATATGAACAGCCAACATTCAGTCTGTACGTATGTCAGTTTGTCCGTTTGACTGGCTTTTGTTGGATGTACATGCTGGAGTACCAGCATCCAATCGTCTCCCGATCAGCACTCTCAGCCAATGGCAGGGAGCGCTTATCAGAGTGCTCTGGTCGGTTCCCCCAGAACACAACCATTCAGCGGGGGAGATCACTGTACTATCTTTGAATAGTGAGTACAGAGGCTCCAACCAGAGCTCTCAGGTTTTTTTTGTTCAAACTAAAAAAAACTAGTAGTGTGTACCAGGCTTTGGGATGCATGTCACGCTTTTTGATATCTGCAAGAATGCAGCCATTTTTGGTGTCACTTGTGCATTTAAAACGGAGTGACCAATGTGCTGAAAAAATATATCTTGCATACAATGTCCATTAGAGAGATTTCCACTTTTTTTCCTGTCTTGATGACAACAGTTTTATTAACCTCCCTGGCGGTACGATTATTTCGGATTTTAGGTGCTAAAAGCGGTACAATTATTTTGCTTGAAAATTTGGCGTTTTATATTGTAGTCCTGTAATTCTTAGGAATAACTCTCTTAAATCTGTCCAAACCAGAGTCTAGCAGACATCCCGGGTATGATAAAGTTTGAAAAATGAAATCATAAATTATAATATAATAAATAACTATAAATAATTGTACCAAATAATAATATAACAATAATAAAAATTATTCAATAATGTAATCAAATCAAAAACACTGAAATTTGCTCAGTTGCAGAATTGTCACTGTCATTACTTTTCAGTATTTGATGACGGATCTCCCCACAAATCGCTATCGCTCAATTCTGCGAGTGATTCCAATTTATTATCGCTATTTTCTAGCTGGTCTAAAATCATTTTTGATGTAAAGGGACAGTTTTGGTTGCTATGGACAATCTCCAGTTTCCAGGCATAAAGAACAGTTTTTATAATATAAAACTGCATGCAGGACACTGGGCAGACCACTAGGGACAAAGGGGATGTGAAATATTTACATACAGCAATGTAATCTGTAAGATTACATTATACTGTATGTATAGTGAGTGTTTCACTTTTTAAATTTGGCGCCGATCTCCATCCCCGTGCGTCGCAACGCTCGCAGGGCACGGAGATCGGCTCCGTGATAAATCGAGCGAGACACGGTTCGCTCGTACAGCGGGGAGACAACGCTGGATCCGAGGGAGAAGGTAAGTAAACCTCCTCCTGGATCCAGCAATGCAGTCCCGAGTCTGGCTTGGGGCTACCGCTAATGGTACAAAAATTCCACCCCGAGCCAGACTCGGGAAGACCGTCAGGGGGGTTAAAGTAGAAAAGGCAAAACTTTTTTTTTTTTTCATTTTGGATAGAGTTGGGGCGGATTATAACCCCTATCGGATTTTTTATTTTTTTTTGCCATCTGTGTCCCATTGCAAAGCATTCCATTCACTTCCTGTCCCATAGCCAAACAGGAAGTGAGAGGAAATCTCTGCAAACAAAGAAAAAATCTTTGGGGACCCCCAGGCCACCAGAACTAGTGTCCCTAATAGAAGATTTCCCTCCTATTAGTTTTTTGGGGACAACTCAAAAATTTGAGATTTTCTTTTACTTCCACTTTCAATGATAATGATAAATAGGGCAAATAGAGAGGGTGCATCTTCCTAATGGGGGCACAGGCAGCAATAGAAACTGACTGGTGTTCTAATCCCTCTCCACTCTATCCAAAACAAAAAAAAAAGGTTTTGCCTTTAGTTACACTTTAAAGATGAAAGTGAAGGAAAATCTCCACCAGACACACAGACATAATCAAATTTACTATTCACGGAGTGCTGATTCGTTTTAAAGAATTACTGCAAGCTTATACTTTGGTGATGTGTTATCAAATAACTATATTTTACCTGTAGTGCCAGGGCTTTTTTTTCACCTGGATAATCATCTTTTTCTTTCTTAACATTCTTTGTTTTCTTAGGTTGTGGTTGAATGTCTTTGGAAAGCTTCTGGACTTTTGCACTGACTTCCTGGGAGAACCTTTACAATGAAACAGAATAAAACATAATTATGCATGGTTACTATTAGACATGTGCGATTAGTTTAGTATGAATCGAAACTTCATAGGAATTTCCCTAAATTCGTACATTCGGGAGGATCCGAAATATGAATTGCTATGCTTCCAAATTTTGTACGAAATTTTGTTTACGAATTTTGAGTCCAAATTCCGTTACAACTATGTTTTGTTGACCAGACCAGGGGTTTTCTTATGCTGCTGAGGGAGGGTTGGGAAAATGACCTTTTTAAATATGGCAGTGGGAGACTGGTACTGGTAGTTGATGGGAAATTCAGAACCGGACAAAATAAGAATTTCCGTTAATTACGATTATTCGTTATGATGAAGTTAAAAACCCAGGAAGCCAACACAGCACAGGGATGGTGGGAGCCCCTCAATAATGAGCACAGCACAGGGATGTGCATTTATTTTTATGACACAATTTCTGATTCATACACACCTCTCAGAAAATCCATCCTTCTTAAACAGGTCATGCTGCAGCAAAGTCGCACAGGGTGGCCTCTTGTCTGGGTCAATTTGTAAGCAATTCTGCAACACAAGATAATGATAGTTATTTAAAGTGTTCCCATTAGTATTTTAACCATGGTGTTTTAAGTGTTTCAGTAGTGTACAATGGCCTAATTTAAATCAAAGCCAACTTAAAAAAATACTTGATATCAATATGCAATTAAAACATGTAATTATAGCATCCAACACAAATACTGCATTTCTTTCTACCTGTTCTAAATTTACATGCAAACTAAGGCAGCCCATACATAATTTTCTTTTTTTTAACTAGCAGGTTGAACGAAAAACAACAGATCCGAATCACTACCACTGAGTTATTGTAGTTTGACAGCAGGGAAACGTCCCCACCATCAGAATACATTGATCGATCGAGTAAAACCCAGCAGGGAGGTTGTACAGAAGTCGATCAGTAGAGTGACTTCTGTACAACCAGCCTGCCTATACATGGATTAAAACCCAACTGGTCCCTTCTAAACTAGTCAAATTTCGATCCAGGTATCACTGGCTTAAGCTGTCCAGAAAGTGACAGCGACAGGATTTAAGACAAACCCCAACATCTGTCACTGTCATTTTTTTAACCAAATTGATCTGCCTGAAAATTAAAAATAAAAGCATGTGCAGAAAAAAAAAGTAACTAAATATGTTAAATAAATATGTTAAACACATACAGTTATCAGAATATAATTTGTTTTTCATCCTGAGCAACGGCAGCGAATAGGGTCCATGTATGCTGTACACATGTATTTTTTAGCATAAATGTTTACATGCATTCGGTGTAAAAAAACAGTATGCATGCAAGGTAATGAATACAGATACTTACTATTTTTGATTTACACAGCTAAACACTGCAGACCAAAATGGATCAAAAATGGAGCAGTGTGCATAAGCCCATAACATGCAATATTGCCACATTCAGATCCATATAAATATAGATCAGTATGCAGCAAATTGTATACCCATGAGCATTACCCCTAACACAGAACAAAATGTTCCACAATGTGTATAAATGCCTATACCAATTAGAAGGATGCTGTTTTTAGTGTGTATTTGATGAACAGTGAGCACGATTTGCTAAAACTGGTTCACTCAAAATCTGGTCTAGCTGTGCACGGTAGTGAATCAGCTTCTAACTTTAGCTTGTTCAATTAAGCTTTGGCAATAAGCCCTTGTTCACATTGGGTCAAATTGATATGTGATTTGACATGTCAAATTGGAGGCTATTGCCGGCAACGGCACTGTCCGACACAGACTTTGCAATGCCACAACGATTCCCAAAAGTAGTTCCTGGACTACTTTTGGTGACTTTGGGTTAGACATCTGTGCATGAACCCACACAGATGTCTTTCAAATCACCCCAAAGTCGCACTGTAATGCGGGTTTTGTAATTGTGCGAGTTCAACTGATCTCATACGATTTCAATCTCGCCCTCGGTGTAAAAGAGGGCTAAAACCTGGTTTCCTTGTAGAGTTGTACCATATATTGCACTCTCCAGGTTTAGTTAATAACCCCCACTGATCGCTATCAGAAGGTTCTCCCAGCATAGGATTCCAAAAAGCTCAAGAAATATTGAATAAGAAAAAACAAACAGTTGTCAACTAGTAAACATATTATTTTATTAGGAAGGTCTAAAAGGAAATTATAATGTTGTATATTAGGCGGTATATGGCACACTGGTGGTGTTGGTTACCAAAAGAGACAAAACCTTGACCATAAATGAAACAGACTGGCATAGTGTAAGATCCTCAAAAAAAAACTTTAGTTGGTTTAAATAAATATATTTCACTCACGAAAGTTATAAAAATACGTGCTTCTCTCATTTCCATAAGGAACATCTCAATGACCAGCAAATGGACTCATACATCCATTAGTGCTTCAGTTAAAAATCAACCTCTAATATACTGACACAATTTGAGACAGCACTTCTTCATCAGAGCCAACTTCTGGGATATTATATTTATTTTAATCAATTAAAGATTTTTGAGAATCCTACACAATGTTGAATGTTGATCTAATACATTATGTTGAAGAAATAACTTTGGCCGACATAAACTTGTAGGTTACATTGCTGTTGAGTGCTGACATTAGTTTATCATTTTTGGTGAAAAGCTTGACCAAATAGCCAGAATCAAAAGATGATTACAATCAGCCCTTTAGGCCCCAACTATGGCTGTGAGTGAACAGTAGTGTTGCCTAAATAAAATATCAGCTATTAACTTTTATACTATAATCTGTAATAAAATGATAGATGGAATCAGTTCATTTACTATGAATAACACAGTCACATCACTCTGCACTGGATTTTAAAGGTGAGCCAAACATAGAATAAGATACACAACATCAATCATAATGAACACATTATTATTTGTATATTATTATGTAATACCTTGGCTAAATCTAATATGAGAGAAGAAAGCTTAGGATATCGTCTTTCAAGAGGTTCAACCTCTTTAATTTCTGGCAAGGTCACTCCGGCGAATAGTGGGTTCTTATAGAAGAGATCCTGAAGTCGTGGTGTTAGGTTACCTACAATATACAGTTAAGTGATCTGTAATTTGCAAATGTAATGACAGTATGTTTATTGTGAAATTATTTCATTGACAGACATATCATTATCAGCCAAGTCTTCTGTGATGCTCGCTTAATGAAACATTTGTATACAAACTCACATTATCCTTGATTACCATTGTGTTTATTAATCTGACACAGGACAGCAGGGTTTATGTCATTTTATAGTGTTATCTTGTAACTGACAAAAAATATTAACTTTGCTATTTTGACATGCCATGACGGACAGTGATCTAAGCAGCCACCAAAGCATGCATTTGAAATTTTATAAATTATTAAAAAAACTGCTTGACTTTATTACATCTTTTTCTGCTCGTATTAATGATTAATATGAGAGGAATTCCCATATTTGCAGCTGTCACTGTAACAGGGATCTCATGACCCTTATATACATGTGGCTGCAGGGCGGGATAGCCTCAGCTTCTTATGATTGGCTGGGTGCCGTGACAGCTTCCTGGTGGGATAGCTCAGGTAGGTTCAGCCTAGGATCCAAACACACCTGAGCTCATCCCTAGCATATATGTTTCTGTTAATGAAAATATTCATATCATATAATAATAATATAAATATTATATCACGCATTTACTCTTTTATAAATATAGCTGTAGAAAAGTGTACATTTTCTCATATAAACAGGCCTACTATCCTCAGTGATATTTTCTTTTGTTCACAGTTGATGCGGTGAGGCTGATTTACTAAAACAGATGAAAATGTCTCAATTAATGTTAGCTGTGTATACTTTGAATACCCAAGCATGTTTTTCACATGATTGGGTAAATTAAGTGAATCTGAACTCAATTTATTGAGTAAAGATCCTGAACTCCTTTAGTAAATCAGCATGATTGTTTTTGCACATTGACACAAAATCCCATTAGGCAGATATAAAGAACAATAAAAAAATTGAATACACTGCCAAGAGTCCCAAAACGTCAACTCATGATACATACAGTTATCTCAATATGCTGTCCAGGTGGTTAGTAATGACCCAACCATCTTAACCAAGCACAGAAGGAGAAGTCCTATTGTGAAACTACTCTAAATTCAAAGACTGCAGATCAACGAAAAGCTCAGCAGATTCCACAAATTATAATTATATAATTATTAATTATAATTATACCCACTCACAAAAATCATTGTAATAATTGTTTACTATAAATATATAATTTCCCAGCTTTTCAAAATGTGCAACACAAATGGATTATATATATTTATAACACAATAAGCATTTGACCTGCTATCTTTCCATAGCCCTCCGTCTTTTGATTCTCTATCCTCTATACTTTCTTGCTTTACTGGGTTCCAGTTTAACTTTGAGATGCACATATGAAGCCTAGGCTATCTCCTAAATAGTTCAGTTCTTCATCCAAACAATATTGTTTCACACCATCCCACTTCTTTTTTGTCTGTAACTCTGTGAACCGGCAATGCACCCACGGGTTGTTTTGCAGCCTTAAAGTGGTTGTAAACCCTTACAAACCACTTTGACCTACAGGTAAGCCTAGATTAAGGCTTACCTGTAGGTCCAAGAAATATCTCCTAAACCTACACGGTTTAGGAGATATTTGCCGAAAGACAGGCACCGCTGTCTACGGCGCATGCACTGAGCGTGCCGCAGTTAACGGCGATATGCCTCGAGTGGCGGCTCCCGTGCGCATGCGCGGGAGTGATGTCATCGCGTCTCCGACGAATGACAGCGACGGAGCAGCAAGACCCACCAAAAAGATGGAGGCTCCGGACTACAGGGGACATCGGTGACTTCGCTGGCTCCTGTGTCAGGTAAGTGACACATAATGGACTACTATGCAATGCATAATAGTCCATTATGCTTTACCTTTGCAGGGAATCAAAGAGGAAGTAAACCCATCAGGGTTTACTTCCTCTTTATGCCCCATACACACTATCAGATATTCTGCTGATTTTTTCCTTCAGATTTACCAAAACCATGTATTGCAAGGGCCTGCCTGATTGCATACAAATTGAAGCTCCTAAAGTTTGACCTCATATTATATGGTTTTGGTAAATATGAAGGAAAAAAATCAGCAGAAAATCTGATAGTGTGTATGGGGCTTTATCCTTATGCCATGTACACACGAGAGGAATGTCCGACAGAAAAAGTCAGATGAGAGCTTTTCATCGTATATTCCGATCGTGTGTATGCCCCATCAGACTTTTTACGTTGAAAATTCTCACAGACCTAGAAATAGAACATGTTCTAAATATTTCTGACGGAACCAATTCCTATCATCTGTATGCTGTTCTGACGGACCAAAAACAACGCATGCTCTGAAGCAAGTAGGAGACAGAAGCTATTGGCTACTGGCTATTGAACTTCCTTTTTCTAGTCCCGTCGTACATGTTATATGTCACCGCGTTCTTGACGGTCAGACTTTGGTGTGATCGTGTGTACGCAAGACAGGTTCAGCGGAATTCCGTTGGAACACCGTCAGAAAAACCTTCATAGTTTATTCAGACGGTAAAACTGGTCGTGTACAGGGCATAACTGTCTCAAGGAAAATTACATGAACGTTCTCATTTAAAGCAGTTACCACCCATTCCAGCAATATTTGGTCTGCACGAGAGTTACATCCACCTCCATTTGTCTTTACATTTGACACTTCTGGCAGTGTCAGATGCTTGCATCCTCTGCCACACTCCTGGAAGTGTGTTGGATGTAAACAGGCCGTTGCTCTGCAAAAGACTCAGTATAAACCTCTTTTGCAGGTTGCTCTTTTTGACATTAAACTCAACGACAAAATCGCTTTAGGCATATTTGCTTTGTTTGCAGGGCACAAGCCCAGATTTAGGAAGAGAAGGCCTGTGTCGGTAGAGACAAAGAGGTGACTTTTCCTTGGATAATTATTGTTCACAAATAGTTTACCATGATCAGTACAAAATACATTCAACCCTTATAAGCCTATTTAAATTTTTCACAATATTCTGAAACAGGTTAGGACCACTAAAGCAAAGAAGTGTTCTATGTAAAAGAGGTGATCCTAGCAAAGAGATGATACTTTGGTTGTGTGCCTACAGAATTCATTGATGGAAATTCAGCTCGGACTAGATAGTATTAGTAGCTGTACATACTGTATAACAAATTAATACCATGCTCACCAATTGTTATTGTTATTGTATTGTATTGTATTGGTATTGTTAATTGAAATACTGTAATTGCTGTTATTTATGTTTTACATGCATTTAATAAGGAAATTAAATATACCTTGGCATTTAATGATATGGTATAATTGATCGATATCGGAGTCCCCAGGAAAAAGTGGTTCCCCAGTAAGCATTTCTGTTACCAAGCAGCCAATTGCCCATATATCAACAGCTCTGGTAAGAAAATGACAACAGTATTAGTTACTGAAAAACTTTCACAATCAAGAAACTTATACTATTGTACATTATTGCAAAATCATCTTACTTGCCGTACTTGATGTCCCCAACCAAAAGCTCTGGAGCTCTGTACCATCGTGTGGCCACATAATCTGTGTAAACCTCCCCTGGGGCAGCCAATGTACGAGCGAAACCAAAATCACACAATTTTACCACACCAGAATGGGAAACCAATATGTTTTCTGGCTTTATGTCTCGATGGATGATCTAAAGAAAGAAGTCAAGTTTAAAGTTTACAAAACATTATAGAAATAATCAATTTCAACCAGTGGGTTGAGCTAAAAAAACTGAATAGATTCCCCCCATCTACACATTCAAGGTGGATGGGGGAATCCTCTCTGCTGAGACATTGTATTCTGGCAGTTGCCAGAATACACAGTTTAGCATTGTGGGCTATAGCTTGCAGTGCTGATTGAGTGGGGAAAACCCAACAGGGCAGTTGTACAGAAGTCGATCGGTAGATCAACTTTTGTACAACCACAGTGGCCATACTTGGATTAAAATTTGTATCCATATTGGCCTTAGTCTAGCCACACATGTCCTGATTTCTCTCCTTTAGCCTGGGGGGTTGAATGCGAGAAATCAATAGATTCCCTTATCAAAGCTAATTAGTGTGCATGAAGGAATCTCCTCTGTTGGCTATTGTATTCTGATAGCCACTGCTCCTGAAAAGTGAATGCATCTGATTGGCTGTTCAACTTAGAAGTTTCCACCAGGCTCCTTTGATTTTCAGATGGAAATCTGCAGAGCCAGGTGGGGACGTCAGGTGCTGGAATCTCGGACAATTCATCAGGAATTGGCAACAATTCAAGTAATGTATGGCCACTTTTGTCCTATTTGTTGTTTGCTTCACAATAATAAAAACAATATCTTCAAAGTTGTGGGCATGTTCTGTAAATTAAATGATGCAAATCCTCAAACAATCCATGTTAATTCCAGGTTGTAAGGCAACAAAACACAAAAAAGTGGGGTGAATATTTTTGCTAGGCATGATAGTATGAAGTCTTACCATGTCCTGGGTGTTGTCACTGTTCTGACAACTCCTGCCTATTCTTGTATATAGCATGTTGTCAGCTTAAAAAACACTGGTTTGGTGAGTAAAAAGTTGCTTCCTGCAGATGCAGTCAAGTGTGGCCAGTGCAGAGGCAGGATTATATTATATCAAGTCTAAACCCTACTGTTGTTATTGTTTTTTTCACCCTTAAACAGACCAGGCATACTTGTTTTGCAAATACGTATGTAATACTTGAGATATATACATAGACGGACAATTTATCCCTAGGTGCCGGTTCACACCAGAACTTACTGCGGGATAGGCGCGTTCCATGCACATTTCCCACACCGTATTCAAACAATTTTTGCGATTAGATGTGTTGTTGTTTACATTGTTAATGGCACCCCAAACATAGATTGTAAACACAATGAGTTTGCAGGTACCAGATTGCATGGTACTGCATGCGCTACTTTTTGGGCAGCCCATTGGCTGCCAAATTGTATTGCAGGGGAACGCACAAGAACCAGGGTGGGCTGGTGGGAACTATTTTCAGGTTCTTTAATAGACAAGTCGAGTTTAGAGTTGCCTATGAACATTTTCTTAGGATGATTTCTGCAGCCACGGTTGAGCCTTTTTAGAATGTATACAGTACATACATCTCCATCCAGGAAGGTATGGGGTTTTAAAAAAACTGTATAAACGTATTGTAAATTTAAATTATCAGTCATTACAAGTGGCCACGTTTGCTGCACATTGATCTTTATAAAGCCATTGTTAGATAATGACCACTGGGTAATATGCACATTTTAATTCTCAGTAATTAACAGCTGTAAGCAACTCCCCTCCAATCAAACACAAATGCTTGTTCATAAGCATAGATGTACAATGGTAACAGCCTGGTAAAACCAATAATGCAGTGTATGTGACCCGAAAAAAGAAATGTATGTGAAGTCCATTGTGCTCTTCCTAATTTATTTAAATTAATAATAATCACAATAAACACAATAAACTAAAGGCATAAGGAAGATTAATTTATTAGGATACTGCAATGTATACATTTTTGTATGCTGTGCCACCTTGTTTTGAAATTTAGTATTAGTAGCACAAATAGAGAAGAAAATAATGAGTGGCTACATATAATTAACAACTGTATTTCACCAATTTTGTCTGCAAATAAATGTAAACATCAGTGAGACACAGGCTAAGCTTTTCATTACAAGAGGTGTGCAGGAGCTGAATAGTCTTCTGTTACTATATAGAAGCGCCTTAATTAAAGTTAACCGTATCAGCCCCAGAAGATTTTACCCCCTTCCTGGCCAGAGCACTTTTTACAATTTGGCACTGCGTCGCTTTAACTGACAATTGGGCGGTTGTTTGCTGTACCCAAATTAAATTTGTGTCCCTTTTTTTCCCACAAATAGAGCTTTCTTTTGGTGGTATTTGATCACATCTGCAGTTTTTATTTTTTGCGCTATAAACAAAAAAACGTCAATTTTGAAAAAAAAAATATTTTTTTACTTTTTGCTATAATAAATATCCCCCAATTAAAAAAAATAATAATAAATTCTTCATCAATTTAGGCCAATATGTATTCGTCTACATATTTTTGGTAAAAAAAAAAACGCAATAAGCTTATATTGATTGGTTTGCGCAAAAGTCATAGTGTCTATGAACTATGGAACAGATTTAATGCATTTTTATTTTTTTACTAGTAATGGTGGTGATCTGTGATTTCTTGCAGTATTGCGACATTGTGACGGACAGATCGAACACTTTTGACTCATTTTTGGACTATTGACATTTACACGGAGGTCAGTGCTATAAAAATGCACTGATTACTGTGTAAATGACACTAGTAGGGAAGAGGTTAACACTAGGTGGCGATCAAGGGGTTAACTTTGTGTTCCCTCAGTGTGTTCTAACTGTATTAGGATAGGACTGAAGAGGCGAGGAGACATTTCACTATTTCTACATAGTAGGAGCAAACGACATGTCTCCTCTCCTCTGAGAGCACAGGGATTTGTGTATTTACACACAAATCTCTGTGTTGGCGCTTGTGCATGTGATCACGCATGGCCTGCGGCGATTGCGACCGCCGGCCACTCATATCAGGTCCCCCTCTGGTATCTCTTAAAGGAACCCCGTACCTGCATGGAGTTTCATGCAGGAGAGCCATTCGGCCCCCATATATAGATGTAAGTCGGTTGAGAACTGGTTCATTTGTATCATTTGTACAATACAACAGATGTCAGTATCTGCCCCTTCTTCGTCAAAGCCACCCCTGCCTCTCTGATGCACTGCTGGAGCCCTTGAAAAAATTGTACAGTTTTGGGGCATACATATATAGTCTCCCATAATGCAGTGATTAGTGTCTAAGTAATCTCAAAGCCCAAATATTGCCTCGAGAGAACGGGTTTTCAAAAAAAGTATTTTTGTGTAGGGTTTTTCTCCAGCAGTAGATTGGAAGGTTTGTGGTGTTGCCAACATAGGAACAGAAACCCTGGGGTGCCTTCTATATTGCACCATTCTTAGTTTGTTTTAGGCTGGGTTCACACTACTCCAACATTAAATTTTTTATGACTTCCAATCTGACTTTGCCCTGCAAAATCTGTCAAACATCGGTCAGACATCAGTTAGACTTTAATGAAGGGGATCCGACTTGATATGAGTACAACTTGGGTCTGGTATTGATTTTGGTTTGGTTTTTTCAATGCTAACATGCCTCTGAGCACAAGTCACATGTCACAAGTTGGATTAGTTAAGATGCTGATCCAACTTGGATACGACTTCAATGATATTCAATGGGCTGAAATTGGACCAAATCTCACCAAAGTAGTGCAGGAATCCTTTCCCAAAGTTGGACCAGTTAAGATGGTTCTCATAGGGAATCATTGATTTATACACATCATGCAACATGTGCTCTCATAGTCAGGATGTATGTCCAGTGTGAACCGGGCCTTATACATGTTTCCTTTAAATCAGGTTTACCTTAACCTAGAGGTTTTACCCATCGGACTTGCTGCACACAGGCCTTTGGAAACTATCCAAGACCCGCATGCCATTAACTTTGTTTATAGCGGCCTAAAAGGTAGATCCAGCATTCCATTACTAACCACATTTTTGGTTCCATGTACAGTAGCTGTATGACCAGCAATCCTGGATTGTATATTTGCATATGACAGCATTGCTTAGTGCAGTGGAAAGCATCTGGGTAGGACACTTTCCCTACGGCAAAATAGCCAACTATGGATTTACACTCAGGTCAAATCCTGCTAATCCTTTCAGTCACCACTACTATCTTATCTTCCACGCAGAATGTGGTGTTAACCTGTCCTTATGACAGGTAAATGTTAATCTAGGCTTTTGTCAGGCTTCAAATGGGGTATTATAAAGTACACTGAAGTGGAAACAATGTGCAACACATCAATAAATATTACTTGCTGGCAACAACTTGTGCTATTGTGCTACTCACATTGTGACTGTGGCAAAATCCAATTCCTCTGATAATCTGGAACAAATACTTTCGTACTCGGTGGAAGTCCAATCCGCTGGGAAACTGTTCAAGGTCATCAAGCACTGTCCGATCCACAAATTCAAAGACTAAATACCACCGTTTCTTTTTCTTGCAAACTTCTAATAGGTTTACTAGGTTTTCATGGCGCAATTGCTGAGCAGAAAAGAAAAAGGAATTCAAATTAATTGAGAATGGAATGCAAACCTGTTAAATATATTGCTATAACATGTTAACTATGCTATAAATATTACCCAACAAGTGATATTCAAATACCGGTAGCTGGGATGGTCTATAACGGGGTTATTCAATTAAAATTTGTGGAACAGTAAAATTTTCTTCCCGCAGAGGTACGACTGCACATATTTGTGCGATGTCTCAGATACTTTCTATCAAAGTTCGCTCATTTTATAACCCAATCCCATTCTCACATCAGCGTCCACTGTGCCCACATCAATCACCCACTTTACATCAATTTCTTTTATATTAGTATCCACTGTCCCCTTCACATAACCCCCACAAAAACACACACGCACAGCACTGCCCCCTCATCCCCCAACACCACTTGTCTCCCTTTACATCACTACCCCTGCAGCATTGCCCCCCCTTTACATCTCATCTTCCCCCCACAGCACTGCCCCACCTCCAGATCTCCCACCACAGCCCTACCCCTTCACACCCCCCCCCCCCACAGAACTGCCCCCTTTACATCTCCCCCAGTATTGCTCCCCTTTACATCTTCCCCCCCAGAGCTCTGTCCCCTTTACTTCACCCCCCACAACACACAGCACTGCCCCCTTAGAAATCTACCTACCTACCTACCAGCACTGCTTCCTTTACATCCCCCACTTAAAATAAAGAAAAAACACTTTCTGTGCTATGGCTAGTATAATGGTATAAAAAGAATCTAGTAGCGCAATACTTAGGTACAAAATATATCAATATAGAGAGATAATATGTGCAGGGCTTCTGTAACATTAAAAGTGACATACTATACATGCAATGTGACTTGGCTTGTTTTTATTAACTGCAAAAGCATCCTTCACTTGCAGCGATCAAAATAAGTGCAAAAAAAAATATGCTATTGAATTCAGGGAATAATTAAACCGTGTGGTTAGGATGTAAGAGTCCCTAAAACCAAATAATATGGATGTTAGTTCATAGGGGAAAGAGGTCCTTATAGCTGTTCAACGCAGAAGTGTCAGCGGGAAGGGTTCAAGACCATCCAAAGAGCACACCAAGTACACCACCCTTGTACAGCAGTTGGAGGCTTACCAGAAATATATGACCACTAAATAGTGGTGAGACCCACATTAGATCAGTATAAGATTCACAAGGTTCTCTGATCACAGAGTCACAATATGTGTATTCTGGATACCTTTTTCTCCCTCAGAAGCAACAGTTCATGTCCAGATCGCATATAGCAGCCGACGTAAAAACAAACAAAACAGTTCCCATAATGAATTTCAGCTTGCATGATATTAACTTTATTAAAACAGTACTGCTCTCCTTTCAAATCCCCACCTCATATCACAATAATATGCTCTGCCTCCTTCACATCTGCCACCACCTTCAAATCACCCCCCACACAACACTGCCACCTTCATATCACCCCTGCCTTTCCATCCACAGCCATGTCCTTTTGCCTACATTATACAGAGTGGAGAGCAGCCGGGAGGCACAGCAGAACTGGATGAATGGCGGGGGCTGCAGAAGTTAACTTTTTTTTTAACAAGCTGGTGATTGGTTGCTTGAGTCCTAGCATTCAATCATCTGCTAGTTAATAGAAAAAGCTCCCGCCCTCCATCCAGCGCAACTGTGCCTCCCAACCCTCTCATTGGTAGCCCCTGCCTCCCGTTCTCCACGCTGCCTTGAGAATGACAGTGGTGGATGACAGGAGAAAGGAAGGCTCCGGATGGAGCAGCGGGTCAGTCCGCATGCAGCCTGCGGTCCACCATTTAGTGTAAATAGCTGTGTCTTGATTTGGAATCTCTTCATGCTTTAGAGGGAAAAGGCTAGAGGGAAGGCCTCGACACCCATAAAAGTCAATGTCTAAACCCCCGTACACACGGTTGGACATTCCGACGGAAAATGTCAGATCAGACCGGGTTGTCGGATAATCCGACCGTGTGTGGGCTCCATCAGACTTTTTCCGTCGGAATGTCCGACCAACAAAGTTTGAGAGCTGGATATAAAATTGTCCGACAACATGATGTGATCAGACTTTGTCCGATCGTTTGTAGAGAATTCCGATCGGACAAAGTGTCACGCATGCTCAGATCAAATTATGAGACCAAAGCTATTGGCTATTAGCCTGAACGTAGTGCCGTCATAATGAACGAACGGCATCACGTTCCGAACGATCGGATTTTCCGACAACTTTGTCCGACTGTGTGTATGCGACACCAGTTTCGCACAAAATCCGTCGGAATTTGTCTGCTGTTCTTTTGTAAATTGGGACCTAGACCCTGACGCTGCATATTTGACCATTCATGTTTATATGCAGGTCATTAAAAAGATATGTCTGACATCTAGACACAATAAAACCACCTTCCAATGTCTATGGTCAGTTTAAAGTGGTTGTAAACCCATTTTTTATAACTTTATGCTACAGGTAACCCTATATTAAGGCTTACCTGTAGCTACCCTGGATATCTCCTAAACCTGTACTGTTTAGGCGATATCCCCCTGTGTCTGCATGTGCCGCAGTGATTGGCACATGCACACTGAAGCAATGGCAGTGTGCGTTACCGCTGGCTCCCACGCGCATGTTTGGCATTGCAGCTCCGGGAAATCACAGCGCCAGAGCCGCGATACCTGGAAGTAAGCTCTGGGAGAGATGTCCGTGGCCGGGGGGGGGGGGGGGGTCGAGGACAGCTGCAGGGGCTTTAGTGTAAGGTAAGTAATACATAATGAGCTAGTATGCTATGCATACAAGCTCATTATGCCTTTGTCTTGCAGTTTTTTATTTTTTTATTTTTTTAAGGGTTTACAACCACTTTAAGACAATAAACATAGTGATAAACAATCTTTACTGCAATAAAGTGGGACCTATACCCTGATGGTGCATATTTGACCATTCATGACCATTCATGTTTATATGCAGGCCATTAAAAAGATATGTCTGCCATCCAGACCCAATACAACCACCTTCCAATGTCTATGGCCAGTTTAAAGTGGTTGTAAACCCATTTTTATAACTTTATGTTACAGGTAAGCCTATATTAAACCTGTAGCTACCCTGGATATCTCCTAAACCTGTACTGTTTAGGAGATTTCCCCCTGTGTCTGCATGTGCCGAAGTGATTGGCACATGCGCACTGAAGCAATGGCATGTCATGCTGTTGCTTCAGTTAGATGTGCCGCACGCATGTGTGGGAGTGACTTAATTGCGGTTCCGGGCAGAGCCACGATACCCGGACGTAAGCTCCGGGAGAGATGTCCGTGGCTGGGGGGGGGGGGGGGGTTGAGGATGGCTGCGGGGGTTTCCGTGTAAGGTAAGTAATGCATAATGAGCTAGTATGCTATGTTTTTTTTGAGGGTTTACAACCACTTTAAGCCAATAAACACAGTGATAAACAATCTTTACAGTTATAAACAATCTTTACAGTTATAAACAATCTTTACAGCGATAAAGTGCCCCTAGATTTAAAAGGACAGTTGGCTAGCTCTAGTCTTTCTCAGCAGGGTTTAGTGGAATCCAGGGGTTCCTCCAGAGGTTGCTTGAGAAGAGAGAAATTTCTGCTTCTTACATATGTACTGTAACCAAATACACCAAGGATTGTTTTAACTACCTGTAAGGGTAACATTCTTCCCACTGATTTTCATTGTAAGGAAAATTCTTCCCACTGACCACCAATATAAGGAACATTCTTCTGACTGAAGAACGATTTTGCTAGACAAGTTCTTAGCGATACGCTATACCATATCTATACCATATACCATATCTATGCTGGACTGCTAACACTATTCAGGTGCTTAATGCTATTTGACTGCTATTGCCTACATACACTTGGCTTTTACTATCCCCATACATTGAGGGATGTCTCTTCCCGGCTTTTACATGGTATCTGGCATAAGCAGTATAAGCATACTTCAGATTTTCAGCTATACGCTGATCCTTGCAAGTCAATATCACTGGTTCCTGATAAGTGTACCATGTTAGCTCGAGTGATTAATACAGCGGTTCATTTGAATTTCCCTACACAATTACTGCAATAGTCCTGACTGGGACAAGCTCTGTGTGGACTATTTAATTGTCTAAATCACTCCAACTGCTTCAGTCACCCCACTTGGTTTTGGGTGCATGAGTGTATGTGTGGGGCCCGGCATTTGGCGCCTTAGTGTGACAACGTTGTCAACATTTTATTAGTGGACTGTTTTTAATAGGATATCCTGGGGGGGGGGGGGGGGCATTCCAATAGCATGTTGGAATCTCACCCCTAGTGTTACTGTTTTCAACATTAAATTATTTAATAAAGGTTGTTATTCTATAATTGTATCTTTTCTTTGATATACTGTGGTTGACCCTCATTACTGCTATCTTCAGGGAGACATCTCTTTGTCTCTGATCCTTGGTTTTGCGAATAAACCTTGTCATCTGATCTAGCTGTGGTGCTTTTGGTTCCTGGTCCATTTTTATAAAGGCTAGGGTTGGCTACCATATTAAAATCGCCCAGCCAAATATCTGGTACAGATGAGTATCTGGACATAAAGGAAATGCCCTCTCTTAAAGTGTAACAGGGAGGTACATAGCAGGCTAAAATCAACAGGGGATTACCAGAAATATTGGCTAGTAAGAAAATATATCTACCCTGGGGATCCAGCTCCAACGATCTTATTTCAAAGGGGACTGATTTGGCAATGAGTATGGATACACCCCTGGAGTAGGTAGTATGAGTGGAATGAGTGGTGTGGACTGTGGAACACCCACTCATCCAGGGTTTCTTCAAAACAAACTGCAAAGAGTCAATGACATTACCAACACTATGACATCTGCATGTTGATCTTTCAAAAATGACAGAACAGCAGTGCTTTTTAGTTTATCTCTGTGACCGCAGACATTCCAGGTTAAACATTTCAAGGGGACCATGTGGGGGATAAGGGAAAATATGTGGGCATGGTGGAGATGGAATCCCCAGGTTTTATCAACATATATCTTACAAAAAATAAAACGTTACAGGTCATTAAGACAAGTTTGTGAATTAGCACATAATCATCATGACTCAGGGAGCTGAGTTGCACGTAAATAAGTGTCACCCTATTTCACCCTGTTCTACACACACCCCAACTTGTGTGAGCAAGTGAGTCCCAAACTGTGTAGTAAACAGAACAACCATAAAACAATGCAGCATACTTGAAGAAAAAGAAAAGTCCCCTTTGTCTGTAGTAGTCCACTGGGGGGGGGGGGGGGGGGGGGGGGGGGCAAAAATCATCTGAAGGGCAGTGGATGTAAAGGGACAGCTTGCTTGCTCAGAAGAGGCCTGTAGAGGAGGGATGGCATTATCCAGGTGGCTCAGGCGGTATTCCGTCTCAGAGACCCAGTCCTGCAGCTTGTAAAAATCCTGGCGGATCAAGGAGATGTCTACCTTGACTTTCCTCAACCTTAGATGTTAATGTCACTTGGCAGGTAGAGATTGCTGCCAGCACTTTGAAGAACAAGAGGAGTCACCATTTTCTCCCTGCGAGTTCTTGTCTTGTTGAGAAAGGCTGTTCCAGAGTTCCATCATTTAGTGGATGTCTACCAGACTCACAGGAGAAAAATAGTAGTGAAAACTTCCAAATTAAATAAATCTATGAACATCAATAGCTTTCATGTCACAATTTAGACATTATACCACATTTTCTCATTCTGTTTTTCTCCTGTACTTGTAAATTAAATATATATTACAATATTACATATAACATTGTTCACGTAAAGCGGGAGTTCCGCAGTTTTTTTTTTATGCGTGAGTCACATAAGGACGGTCCCTGCTGTCTCTGGGATCCCTGTGTTTCCCAGCAGACAGTGGGGGCCCCTCAATCCGATGTCCAGAACGACTTTTTTGAACATCCTGTGTGCATGGAGCCTTATTATCACTGCTAAATGTGACAGCCTCCTCCTGGTTGTTAGGTAGCCAGAACCCATCCTAATAACCAGTGATTGAACTCCACCTGACACATTCAGCTATCAGTCAGAAATCCTGATTGACAGGTGAATGTAAACAATCAAAATAAATAAAAATAAAAATGTGGTGGCGTGTACCCCCCCCCCCCCCCCCCCTCACAAAACAAAAACCTATACCAGGCCCTTTAAGTATTTATTTTAGCAGAGTGATGTTTTTTGTAGAACTTTTTTTGTTGTCATGATTTTCACAAGCTGTAGAAAAAGAACACATGAATAAGGAACATGCTCAACTAGTTCAAGTGTAGGTCACACTTTCATCAGGCAGGATGCTGGCAGTTTGCTCATTTTGTCACTCTGCCTGGTATCAGATAACTGGCATTTCTGGCATCTGCTCAGTCATCCAGCCCTAAAGTGAAATTCTACGTGCACTCAGACACTGAACAAGAGGATTTTCCGCCATCTCCATGGAAGTTGTTTATAAATAAAACTGCTAGTCATAAGTGCCATGCATTGTGCTTGTCAACAAACTTCTTCAATACATTAGGATAGTCTTGTAACTGGTACACACTATGAGGTTTTTTTCCCCCATTCAACCCATAAAAAAACTGTCAGCTCCGGTCAAAGCCGCTGTACTAACTATGCAAAGTTTCCATGCTGAGCTGTTGTGTTCTGACAGGGGGACGACCCACCCTGCCAGAAAACTCCGATCAATGCTCTCTGCCATTGACTGATCAGGAGTTGGTCGGCTCCGACAGAAGCCAACCAAACGGCCGGCTTCTGTCAGACAGGGTGGCATGCACATGGACTGAATGTTGGCTTTTTTTTAACCTTTTTTTTTGTCTCCTGACATTTGGCTTGCGCCATTATTTTAATTATATTTTACATATTTTCATTTTGATTACAAGTATTACATTTGTAGTTACTGAAATAAGAACTGTAGTGAA
Source organism: Lithobates pipiens (assembly GCF_037356315.1). Lineage (NCBI taxonomy): Eukaryota > Metazoa > Chordata > Amphibia > Anura > Ranidae > Lithobates > Lithobates pipiens. Next base: position 250,913,784 of record NW_027507718.1, on the reverse strand, counting down.
CATAAAAATCAACAGTTCACATCCATAAAATCTGGTTTTGTGACCTATGGCAGAAGCAAAGGCAGGCAAAGTTAAACAGCTATTTGCTTATGGCTCGGTTCACACTGGAACCGGCTGCGGCTCGCACAGGAACAATATTTATTTATTCACTTCATATGTATTTATTTGGCACTTTAACATCACTATTTGCACTTTATTGAGTTTTTGATTGCTGTCACTGGTTAGCGCAGCTCCTTTTTTTTGTCTAATGGAAGTAAGACAACCCATACATCAGGGATATGCAATTAGTGGACTTCCAGCTGTTGCAAAACTACAAGTCCCATCATGCTTTTGCCTCTGGATGTCATGCTTGTGGCTGTCAGAGTCTTGCTATGCCTCACGGGACTTGTAGTTCTGCAACAGCTGGAGATGCATATCCCTGCCATACATGATTCGTTTTTAAATTAATTGATCCCCCCCCATCCACACATTCAAGGTGAATAGCGGAATCACTTCCACGGGAGCTTTTGAATTGTGCTGTAATTGTACTCCCCCCCCCTCTATATTGTAAAGCGGTGCGTAAACTGTTGACACTATATATAAATCTATACATCCTTTATAATAATAAAAATTTACAAAGTCTGGTAACTAATAATGCTGAAGAATAGAAAGTAAAGGTAATACATTATGGCTAAGAATGAACAAATTAAAAAGAAAAGCTGATCAACGTCCAGAATCTGGGATCATTTATAAGGTCCAATTTCCAATCCTGACTCAGAGCAGTTGATAAACATGATCTTAGCACCAGGACAAGCATTTCATCCTGCAGATATTTATTGATTATACAGGTAATAACAGGTATGTCAATAACACACATAAGAAAAGAGGTAATATAGTAATTAAATAATGAAGCTCATCAATATACAAATTTGTAGATGTAAAAGGAAAGCATGTAATATTGTACAATTAGGTTATAATCAAATACAACCTACGATTTTGGTGTAGAGTTGTGTAGTAATATAATTAATGTTGTATTGTTTAACCAGACCCATTGGAAATTTTGCGGTAATATTGGAGGAGCAGGTTGTATATAGTAGGATAATGAGTTGTGAAAACAAAATAAGGTAAAGAATAAAGAGGGAGAGTGAAGGGTAGAGAGAGCCGAAAGACGTCCATAGGGTCGGCCTGGATACCAGTACACGTTACAGTACGACTATATGGATATTCAAATATCTAAGTATTTCAACATATAAACCCTCAAGCAATTAAATATCCAGATGTATAAACATCCAAATATCTAAATATTTAAATCAGCTACCATGGCAGAAGGACAGATTCATCAAATGTTGGCAGAAGGGGGTATTTTATCCAGGGGTACCATGTTTTTTCGAAATTTGGAGAGTTGATCTTGTTCGATTGCCACCATTTTGGCGTGAGACATGGACACATTCAATCTATGTTTTGTCTCAGCCATCACCAAAGCGGGGGACTTCCATGCCCTTGCAATCATTTGTTTTACGGCTGTAAGGAGTTGAACAAAGAGTTTGAATTGGATATATGTTAAACATTCTGGTTTTAGATTAAGCAGTGCAGTGGTCAGATCTGGCTGTATCATTAGTTCAAACATTCTGGAAGCAAGTTAAAAAATGTATTTTCAATAAGTTTGGGCTATCGGACAGGTCCACCAAATATGTAGGTGTGTACCTAAGTCAGAGCAGCCACGAAAGCAATGAGCTGAATGAGTAGGCGCAAATTTGCCACTCTAGAAGGCACAAGGTGCCAACGGGTTAAAACTTTATAATTAGCTTCCACCGCCAGGATGTTAGGTGAAGATGATTTAGTTACAGACCAGATCCCAGACCAATCTGTTATAGTTAATGTTCGACCCAGGTCCTCCTCCCATTTCCGGGTGTAGGATGGTTTGTCTAAGTCGAAATTAACTAAAAGTTTGAGTATAGAGGGTGTAGACGGATGAAATCAATTTTCTAGCGTGGGGGTCCTTCATACATACAGATTCAAAGTTAGTAGTCTGGGACAAGGACGTGTCAATATTTATAAAAGGTAATGTCAGAATGTGGTAATTTATAAATCTCAGAGAGTTGGGAAGGGAAGAAAAGACGTAGGAGTGATAAGTTTATGTAGTCTAAGGATGTCTAAGGAGGTCCAAATTTTAAATGATTTGGGAGGGACCAATGCCAGGTAAAAAGCAGGGTTTATAAGGAAGGATAGGAGGGGGTTGTATAAAGATTGTAAATGATGTTTAAATATGAGTTCATCCCATAGGGATATATATGTTTAGTGATGGGGTTACACAAACCTATGCAGTCTTCAGGGTGAAGCCATAATAAGTTTGATATTGATAATGGGTCGCATTCTAACGCTTCTATGATGACCCATAAAAGGGATTTCCTGTGTTGCATGGTACTTAGAAAGACTGGCAATATGAGCAGCTTTATAGTAGATTGCAAAATTGGGGAAACCTAGGCCTCCACTTGTTTTAGCAACAAAGAAGAGGGGACCCCCTGGGGGTGGACTTTCAAGGCACGTACAAATTATAATAGTATACAAATTATTTTATTACATAAAACCAACAAGAGGTAATTGAATATACAGTATACATTAGAGAGTACACCAACAGGTATATATACAACCAGTATTGATGCTATGTCGTATCATTCATTTGAACATAAACACCCTACGCGTTTCGGAGCTTGGAAAAGCATGTCCTTCTTCAGGGGTGTGTGGATACAATGTTTCTGTAGAATCTAATAAATGGCAAGGAACAGGGTAGCACAGTTATATAGTATCTAAACAGGTGGTTTTTGTACCCGTGTGTCACCACCTGTTTAGATACTATATAACTGTGCTACCCTGTTCCATGTCATTTATTAGATTCTACAGAAACATTGTATCCACACATCCCTGAAGAAGGACATGCTTTTCCAAGCTCCGAAACGCGTAGGGTGTTTATGTTCAAATGAATGATACGACATAGCATCAATACTGGTTGTATATATACCTGTTGGTGTACTCTCTAATGTATACTGTATATTCAATTACCTCTTGTTGGTTTTATGTAATAAAATAATTTGTATACTATTATAATTTGTACGTGCCTTAAAAGTCCACCCCCCAGGGGACCCCCTCTTCTTTGTTGTGATGTTTTAGGATGTGGCACAACAAATTTACGTGACCCTGTCATACCCTCTCTTTTGTTTCCACTTGTTTTAGGGAGATGCAATGTGTGTAAGGGAATACGTGGTTTGGAGAAGCCCCAAACAAATGTCTTTGACCTTTTCTGTGCTAGTTTTAAGTAGTGGGAAGGAATTGGGATTGGTAAGACTCTAAACAGGTACAATAGTTTCGTCAGAATCTTAATTTCTGTTGCATTAATCTTGCCTATCCATGATAATGGAAGATTAGCCCATTGTTTCAGTAGATTTGTAATATGTTTCAAGATTGGTGGGTAGTTGGCTGAGAAGAGGTCCGCAATAGAGGTTGTTAGATTAATTCTGAGATAAGGAATTGATTTCTCAGCCCAAGTAAAGGAAAGCACAACTTTTGCTGAATCTAATTCCAACTTGGAAAAGGAAATATTAACCACTTACAGACCGGACCATTTTGCTGGTCAAAGACCAGACCACTTTTTGCGATTCGGCACTGCGTCGCTTTAACTGACAATTGCGCGGTCGTGCGACCTGGCTCCCAAACAAAATCGACGTCCTTTTTTTCCCACAAATAGAGATTTATTTTGGTGGTATTTGATCACCCATGCGGTTTTTATTTTTTGCGCTATAAACAAAAATAGAGCGACAATTTTGAAAAAAACGCATTATTTTTTACTTTTTGTTATAATAAATATCCCCCAAAAATATATAAAAAAACCTTTTTTTCCCTCAGTTTAGGCCGATACGTATTCTTCTACATATTTTTGGTAAAAAAAATCGCAATAAGCGATTATTGATTGGTTTGCGCAAAAGTTATAGCGTTTACAAAATAGGGATAGTTTTATAGCATGTTTATTAATAATTTTTTATTATTTATTTTTTTACTAGTAATGGCGGCGATCAGCGATTTTTATTGTGACTGCGACATTGTGGGGGACCCATCGGAGATTTTTGACACATTTTTGGGACCATTGTCATTTATACAGTAATCACTGCTATATAAATGCAGTGATTCCTGTGTAAATGACACTGGCAGTGAAGGGGTTAACCAGTGGGTGGCAGTGTAGGGGTTAAGTGTTCCTAGGGGGTGTGTTACTAACTGTGGGGGGGTTGGGCTTTCATTTAGTGAACACTGATCTCTGCTCCAATCACATGGAGCAGAGATCAGCGTCACTAGTTGCTAGGCAGAATGGAGAAATGCTGTTTACACAGCATTTCCTCCATTCAGCCGTCCCGTGAGACGATCGCGGGTATGCCCGCGGCGATCGAGTCCGCGAGTCCCGCGACCGGACTCACGGGGGTCCCGACCAGCGCGGGAGTGCGCCGCCACCGGCGCGCTCCCAATGGCAGGGCGGCATTGAAGATTGGACATACCTGTACGCCAATATGCCTGCCCGTGCCATTCTGTCGACGTACATCGTCGTGCGCTGGTCGGGAACCGCTTAAGAGCCAATCATTTCTTGGGATTAATTGAGAGGCCAGAAAAGGCCGCAAACCTGCTGAGTATGGGCAGGAGTTTAGGGCCTGTGACTTGTGGAGATGATAAGAACAGCAAAATGTAATTTGCAAACAGGCAAAGCTTGTGCTGATATGCCCCTGTCTCTATACTAGTGATTGTTGGGTCTTTTCTGATTTGTTGGGCTAAGGGTTCTATTAAGAGGGCGAATAACAGGGGGGAAAGTGGGCATCCTTGACACATACCCCTTTCTATATTGAAAGAGTTGGATTTATAACCTGCATATTTCATGTATGCTCTAGGATTATCATATAGTGCTGCTATCCATTTCATAAAGTGTGGGCCAAAACCCCATTTTTGGAAAGGCTAATGTAAGCAGGGCCAGGATACAGAATCAAAGGCCTTCTTAATATCAAGGGAGAGAAAGCAAGAGGGGATATGAGTTTTAGCGATAAGTGCTAGAAGAACTGCCCGACGTACATTGTCACCAGCTTGGTGAGTTGACATGAAGCCTACCTGGTCCCTGTGAACCAGACTGCCTATAATTCTGTTAAGGCGCCTTGCTAAGATTTTTGCCAAGATTTTAATATCTAAGTTTAAAAGGGAAATAGGACGATATTTGTACAAGTGTCATCAGTGAGGGGCTTGGAGATCATACAAACAGTTGCCTTTTAGTGATGGCCGAACGGTTCGCCCGGCAGTCGTTTCGCGGGAAAATTTCGGCTGTTCGCGGTCCGCCCATTCGGCGGACTATTGGCGCCGTTCGCCCGGCGGACTTCTGTGTTTTTACTGTGTAAAAGAACTTTGACCTGATGACACATCCATCATGGGGTACAGGACAGCCAATTGAGACATTACAGCACATGGACACTTGGACATTCCCCCTAACCTATAAATACACCCGATCCATTTTACATTCTTTCTTCTGTCACTATAGGGAAAGGTTGCTGTGTGAAGCAGGGAGAGATAAATCGCTAGCTATTTGGTACACAAAAGTTATTTTCAGGACTGGTATAGGTGTTAGGTGTATATAGGGCCGCGTACACACGCGCGGACTGTTGGCCCAACCTTGTCCGCTGAACAGTGTTTGGGCGGACAGTCCGCTCGTGTGTGGGCTTTCAGCGGACAGTTTCAGCGGACAGTTGGACGGACAAGGTTTTACGGAAATTACGAAAAACTGTCCGCTGAAACCTTGTTTCAACGAACAGTCCGCCCGTGTGTAGGCTTGTTCGTCAAACTAAGTTCCGCGCATGCTCAGAAAGGATTTTCAAGCCGAAAGTTATAATGCAGTGTATAGGACGTCGTATTTTGCGTCCCGTCGTACGTGTCGTTCACGTCATCGCGCACGGTTTCAGCAAACTGTTCGTTCGTCGTGTGTGGCCATGTCCGTCCATGCTAAGTTTGAGCGGACTGTTCGCTCAAACTGTTGGACGGACAAAGTTGGGCCAACAGTCCGCGCGTGTGTACGCGGCCTAGGTTTGCTGTGCTACTGATTGTTGCAGCAGCCTGAGTGTCTTTTGTCAGTTTAGAGAAAGGGACAGAACACTGTGTGCTGCTGTAGGGACAGCCAGATTAGTCATCATCATTAGCTGTTACTATCAGGTCCACAAAAGTGCTATTCCAGTAACCAGTTATTGTTCCAGCAGCCTCTGTTTTGCCAGTTTATATAGGGACAGGCAGGAAGCAGTGTGTCAGGCAGTGAGGGTCAGTTTAAACAGTAGCTGTTACTATTAGTTCCACAAAGGTTCTTTTCAGGACTGGTATCAGTGGTATGGTAATAGGCTTGTACACGTATAATATTCTTTCTTCCAAATATAGAAAGAATATTATACTTGACTGCTGCCCTTCTGCTGCAGTCTGCTAATCATTCACAACTCACTTGTTCCACAAAGCTCTTTATCAGGACTGGTAACTTGGTCTAGGGTGCTACAGTACATAGGGTTAAGTGAGATACAGTCTGCTATTCTATAAGGACTGTTATCGGTCCACAATACATAGGGTTGAGGTGCACTACTGCTGACCACTGCCCTATACTGCAGCAGTCCTTCATTGGTATAGGGACTGACGTACAGTCTGCTAATCACTCACACACAACCTACTTGGTCCACAAAAGTCCTTATAAGGACTGGTAACTTGGTCTAGGGTGCTACAGTACATAGGGTTGAGTGAGGTACAGTCTGCTATTCTATAAGGACTGGTATCGGTCCACAATACATAGGGTTGAGGTGCACTACTGCTGACCGCTGCCCTATACTGCAGCAGTCCTTCATTGGTATAGGGACTGAGAGCTTTGTCACAGGGTCATTTAAAAAATGACAGGCAGAGGAAGAGGCAGGCCCTTCCGCAGGGGTGGTAGGGGTAGGGCAGGAGCAACAGGCTTGAGCCAAAGTGGGAAGTTGCAGAAGGTGCGTTCAATTACTTTAAAGGACGCACCAGACTTGGTTGAATGGCTCGCTCAGCCTTATTCTTCTGCACCCTCCTCATCCTCTCGATCTGCACCCTCTTCTTCACTCTCTGCTATGTGCACCCCCAAAGACACTACCACCAACAACACCACCTCCACCACCACATACCTTCCGCTTGAGTCACAGGAATTTTTTTCCGATCCATATCAAGAGGACATTTCTGATGCGCAGCCACTCTCACGCTGCTGATGTCAGTGCTCTCTATCACGGTGCTGCTGTCAGTGCTGTATATCACGGTGCTGGTGTGAGTGCTTTATGTCACGCTGCTGATGTCAGTGCTCTCTATCACGGTGCTGCTGTCAGTGCTGTATATCACGGTGCTGGTGTGAGTGCTTTAAGTCACGCTGCTGATGTCAGTGCTCTCTATCACGGTGCTGCTGTCAGTGCTGTATATCACGGTGCTGGTGTGAGTGCTTTATGTCACGCTGCTGATGTCAGTGCTCTCTATCACGGTGCTGCTGTCAGTGCTGTATATCACGGTGCTGGTGTGAGTGCTTTATGTCACGCTGCTGATGTCAGTGCTCTCTATCACGGTGCTGCTGTCAGTGCTGTATATCACGGTGCTGGTGTGAGTGCTTTATGTCACGCTACTGATGTCAGTGCTCTCTATCACGGTGCTGCTGTCAGTGCTGTATATCACGGTGCTGGTGTGAGTGCTTTAAGTCACGCTGCTGATGTCAGTGCTCTCTATCACGGTGCTGATGTCAGTGCTGTATATCACGGTGCTGGTGTGAGTGCTTTATGTCACGCTGCTGATGTCAGTGCTCTCTATCACGGTGCTGCTGTCAGTGCTGTATATCACGGTGCTGGTGTGAGTGCTTTATGTCACGCTGCTGATGTTGGTGCTCTCTATCACGGTGCTGCTGTCAGTGCTGTATATCATGGTGCTGGTGTTAGTGCTTTATGTCACGCTGCTGATGTGAGTGCTCTCTATCACGGTGCTGTTGTCAGATGACTCTATCACGGTGCAGGTGTCATTGCTGTATGTGACACTGCTGGTGATCATCTCCTGCACTCTCTTCTTTGCCTACCCTGGTCCCTGACCTTCCCTCTCCTCCATTGCCTTCATGCTCTCCACAGTCCTGAATTGTCAGAACAATTTCCCATATAAAAAAAGAATGCTTGTAGTTGTCGATCCCAGATTCACCTCATACATTTGTTATGTCATTGGCCATGTGGTGGGACTATGTTTGCACAGCTAATAATTATTTTGTGGCTGCAAATTTGACCTATAGGTTTGCGAAGTTCGCCTCCCATTGAAGTCAATGGGGCCCGCCGCGAACGTTCCGGTTCACAAACTATCGGCCGCGTTCGCGGTCCGCGTTCGCGAAACGTCCCGTCGGAAGTTCGTCCATCACTATTGCCGTTAGTGATTCTTGCCTAAAGGAGTGTCCATCCAGTAGTACATTAAAAGCTTTGGCTAAGATGGGAGAGAGAATTTCTGTAAATGATCGATAATATAAGGTCAAATATCCATCAGGACCTTGTTTTTTATTCATTATTAGTTCTTTAATAGCGTTAGCTATGTCTTCTGCCATAATGGGTTCCTCAAATAGATTTTTTTGGGCATGGGATAATTCTGGCAGGTTTATATCAGAAAAGAATGTGTCTCTGTAGAGTTAAATTTGTTCATTGCTGCATATAAAGAAGCTACAAAGAAGCTAGATGGGAGTGAAATTAGTGAACAATTTTAATAGGGTTGCTAGTGTATACATCATTGGATAGTTTCAAATGAAGTTGTTTGAAAAGTTTGTTGAATGAATTGAGAGCATGAGCCAGGTATGTATCTGATTTGTTAAATTTTATAAAAAAAAGGTATGTCTAGAGAGTCTGAAGGATTTATCTACAGATTCTGTGAGAAATAGATCATATGCCAGGCGGGCTTTGAGATTTTGTTACAGAGGAGGGGTTATCTTGAAAGTATGTGAAAGCGGTGTTAAATTCAGATTCCAGCTTTCGAGCGAGAATTTTGCGTTCACGTTTAAATACAATAAATATATAAAATGCATAATATATATATATATATATATATATATATATATATATATATATATATATGTGTGTGTGTGTGTGAGTACAGTATATAAAATATATAAAATACATCTGAAATACACCACGCAACACAGGCTTATAAGCCTCCCAGAGCGTTAATGAAGGCATATCTGGGCTGATGATTACTATTATTTCTAATTGCCACATATTCCCCTTGCAGTCATCCTTGATTACCTTTAGCTTAAGTAGTCTAATCCCACAATGCACTTCATTGTGCCCCTCTATTGATACAAAGCAGAAGGGCAGAAGGCAATATAAGCCACATAGTTTGGAGAATACTTGTGCCAGATTCATCCAAGCACAGCCACTGTCGTCATGCTTGATGTAGTGTATTTCAAGCTTGTTGCCAAGGTGTTATTCACTAGATGTTTAACAGAGAAAAATAGACAGGGCAGCAAAGGGCAAGAAATGCAAACCAGAGAAATGATTGATTTTTCAATTACATAACAAGACTAGCGCCGTACTTGTGTACCATGCTCAGTAAACACAGTTATGTAAAAAAAAAAATCACACACATTGCAAAGAAAACTCGTCATTTGGAATCTGTTTACCTGAAAATAAAGATATATGGAAAACCTAGTAGCAGCCTTTATATAGACTAGCGTTGTTTTTGAGTTGTATAGTCGGTAAACATAAAACATAAAACACTTTTGTAACAGAAAATAATACCCACGTGTTCCTTTGAATCCATCTAGCTGAAAATAAATCGAAAGGACAGTCTAGTAGCTGATTGTATAAAGCCACACATTTTCTAGTCTCCTGCAAGGAGTTTTGTGCTTTATTAATAAAAAGGCTATATATATATATATATATATATATATATATATATATATATATATATATATATATATATAAAATTTTTAACCAATGCCATTTGGACAAGCTAATACTGCATTTTGCCCTGAGCCTCCTGTGGCAAACAGCAAGGTAGAGGGCTAATGCTAGAATGGATTAGACTAAGCACTATAATATGATCTGACGTCCGGCCAGATGGTGGCTAAGTCTGTTCCTTATGGTCCCACTCTATGGAGGATTGTAGCAACCCCAACTGCTTGTTCCAAACAAATGGAAGTAAGAGGTAAAAGGAGAGTTTTGGAAGATCAATGAGGACATTACAAGGAAGCAGAAAATCTGATTTAATCAAAAACAGATTACAGGGGGCCATTAAGTATTGGATCTGTATGAATTATTATAGTAAATTAATGATATCCTTTAGAGTGACTTAAATATATAATATGTGTAGCAAAGTAGACCCAGTTATATATTCACAATATACAGTGGCTTGAAAACGTATTCATACCCCTTGAATTTTTCCACATTTTGTCATGTTACAACCAAAAACGTAAATGTATTTTATTGGGTTTGTTTGTGATAGACCAACACAAAGTGGCACATAATTGTGAAGTGGAAGGAAAATGATAAATGTTTTTCAATTTTTTTTTACAAATAAATATCTGAAAAGTGTGGCGTGCATTTGTATTCAGCCCTCCTGAGTCAATACTAGAACCACCTTTCACTGCAATTACAGCAACAAGTATTTTTGGGGATGTCTCTACCAGCTTTTGCACACCTAGAGAGTGACATTTTTTGCCCATTCTTCTTTGAAAAATAGCTCAAGCTCTGTCAGATTGGATGGAGAGTGTCTGCGAACAGCGATTTTCAAGTCTTGCCACAGATTCTCAATTGGATTTAGGTCTGGACTTTGACTGGACCATTCTAACACATGACTTGCTTTGATCTAAACCACCTCAGCCCTCCAGAAAACAAGTCCCATGAGACATTTGCAAGAACCTGGCAATCACAGGCATTACTCCTAGAGGCAGAGGCACGATGGGATTTGTAGTTTCACCACAGCTGGAGGGCCGAAGTTGCCTACCCCTGATCTAAACCATTGTATTGTAGCTCTGGTTGTATGTTTAGGGTAGTTGTCCTGCTTAAAGGTGAACCTCCGCCCCAGTCCCAAGTCTTATGCAGACTCTAATACCGCGTACACACGATCGGACTTTCCGACAACAAAATCCCATGGTTTTTTTTTCTGACGGATGTTGGCTCAAACTTGTCTTGCATACATAGGGTCACACAAAGTTGGTCAGAAATTCCGAACATCAAGAACGCGGTGACGTACAACACGTACGACGAGCCGAGAAAAATGAAGTTCATTAGCCAGTTCTGCTCTTCTGCTTGATTCCGAGCATGCATGGCACATTGTGTGTCGGAATTGTGTACACACGATTGGAATTTACGCAAACGGATTTTGTTGTTGGAAAATTTGAGAACCAGATCCCAAATTTTGTGCGACAGAAATTCCAATGGAAATTGTCCGATGGAGGCTACACACAGTCGGAATTTCCGACAAAAGGCTCCCATCAAACATCTTACATCGGAAAATCCGACCTTGTGTACGAGGCATTACGTTTTTCTTCTAAGATTGCCCTGTATTTGGCTCTTCTCAGTAACTCTGTCCAGCTTCTCTGTCCCTGCTGAAGAAAAGCTTCCCCACAAGATGATGCTGCCACCATTATGTTTCACAGTGGGCATGATGTGTTCAGGGTGATGTGTAGTGTTTGTTTTCCGCCACACATAGCATTTTCCTTTTAGACCAAAATTTTTTATTTTGGTTTCACCTGACCAGAGCACCTTCTTCCACATGTTTGCTGTGTCCCCCACATGCCTTTCGCAAACCGCAAATGGGACTTCTTATGGCATTTTTGGAGGATGGATTAAACAGTGTTCCGTCAGATGTTCAAAGCTTGCGATATTAATTTTTTACCTAACCCTGCTATAATCTTCTCCATAATGTTATCCCTGACCTGTCAGGTGTGTTCATTGATGTAATTTGTTCACTAAGTTTTTCTAACACACCTCTGAGGGCTTCAGAGAACAGCTGTATTTTTTACTGAGATTAAATTACACACAGGTGCACTCTATTTACTAACTAGGTAACTTCCGAAGGCAATTGGTTCCACTAGATTTTAGGTAGGGGTATCAGGGTAAAGGGTGATGAATACAAACGCACGCCACACGTTTCACATATTTATATATAGAACATGTTGAAAACCATTTTTCATTTTCCTTCCACTTCACAATTATATGCCACGTTTTGTTAATCTATCACATAAAATCCCAATAAAATACGTTTACCTTTTTGCTTGTAACATGACAAAATGTGGAAAATTTCAAGGGGTATGAATACTTTTTTCAAGGAACTGTAGCACATTCAGAGAATTTAAAGATTTTTAATTCCTAATAATAATTTTCCTTAAAGTACTGATAAACTCAATTAAAAATGCATAATCTTTGATAACAGACACTTTTTAACCCTTTTCAATGTATTTTAGTGAGACGGATCATATCCAGTGATAGATATTACTTTGGAGCTGTAAATTTCAAATGATTGTAACAACAGTGTTGGAAAGCAGCAGTAAAACACATAGAAAAATAACCTTTAACGTGTAGCTAAGGCCAAGAACAAAAAAATGAATGCTTTGCAGTTTACTACTCCGTAGATGTAACTCCAGTAATAGTCTCCTTTTTAATGCATTTTTTTAATTTCCCTGCAATAAAACACTTCTTGTTCCCTTATGCTCATGCTTTTTCATGGCTGACCCACAAGCTGGACTTTGCCTGCCTTTGCTGATCTCGATTACATGGTGGATTGATAAGACTAGTAGTTGACAGAAGAAAGAAAAGGTTCTCTGTGCTTTCTTTTTATCTTACAGGCAGTGCATTTCTGGCTCTAGATCAACAAGCATGTTCTATGCTTGCTGAAAATGGTCTTACTGTAGTTTGAAAAGTGAAAACTAACGAGGCCACCACATACAAGGACTGCTAAGCTGAAATATACAACATTTTTGTTTTAGGTATGCTTTAAATACATTTCAATGAATGTCCAGACAAGTTCAGAGTGGAGAAAGGTTAGAACCCCTGGCAAGTATTACAGATCCCTGGGGCTCACGTACACACGACCGGACTTTCCGGCAGACTAGGTCCGACAAAATCAGGCATCGGACAATCTGATTGTGTGTGGTCTAATCCGATTGTTTTTTGTTAAAAAAAATCAGACGGACCTGGAAATAGAACATATTCCAAATCTGTCCGACGGACTAAATTCCCATTGGGAAAACCGTTCGTCTGTATGCTGGTCTGACTGATCAAATACGACGCAAGTGAAGCTATTGGCTACTAGCTATTAAACTTGCTTTTTTAGTCCCGTCTTACGTCATCAGGTTCAAAACGAACCCGTTCGTTCGGGACTCTGCCGAAAGTCCGTTGGGAAGACCGGCGGACCTAGTCTGCCGGAAAGACCGCTCATGTGTACGCGGCATTACAATCACTTTCTGTCCTGCCAAAATTTTCCTAGCAAGAAAATTAGGGTACATCTCTCAAATGGAGACCTAAGTGCATTCAGAAATCATTGTCATACTCCTCTAGACTTCTGGAGACAGCTTCAACTAGCAATTGTTTTAGTCTTTCAAAACCATTAAAAAAAGACATTCAATTATTTATGCGTGTATTTAAATAAGACATTTAAAGTGGAGTTCCAGCCAAGAGTGGACCTTCCTCTCATATGCTTCCTCCCCCCTCCGGTGTCACATTTGGCACCTTTCGGGGGGAGGGGGGACGGACGTGGACCTGTTTACGACAGGTCCACTTCCCCACTTCCGGGAGATGGGCTGTGGCCTGATCTTTGGGAGGTTTGGCCCCTTCTTCCTCCCCCTGCGTAGTAGGGAACCAGGCAACGAAGCCGAAAGGCTTCACTGCCTGGTTCCTTTACCAGGAATGAAGGCGGCAGCATCTGGGAGTCAATCAGAAGATGAGCTGGGGTGCCGACATCGTGGGCTCCCTGGACAGGTACATGTCCTAATATTAAAGGTCAGCAGCTACAGAATTTGTAGTTGCTGGCTTTTAATTTTTATTTTTTGGCTGGACCTCCTCTTTTACCTAGTTTACATAGTTAGTAAGGTTGAATAAAGACACCAGTCCATCCAGTTCAACCTGAACAATTGTCACTATGTCACTGTACATTGCACTCTCACATCAGTCCCTACCCTCAAGGAGCCCACAATCCAAGGTCCCCATTCATCTACTAAGGCTCGATTCACATTAGCGCGTTTTTTGATGCATTTTGCAGAAATGCAAGGAAATTTTTTAACATGGGTTCCTATGGAACATGTTCACATCAATGCATTTTTGTGCCTCTGCATTTTTAGAAAGGGTCAGGGACTTTTTTTCATGCAAAATGCAGCGTTTTGCATGTAATAGAAGTCAATGGACCTGCATCAAAAACGCAAGTACTGCGTTTTTACAGCGATTTTGCCGCGATTTGCGTTTTGTGTTTTTATTTTTTTTCATTTTTTTTCACTGTATATATCTGATTGCTAAGCAACCACAGTGTAAAAAAAAAAGAAAAAAAAACGCAAAATGCAAAACGCTACAAAATCACGGTAAAAACGCGTGTCCAAAAATGTGGCAAGCACCGCAAAAATCACAGCGAAAACGCTCAAAAGCAACATGCATAGATGTGAATTGAGCCTAAGGCTGGATTCACACCTATGCATTTTTAGTGCTTTTTGCATTTTGCAGATTTGTGCTACAGTCCATTTAACATGATTTCCTATGGAACATATTCTGTTGTGCAAATCTGCAAAATGCAAAAGGCACAAAAAATGCATAGGTGTGAATCCAGCCTTAGGCCAATTTTGGACAGAAGCCAATTAACCTACCTGCATGTCTTTTGGATATATTACTTAATACTGAACTACATTGATAATTTGTGTCTTTTAATATCTTCCTGCAGTTCAGTTTTAATTTTTAAATTGCAAATAAAGATATTCTTTTGTGTTTCTTTAAAGTAGAACTCCAGAAATTGTAGGCATTTATGTTTGCATTCATAAAAAAACAAAAACAAATGAAACAACTCTTTAGGGCTATCATTAAAAGTGTAGTTTTATCTGAATCAAATTTATAGTACTTACTGTGCAATGTTGACAATATTTCAACCTTAATAACTATCAACAAAATGAATTGTAAGCTTGCACATTCATTTGGTCCCTTAATCCCCAATTAGATTAAGTTTATGGAAACGTGGGTTTTAAGTGACTGATGCTGACAAGAGTTCTGGTTATCTTTAGATTGGAAGTTTTTAACATGAAATATGCTTAAAAAGTGATTGCAAGATATTTAAAGCCCATCTGTTCCAGGGGCTTTCTGAGGTGAAAAATAATTATCCTATCACAATGGCACAATAAACTCTTTACTGAGTTGTCAATGGTCATGGTACAGCTAGCAGTAGTCACATTTACCCCCCTTCATGACCAGGCCAATTGTTGCGATACGGCACTGCGTTACTTTAACTGACAATTGCGCAGTTGTGTGACACTGTACCAAAATAAAGTTGATGTCTTTTTATCCCACAAATAGAGCTTACTTTTGGTGGTATTTGATCCCCTCTGCGTTTTTTTGTTTGTTTGCGCTATAAACAAAAAAAGAGCGACAATTTGGAAAAAAATGCAATATTTTTTACTTTTGCTATAATAAATATCCCCAAAAAATATAAAAAAAAACATATTTTTTCCTCAGTTTAGGACGGTATGTATTCTTCTACATATTTTTGGTAAAAAAATAAAAAAAAATCGCAATAAGCTTTTTTTTGATTGGTTTGTGCAAATTTTTTTTTTTTTTACTAGTAATGGCGGCGATCAGCGATTTTTATCGTGACTGTGACATTATGGCGGACACATCAGAGACTTTTGGTGCCATTTTGGGACCATTCACATTTATACAGCAATCAGTGCGATTAAAAATGCACTGATTACTGTGTAAATGTGACTGGCAATGAAGGTGTTAACCAGGAGGGGGCACTGCAGGGGTTATGTGTGTCCTATGGAGTGATTCTAACTGTGGGAGGGAGGGGCTATGTGTGACATGACACAGATCACCATTCCCGAATACAATAAAAATATTTTTTTGTTTCTGCTATATAACATATCAAATTAAAAAATGAAAAAGATCAAATTTCTTCATAAATTTAGCCCAATATGCATTCTGCTACAAATTTTTGGTAAAAAAAATCCCAATAAGCATACCGTATATATATTGTGAAAACTTAAAAGCGTCTACAATCTATAGGATATTTTTATTTATTTAAATGTATGTATTTATTTATTTTACTAGTAATAGCGATGTTCAACAACTTATATTTGCAGGGACACAAACTCTATCCCTTCCCACTTGTCAGGACGGCAAACTGCCTTGTTTACATAGGCAGATTGCAGTTCTGTTTCTCTGTCCGATGATTGGTGGTGCCAGTGGACATTGAGTACTTGACACCTACCCATCGACTTCTGCCACTTGCCCCTGTACCCGGAAGTGTGGGATCATGTATATAGAGCTGGTGCCCTGTAGCAGGAAACTGCTATAGGTTTCTGTTGGCAATAGGATTACCACCTTTTCTTCCAGCCAAACCCGAAAACTTTAGCAACCTGGTACACCTTTGGGTGCCCCAAGGAGAATAGTAATGCAGTGCGCATAGCTTGCCACAGTGAACAGTGGGTGTGGCCAAATTGCTCTTGCTGACATCATAACCCTGCCCCCAAGTGATGCCAAACCTTGCCCATGACAGCTGCCCGCAGCTCCCAGATGGAAACAGATTTGTGTGTGACTATCTTGGTTACTTGGGTACCCACAGCCCAGTCTGAATAATGTGTCTGGGCTTCAGTCCACCTGAAACCCAAACACATGATTCAAAACCTGGACTGTCTGGGTGAATCACGCACAGGTGGCAACCCTAGTCGGCAAGAAAAATTTGTGTGTGCTGTACAATTCCTCCAGAATTGCTCCTGTTCCTTCTTGCCGGAGGCTGCCATTTTGCTGAAGCCCAGAGCCCCTGAACAGCAGTAAATCATTATGCTGTCAGCAGATCAGCCTCTAGTGATCAGCACAATGCCAAAAAAATGACAAAAATGGAGAACAACTGAGCATGTGCAGAGTAAGGTGAGAGTTTTTAAACAGTATAGGCACTTAGTTTTAATGTTTTACATAGCAATACCTGCAAAAGGGGCCTGCATAAAATGATCTAGCAAGACTTAACTTTCTGACTAAAGTTTCACTTTAGTCACTTTAGTTAGTCAAATTGGACTATACTACCTATTGCATTGTTCTTGCATAGGTTTATATAGCTGTAGAAAATATAAAGTATTATCATTTGTTAAATCTATTGGTTTAATTGGAGATATTGTTAAAGCATAATTATAAAGGTTAAAATAATAAAAATGAAAGGTATTTAATATTTCATTTGCTTGTTTAACAAGAAACAGATTGCAGATCTCTAAACTGAGGGAAATCCCAGTTGTTACAGCAATAAGTGTCCTGTTTGGAAAATTTCTTCTCTTTTCCTGTTCTAGTGACAACTCAAAATGTGTGGATTTTACCTAACTTTCAGTTGCAGTGGTAATGGTCACAAATAGAGAGGATGAATTTCTCCAGACAGCAATAAAAGCCCTTCAACTCTCTATCAAGAATGAAAAAGATACACCTTACAAGAAAGTATGCATACTTTAAGAACGATTTAAATATGCTGAATGATCAATGATCAGTCAAAAAAAAAGTTTTAAATAGAACACATTCAGCGCAAATATTCAAAAGTAAGTACAATTTGAGATGCAATTCTTTAATGACTATTTTGATGAATTAGAGCAATGAAATTGTAAAATAACTGAAAAAAAAAAGGTAAAGTAGAAGAAAATGGAAAATACCTACGCATACCAATGAGACGCTTTGACATAGGAAACACAAGTGTAAACAATGGTAACTATTTCTGCCTTTTGTCTTCCACTCGTAGAACAACAAAAGAGGTAATAATCTCGAGTTAAAATTGCTCTGTTATTGTCTTTTTCATACTGGAAAAACTTGTCTGCTAAGTAAAGTCATTTGAACACTAACCCTACAGGAAGAATGTAAAAGCATTGATTCTGTTTCAGGTTTACTCCAAACTATCTATAGACTGAGTCAGATTGTCATATGATATAAATGGCCTCAGGGCCATTTTGTGACTGACAGTGTAGCCTACAGCATTACAAGTAGAGGCTGCAACTGCTTCTGGAGACATTAGATTAGGGCGGTGACATAAGGCCCCTAGTGCAATTAAATGAGTGCCCCCTCGGTAATGATACCTATTTGCCTAATTGCTAAGCATCCCCCCCACCAACACCTCATTTTCCTGCTGTGTACTTACACTGATAATAGGGAGAACTCTGACATACAGGTGACGCTCGAAAAATTTGAATATCGTGCAAAAGTTCATTTATTTCACTAATGAAACTTAAAAGGTAAAACTGATATATGAGATAGACTCATTACATGCAAAGCAAGATAGTTCAAGCTGTGATTTGTCATAATCCCCATAGAGAATCTATGGGGCATTGCCAAGAGAAAGATGAGAGACATGAGACCGAACAATGCAGAAGAGCTGAAGGCCGCTATTGAAGCATCCTGGTCTTCCATAACACCTCAGCAGTGCCACAGGCTGATAGCTTACATGCCATGCCACATTGAGGCAGTAATTGCTGCAAAAGGGGCCCCAAACCAAGTACTGAGTACATATTCATGCTTATACTTTTCAGAGGTCTGATATTGTTCTATGTACAATCCTTGTTTTATTGATTGCATGTAATATTCTAATTTTCTGAGATTGTGGATTTGGTGTTTTCATGAGCTGTAAGCCATAATCATCACAATTATGACAAATCATGGCTTGGACTATCTTGCTTTGCATCTAATGAGTCTATCTCATATATTAGTTTCACCTTTTAAGTTGCATTAGTGAAATAAATGAACTTTTCCACAATATTCTAATTTTTGACTATCACCTGTAGATGTGCTGCATCGCTCACTACAAACTGCACTGCACTGCAAACCACTGAGTCAACACAGGCCCGATCACCTGTTCTAGAACCTTTGATATGTCAAATCACCACGTGGAGGGGACACGTGGTGAAATCTCAGCTTACCACAGAGCTCTGCATAGGCAGATACATCACATTCACTGAGCGCACTCTCATATATTGCAAGTACACAACTGGGGTCATGGGAGCATAAAAATCAAGATGAGTCTCGCACAACAAGAGATCTGTACCCTAGGTTCTCCATTGCTAGATTGAAGCATGTCGTTTATCTGATATTTCCTTTTATTTATCAGCTTTTAGCTATCAGTGCTTTCACACTGCATTTTGTACAGAATAAAGTTTCCTCACTTCCCTTTCCTGTTACAGCATATGCTGTTTTAGTTTCTAATATTCTGATGATTGAACAATAAATTGTTTTTCATTTATACTAAAATTAGAACCCTAATTAGTAAACAAGGCAAATGTGTATTTTCATATATTGTAAAGGACATCGGGCCCAGTTTAAAAAAAAAAAAAGTAAAAAAAAAATAAAAAATGACCACCCTTTTCCAGTTAGCACCAGGCCAGCATGACAGGCTTGCAGGCTCGTATTTTCCCAGCAATTAGGTGGAGAGCCCCTTACCATTTTACATTTCTTCTGGAAGCAGTGGTTTCTGAGAGTGATGGGTTCCAGGCTCTATGCTCCTTAGAATCTTATATGATAAGGTTAGGTTGGGGGCTTACATGTCACTTACCCCCCCTAGTGGTGGGGATGGATTTAGCTGCTGTCTGGCTCCAGGTTGCGACCCCCTAGGGCCTCCCAGCTCACACTCATGGTAGACTACAGGGAGGTAGAGAGGAAGCAGCAGATTGCGACAACAAAGGATAGTAGATAGCCAAAAATCGGGGCAACAAGCAGGTAAGAATAGTCAAGAACAAGCCACGTTTGGAGACTGGAATCAGAGGTAGAAGACACAGCAAGTCACACACGAAAGCTAAGCACACAATATTGATCAGCAGAGCTGGCTTGCAGTGCACATGCTAATAGGGTTGGGATAGAGCCATGCTTTGAGGAGAGATTACTTAAGCAGCCAGGTGAGAGTGGCTGTCCTCTTAAGCAGAACACATGGAGAGCTGACAAACAAACATTACTGCATACCCATGACACTCAGGTTTTAAGAACCAGAACCAGGAGGACAAAAAACTCTATTTCCTCTCCAATCAAGCCTTGGTTGAGAAATGAGGGGGAAGATAGCATAATGATGTCCAAACATAATAGGGAACTCTGGGGGAAAAGTGTGTGTGTGTGTGTGTGTGTGTGTGTGTGTCGGAGGGCGGCAAAATACCCTTTGATACCACTAACTATAAATCCATATTTGTTATCACTACAAATATTAAGATTAAAAAGAAAGCTGGCAGCTGGAACAGCCCTTCAGGGAGTAGAGCAACACCATGTTGGATACTGGTACATATTAATGAATGTAATTTTTTAAACTGGAGTTTTTTAATTGCTTATGTATCATCTACATCAATATCCATCTATTTCAACCAAAAAAAAAATACCACAGTTTATCCAGAAGAAGGCAAAAAAAATTATTATAAAGCATGGTCCAATTTGCTTGAAAAGGAAAATTCCTTACTGATCCACATAAGCATTTAGATACTCCATAGATCATTCTTTCTCAACGAGTTTATCCGGTTGCTAGGGGTTCCTTGAGCAATGAGCAATTTCTGTCTCTCTGATGAGTAACCACTGATGACAATAATCTTTTAAGTTATGTGTATGGGGGTATATTTCCCAATGACAACAAATGTAAGGAGCATTTTTCCCAGTGAACATCACGCTAATGTACTGTGAGCTGTAGATATAGTAATTATTAGTTGGGGCTTCTGGAGACCAGAAAGTTATTTTAATGTTTCCTCCATGTCAAAAAAAAAAAAACTGAGAAAGGCTGCCCTAGATCAACATTCTACAACATTTTTAATTTATATATTAAATAAGCTATGCACCACTTCCAAAATTAAAAAAACACTTTATTGTTCAGCACATGCAAAAACACAGATCACAGACACTCCATGCACGATCCCCAGTCTAACATGTTTATCCCCTTACTGGTGCTTAAAAGAAAATGGGAATTTTCTTTTTCTCATAATCACTTACCTCTGCTCTGAGACCCGAGCCATCGAACACCCTAGATGACTCGGTTCTCTCAGCTCCCGTAGCAGAGAGCTGCTGCTTGTCAGTCAGCAGCTTTCCTGCTCTGCTCTGCCACGCTCATTGGAGCGATGAGCTGTGGAGGCATGGGAAGCGCCCGTCACTGCCTCTCAGCGGCTCACTGAGAGGCTGAGATGGCCATCAGTCCAGGCACCTGGTGGATCCAAACTCCCAGAGACTTCAGACCGCTCTCTGCTGAAAACAGGTCACAGAAGTGCAAAACGAATTGCCCTCCTGCGACCCACAGGAGAAACCCAGCCCAACAAGCTCAGGCTGGACTTCTCCTTTAATCATAGAATGCCTGTGTTGAACAATAAAGTTGATTATACCCTTTGGAAGTGCGTGTGGCTCCCAGACTTTGCTAAATGGTGGGGAGGGAAAAAAGACCCCAAAGTAAGAGTTGGAGTTCATAATTGCAGAGGTCTTAGGAGCGGCTTCTTTTGTGGGTAGCAGAACTGTAGGTCATATAACACACAGTTTATTATTTGCTTTTCTGCAGTTCTGTGTCTCGAAATCATGAAGCATCCAGTAGCATCTAGTAGCACAGTGTAATCCTATAATAAGTTAGCAACATGGTTGTTGAAAAAAAGAAGTGAAGCCGATGCAGATCATCATTATTCACTTGTTTTTAGAGCAGCATAATCTAAAAATACACCTTCGTTGTGTGAGAACTTCTTTTCTCATATCAGACACCCTCAGCAACACCTTGCTAGAATGGAGGCAAGGCTACATGCAAATACAAAAATTTAAATCCCTCTAATTGGAGATGGCAGAAGAGGCACAAGGACACCATATCATTTTGTTAATAACATTTTACTGTTTCATAATATATATATATATATATATATATATATATATATATATATATATATATATATATATATATATATATATATATATATATATATATAAAATCAATTTATAATAGTGTAATGCTATTTGGCCACTTTACAAAGAGTGGCTAGTAGGGTTTTTTATGAAGAATCCTAAAACTGTGCTTGTTGCAGCTGATTAAGAAATGTTCTTTAGAGAGACATCGCAGATCTGTCTGGCTGCAAATGCTGGCCATCTTGCTATTGCTTGTGTTAAAGATGAAGTTTAATTCTCTTATATTTTAACTTCCCTGAATTGTCTTTTAAACATGCTAAAGACATTTTGAATAAAACTTGTTTTCATAACATACCATAATTTAGACCTGGTGATATCATTACTTGGTCTTTGCACTTCTCTGTGCTATGCATGCAGATCATGGCTGGTGGGACGGGGCCAGCAGGATGCCATACATAGATTTCTAAAAGCACCCTGCCTCAGTACTATCCTGATGCAAATAGTGTGTTTGCTCTTGGGAAGGGTTATGTAAATATAGCTTGAATGTCACTCTGGAGGAAAATGCATTCTTTGAAGGAGCCACTATTTTCTTGGTTCCTCTGTTTTTAGGCCGCGTACACACGGTCGGAATTCCAGCCAGAAATAGACCGATGAGAGCTTTTCATTGGAAAATGCGACCGTGTGTATGCTCCATCGGAATTTAGCTGTCCGAATTTCCGCCAGCCAAAAATTGATAGCATGTTCTCAATTTTACCGACGGAAAAACTTTCTATCGGTAATTCTGATCGTGTGTATGCAATTCCGACACTCCAAAAAATCACGCATGCTCAGATTCAACTATGAGACAGAAGCTATTGGCTACTGGCTATTGAACTTCCTTTTTCTAGTTCCGTCGTATGTGTTGTACGTCACCGCGTTCTAAATTATCGGAATTTGGTGTGACCGTGTGTAGGCAAGACAGCTTGTACGGAATTCCTTCGGGAAAACCATCAGAGCTTCTTCCGACGAGAATTCTGATCCTGCATCAGAGTCTGGGGATATGGCTGCACACACACACACACACACACACATATATATAGTATACAGTATCTCACAAAAGTGAGTACACCCCTTTTGTAAATATTTTATTATATCTTTTTATGTGACAACACTAAAGAAATGACACTTTGCTACAATGTAAAGTAGTAAGTGTACAGCTTGTATAACAGTGTAAATTTGCTGTCTCCTCAAAATAATTCAACACACAGCCATTAATGTCTAAACCGCTGGCAACAAATGTGAGTAAAATCCCAATTAGCCATTTTTCCTCCCCGGTGTTACAAGGTCTCAGGTGTAAATGGGGGGCAGGTGTGTTAAATTTGGTGTTATCTCTCTCACTCTCTCATACTGGTGACTGGAAGCTCATGGCAAAGAACTCTCTGAGGATCTGAAAAAAAGAATTGTTGCTCTACATAAAGATGACCTAGGCTATAAGAAGATGGCTAAGACCCTGAAACTGAGGTGCAGCACGATGGCCAAAACCATACAGCGGTTTAACGGGACAGGATCCACTCAGAACAGGCCTTGGCATGGTTGACCTAAGTAGTTGATGCATGTGCTCAGCGTCATATCCAAAAGTTGCCTTTGGGAAATAGAGGTATGAGTGCTGCCAGCATTGCTGCAGAGGTTGAAGGGGTGGGGGGTCAGCTTGTCAGTACTCAGACCATACGCCGCACACTGCATCAAATTGGTCTGCATGGCTGTCATCCCAGAAGGAAGCCTCTTCTAAAGATGATGCACAAAAGCGCCTGCAAACAGTTTGCTGAAGAGAAGAAGACTAAAGGACATGGATTACTGAAAACATGTCCTGTGGTCCGATGAGACCAAGATAAACTTATTTGGTTCAGATGGTGTCAAGCATGTGTGGCGGCAACCAGGTGAGGAGTACAAAAACAAGTGTGTCTTGCCTACAATCAAGCATGTTGGTGGGAGTGTCATGGTCTGGGGCTGCATGAGTGCTGTCAGCACTGGGGAGCTACTTTTCATTGAGGGAATCATGAATGCCAACATGTACTGTGACACACTGAAGCAGAGCATGGGCCGCAGGGCAGTATTCCAACATGATAATGACCCCAAACACATCTCCAAGATGACCACTGCCTTGCTAAAGAAGCTTAGGGTAATGGTGATAGACTGGCCAAGCATATCTCCAGACCTAAACCCTATTAAGCATCTGTGTGGCATCCTGAAATGGAAGGTGGAGGAGCAAAAGATTTCTAACATCCACCAGCTCCGTGATGTTGTCATGAAGGAGTGGAAGAGGACTCCAGTGGCAACCTGTAAAGCTCTGGTGAACTCCATGCCCAAGAGGGTTAGGGCAGTGCTGGAAAATAATGGTGGCCACACAAAATAGTGAAACTTTGGTCCCATTTTGGACATTTTCACTTAAGGGTGTATTCACTTTTGTTGCCAGTGGTTTAGACATTAATGGCTGTGTGTTGAGTTATTTTGAGGGCACATAAAATTGACACTGTTATACAAGCTGTACACTCACTACTTTACATTGTAGCAAAGTGTCACATATATATATATATATATATATAAATAAAAAAAAAAAAAAAATATATATATATATATATATATATATATATATATATACAGCAACCACAAATATAAGCAGTAGCAAGTAGGGTATAAAGTTGGCAGTAAACCAATGGTCTAAAGCAGGGATATAGAATTAGAATTTAAGGAGGTCCAGTAAGTAAAATAATCTTCCAGCAGAGGTCTGAATGAATGTTTGTGTGATGACCACCCTGCATCCTTGTAACCAGTCACCTGCTTGTTAATTCAGGCAGGTCCCTGCCCTCTGTCCAGAGCCATCCTGCCTCCAGCTGTCAGCTCTGTGAGAATGACAGTGGCATTGGTGATGGCTGTGGGCAGAACTACTCCTAAAGGGTGAGACTGCAGGGGTCTGGATGAGACATTGGCTTGATCCGGGGATCCAGGCCGCGGTCTATCATTTAGTGATGCTTGGTCTAAAGAATGACCCCTAAACTCCATAAGGGACAATGTTACATTAACAGTCTGTGTTAAGCCCTTTCCCTGCTGACTAGCACATTGGGGCCCAGATCTAGTGTTGGAGCGCTCAAGATAAGTTCCTACTAACCTGAGTATAAGCGACTGCCCTATTTCCCAAGCAAACAATACTGTTCCTCTTCAATGGAGTGTAGTAGGGTTCTGTACTCATTTGGCAGCATAGCAAAGTCAGTGGCAGCGTAGTTCTCCCCAACTATCAGGTGGCAGCACTGGACAGCGACAGTGGTGTTCTCCCCAACAATCAGGTATCAGCATTGTCAGCGACAATGGAGTCCCCCCCATTGTCAGTGGTGTTTTCATATACCTCAGATGTCCACTACTCTGCCTCTCAGCATCCCCGAGCATCAGTGACAGAAGTAGTGACAGTAGTGTTATTATTCCTGTGGCTAACACATTTGGAGGGATGTCGGAGATGCCAGTTCAGTGACCGCTCAGCCAACTAAACAAAAACCTTCAGCAAAGGAAGGCTTCCACACATGGCTTCCTCTACTGGTCTTTGCATTGGATGATGTCATCAGTCAGAGCCCAGCAGATAAGTGAGTAGAGCAAGTCTTCTTTTGCTACCGCCTCATTGTTTACATGTGGTAGCAGTGATGATCTGAACTGTCACTGTATCTGTGTCTGAAGAAAGATCTGAGCACCAATGCCCCCCTTCTCCCCCACTAAGCACCAGGTCCCCCTATCTCCCCCACTAAGCACTAATGCCCCTCTTGTCCTTCACGAAGCACCAGGACCCTCTGTCTTCCCCCACTTAGCACTAATGCCCCCCTTGTCCCCCACTAAGTAAAAAGTACCCCAGTACCCCCCCACAGTGCATCAATGCCCCTTTGTCCCCCACTATTGCCAGTCCCCCAATCCCCACACAAAGAACCAATGCCCCCTTGCCCCCACTAAACAACTAGGACCCCCGTATCCCCCCATTAAGCACCAATGTCCCCCATGTTCCCCACTAAGCACCAGGACCCCTTACTGAGCACCAATGCCTCCCTTGTCCCCCACTGAGCATTAATGCCCCCCATCTCCCCCACTGAGCACCAGTGCCCCTTGCCTCCCCCATGGAGCACCAGTGCCCCCTTTGTTTCCCCACTGAGCACCCGTGCTCTCTTTGTCCCCCCTGAGTATCACTGACCCCCTTTTCTCTCCACTGAGCACCAGTATTCCCCATCTCCCCCCAATGAGCACCAGTGCCCCCCTTGTTTCCAGACTGAGCAACAGTAGCCCCTTTGTTCCCCCACTGAGCACCAGTGCCCCCCTAAGACTGGGAAAGAAAGGATCTGTCTGACTTGCTGAAGTGTCTATTGCACACATCAGAGTAAACAATTTTATTCCAGGCTATCAGAAACAATAGAGACCAATGCATCAGCAAAACAACCTGTCAACTAGCATTTTCAGAAGGAAGTCAAGAATAAAAGACCTGGTTTTCACTCGTAACAAATTTTCCTATATACATAAAATGTAATGTTGACAGAAAAATAACATATACCGAATTCATCAATTGAAGTCTTACTGCATTATGTATGTCACAGGTCTGGTTTCTGTAATATATATTAGGGATCACAATAACTGTTTGATCAATATAAGACGTTTGCATTTTTCAACCCTCCTTCTAAGAGAAAGTAATTAATTAGTAAGACAAAGTATCCCAGCTCATCAACGCAGCATTTCCAGAGGTGCTAAGTGAATACCGCTGAGTGATCTTGCCTGTCTAATAGTCTCTCTGCTTCTGTTATGCCAACACAATAACAGAGCAGTGGGGAGGATGGAAATATTGTTTTGTTATCTTGCCTGTGCAGGTTCTTCTGGCAAACTCAAAATTGCTGTTATAGCAAAACTCACCTATAAGAGCTGGCTTCCTGGGTATTATTCAGTCACATGCTTTCTCTGCATGTATACGATGTTTCACACTTCTTAAGATCTTTGAAGGAAAAGTATGGGCAAAACTATTTTGATCATACTTCTCCTATGGGTCACAGGAGTACCGTAGTTTATTCTGCACTCCTGTGACCAGTTGTCAGCTCACATCACACAGTCAGTCCAGGCTCTGAAAAGACCCCGACCATATGGTTGGAACCCACCCAGAAGCCTGGACCAGCACCTCGTTCACCATCTCAGTGACCCGCTGAGAGACTGAGCCAGTCCCTCTCAGCCCCTACATAGCCCAGTGCTCCAGTGAGTTCTACAGGGGAGAGCAGAGAGTCGCTGACTGACAGTCACTGCTCTCTGCTCAGAGTGCAGTGGGAGAACTGAGCGATCAGTGGTGTTCGATCAGTCAGTTCTCACTGCAGAGACGGGAGACAGATGCAGCTGGTTTGATTGAGTGAGTGAGTTTGGATAGGTTTTTTTCTCCCCATAGTCCATACTTTTCTTTTAACTAATAGCATTTTTTTTAGTTTTGGATGGAGTAGGCAGAATTAGGGAGATTCACCTGCTCTGTCTAGTTTACTGTTATCACTAAAATTAAAAGTGTTAAAAAAATCCCAATTTTTAGGGAATATAGGGGGAAATATTCCAACAGGGACACTAATTTTGGTGATCCTGGTGTCAACCAGGAATGCCCTCACTTTTTTTTAAAGGTACCTATAATATTAATACTAATTGCACACTGCAGAGAAGATGAATGGGCAAAGTACACATTTAGTTTCACATGTGTCTTATGCCTGGTACACACAATTCGATTTTTGGATGAATGGTCGTCCATTTTTTTTCCAGACAGAATAAAAATTTGTAAGTGATGTATTGTGATGTATTGTATTGTATTTTTGAATGACAACTGTATTGATTAGATGGAAATCTGGTATGATATGAGAGAAAGTTTTATTTCCTTTCTTATCGGATAACATCAGATGAACTGTCGTGAGTGCCTTTAGAAAGCTGTGTACTAATGATCAGATTAACCTAAGATTGCTTCAAAAGCAGTATTTTTTGTACGATTTTCTGATCGTGTGTACAAATTCATCTTTGGTAAAAGATAGATAAAGAAATCATAGTGTCCATAGTATAGGAAACAAAGTATTATTTATACATATGTTACAGCCCTCAATCCTTACAGCTCTATGTCTGTATCAATTTTAACAATAAAACGTCAAACTGAATCAAGTGTCCATCCTAACAAGACAACGGTTTGCTCGCACAAGAGGGCAAAACAATAAGGATTCTTTCACTTTGGATGAATTTCCTCTCACTTCCTGTTTTGGCTATGGGACATTTTTCTCATTAGGAAAAATCCTCCCAATGTGACACAGATGGCAAAAAAAAAAAAAAAAGATTTGCCTTTAGTTCTACTTTAAAGTGCAAGTGCACCTAAAAAGGTAATTTCCACTTTATGTCCTTATTTCCCACTCTATAACCTCTTTTGAAGTTTTTATTTTTTTTAGAGAGCGAGTACCTAGTTTTGACAGGTTCCTGCTTCCACTTCCACTGGAATTGCCTAGGTGATCCCAGCAAAAGTTAACTCCCCCAACCTCTTGGGACATGTCACAGGTCTCAAGAGACTGCGGGTCCATTAATAAGACACAGAGCAACTCGCACATGTGCAGTGGGAGCCTGCTGTGAAGCTACAAGGAGTCACAGCCAGCCTCCAACAGCAAACATGCCAGCATGGGAACACAAAGACCGGTGAAGTGGACAGGGTGAAGACTGTGCTGGATACCTGGACAATACGTGTTCTTTTATTAAAAGCAGAAGCTACAATATCTTATGATAATAATTATTTCAATTTGGGACACAACATAGATCCAATGTGGAGATGTTTAGAATGCAAGTCATTGACAACGATAGTCACTCCATTAGAGAAGGTGACCAATTTTCCTTGCTGAGTAGTAGAGAGAAGTATTTTGGATACTTAAAGAATTTCATGTGTGAATATTTTTACATAATTACATTGGTCCAGCTTAGCATTTGCATTACTTTATCCAGCACACACCATGGTAAAAAGGTAGGAGACAAGGCATTTTGGTTTGTTTTGCGGTGGGACTGTGTTGGATTAGCCACCCAACAAAGTCCTACTGGACCTCGTGTGAACAGGCCCTTAAGATGCAGTTAAGGATGCTTAAGAGGCTTAATTAAATACTGTTTTAAAGCACTCTTTCCTAAGATTGTTCCTGTTTCTAGGGTTAAACTGTTAAGGGTGAAATGCACCAAGAGGAACCAATCTCAGGCAGGTTTCTGCAGCAGGCGCTAGGCGCTTGGCGTTTGAATAAAACAGGTGTAGTCTTCCTGTTATCCAAAAATTCTTTCATAATATAGGCCATTGTGACAACTACTGACATCTACGATGGGCACATAACATAACCCTTTATTTTTCGGAAAAACAAGCCCATAGAAATATAAACAGAAATGTGCAAGTTTGTTATTTTATGTGGTCTTTGCTCTTCAGGATTAGGGATGAGCCGAACACCCCCCCAGTTCGGTTCCCATCAGAACATTCGAACGGACTGAAAGTTTGCGCAAACTTTCGAACCCCATTAAAGTCTATGGGACTCGAACGTGATAAATCAAAAGTGTGAATTTGCAAGGCTAATATGCAAGTTATTGTCCTTAATAGAGTTCGGGGACCCGGGTCCTGCCCCAGGGTAAATGTATTAGCCATTGTAAACACGGTAAGACATTTCGACAACAACAATTTTTCCGACGGATTTTGTCCGAAACTGGTGTTGCATACACACGGTCGGACAAAGTTGCCAGAAAATCCGATCGTACGGAACGTGATGACGTTCGGTCATTATGACAGGACTACGTTCAGGCTAGTAGCCAATAGCTTTGGTCTTGTAATTTGATCTGAGCATGCATGGCACTTTGTCCGATCGTAATTCTCTACAAACGATTGGATAAAGTCCGATCGGATCATGTTGTTGGAAAATTTTATATTCAGCTCTGAAATGTTGTTGGTCGGACTTTCCGACGGAAAAAGTCAGATGGAGCCCACACTTGGTCGGATTGTCCGACAACATGGTCCGATCGGACATTTTCCATGGGAACTTCCGCCCGTGTGTACAAGGGCTTAAAGTGAAAAAATAAAAGTGAAATATTCCTTTAAATATTGTGCCTGTGGGGTGTCTATAGTATGCCTGTAAATTGGCGAGTGTTTCCCGTGTTTAGAACAGTCCCTGCTCACAATGACATTTCTAAAGGAAAAAAAGTCATTTAAAGCTGCTTGAGGCTTTAATGTCATGTCTGGTCCCGGCAATATGGATGAAAATCATTGTGAACCCCAATCCCCAGCCCATTACCAGCCCCTTTGGGTCTTGTATGGATATTAAGGGGAACTCCACAGCCAAATAAAAAAAAAGGAAACGCGTGGGGCCCCCAAGCCCTATATACTCTGAACAGCAGTATACCGGCGGTGCAAACAAGACAGGGACTGTAGGTTTGTTCTTAAGTAGAATCTGTTTGTAATTTTGAACTGGTAAATTTTTTATGTGTAGCGCCAGCCAAAAAATCTATTTTTAAGCTTTTTGGAAAACATATTATTATCACCCCTGTAACATTTGTTTTGCTGTCTGTGCACCTGTTCAGAAGATTTCACCTCACTTTCTGTCCCAACGACAATTGGATTTTGAAAATTTGGGGTTTTTAGTGAAACAAGGAACCTTTACAGGAGAGAATTTCCCTTCATAGGGGTAGATTTCCTCCCACTTCATGTTGTCTCCTTACGTTTGCAAGAAGGAGTTGTTTGTAAGTTGGATGTTTGAAAGTAGGGGCCTATATACTCTGCAGAAATTTAGGCCTTAGGTGTTGGTGTCGCCACAACAGTGTAAGCCCTCACAGTTACTCTTGAAGGGTGCAGGAACTGTCCCTGCTGTGAAATATTAGATCAAGAATAGTAATTACATGCCCCTGTTAAACAGGGGCTGACAAATTGGGCCTTAGGCACTGGTGCCACAACACTGCAACCCCTCACAGATACTCTAGTTGGAGCGCAGGAATGAGCCCTGCTGCAAAGTATTGCATCAAAAATTGTAATTACATTCCCCTGTTGAACAGGGGCTGAAACATTGGGACTTAGGCACTGGTGCTGGTGCCACAACACTGCAACCCCTCACAGATACTGTAGTTGGAGCACAGGAATGAGCCCTGCTGCAAAGTATTGCATCAAAAATTTTAATTGCACGCCCCTGTTATACAGGGGCAGAAAAATTGGGCCTTAGGCAAGGGTGCTGGTGCCACAACACTGCAACCCCTCACAGATACTCTAGTTGGAGCGCAGGAATGAGCCATGCTGCAAAGTATTTAATCAAAAATTGTAATTACATGCCCCTGTTAAACAGGGGCTGAAAAATTGGGCCTTAGGCACTGGTGCTGGTGCCATAACACTGCAACTCCTCACAGATACTCTAGTTGGAACGCAGGAATGAGCCCTGCTGCAAAGTATTGCATCAAAAATTGTAATTACTTGCCCCTGTTAAGCAGGGGCAGAAAAATTGGGCCTTAGGCGCTGGTGCAGATACTTTAGTTGGAGCACAGGAATGAGCCCTGCTGCAAAGTATTGCATCAAAAATTTTAATTACACGCTACTGTTAAACAAGGGCTGAAAAAATGGGCCTTAGCCACTGGTGGCAGTGCCTAGAAACAAAAATGTTCTTACAAGCTATCAGCATGAATATTGAGGAGGAAGAGGATAGTCACTCAGCATCAGCATAGGCAGTCTTGAAGGGATCTCACATTTAAAAAAAAAATGATTCAGTTACATCAGCATCAGGGACTTGGTAGCTGGTGATACAAGATTGATTCATTTTTATGAAGATCAGCCAATCAACCGATTCGACAGGACAGGTGCACCCTGTGATTGGTTACAAAGCCTCCAGCAGCACTGATTGTGCGTTCCAAAAGAACGCTGGATTCAGGACAGGCCAGTAGCTCAATTGCATACTGTGCAAGCTCTGGACAGTGATCCATCCCCAAGACCCAGGAACCCAGAGGCTTTACAGAGGGAAAGGTGTCCAAGTCTGATCTTGCCCCTAGGTATTCCTGGACCATGTGAATCAGACGCTGGCAATGGTTGCTGGAACCGATCATCCATTGGGGCTGCGAACTAAAAAATTGTCTGAACGTATCGGTCAGATCGCCACCTTCTCCACCGCTCCTTCTGTGATTGACCGAAGCCTCAGCAACACGTTGTCCAGCAGGACCAGGAAATTGTAATCTCCCAGGCTCGGGAAACGCGTTGCACAAACCTTTCTGCAAGGCCTCCCCAAGATGTTTCATCCTCTGCTCCCTCTGCGATGGCAAGATAAGGTCCACAACCTTACCCTTGTAACGTGGATCAAGGAGGGTTGCCAGCCAGTAATGATCCCTCTCCTTGATACCACAAATAGGATACTTCCGCAGGCTTTTCAGGATCAGAGAGGACATGCAGCATATGTTTGCTGAGGCATTCGGTCCAGAGTCCTACACATACAGCCACATACAAGTCCATGGGTTTCTTCGGACTGTAAATGATCCCTTGAAGACTGCTGCTGATGCTGAGTGCTAGGCTCCACCTCCATGCTGACACAATCCTCCTCCTCATCATTTTCTTGTGTGATAGGCGGGCACACAGGAACACTGCCTGAATAAAGGGGGCCTTGAGAGGTAAGGAAGTCCTCCTCTTCCTGCCTCTGTTCTGCCTCAATTGCCCTGTCCATTATTCCATGCAGTGTGTGCTCCAACAGGTGGACAAGAGGGAAAGTGTCACTGATGCATGCACTGTCACTGCTCACCATCCTCGTGGCCTCCTCAAATGGTGACAGGACAGTGCATGCATCCCTGATCATGGGCCACTGGCATGGGGGAAAAAAAAACAAGCTCCCCTGGCCCTGTCCTG
This sequence comes from Lithobates pipiens, assembly GCF_037356315.1. Lineage (NCBI taxonomy): Eukaryota > Metazoa > Chordata > Amphibia > Anura > Ranidae > Lithobates > Lithobates pipiens. Next base: position 250,880,865 of record NW_027507718.1, on the reverse strand, counting down.
GTGCCATAGTCACACAGGTTCTCATTGATGGCCCTCTGCTGCGTGTGCAGCCCCTGCAGCATGGCCAATGTTGAGTTCCACCTGGTGGGCATGTCACAGATTAGGCGGTTCTTGAGCAGGTTAAATTCCTTTTGGAGGTTAGCCAGACAAGCACTAGCATTATATGACTGGTGAAAATGCACACAGACTTTCCTGGCCTGCCTCAGGACATCCTGTAAGCCCGGGTACTTGCCCAAGAACCGCTGCACCACCAAGTTAAGGATGTGAGCCACACAGGGCACATGGGTCAGTTGTCCCCGTCGGTGGGAGGAGAGGAGGTTGGTGCCCTTATCGCAAACCACCATTCCTGGCTTAAGCTGGCATGTCATCAACCCCCTCTGAGCCTGCCCCTGCAGAGCTGACAGAATCTCTGCCCCAGTGTGGCTCCTGTCCCCCAAGCACACCAGCTCAAGCACCGCATGGTATCTTTCTGCCTGCGTGCTTGCGTAGCCCCTTGAACGCCTATGGCGCACTGCTGGTTCCGAGGACAAAACAGCACAGGAAGAGGCCATGGAGGAAGAAGAAGAGGAGGGGGTGGAGGAGAGAGGTGTGGCAGAATCACCACTAGTAGAATTTTGGAGGCATGGTGGCAGAACAACCTCCAACACTACTGCACCCTGTCCTGCATCCTTCCCAGCTGCCAGCAGAGTCACCCAGTGCACGGTGAAAGATAGGTAACATCCCTGTCCATGCCTGCTGGACCATGAGTCAGCGTTAATATGCACCTTACCGCTGACCACCCTGTCCAGTGAGGCATGAACATTGCCTTCCACATGCCGGTAGAGAGCCGGCATTTGGGAACCTGCCACTGAGCTGCCGCACATTCCACAAACTCACGGAAGGGAGCAGAGTCTACCAACTGAAAAGGCAGCAGTTGAAGTTCTAGAAATTTAGCCAAGCTAGCATTCAACCACTGAGCATGTGGATGGCTGGGAGCGAACTTCTTTCACCGGTGGAGCAACTGGGGTAGGGAAATCTGCCTGCTAGAATCGGACATTGGTGTACCGATAGAAGATTGCCCGCAGCTTTCCGAGAGGACTGGAGGTATAGTGGGGTTGGAGATCCCAGTTGATGAGGAGGAGCAAGGAGAGGTCCGCCTTGTTCTTTGGTGTGGGTTTTTTAGGTAGTGTTGCCAACGGTCTGCATGGGAGCTCGACATATGTCTGATTAAGCATGTGGTGCCCAAGCGCTTGCTGTCTAGTCCACGTTTGATACACTTCAGACATATGTTGCAAATAGCAACGGTGCAATCTGCTGCACACGTCTCAAAAAAGGCCCACAACGAAGAACTTTTGGAATAACGCACGGAGTCACCAGCGCCCTGCACTTGCGGAGCTCTGCGGTGTGATGAAGTCGGTTGGCTGCCCTTAAGCTGGCCCCTGGAGGACATCTTGCCTCGTTGTTGAGTTGAAAGATTGCTTAATAGTCTGTGTTTTGATGATTGTATAATAGAAGCCTCACAAGCTGTTCATATAAACTGTTTAATTAAAAATATTATATAATAGGTAATTATTTGGCACTACTAAATTTATTTCTGGAAAAATATATATTTTATTTACAACTGCGTGTGTCAGCACAAATGAGGTTGCTATGTTTTTTTACAGCAACGTAGTCCCAAATCTGCAGTCTATGAAGAATCCACCTGCTGTCTGTGATAAAGAAATGAATGTGTTGGGATAAAGAGGGATAAAGCTGAGTCAGAGTTTAATGGTATAAATCAGGGAATATTGAAAATGTGCTGCATCAGATTGATTAGTTCCACTGGTTCAGATATCCTGGTTGAGATTTCCAACCTGGAGGTCTACAGGATTGCACAAAGAAGATGGATAGGCTTCCGGAGGACTTTTCAAACTTCTCAAAATCTAGGCATTATACATAGGTGGGGTGAACAATTGAAGGACAACACTGTTCTCAGTGGCACATGTTGCACGTAATCTACGTAAAAAAAAGATTTTCAGATAGGGGTGCTGCTGAATGTGAGTGCCCAAAAGAAGAGCAGGTGCTAACTCACTCTCTGCTAAAAGGTGAATGGAGGCCAGATAATTCAATTAACGTGGCACTAAACTCTGATTTAAAGAAAAAAATATATTGAAGTATTTATTCTTAACTAAAAAAGTACCTTCTGTTGTTCTCTGCCTCCTCAAAATCTCCAAATTCCTTTTTTTTGCTGCTGTGATCTGACTTTCTATTAGAGGATGGCTACATTTGTTCTCCATGGTCCCACTGTATGTAGGGATATTACCTCCCTGTCTTGCTCACTGAGATGGACTAGGGACATTAGACTATAGGACTTAAAGGGGTTGACTCAAACTACAGTGCAAATTCTAGTTCAATACTGCATATAAACAACAAGTCAGCTTCTATTTTCTTATCAAAGCTTAACCCCTTTGCGCTGGCTCTTGCTGGCCCTTTAAGGGGTTTGGCATTCCGGGAGGCGGGATGGGGCTTGTGACCCTGTGATGGCTGGGATTGGTTGTCATGGCGGTCACATGATCGGAAAACTCCTGATCGTAAGAAGCAATCAGGAGCCTTTCGTGAGCCGCCAGTACAGCTCTATCGCCGCTAATGCATGGAAATATGCAGCCCCTTGGAACCAGAGAGGCCGCATATTTGTGTGTGCTTGGCACCAGAGTTGTACCAGATTTTTTACTCTCCAGTTTTAGTAAATCAACCACATAGCATGCATAGAGCAGTGTACTGTTCATGAGAAAAGGTGGCATACACTGCTTTTTCCAAAATAAAGGGAAGGGGGAAAGGAGAGGATAAGGAGCTCACAGAGGACATTACCAGGAAGTAGAAAAATGATTTCATAAAAAAATAGGTTGCGTATAGATTATTTTATGCCAAATATTGATATTGTTGAGTGTCACTTCAAATATTGGTATCCACAATTTAAATAGAGGATGGTACACATAATAAAGCCAGTTCAACTTCCTGCAACAAGAATATTTGATCAAAAAACTTTTTACTTATTAATTTCTTGCTGCTTCAGTATACTTATATTGAAAAAAGTATAGAGTTTACAAATTTGTATGCCATAATGAATTACACTTAATTATATAGCCAACCATTTTTTTTACAGTACATTCACCAGAGTTGATACTATTGCCATAGCATTCTACAGGACTCTTATGGATTGAGGGAAAGAATGCCTTCCATGATGTCTTTATTAAGTAGGACCATGTGCCAGAATGTATTATAGCCACCATTTTTCTACAGTATATGCCAGAGATGGTATTACTGCCATAGCAGTCCACGGGATTTTTCCTTGGGTGTTTATTAAACAGAACCAAGAGTACTGCATGTGAGAAGGTTTGCTTTTTACAATGGAGTTTAGAATGAAGATCCATCCCCAATAATGATCTGTTATAAATTACACAAGCAGGAAATATGTTACGTAATAAGACAAGGCATGCATTGTAAATACTATACACATTGACATTGGAAAATAGTAAGAATGGATAGATTTCTGAAGATTCTCATTGCTCTTTGCACGAGATCCTACAAATATGGAAAATCCAGGCTTACCTTCAGTAATTTGATTTCTCTCATTGCTATTTTCTTAACCATCTTGTCATCTTCACTTTCTAGGAACTTCTTAACAGCTACGATCCTTCCAGTTTCCCTGTGCCGGCACTTCATCACCATGCCATAAGAACCTTCTCCCACCAGGCCCAAGTTTTCATATTTCTCCATCTTGTCAGTCTGTGTAACAGTTGCAAAACTCACTGTTCTAAGGATCCTCTATTTCATATGACCTGTTGTGTCAAATTAATAAGGAGTATTAATGGGTGTACCTTGTAAAACCTCAAAGCATACATAAATCTGTCATTGCTGTTGGTGGTCTCGAGACTAAAGAATGCCTCCAAAGTTTATGTGACATGTTTACAGCTTTTCAAGTTTAATTTGTGTGCTTTAATCAGCTATTATTTACTTAAGTGATAGTTTACTAAAGCACAATATAATCACAGATTTAATCAGTTTGGTTGCTTTTTTAGTTTTAAGATTAGTATTTAACATGGTTTGGAAGATAGAAAAATATAACTTCTTTTAAATACAAAATTCTTAAAAGCACAGAGACATTCTCGCCACCAGTTATCATAGGGTCTTCACTGCAACAAATTGTATGCGGTTGGCAAAGTTAAATGCAGCTCTCCCAATGGTCATATTTGATAAAGCCAGTTCCATGGTGTGTTGGTACAGTTTAATAAACCCAACAAACAATTTAAGTGAGTGTGGACACATCCTCTCCACACTATAAACCAATCAAGAGCTATTTTCTACAGGATTCACCAATGACTACAGTCAGCTGCTGAACACACCTAAACAGAACAATGCTGCATTCAGTACACTTTGTTAAATGCTGTAGTGTGGATTTTATTAAAGTGTTTCCAAAAGATGTTCTTTCTCTAAATAAACCCAGGCCGCATGCACCCAAAGCAATGCAGACACAACTCAAATGCAAATCAAGTATATAAACATAATCCTATATTTGTGAACATCTAGCACAAGCCTTTCTCAACCTTTTTAACATGGAGGAACCATTTAAAATGGCTTGCAGGAAACTAATAATTACTATATCTACAGTTTACAGTACATTAGTGTGATCCGACATTTGTGGTCATTGGGAATAATCCCCCTTACAGGTAGCCAAAAAAGATTGTTGTTGGTGATTACGCATTTAAAAGGCAGAAGATTCAAAATTTTGAAGGAACCACTAGCAACCTCTGGAGGAACCCTGGTTGATCTAGCATGAGAACTGCCCAGATTTGTGACAAGAATACTTTAGTTTCATCCTTCGAGCGGGTTTTGGTGCAAATTGGTGATTTTCAGTAGTGATGCCTCTACTATATGCAGACAATATATGGTAGTATTAAACTGGCTATTTATTTTCAAATTGGTCTGCGTGAACTCAAGCAACCCAAACTTACTAGGGGATTACTTACTAAAACTGCATGGTGTAAAATCTAGTGCAGCTCTGAATCTTTTTCAAAGAATCATTAAACAATCTGAAGTTAGAAGCTGATTGGCTACCATGCATAGGTGCACTAGATTCTGAGTGCGCCAATTTTAGTAAATCTCCCCACGTTGATGAAAAATAGCATATGGTTTATAATAAATCCCCTGCATACTCAGGAACTGCTAAGAGCCCTCCATTGACTCTCTGCAGTAACGTTTGTGATGTTGTCACTGCAGAGAAGAATCTGAAGGTAAAATATTTGCCAAATATTTACACATATTGATAAAGTGATGTCGATTTACTAAAACTGGAGAGTGAAAAATCTGGTGCAACTGTTCGTGGTGGCCAATCAGCTTGTAACTTCTGTTTGTTTAATTAAGCTTTGTCAAAAACCTGGAAGCTGATTGGTTTCTATGCAGAGCTGCACCAGATTTAGCATTCTCTGGTTCTAGTAAATGAACCCTAGTGTGTTCTAGTAATGCAACTTCTGTATTAATGTTTGAAGAGCATACTGTGGCTTAAAGGAATAGCTTACTTTCACCATGATTTATGGAACTCAATGCAGACCTATGTAAAAAAAAAGAATTTTTTTGCTCACAAGCAGAGATCTTTTTTTATAAAGATATATTGAATTATTTAGCTTGTGTTGTACAAATACTCTATATGCACGGAATTCAGTGTGGAAAAGGATGTAGATCTTTCTTGAGAATGGAATTGAATGATATACTGAAGTGTGTGTTTTGCAGTATTCGTGTGTGCTCCATAATGAGAAGAAAGGCTTATCTGACTGCTCTCTTGTCAAGGCATACTTTGATATCTCAAGACAGTGACAAGATAAAAGGTAGTTTTAATTACATATAAGTATAACAAATTGCTGTTTACAGGTTAAAAACCCTCCCCCTATAAATGATTAACCTTACCTGATTAGACTACTATATACCCGTCTTTTTTAACTAGGGTTTCTCCAAAAGCTTCTAGGGGTTCCTTGTGCAGTGGGGACATTGGTGGATTTATCTCCTGCCTGACACTTCACTCACCAACAATTTTAAGGGGATCCTTCTCCCACTGGCCACTAGTCTAGGGTACCTCTCCCACTGATCAATATGGTAAAGAAGCCCTACACTGACCACTTAATTAAAGGCGTCACTTATTCATTGGCCACCAATGTAAAAAGCCACTACAGTTTTTAATGTCTGTGTTTCTTCTCTGGACATTATTAATGTTTAATTTGATGATTTTTACTGAAAACAATGTTGTCTATGGTTTGGGGTGGTAAAAAAATGATCTGCCCTGGTTGTCACATTCACCAAATAACTCATATTCCTTATTATTTTATTTATTCTTACATCTACAACTTAGTAATCATGCTAATGTACCATGAGCTGGATATAGAATCATTTTTAGTAGGGGTTCCCCCAGATATTAAAATTATTTTAAGGGTTTCTGGGGGGGTGGGGGTAAAAAGGTTGAGAAAGGCTGCTATAGACATCACATACGTAGCTTTATATTGCTAATATTGCCTGTTCATTTGTTGCTAGATTAAACCTTAGTTCTTTAGTCAAATTCTATAAAACCATAGCTATAACTCAAAGCTGTCCTGTATGCGTTCTTGCAATATATTTTTTCCATTTACATTTTTATAGAATAAAGAGATAAAAAAATTGTATAGAATCATGTTCTCTACATAACCTCCCTTTTCCCAAATCTTCTGCAATGCACAGTACGCAACCGGTTTAAAAAAGGGTTATGCAGTAAGACAACCTATGGAATGTATACCACGAGTGATACCCGTAGCAGCCAAAAACACAGCCCAGCAGGCTATAGTATTTCCATACAAAAGAAAGTCATGTTCTTTATGTCACCTACCTAATTCTTGCTACTTAGCGCAGGTCTTCTCCATTCTGACGCTGAAAACAAAGGAAGAATTCATGGCTGATCCAAGAGAAAGCTATATAGCCTTGGCATCCTTTTTAAAGCAAATAGAATTTTTTGCTCATACTATGTCCTTTCAGGTGAAGCATTTGCTTAAAGTTCATTTAGCTTGCGGTGTGAAATAGAAATGACAGGATGATTAACCCCTTGCATGTGCTGAGGGTGGGTGTGTAATGTGTGGTTGGAATTCAGAGTGTATTGGATGGCTTCCCTTCTCGTCACCTCCAGTCTGCATACAATAGAAGCAATAGTAACCAGTTTGTGTGTGATTGTGGCTGAGCTGGGGGAATGCTGGTCACCCTAGCAACTGCCCCCTGCAGGGAATACACACAGGGAACAGTACTGCATTCATGACTAGCCAGAGGCAGACACTCGTTTGTTAATGAAATGCATCAAGACTTACATACAGACATGGCAGGGTGACATTCTCTCCAGATATTGCTGCTGCAGACATGTGCTGAGCAAGCCTAATGGGGAGGGGGTGGCATACAGGGTCTCTTCAGCAGCGGCAGCACATAGCAGCAGATGTACCTTGTGACATTATGACATCACAGAAATTTTAAGCAGAATACAGCCACACCTGTGCTATCACGAGAACTGCACTGCACAGAAATGAAAAGGGGGGGAAAGCACGAGTATACTTCATTGTGTTTTTGCAAGAATGGGGGGGGGGGGGGGGGGTTTATCTCTCATTTATAAGTCTAGAACTAAAATTTAATCTATGTAATAATTTGGGAATTATTAGAATGCTAAAACACTGAATTAATTATTATTGTCCAGGATTTATATAGCGCCAACAGTTTTACAATATAATTAAACAATTCGTGCCTTTGCTGATGGGCTTGTGTCGATTGCATCAGTTTGTCATCTGTTTGAAACATGTCTGGGATCATTCAGAACTCATTGACAGGTGTATTTGACTTGCAGGTAAAGTGGAACTAGACCCATCAATTTAACTGTTCCCCAAAACAGTTACGTTAACTGCTTGCCGAGCAGACACTGTCATTATACTGCGTCAGATTGGCTAGTTCCCGTGAATTGCCGTAGGTGTACGTCGGCTTGTGAGCTAAATTTTGTGGGCACGCACGTTTTCTCATTGGCCAGCGAGGGAGTCAATCACCACGTCCAGTGGACTCTATGTCCGCCGCCCCCCCCCCCCCCCCCCGCGCGATCATTCCCAGCAATGACAGGATGGGGATCTGCCTGTGTAAACAAGGCAAATCTCCGTTCTGACTGGGGAGATCACACAGATCCTGTCTTTCTGCTAAGTAGGAAGACGGATCTGTGTGTTTTCCCAGTCACACAGCCCCTACACAGTTAGACCCCTTTCACACTATAGAGTTAAAAATAGTGCCTGTAAAGCGCCTGTAAAACACCTCTCCTATCACTCCAATGTGAAATCACAAGGGCTTTCACACTGGAGCGGTGCGCTGGCAGGACATCAAAAAAAAGTCCTGCAAGCAGCATCTCTGAGGCTCTTTAGGAGCAGTGTATACACCGCTCCTAAAGCACCCCTGCCCATTGAAATCTTTGCGGACGCCTTTATCCCTTTTTCAGCCGCTAGTGGGGGTTGAAAGCACCACGCTAGCAGCCAAAAAGTGCTGCTAAAACGACAGTAAAGTGCCGCTAAAAATAGTCACTTTACCGCAGACACCTCCAAAGCTCCAGTGTGAAAGGGCTCTTAGAAGACACAAACAGGGAACACATTTAACCCCTTGATCACCCCTGATGTTAACCCCTTCCCTGCCAGTGTCATACAATAACAATAACAAGTACAATAACAGTGCATATTTTTTGCACTGACTACTATAATAATGTCACTGGTTCCCAAAAAAGTGTAAAAAATGGCAGTTAGGTGCCCGATCTGTCCGCTGCAATGTCGCAGTCCTGCTAAAAATTGCAGATCACCGCCATTACTGGTAAAAAAATAATAATAATAATTAAAATACCATAAATCTATCTCCTATTTTGTAGACGTGATAACTTTTGCGCAAACCAATTAACCACTTGCCGACCGCCGCACGACGATGTATGTCGACAGAATGGCACGGGCAGGCATATGGGCGTACATGTACGTCCCTGCCTTCCCGCGGGTGGGGGGCCCGATCGGGCCCCCCCCCGGTGCCAGCGGTGGTCGGTATCCTTTCAGGAGCGATCCGGGATGAGGGGGCGGCCATTCGTTCATGGCCACCCCCTCGCGATCGCTCCTGACGAATGGAAGTGAAGCGTGACATCACTTCCTCTCCTGTAATGTAAACACAGGCAAAGGAAGTGATGTAATCTCTCCTCTGTGTCGGTATTTTTCGTTCTGGCACCGAGGAGAGAGGATCGGTGAGTTGCACCAACACACCACACGTACAGTAGAACATGCCAGGCACACTCTCACCCCCCCTTCACCCCCCGATCACCCCCCCAATCACCCCTGCACCCCCAGTCACAGTGACACCAATTGCATTTTTAGTTATTTTTTGCATTGGTGTCATTTGTGACTGTAATAACTGTTAGGGCAGTTAGGGTTAGCCCCCTTTAGTTCTAAGGTACCCCCCTAACCCCCCCAATAAAGGTTTAACCCCGTGATCACCCCCCGTCGCCAGTGTCACTAAGGCTGGGTTCACATTGCAGCGGTTTATGAGAACGGATGTGATTCGCACCGCACTGCAGTGCAAATCACATCCGATCTCTGTGCGATTCGAGTTCAGCCATACAGATAGTATGGCTGAATTCGCGTCGCACCCGCCGCACCCGCCGCAGACTCGCACGGGACCCTTTTTTTGGTCCGCAGCAGAATCGGATCGCATGGGTGTTCACACCATGCGATCCGATTCCTGTCCGAGTTTGCAGATCGCACTGCGATATGCGAACTGATCTGGGGGTGTCATTAACATTTCACTGACACTCCCAGCGGTTCGCATAGGGCAGTGTGATGCGGGAACCCGCCGCGGATTCGTGGCGTTCCCGCATCGCTCCAGTGTGAACCCAGCCTAATAAGCGATTGTTTTTCTGATCGCTGTATTAGTGTCACAGGTGACGCTAGTTAGGCAGGTAGGTATTTAGGTTCGCCGCAGCTTTTTATAGCGCCAGGGATCCCCATATACTACCGCATAAAGCCCCCTGATTGCCCCCTAGTTAACCCTTTCACCAGTGATCACCATATAACTGTTACAGGTGACGCTGGTTGGTTAGTTATTTTTTTATAGTTTCAGGGCACCCGCCATTATTACCTAATAAAGCTTTAACCCCCTGATCACCCGGCGGGTGATATAAGTTTGAGGGTCAGATAAGGTCTGCGTCGCCCCAGGCAGCGTCAGGTTAGTGCCAGTACAGCTAACACCCACGCGCAAAGCATACACCTCCCTTAGTAATATAGTATCTGATCAGATCTATATTAGCGTCGCCAGCAGTTTAGGTTTCCCAAAACGCATTGTTAGCGGGATCAGCCCAGATACCTGCTAGCACCTGCGTTTAGCCCCTCCGCTAAGCCCAGACCAGCCCACCCAAGTGCAGTATCGATCGATCACTGTCACTTACAAAACACAACACACATAACTGCAGCGTTCGCAGAGTCAGGCCTGATCCCTGCGATCGCTAACAGTTTTTTTTTGTAGCGTTTTGATACAGTCGCTGACAGCCTAGGTGCTTTTTTACCTGTGAGTCTCACTAGTGTACCCCTAAATTTAGGGGTGTCTAATTTCCAAAATGGGGTCATTGGGGGGGGGGGGGGGGTTGTGCCATCTTGGCATTTTATGGCCTTCAAAACTGCGATAGGTAGTGAGGAGTAAAATCAAAAATTTACACCCTTAGAAATCCCGAAGGCAGTGCTTGGTTTTTGGGGCCCCGTGCGTGGCTAGGCTCCCAAAAAATCCCACACATGTGGTATCCCCGTACTCAGGAGAAGCAGCAGAATTTATTTTGGGGTGTCATTTCACATATGCCCATGGCATGTGTGAGCAATATATCATTTAGTGACAACTTTGTGAAAAAAAAAAAAAAAGTTTGTAATATTCCCGCAACTTGTGGCAAAATATAAAATATTCCATGGACTCAACATGCCTCTCAGCAAATAGCTTGGGGTGTCTACTTTCTAAAATGGGGTCATTTGTGGGGGTTTTGTGCCATCTTGGCATTTTATGGCCTTCAAAACTGTAACAGGTAGTGAGGAGTCAAGTCAAAAATTTACGCCCTTAGAAAGCCTGAAGGCGGTGCTTGGTTTTTGGGGCCCCGTACGCGGCTAGGCTCCCAAAAAGTCCCACATATGTGGTATCCCCGTACTCAGGAGAAGCAGCAGAACTTATTTTGCGGTGTCATTTCACATATGCCCATGGCATGCGTGAGCAATATATCATTTAGTGACAACTTTGTGAAAAAATAAAAAAAATAAAATAAAAGTTTGTAATTTTCCCGCAACTTGTGGCAAAATATAAAATATTCCATGGACTCAACATGCCTCTCAGCAAATAGCTTGGGGTGTCTACTTTCTAAAATGGGGTCATTTGCGGGTGTTTTGTGCCATCTTGGCATTTTATGGCCTTCAAAACTGTGATAGGTAGTGAGGAGTAAAATTTCAAATGTACGCCCTTAGAAATCCTGAAGGCGGTGCTTGGTTTTTGGGGCCCCGTACGCGGCTAGGCTTCCAAAAAGTAGACCACATGTGGTATCCCCGTACTCAGGAGAAGCAGCAGAATGTATTTTGGGGTACAATTCCACATATAACCATGGCATGTGTGAGCAATATATCATTTAGTGACAACTTTGTGTAAAAAAAAAAACATTTTTTTTTTGTCATTATTCAATCGCTTGAGGCAAAAAAGTAAAATATTCAATGGGCTCAACATGCCTCTTATCAATTTCCTTAGGGTGTCTACTTTCCAAAATGGGGTCATTTGGGGGGGGGTTTGTACTGCCCTGCCATTTTAGCACCTCAAGAAATGAGATAGGCAGTCATAAACTAAAAGCTGCGTAAATTCCAGAAAACGTACCTTAGTTTGTAGATGTGACAACTTTTGCGCAAACCAATAAATATACAGTTATTGACTTTTTTTTTTACCAAAGACATGTGGCTGAATACATTTTGGCCTAAATGTATGACTAAAATTGAGTTTATTGGATTTTTCTAATAACAAAAAGTAGAAAATATAATTTTTTTTCAAAATTTGCGGTCTTTTTACGTTTATATCGCAAAAAATAAAAATCGCAGAGTCAGTCAAATACCTTTAAAAGAAAGCTCTATTTGTGGGAAAAAAAGGACGCAAATTTTGTTTGGGTACAACATTGCATGACCGCGCAATTACCAGTTAAAGCAGCGCAGTGCCAAATTGTAAAAAGACCTCTGGTCATTGACCAGCAAAATGGTCCGGTCTGAAAGTGGTTAATATATGCTTATTGCGATTTTTGTTTACCAAAAATGCATAGCAGAATACATATCAGCGTAAACTGATGAATACATTATTTTTTTTTACATTATTTTTATGGTTTATAGCAGAAAGTAAAAAATATTGTTTTTGTTTTCAAAATGGTCAGTCTTTTTTTGTTCATAGCGCAAAAAATAAAAACCACAGAGGTGATCAAATACCATCAAAAGAAAGCTCTATTTGTGGGAAAAAAAGAACATCAATTTTGCAATTGTCAGTTAAAGTGATGCAGTGCCATATGGCCTGTTTATTAAGGGGGTAAATCCTTCCGTGGCTGAAGTGGTTAAAGTAGAATTCCAGCTTTTCAGCTCTCACTTTAAACAGTTAATTTGGGCCACGTTAATGAGGCTACTGTGTGAGCTGCAATGTACTGTAGTGGCATTTGGTACATACAGTAAGCAATGCTGTGTTCTGGCAGCATTACATGGGGCTTCCCATCTGCCGCCGGAACTAAATAGAGTCTGTGTATTTTTATCAAGGAATACAAGGCTTCCTCTGATTGGCGGAGGTGGAAGTCTTGATATCATCTGCCTGCCTCTCTACCTTGGCCAGGCAGAGGAAGCTTTGTATTTACAATGATAAACTGTACAATGTTTATTTAAGACAAAGGGATCCTAGGAACTTACAGCAACCCAGATAAAAGCCAGCATAAAAGTCAAACATTCCCAGGAACTGGTCTGCTAGTTAACAGATTTGGCTTGCGTGGTCACATTTAGGGATGAGCCGAACACCCCCCGGTTCGGTTCGCACCAGAACTTGCGAACGGCCCCCACGTTCGTTACGCACGTTAGAACCCCATTGAAGTCTATGGGACTCGAACGTTCGAAATGGAAAGTGCTAATTTTAACGGCTAATATGCAAGATACTGTCCTAAAAAGGGTTTGGGGACCTGACTCCTGCCCCAGGGGACATGGGTCAATGCAAAAAAAGTTTTAAAAACGGCCGTTTTGGCGGGAGCACTGATTTTAATGACGATTAAAGTGAAAAAAAAAAAGTGAAATATTACTTTAAATATGGTGCCTGGGGGGTGTCTGTAGTATGCCTGTGAAGTGCCACGTGTTTCCCGTGTTTAGAACAGTCCCTGCACAAAATGACATTTAACGGAAATAACACCATTTAAAACTGCTTGCGGTTTTAATGTTATATCTGGTTCCTGCAATATGGTTGAAAATCATTCAGAAAAATGGCATGGGTAGCCCTCCCTGCCCATTACCAGCCTATTTGGGTCTTGTACGCATATTAAGGGGAACCCTGTACCCATATTAAAAAAAGGAAATGCGTGTGGCCCCCAGGCCCTATATACTCAGAACAGCAGTATACAGGCGGTGCAAACAAGACAGGGACTGTGTAGGTTTGTTGTGTTAAGTTGAATCTGTTTGTAATTTTCAACTGGTACATTTTTAAAGTGTAGCTCCAGTCAAAAAAACTATTTTTAAGCTTTTTGGAAAACATAGGGAAGGGTTATCACCCCTGTATAATTTGTTTTGCCATCCGTCTTTTTTCATCTCACTTGCTGCTGTCTCCTTGCATTTGCAAGTAGGAGATGTTTGTAAGTTGGATGTTTGAAAGTAGGGGCCTGCCCTATATTATAGCGGTATGTACTGGGTACAGAGCACGCAGACAGCACGCACTATCTCCTAACACTACTGACTGCAAGCTCTATTATTAACCACTTGACCACTGGGCACTTAAACACCCTTAATAACCAGACCAATTTTCAGCTTTTGGTGCTCTCACATTTTGAATGACAATTACTCAGTCATGCAACACTGGACCTATATGAAATGTTTGTCCTTTTTTTCACACAAATAGAGCTTTCTTTTGGTGGTATTTAATCACCTCTCAGTTTTTTTTTATTTTTTGTGCTATAAAAGAAAAAAGACCGGAAATTCTGCGAAAAAATGAATTTTTCTTTGTTTCTGTTATAAAATTTAGCAGATTAGTAATTTTTTCTTCATACATTTTTTTTAACTGGTTACATGTTTTGAGTTGCAGAGGAGGTCTAGGACTAGAATTATTGCTCTCGCTCTAACGTTCTCGGCGATGCCTCACATGTGTGGTTTGAACACCGTTTTCATATGTGGGCGGGGCTTACGCATGCGTTCGCTTCTGCATGCGAGCACATGGGGACATGGGCGCTTTAATTTTTTTTTTTTTTTTTATTGTTCATTTTACTTTATTTATTTTAGTTTGACATTTTTTTCCCCAAAAATATATTTTTGATCACTTTTATTCCTATTACAAGGAATGTAAACATCCCTTGTAATAGGAATATGGGGTGACAGGTCCTCTTTACAGTGAAATCTGGGGGTCAATATGACCCCACATCTCACCTCTAGGCTGGGAAGCCTGAAATAAAAAAATAAAAAAGATTCTGGCTTTGATCGTACTGGCGAGTTGGTAGAAGCATCGGAGGGCGGTGAGGGGTGGGGGGCGTCTATGGCTGGGTATTTCAGGGTATCACCGAGTATGGCTGGGTATCTCCGAGTATGGCTGGGTATGGCAATTTATGGCAGGGTATTGCAGAGTATTGGCGGGGTATTGGCGGGGTACTACAGAGTAATAGCAGGGTACTGCAGAGTATTGGGGAGTACTACAGAGTAATGGCAGGGTACTGCAGAGTAAAGGCAGGGTACTGCAGAGTAATGGGGGGTACTGCAGAGTAATGGCAGGGTACTGCAGAGTATGCACTGGTATTGCAGAGTATTGGCGGGGTACTACAGAGTAATAGCAGGGTACTGCAGAATATTGGGGAGTACTACAGAGTAATGGCAGGGTACTACAGAGTAAAGGCAGGGTACTGCAGAGTAATGGGGGGTACTGCAGAGTAATGGCAGGGTACTGCAGAGTATGCACTGGTATTGCAGAGTATTGGCGGGGTATTGGCGGGGTACTACAGAGTAATAGCAGGGTACTGCAGAGTATTGGGGAGTACTACAGAGTAATGGCAGGGTACTGCAGAGTAAAGGCAGGGTACTGCAGAGTAATGGCAGGGTACTGCAGAGTAATGGCAGGGTACTGCACTGCAGAGTAATGGCGGGGTACTGCAGAGTAATGGCAGGGTACTGCACTGCAGAGTAATGGCGGGGTACTGCAGAGTATTGGGGGGTACTGCAGAGTAATGGCAGGGTACTGCAGAGTAATGGGGGTTACTGCAGAGTAATGGGGGGTACTGCAGAGTAAAGGCAGGGTACTGCAGAGTAATGGGGGGTACTGCAGAGTAATGGCAGGGTACTGCAGAGTATGCACTGGTATTGCAGAGTATTGGCAGGGAATTGAGGGGTTAAATTCGGTGAGCAGCGATGTGGGCACTGCAGATGCAGCCCACATTGCTGCTGACACCGATCTCTTTCCCCTCCGCTGTACCGATCGGTACAGAGAGGGGAGGGAGGAACCGGCGTCATAACATGACGCCGGTTTGTTTACAAGTGATCACTCCGTCATTTGACGGAGCAATCACGTGGTAAACGGCCGCGACGAGCGGCCGTTTACCGTGATCCGTGATGCGCCGGGTCCTGTGGACCCGGCGGTCACGGATGCTCTCGAGTGCACGCCCCAGGGGGCGCGCGAGAGCAGAATTCTGGGAGGCCGTTAATTAATGGCCTCTCAGAGTTAAACAACCGCCCTGAAGCCGTTAATCGGCAATGGGCGGTTGTTAAGTGGTTAAAGATAGATCACTAGCTAGCTATATAGGTGAGGTGAATATAGTGTAGTGGTGTATACTGCGGTCAGGGCACAGACAATAACCACTACACAAGAGCAAGATAGGAAATCAGCCAAAAACGATTGGTGTGTAACTGTGTTGAAGGTACACAGAACACCACTGCTTCAGATGCCAACACACTACACGAGGCCGCCTCAAAGGCGGCCTTATATAGTGTGGGGCGTGCACTACACAGCCTGAGCTATGATTGGCCACAGGCAGGATGCCTGTGGCCAATCATGGCTCTCCTCGCTGCTGGCGCTGCGATTGGCCAAGCATGCGGGGTCACAGTGCATGCTTGGCCAATCATGAGCCAGCAATGCACTGCGCCATCGCAGTGCATTGTGGTCCGCGCGCGCCATACGAATTTTGACGCGAACGGACCAAGAGTTCGGATTTCGCCGAACGCCCGAACAGCCAATGTTCGAGTCGAACGTACGTAATTCTCTGAATAATCAGCATTCATTCAATTGTGCTTCCATGCAAATGTGAACATCATGTTCTCATCTTTATTGGGGAATTTTATTTTGTATATAGAGTGTTTATCTGGTGAGGTTACACTTTTCCTTGAACAGAGTTTGGATAACACAGGGTTAAACGGAAAGGTCATAAATGAACTGCACATTATCTGGACAGAATTCTTGGGGAGATAGTGATGTGCTCCTGCTTAGGAGATGTATGTTAGCTTGGGGATGCTGAAAACTCTGCAGGGCTCCAACCCCCACTCACTGCTATTCCAACTCTTCCCTCCTGGCATTAAACTTTGCCAGGTATTGTGCTCAGCTTACCGCCCCAAACTGATGTTCCTCCCTCAGCTCACCTCTCTCCCTGCATGTTCTATGAGCAGAATAGCTGTGCTCCTCCTCTGGGTTCTCTCAGAATATGGCACTGAAGATAGAGGAGGGGGGGGGGGATTCAGCGGGACACACAGAGCAAGTATGCAGGAGATTGGGGGGGGGGGATGAGGAGACAGAAAATCAGGAGGGGCCGGCGGGGAGGAGCGCATCACGAGAAGTCTGACTAAATACAATCTCTTAGCAGCAGGGACCTGATCTACCCGTCAACTAGCTATGATTGACAGGTAGATCGAAGCGGAAGCTGTCATGGGGCCCCCTACAGGCAATGCCTGAATGGTCAGGTGTGCGGCACTTACTATTGCGAGCTGTGTCAGCAGCTGCTGGTGTAGCACCTGCCACACAGCTCGCATACTTCAAAGTCATGCAGGACACGGCTGCTAACGGGAACTGAGTTCCTGTTGTGAAAAAAGTACAGGAACTCCATTCCCATGCGTTCCCGCAGGACTTGAGCCCTGGGCTGGTCCTACATGTTTTGTCAGAAGTGACATCATTGTGGCATGGATTTAATGCCTGTCACCATGCAGATATATACTGTCCAGAGCAGAAAGAGCTCAGCTGTCCCCACTAATCCAATCAAGCTGCCAATCAATATGGCCACCTTAAGGTTGGAATAGATGGCCAAGCCTTATTCTGAGGGTAAAAAATGTCCATCATTATAGCAAGCCAAATAGCCAAGCCTCGTTTTGGAAAAAAGATGGCCACTGTTGTATCGGAATGGATGGCCAAGCCTCATCTTGAAAACAAGATGGCCGCCTGTATATCCAAATAGATGGCCAAGCCTTCTGAAAGTTAAAAATGGTCACCTTAGCAAGCCAAATAGCCAAGCCCCATTCTGAAATGGGCTTATGCACAGAGACAGATAACCAAACCTCAGTGTCAAAATATGAAAACATCTGGACCTCATTCTGAATGGAGATGCTAAAGCATCACCCTGGGACACAAATCCCAGTCAATAAGAACTATAAAATGGACAGAAAAGAAACATAAATAGACTGATTGGTCCAAATGAGTATGCATGGCCAATAAGGTAATGATGTTAGTTAACAAAGATGGGAAATAATCAAAAAATATATACAGTTAGGTCCATATGTATTTGAACACAGGCATAATTTTAGTTTTTTTTTCCATGTATTTACCAAAACATATTCAAGCTATAGTTATATAATGGATATGGGCTGAAAGTGCACACTCAGGTTTAATTTGAGGGTATGTACATCCAAATCAGAGGAAGAGTTTAGGAATTGCAGCTCTTAAGAATAGTTCCATCCCCTTTTTCAAGGGCCCAAAATTATTTGGACAATTGAAATAAAAAGCTGTTTCATGGCCAGGTGTGGGCTACTCCTTTGTTATTTGTTCAACAATTAAGCAGGTAAAAGGTCTGGAGTTGATTCTAAGTGTGGTATTTGCATTGGGAACATTTGATATGAACCTACACCATGCATTCAAAGGAGCTACCAATGCAAGTAAAACAGGCTATTGTAAGGCTTCAAAAATTAAACAAATCCATCAGAGAGATAGCAGCAACATTAGGAGTGGCCAAATCAACAGTTTGGTACATTGTGAAAAAAGAAGAACGCGCTGTGAGCTCAGCAACATAAAAAGGCCTGGATGTCCATGGAAGACAACAGTGGTGGATGATTGCAGGATCCTCTCTATGATAAAGAAGAACCCATTCACAACATCCAGACAAGTGAAGGACACTCTCCAGGAGTTGGCCGTATCATTGTCAAAGTCTACAATCAGAGAAGACTTCACAAGAGCAAATACAGGGGGTTCCCTACAAGGTGCAAACCATTCATGAGCCTGAAGAATAGAAAAGACAGATGAGACTTTGCCAAAAAAATCTAAAAAACCCAAACCAGTTCTGGAAAAGCATTCTTTGGATGGATGAAAGTAAGATTAATCTGTCCTAGAATGACGGGAAGAAAAAAGTGTGGAGAAGGCTTGGAACAGCTCATAATCCAAAGCACACTGTGGAGGCAGTGTGATGACATGGGCATGCATGGCTTCCAGTGGCACTGGGTCATTGGTGTTTATTGATGATGTGACTGTCAGCCCAGATTCAGCCCAATTCAGGAAAGCTGATTGTACGGCGCTTTACAGATGGACAATGATCCAAAACATACTGCAAAAGCAACCCAGGAGCTTTTGAAGGAAAATAAGTGGAATGTTCTGCAATGGCCTGAGTCAATCACCTGATCTCAACCCAATTGAGCATGCATTTATCTTGCTGAAGACAAAACTAAAGGCAGAAAGATCCGAAAACAAAGAACAACTGAAGACAGCTGCAGTTAGAGTTTGGCAAAACATCAGAAAGGAGGAAACCTAATCTTTGGTAATGTCCATGGGTTCCAGACTTCAGGCAGCCATTGGCAGTAAAGGATTCTCACCAAAAATTAAAAAATTTACATTTTATTTATTATTATATTAATTTGTCCAATTACATTTGAGCCCCTGGAAATGGGGGGGCTGTGTATAAAAATGGATGCAGTTTCGAAAATTTGTACTTGATTTTCATGATCAACCCCCTGAATTAAACCTGAACATTTGCACTTGGTCTCCAGTCTTCATTTGGGTTGTTTCGTTTTAATTTTATTCTGGTGGCATACAAAGCCAAAAGTATGAAAATTGTGCCTGTGTCCAAATATATATGGGCCTAACTGCATATATTAAAATGTTGTATAAAAAATACAAAAGGAATATGTGAAACAAAATATTAAAAAGTATATTTAAAAAAGACAAAGGGATGTAACTGTGCTCTTTCTGCAAGGGTCCCCCACATAGCTGGTGATAATGGAGTCCAAAACAAAATATAAAAAAAACAATGCAGATACATTTCTGTAGTATGTGGAAGAAAATCAAACATGAAACCTGTCAAGAGTTATTGATGAAAGCATTTATGTCCCAATCCACATTCATATTTTGTGGGACATAATACTTTAACTCATAAATCCACCTGACCTCCATGTGAGACACACCCCTTTTGGTGGATCCTCCTCTCCAAGGTGGCATGTAAAATATTTCTCTATCGCCACAAAGGATGTTCCCTTGGGGTTTCTGTTGTGACAACCCGTGAAGTGTTTGGGTACCGTACATTCCTTTTTTCCTCTTCTGATATTATTGATATGTTCGTTCTGGTTGTTCTCCCCACAGAGGCTGTTATAGTAGATGAGAAGATGCATGTTTTATGCTTACCACTGCTTTGACTAAAAAATGCACAGTTTTTGCAAAGGTAGTATCCCACTAAATTGTAAAAAAAAGTCATCCATTTAGGGGAGTTTATAATGTTGGGAGCTATACTTGCATGTAGGAAGGGTAGTCCCCTAAAGATAACACCTGGTTTATTTGGGAGTATTGGACCCAAAATCCGATAAATTTTTAAATACGAACCAATGTTTTTTTTTTAAATGTTTTTTATTTGGTATTGTTGCCTGGAGAAGGTTGTAATGAAAGACCATTTCAATTTCTGAGTTTCTTTGGGCTTTATCTTGACTGCTAACAGAGAATTCCTAACAAGACTTCTAACTTGGCTAATTTACTTGTCCAAACTTGCTACATTGTAGCCTTTTTCAATAAATCTATTCTTTAAAAGCATGGTGCAGTTACGTCTCAGTCTGATGAACTGACTTTGAGGTACTGATTCTAAAGTTCTATGATGGCAACTATCTGTAGGAATTCTGGTCCATGGTTTTGAAACAAATTTTGGTGACCAATTTATTATTCTCTACTCGGATCTCAAGATCCAGAAATAGAATACTCTCCCTATCAGCCTCATAGGAGAGTGAAATGCCTCGATCATTGGTGTTAAAAAAATTCACAAATTGTTCTAGGGGGTCCCAACTGCCCTTTTAGAGGCGGAGGATGTCGTCTATGTACCAGACCCAAAGAGCGAGCTCTGGTTGGGCACAGGGATAGACGACATCCTCCTCCCACTTGGCCATGAACAGGTTGGCCAGGCTGGGTGTGAACTTGGCCCCCATGGCCACACCCTTCCTCTGAATGCAATATTGATGATTGAACCAAAAGTAGTTGTGAGTTGTGGCAAATGTAAGCAAGTCCATGATAAAATCTTTTTGAATTTGTGGAATATCCAATTCCATGGACAAGTAACACTTAACTGCTTCAGATCCCAAACAATGGGATATACAAGTGTAAAGTAATGTGACGTCAGCCATTGCCAGCAAACCTTTCACCACCCCATACTGTGTTATTCAGTGAGTTTTATAGTGTCCTTTGTGTCTTTTAGCTGCTAGGGCATTTTTTCACTATTGGCTGTAAGTAGAAATCAATGTATTTGCCAATCCTGGCTGTAATGGAATCCATCCCACTGATAATGGGATGACCTAGTGGATGACTGGTATCCTTATGTATCTTGGGTAAATAATACATAGTGGGAATATGGGGGACAGTGGGTACTAAGAAGGCCCTTTCTTTTGTGTCCAAATTATTAGCCCTGAAGCCTTGATCTATGAGAATAATACGTTACTTTTTGTATGTATATGTAGGATTGCTTTTCAGCAGTTGGTAAGTATTCTGGTCACCCAGAATTCTGGACATTTATTGTAAATAACCACACTTGTCTAGAATGACAATGCCACCCCCTTTGTCTGCTGGACGATAACAAGGCCTGTTCTCTCACATTATTTCTTTAAGCCTGGATCGAACGCTAGATGGGGGGGGGGGGGTTATTGTTAGTTTTTTATTGTTAGTTTTTCTAGGTCCTTTAGAACAAAATCTCCAAAGACATTAATTGATGGAGATAGCTTCCAGGTGGATTAAATCCACCTGGAACATTTGAAAGACCTGAATATCTCATATGTTCTATGTCTACAGCTGTTTTCACTGAGATTGGATTGGACAGGATATATCTTTGTATGTTAATTTTACGGATGTATTTATGAATGTAAATGGATGTATTAAACCTGTTCATCTGTTTAGGTGGAACAAATTTCAGACCCTTATCTAGTACAAGTGTTTCCTCCTGTGTAAGGGTAGTTTTGCTGAGGTTGAAAATGCCAGGGGCAGACTGACAACTCATGGGGCCCCTGGGCAATAGGGGATCATGGGGCCCCCTTTGTCCCCACCCACACACAAGCCAGACCCTCACAAAGCCCCACGTATATATTGCACTGCTACATTACATGCATTGGTCCCAGAATTTCTCTACTGTATGTTCAAAATAAATGTTTAAAGAGTTAAGAAAATAAAGAAAAATAAACTCACATTAACCACATACATTTACTGCGGGGCTACATCTCCTGTGAGCAGAATCACGTACAGGTACTTTCTGCACATGCGGGTCTGCACGCTGTTTGACTCACTTCCAACAGAGGCAGAATGGTGGACTGCTGATGTAAAAATTTACCCAGAGAGCATCCCCCACTTACATCAGGGTCCCCAGAGAGCCTCCCCTTACATCAGGGTCCCCAGATAGCCCCCAACCCCCATTACATCAGGGTCCACAGAGAGCCCCCTTACATCAGGGTCCCCAGAGAGCCCCTCTTTACATCAGGGTCCCCAGAGAGCCCCCTTACATCAGGGACCCCAGAAAGCCCCCTCCTTACATCAGGGTCTCCAGAGAGCCCCCGACCCCCTTACGTCAGGATCCCCAGGGAGTCCCCCTTACATCAGGGTCCCCAGAGAGCCTCCCCTTACATCAGGGTCCCCAGAAAGCCCCCCTTACATCAGTGTACCCGGGGAGCCCCCCCCATACATCAGGGTCCCCAGAGAGCCCCGATACATCCGGGTCCCCACAGGACCCCTCCTTACATCAGGGTCCCCAGAGAGCCCCCCATACAACAAGGTCCCCAGAGGGTCCCCCCTTACATCAGGGTCCCCACAGAACCCCCCTTACATCAGGG
Source organism: Lithobates pipiens (assembly GCF_037356315.1). Taxonomy (NCBI): domain Eukaryota; kingdom Metazoa; phylum Chordata; class Amphibia; order Anura; family Ranidae; genus Lithobates; species Lithobates pipiens. The sequence continues at coordinate 250,858,105 of NW_027507718.1, read as the reverse complement.
TCCCAGAGAGCCTCTCCCATACATCAGGGTCCCCAGAGAGCCCTGATACATCAGGGTCCCCAGAGAACCCCCCTTATATCAGGGTCCCCAGAGAGCCCCCCATACAACAAGGTCCCCAGAAGGTCCCCCCTTACATCAGGGTCCCCACTGAACCCCCCTTACATCAGGGTCCCAGAGAGCCTCCCCCATACATCAGGGTCCCGGAGAGCCCCCCCATACACCAGGGTCCCCAGAGAGCCCCTTACACCAGGGTCCCCAGAGAGCCCCTTACATCAGGGTCCCCAGAGAGGCCCCCTTACATCAGCATCCCCAGAGAGCCCCCCCTTACATCTGGGACCCCAGAAATCCCCCTCCTTACATCAAGGTCCCCAGAGACTCCCCTTACATCAGGGTCCCCAGAGAGCCCCCCTTAAATCAGGGTCCCCAGAGAGCCCCCTTACATCAGCATCCCCAGAGAGCCCCCCTTACATCATGGACCCCAGAAAGCCCCCTCCTTACATCAGGGTCCCCAGAGAGCCCCCAATCTCCCTTACATCGGGGTCCTTAGAGAGCCCCCCTTACATCAGGGTCCCCAGAGAGCCTCCCCTTACATCAGGGTCCCCAGAGAGCCCCCCTTACATCATGGACCCCAGAAAGCCCCCTCCTTACATCAGGGTCCCCAGAGAGCCCCCGATCCACCTTACATCAGGGTCCTTAGAGAGCCCCCCATACATCAGGGTGCCCAGAGAGCCTCCCCCATACATCAGGGTCCCCAGAGAGCCTCCCCCATGCATCAGGGTCCCCAGAGAGCCCCCCCATATATCAGGGTCCCATAGAGCCCCCCCCTTACATCAGCATCCCCAGAGAGCCCCCCTTACATCTGGGACCCCAGAAACCCCCTCCTTACATCAAGGTCCCCAGAGACCCCCCTTACATCAGGGTCCCCAGAGAGCCCCCCTTAAATCAGGGTCCCCAGAGAGCCCCCTTACATCTGCATCCCCAGAGAGCCCCCCTTACATCATGGACCCCAGAAAGCCCCCTCCTTACATCAGGGTCCCCAGAGAGCCCCCAATCCCCCTTACATCGGGGTCCTTAGAGAGCCCCCCTTACATCAGGGTCCCCAGAGAGCCTCCCCTTACATCAGGGTCCCCAGAGAGCCCCCCTTACATCATGGACCCCAGAAAGCCCCCTCCTTACATCAGGGTCCCCAGAGAGCCCCCGATCCCCCTTACATCAGGGTCCTTAGAGAGCCCCCCATACATCAGGGTCCCCAGAGAGCCTCCCCCATACATCAGGGTCCCCAGAGAGCCTCCCCCATGCATTAGGGTCCCCAGAGAGCCCCCCCCATATATCAGGGTCCCATAAAGCCTCCCCCATACATCAGGATCCCCAGAGAGCCTCCCCATACACCAGGGTCCCCAGAGAGCCCCCCCATACATCAAGGTCCCAGACAGGCCCCCCCATACATCAGGGTCCCCAGAGAGCCCCCCATACATTAGGGTCCCCAGAGAGCCCCCCATACATCAGTGCCACCAGAGGGCCTCCCATACATCAGGGTCACCAGAGAGCCCCCCATACATCAGGATCCCCAGAGAGCCCCCACCATACATCAGGATCCCCAGAGAGCCCCCATACAGTAGGGTCCCCAGAGAGCCCCCCATACATCAGGGTCCCCGGAGAGCTCCCCCATACATCAGGGTCCCCAGAGAGCCCCCCATACTTTAGGATCCCCAGAGAGCCTCCCCATACATCAGGGTCCCAAAAGAGCCTCCCCATACATCAGGGTCCCCAGAGAGCCCCCCCATACATCAGGGTCCCCAGAGAGCCCCCCATACATCAGGGTCCCATAGAGCCTCCCCCATACATCAGGATCCCCAGAGAGCCTCCCCATACATCAGGGTCCCCAGAGAGCCCCCCTATACATCAGGGTCCCAGACAGACCCCCCATACATCAGGGTCCCCAGAGAGCCCCCATACATTAGGGTCCCCAGAGAGCCCCCCATACATCAGTGTCCACAGAGAGCCCCCCATACATCAGTGTCCACAGAGAGCCCCCCATACATCAGGGTCACCAGAGAGCCCCCACCATACATCAGGATCCCAGAGAGCCCCCATACATTAGGGTCCCCAGAGAGCCCCCCCATACATCAGGGTCACCAGAGAGCCCCCACCATACATCAGGATCCCAGAGAGCCCCCATACATTAGGGTCCCCAGAGAGCCCCCCCATACATCAGGGTCCCAGAGAGCCTCCCCATACATCAGGATCCCAGAGAGCCCCTCATACATTAGGGTCCCCAGAGAGCCCCCCATAAATCAGTGTCCCCAGAGAGCCCCCCATACATTAGGGACCCCAGAGAGCCCCCACCATACATCAGGTTCGCCAGAGAGCCCTCCCATACATCAGGATCCCCAGAGAGCCCCCCATACATCAGGGTCCCCATAGAGCCTCCCCCCATACATCAGGGTTCCCAGACTTAACCCCCCCCCAGAGGTTCCCCTGTACCTGGCTGTCTGTGCAGCACAGGGGAAGGTGGAAGTTGGCAATCAGCAGCTCTATGGTGCCTGTGGACAGCGGGATCTCCCTGGGGCTTGTAGTTCTCTTACTGATTCTGTACATTGAAGAGGGGATGGGCCTCTGTCCCGGGTAGCAGTCGGCAACTGTGTACAAGCAGAGCGACTCACTTGTACACTGAAGAGTGAACCTGGTAGATGACCAGAGCCCCCCCCCCCCCCCTCCACTGTATACACTCTGGAGGAGAAATACAAGCCCCAAGGAGATGCTGTGAGCACCATAGAGCTGCTGATCGCCGCCTCCCACTCCAACCACTGCATCCCAAACTGAAAGCCAGAGGTGCGGGGGGGGATGCTGTGTCTTTTTTCAAAGAGGGCCAGATTTGATAAAGTGAACATGCGTGAGGGCCGACCATTTTCCCTGACATTCTTTGAACCATCAAAATTCGCTCTAATGCCGCGTACACACGATCAAACAATCCGGTGGAAAAGTCCGGCAAACTCAAGTCCGCCAAACAATCCCCCAGTGTGTAGCCTCTGGCATACTTTTTTGACCCGAAAGTACGGCGGACTTAGAATGCCGTGTTGCACACCAATCTTCCCGCCGGACTCACATTTTGGCGGACAATCCGGCCGTGTGTATGCCAGTCCGCCGTACTTTTGAAATGAGCGGACTTTTCCCGCCCGGAGAAAAGTCCGCTCATTTCGAGCGGGTCTCCAGGTAGGCGGGGCCCGCGAAGGAGACGTCGCTGGCCCCGCCGCCTGGTATGGACTTAAAGGGGAACCCCAACGCCGAAAAAAATCGGCGTGGGGGTCCCCCCCAAGTCCACAACAGACCCTTGTCCGAGCACGCTACCCGGCCGACCAGGAAAGGGGGGGCGAGCGAGCACCCCCCCCTCCTGAGCCGTACCAGGCCGCGTGCCCTCAACATGGGGGGTGCCTTGGGGAAGGGGGGGCCGCGCGGCCCCCCCACCCCAAAGCACCTTGTCCCCATGTTGATGAGGACAAGGGCCTCTTCCCGACAACCCTGGCCGTTGGTTGTCGGGGTCTGCGGGCGGGGAGAGATCGTCGAGTCAACATCTCCTGGAGAAGAAGAAGAAGAAGAACGGAAGGCGGCGGCGGCGGCGGCGACAGAAGACTGGGCCACCGCCTGTAAAAGAGCTATAAGAAGGCTGGTGGCCTGGTAGAAGAACCGAAGAGGGGGACAAGACCCCCGAAGTCGGAAGAAGAGGCCGGCGGCGAGGAAGAAAGCCGGACTCCTCCGCTAGCAAAAGAGCTACAAGAAGATAGCGGAGGAGTCCGGCGAGAAGACCCGCGAAGACGGACAGAAGACCCCCCGAAGCTGTGCAATAAAGTATTTTATCTCGTGTGCTGTGTTTTTTTTTGTACTTTTATTTTACAGTTGAATGGGTAGGGGTACATTGTACCCCATACTCATTCACATAGGGTGGGGGGCCGGTATCCGGGGGCCCCCTTATTAAAGGGGGCTCCCGGATTCCGATAAGCGCCCCGCCCGCAGACCCCGACAACCACGGCCAGGGTTGTCGGGAAGAGGCCCTTGTCCTCATCAACATGGGGACAAGGTGCTTTGGGGTGGGGGGGCCGCGCGGCCCCCCTTCCCCAAGGCACCCCCCATGTTGAGGGCACGCGGCCTGGTACGGCTCAGGAAGGGGGGCGCTCGCTCGCCCCCCCTTTCCTGGCCGGCCGGGTAGCGTGCTCGGACAAGGGTCTGTTGTGGACTTGGGGGGACCCCCACGCTGTTTTTTTTCGACGTTGGGGTTCCCCTTTAAGTCCATACCAGGCGGCGGGGCCAGCGACGTCTCCTTCACGGGCCCCGCCTACCTGGAGACGCGCTCGAAATGAGCGGACTTTCCTCCGCGTGTGTGGGCAAGTCCATTCATTTCAAAAGTAGGGCGGATAGTACGGCGGACTTAGTACGCCGTATTAGTCCGCTGAAAAAGTGCCGTGTGTGGGCAAGTAGCCCGTTCGGAAAGTCCGACGGACAGTCTGGCGGGAAGTCCGCCAGACTAAGTACGTCGGACATACCGCTACGTGTGTACGCGGCTTAAATGTGTTCGAGCACTAATACACTGCCCAACAAGAATTCTCTTGCCTTTGTCACGCTTGTTTCAGACACACAGACGAATGCTCTGCTCTTTAGGGGTACCGTTAATTCTTAATGGTACCCCACACATTGGAAAACACGGAGTGCTTTTGGTGCAGTGCAATTTAATAAAAAAAAGCTTGGGGACTTCTTTCCCAATGGGCTTCCCTACTCACAAAAATGCAGGGAAAGAAGTCAAGTCCCAAGTCTTTCACATGCACACACACATACCTACACATGCACACACATACATACAGACACATGCATGCACATACATACAGACATACATATAGACACATGTACACACATACAGACACATATACAGACACATGTGCACACATACAGACATATGCACACACATACAGACACATATACAGACACATGTAGACACATACAGACACATGCACACACATACATACACATATACAGACACATGCATGTACACACATACATACACATGCATGCACACACATACAGACACATGCATACACATACATACAGACACATGCATACACATACATACAGACACATGCATACACATACATGCACATGCACACACACATACAGACACATGCACACACACACACACACATAAAGGCATACAGACACAGGCACACACATACAGACACATGCATACACATACATACAGACATACATACAGACACATGCACAGTGCACACTCATACAGACACATGCACAGTGCACACACATATAGACACATGCATACACATGCACATGCACACACATACAGACACATGCACACGCACACACATACAGACACATGCACACACACACATACAGACACATGCATACACACATATACAGACACATACAGACACATACAGACACACATGCACAGACACATGAATAAAGCCCTTTTAAAATGAATCTAGCTTTTAGCACTGTACTGTACCTTTCCAGCTTCCTCATTCAGCTGGGTACTGCACTGTAGGGGGAAGCAGAGAGCACAGCATACTCCCCTGCACTTTACTTTCACTTTTGAGGCTTACGGAGCTTCTCACAGTGCCGATATACAGTTCGGCAGGGGATCGGGCTCGTCTGACAGCTCTGATCCCACGACACACTGGTTCACACGGGAGCTTCTCACAGGCCCCCTACTGGCCGCGGGGCCTCGGTCGGCGTCCAAATGACCGAAAGGTCAGTCCGCCCCTGGAAAATGCCATTCCCTTTTACATCCTTCTCCTTTTGCCTCTATATTCGCCTCCCACCTCTAGTCCCTCTCTTTGTTTGGGGCCCCTTTTTTTCCCCTGAAATCTTTGGGAAAACCCCACCCATTCTGTGTTGGATGATCCCAGTTATAATGGTAAGGGGGTTCGTTGTACGTGTCTCTGTCTTGTGTCATGAAGGGATATGATGAATGTTCTGGATTGTCATCTCTTACAGGGGAGTATCTATTATGAGTTGACACATGTCTACACATTGGTGGTTAATATGGTGCTCTGTAATTAGGCCTAGGTTGCTACCATATGGAGATGGGGGAGGTGAGGGAAGGGGAGGGGGGATGTGCCCCTGAACCACCACCTCTGCCTCCCTCCATGGTTCCTCCATGTTCCTGTACTAGAGTATGTGGAGTGACCCCTATTATATGAGTTGGTATGACCCTTGTAAGGTTGACCATTATGAGAGTGGTATTTTGGTTTCTGGTGGTTACTTTCCCTCGAGTCGTAACCATGGGGCCTAGTTTGATGATTCCTAGGTGTTCTATGGCTATTGCGCCTAGGTGGTTTGTGGGAGGGTGTACCCTCTCAGGAGACCGACCTCTCCTGTTAATGGACTCATAGATGGTACCATAGGAGCGAGGATAGGTGCTACTTTCCTGGTTGGCAAACCCTTCATTTTGAGTTTCCATAGCTAAATCTTCCCTTTTTGCCATTTAAAAACAACACCTGATTGATAATCTCCCACATAGGGAATATACTTTATTTTCTTTTTATTTTTTTATTCATGTTCCTCTTTCTTGAGGGTGTTGTGTAAATTGGAAGAAAGAGAGGTTTATCTTGCATCATCTCTGAACGGCACCATTTTTACTTGATTTCTTAATCTAGTGAAATTAGTTGGACAATTTGTCTATCTGTTATGCTGTGTACACACGACCAGACTATTCAACAGACTAGGTCCAATGGAATGAATCCGTTCCCAAAAGTCTGACAGACCTAGAAATAAAACATGTTTGAAATCTTTCCGATGGACTCGAGTCCGGTCGAAAAAGCGATTCATCTGTATGCTAGTCCGATGGACGAAAACCGACACTAGGGCAGCTATTGGCTACTGGCTATGAACTTCCTTATTCTAGTCCGGTCGTACGTCATCACGTTCAAATCCGTCAGACTTTGGTGTGCTTGTGTGTGGAAGTAGTCCATCGGAAATGTGCGTCGGAAGTCCGCCGAAAGTCCGTCGGGAAGACCGTTGGACCTAGTCCATCGAAAAGTCCGGTCGTGTGTAAATGGCATTAGAAATTTTAGGAATTTGAGACTGGCTTCATTAAAGTATTGGAACTCCTTTGTTTTGGTTGACTTCCCATCTAAGCCCCTGTACACACGGTCGGAGATTCTGCCAACCAAATCCGTCGGATTTTGTCCATCAGATTTAGTCTGACAGATTGTGTCCGAAACTGTTGCATACGGACTAAGTTGTCGAAAAATCCGATCTTTCAGAACGTGATGACGTAATTTCGTTACGATGGGACTAGATTCAGGCTAGTAGCCAATAGCTTTGATGTAGGAATTTGATCTGAGCATGCGTGGCACTGGGTCCGATCAAAATTCTCTACACATGATCGGATTACGTCCGACCGGCCCAGTTGGTCGGGAAATATTTCCAACATGTTGGAAAATTGGGTCCGACGGAGATTCGGACAGAATCAGTCCGATGCATACCACACACAGTCGGATTATCTGACGACACGGTGCGATAAGACGCATTCCGACGGATTCTCCGACCGTGTGTACGCGGCATAAGACTTCAGGGTACCATCTGCTCACTGATGTTCTGTTCAAGATATGCTATATTCCAATGGATGCGCAATTATGATACTATCAGATTTTTGAGTCTGAGAAACAACCCCTGCAGCTGGGAGTCAACAGTTTCCATTGTAGTAAAGACCTCCTCTGTATTTATATTACGAAAGGCTCTATATTAAAAAAACATCCATATTTAAATGAAAGCCCCAGCAAACAATCAAAAGGTTAAATGAATAATAAAAATACAGTGAGTGATCACAAAATCTCCGCTGCAATGATGCTGTCCATAAAAGATGCAATGTAAATAAAGAAAAATTATTGATAGAAAATGAATAAAATTAATGAACCAAAATATGTGAAAGGTGCTGGCAACACCACAACAGAACAATTTATGTTAAACACTATATAAAACATAAGTTGCCATGCTAAATAATCAAGAAGCAAAGCAAGTATAAAATCAATGTGCAAACAGTTCATGTGATGCTCCAAAAAAGGTTTATTGGTTTAGTGGATTATAGAAAATGCTTGCTGACCAGATCACTAGACTCCAAATTATAAGAGTGTAGGCATGCAGTAGAAGGTAATCCAACAATCAGAGCAATGCCCTCTTCTTTAGGTTGATGAGACATGTAGTAGATGGTAAACCAACAATTCAGAGCATTTTCCTTTGCTTTAGGCTGCAGCGGATGGTGCCATGACTGGTGCCAGGTGCAGATGGTGCCAGGGCTGTGAACTGTACATTGCTCCAGTTCACAGCCCTTGAGAAAGAAAGAAATTGCCCACATAGTGTAAAACTGTATGATGTTTATTGAAGACAAAGTGATGCTAAGAACTTACAGAAACCCAGATAAAAGTCAGCATAATAGTCAAATGTTCCTGGGAACTGGTCTGCTAGTCAGATTCAGCTTGCGTAGTCACATCAGACATGGGTTCTGTCCCATCATTCACATAATTTACAATGATAAAAATACAAGGCTTCTTTTGAATGTTGGACAAGCACTTAGGCTGATGCTATTTAATTCCGGTAGCAGGCGGGAATCGACTTGTACTGCTGGTGATACAGTTTACTGTATTTATCCAATGCTACTACAGTACATTTGCAGCAAACACAGTGGTTCTATCAATATCAACTGGAAATAGTTAATTTGAGTCAGCTTGGCCCAAACAAGCCATTTAAAGAAAACTGAAAACTTAACGCGTAACTAAACCCACCAATTAAACAGGTTAAAAAAAAGTGACATTTCTGGCATTCCAGGAATGCTAACTGTCACATTTACTTGTGCTTTCAACTAAACTGTCAAATCATCAAATGGCTGGTGTCCTAACTGATCACATGTGCAGCACCATGACAGTTGCAGATCAAACAAAAGGCTAAGATAGCAGTTTCCTTAGCTGAAAGGGATATGAGGTGTGCTGCCCAATGGGGCATAGAATTTATATAGACTGTTTTCCTAACCATTTTCTATGGACATTTTATATTTAGTTCACATGCTGCCATCTAGTGACCTTTTGTGGTAATGCACTTGTTTTCTCATTTTTCCTTTCCTGATGTTATGACACACTTCCCTTATATGTAATGCTCTACCCTTCTTCCTGTTGTTGCATTTCCTGTGTCATGGATGCAGCTAACAAGCCAAATGTAGCAGGGCACACGTATTCTTGATTGTAAGCTACAGACAATATCATTTTTTGACCACATAAATACTACAACCTAGTCATCTGTTTGTATCCTGTCATCTTGTGGATGGAATCAGTATTTGGTGAGTTCAAGCTATCTGATGAGGATTGTCCTCAGTGATTCTATTTTATACAGGCCAGGCATAGAGGTCTCACAAGGGATAAATCGCTTCACAACAATCAGAGTCAGAATATGAGGTATTAGTTTTGCTTTAAATTTTACTTTAAAGTGGAAATAAAGAAAAGAAGTAAAGAAAAGAAGCATATCCAAGGGTTCCTTTTACACCTGTTCATTCTGGTGCATTCAGTTAATGCATACACATTAACACATATTAAGTCACACATTGAGGTCTAATAGGTAATGTACAGTACAGAGTACAGAATGAGGTGATGTGGAATAGGGAAAGTACAGTACAGATTATAGAATGAGGTGATGTGGAATAGGGAATGTACAGTACATAGTACAGAATGAGGTGATGTGAAATTGGGAATGTACAGTACAAAGTAGAGAATGAGGTGATGTGGAATAGGGAATGTACCGTACAAAGTACAGAATGAGGCGATGTGGAATAGGGAATGTAGAGTACAGAGTACAGAACGAGGTGATGTGGAATAGGGAATGTACAGTACAAAGTACAGAATGAAGCGATGTGGAATAGGGAATGTACAGTACAAAGTACAGAATGAGGCGATGTGGAATAAGGAGTGTACAGTACAGAAGGGAATGTACAGTACAGAGTACAGAATGAGGTAATGTGGAATAGGGAATGTACAGTACAGAGTACAGAATAAGATAGTGTGGAATAGAAAATGTACAGTACAGATTACAGAATGAGGTGGTGTAGAATAGGGAATGTACAATAAAGGGTACAGAATGGGGCGATGTGGAATAGGGAGTGTACACTACAGAGCATAGAATGAGTAATGTGGAATAGGGAATGTACAGTACAGAGTACAGAATGAGGCAATGTGGAATAGGGAGTGTACAGTACAGAAGGGAATGTAGAGTACAGAATGAGGTAATGTGGAATAGGGAATGTGCAGTACAGAGTACAGAATGAGGCGATGTGGAATAGGGAGTGTACAGTACAGAAGGGAATGTACAGTACAGAGTACAGAATGAGGTGATGTGGAATAGGGAATGTACAGTACAGAGTACAGAATGAGGCGATGGGGACTAGGGAGTGTACAGTACAAAGTACAGAATGAGGCGATGTGGAATAGGGAGTGTACAGTACAGAAGGGAATGTACAGTACAGAGTACAGAATGAGGCGATGTGGAATAGGGAGTGTACAGTACAGAGTACAGAATGAGATTATGTGGAATAGGAAATGTACAGTACAAAGTACAGAATGAAGCGATGTGGAATAGGGAATGTACAGTACAAAGTACAGAATGAGGCGATGTGGAATAGGGAGTGTACAGTACAGAAGGGAATGTACGGTACAGAGTACAGAATGAGGTAATGTGGAATAGGGAATGTACAGTACAGAGTAGAGAATGAGGTGATGTAGAATAGGGAATGTACAGTACAGAGTACAGAATAAGATGGTGTGGAATAGAAAATGTACAGTACAGATTACAGAATGAGGTGGTGTAGAATAGGGAATGTTCAATAAAGGGTACAGAATGGGGCGATGTGGAATAGGGAGTGTACACTACAGAGCATAGAATGAGTAATGTGGAATAGGGAATGTACAGTACAGAGTACAGAATGAGGCAATGTGGAATAGGGAGTGTACAGTACAGAAGGGAATGTAGAGTACAGAATGAGGTGATGTGGAATAGGGAATGTACAGTACAGAGTACAGAATGAGATGATGTGGAATAGGGAATGTACAGTACAGAGTACAGAATGAGGTGATGTGGAATAGGGAATGTACAGTACAGAGTACAGAATGAGATGATGTGGAATAGGGAATGTACAGTACAGAGTACAGAATGAGGTGATGTGGAATAGGGAATGTACAGTACAAAGTACAGAATGAGGCGATGTGGAATAGGGAGTGTACAGTACAGAAGGCAATGTACAGTACAGAGTACAGAATGAGGTAATGTGGAATAGGGAATGCACAGTACAGAGTACAGAATGAGGTGATGTAGAATAGGGAATGTACAGTACAGAGTACAGAATAAGATGGTGTGGAATAGAAAATGTATAGTACAGATTACAGAATGAGGTGGTGTAGAATAGGTAATGTACAATAAAGGGTACAGAATGGGGCGATGTGGAATAGGGAGTGTACACGACAGAGCATAGAATGAGTGATGTGGAATAGGGAATGTACAGTACAGAGTACAGAATGAGGTAATGTGGAATGGGGAATGTACAATATAGAGTACAGAATGAGGTGATGTGGAATGGGAAATATACAGTACAGAGCACAGAATGAGGTTATGCAGAATAGAACAGCACAGAGTAGAGAATGGAGAGATGTGGAAGAGAGAAAGTACAGTTCAGAGTACAGAATTAGGTGATGTGGAATAGGTAATGTACAGTACAGAGTACAGAATTAGGGGATGTGGAATAGGTAATGTAAAGTACAGAGTACAGAATTAGGGGATGTGGAACAGGGAATGCAAAGTACGGTACACAGAATTAAGTCATGTGGAATAGGGGATGTACAGTACAGAGTACAGAATCAGGTGATGTGGAATAGGGAATGTACAGTACAAAGTACAGAATGAGACGATGTGGAATAGGGAATGTACAGTACAAAGTACAGAATGAGGTGATATGGAATTGGGAATGTACAGTACAAAGTACAGAATGAGGCGATGTGGAATAGGGAATGTAGAGTACAGAGTACAGAACGAGGTGATGTGGAATAGGGAATGTACAGTACAAAGTACAGAATGAAGCGATGTGGAATAGGGAATGTACAGTACAAAGTACAGAATGAGGCAATATGGAATAGGGAGTGTACAGTACAGAAGGGAATGTACAGTACAGAGTACAGAATGAGGTAATGTGGAATAGGGAATGTACAGTACAGAGTACAGAATGAGGCGATGTGGAATAGGGAGTGTACAGTACAGAAGGGAATGTACAGTACAGAGTACAGAATGAGCTGATGTGGAATAGGGAATGTACAGTACAGACTACAGAATGAGGTGATGGGGAATAGGGAGTGTACAGTACAAAGTACAGAATGAGGCGATGTGGAATAGGGAGTGTACAGTACAGAAGGGAATGTAGAGTACAGAATGAGGTGATGTGGAATAGGGAATGTACAGTACAGAGTACAGAATGAGATGATGTGGAATAGGGAATGTACAGTACAGAGTACAGAATGAGGTGATGTGGAATGGGGAATGTACAGTACAGAGTACAGAATGAGGGGATGTGGAATAGGGAATGTACAGTACAGGGACCTGAATGAAGTGATGTGGAATAGGGAATGTACAGTACAGAGTACAGAATGAGGGGATGTGGAATAGGGAATGTACAGTACAGAGTACAGAATGAGGTGATGTGGAATAGGGGATGTACAGTACAGATTACAGAATGAGATGATGTGGAATAGGGAATGTACAGTACAGAGTACAGAATGAGGTGATGTGGAATAGGGGATGTACAGTACAGAGTACAGGATGAGGTGATGTGGAATAGGGAATGTACAGTACAGAGTACAGAATGAGGTGATGAGGAATAGGGAATGTACAGTACAGAGTACAGAATGAGATGGTGTGGAATAGAGAATGTACAGTACAGATTACAGAATGGGGTGGTATAGAATAGGGAATGTACAGTAAAGGGTACAGAATGGGGCAATGTGGAATAGGGAGTGTACACTACAGAGCATAGAATTAGGTGATGTGGAATAGGGAATGTACAGTACAGAGTACAGAATGAGGTGATGTGGAATAGGAAATATACAGTACAGAGCACAGAATGAGGTTATGCAGAATAGCACAAGCGCAGAGTAGAGAATGGAGAGATGTGGAAGAGAGAAAGTACAGTTCAGAGTACAGAATTAGGTGATGTGGAAAAGGTAATGTACAGTACAGAGTACAGAATTAGGTGATGTGGAATAGGTAATGTACAGTACAGAGTACAGAATTAGGGGATGTGGAACAGGGAATGTAAAGTACGGTACACAGAATTAAGTCATGTGGAATAGGGGATGTACAGTACAGAGTACAGAATGAGGTAATGTGGAATAGGGAATGTACAGTACAAAGTACAGAATGATGCAATGTGGAATAGGGAATGTACAGTACAGAGTACAGAATAAAATGATGTGGAATAGGGAATGTACAGTACAGAGTACAGAATAAGATGATGTGGAATAGGAAATGTACAGTACAGAGTACAGAATGAGATGATGTGGAATAGGGAACGTACAGTACAGAGTACAGAATGAGGTGATATGGAATAGGGAATGTACAGTACAGAGTACAGAATGAGGTAATATTGAATAGGAAATGTACAGTACAGGGACCTGAATGGAGTGATGTGGAATAGGGAATGTACAGTAGACATGTGCAGAGTAAAATATTTCGTTTCGGAATTTCGTTTTCGTCCGAAAGCTTAATTTATTTAGTTACTCCCGAAATTCGTTTTTATTTATTTCGTTTTTCGTTCAAAAATTGCATTCGTCCGAAAATCCACATGAATTACGGTCGAATCTGTCTTGGAAGGCTTATGGTGTCTGTCGAATGTATAAAGAAGATTCGACGGAGCTAACTATATAGCATACTTTAGAACCCTATTAAAGTCTATGGGACTCCAACGTTCAAAATCTAAAGTGCTAATTTTAAAGGCTAATTTGCAAGTTACTGTCCTAAAAAGTGTTTGGGGACCCGGGTCCTGCCCCAGGGGACATGGATCAATGCAAAAAAAAGTTTTAAAAACGGCAGTTTTTTCGGGAGCAGTGATTTTAATAATGATTAAAGTGAAACAATAAAAGTGTAATATTCCTTTAAATTTCGTAGGGGGGGGTTGTCTATAGTATGCCTGTGAAGGGGCGCATGTTTCTGGGGCTTAGAACTGTCGCTGCACAAAGTGTCATTTATGCAGGAAAAAAAGTCCTTTAAAATCACTCGCAGCTATAATGAATTGTCGGCTCCCGTAATACAGAGAACACTCATTGAAAGTCATTGATAAAAAAATAAATAAATAAATTTAAAAAAAAAGCGTGGGGGTCCCCCAAATTGAATTACCAGGCCCTTCAGGTCTGGTATGGATATTAAGGGGAACCCTGCCTCAAATTTAAGAAAAAATTTGACGTGGGGTTCCCCCTAAATATCCATAACCAGACCCTTCAGGTCTGGTATGGATATTAAGGGGAACCCCGCGTCAAATTTAAAAAAAAAATTGACGTGGGGTTCCCCCTAAAAATCCATACCAGACCCTTTATCCGAGCACGCAACCTGGCAGGCCGCAGGAAAAGAGGGGGGGACGAGAGAGCGGCCCCCCCTCCCTCCTGAACCGTACCAGGCCACATGCCCTCAACATTGGGAGGATGCTTTGGGGGTCCGTGACCCCTCAAAGCACCTTGTCCCCATGTTGATGAGGAGAAGGGCCTCATCTCCACAACCCTGGCCGGTGGTTGTGGAGGTCTGCGGGCGGGGGGCTTATCAGAATCTGGAAGCCCCCTTTAACAAGGGGACCCCCAGATCCCGGCCCCCCCCCTGTTTGAAATGGTAAGGGGGTACAAAAGTACCCCTACCATTTCACAAAGAAAGTGTAAAAAAATGGTTAAATAAAACAAAGACACTTTTGAAAAATTCCTTTATTAAAAATAAAAAAATAAAAAAAAGATTCCAGCGGCGGTAATCCACTCTTGCTATCCAGCGACGGACGGTCATCTCTCCCGCGATGTCATGTCATCCAGCGCAGCGAATCCTTCGTTCTTCTGTCTCCGCAGAGGAGACAATGCAGGGATTCCGGCTGGCTGACGTTTCTTAAATACGGAGGGCGGGGCCACCCGTCACCTGACCCCGCCCCCCTCTGACGCAAGGGGAAACCCGGGGTTCCCCGTGACGTATGGGTGACCCCGCCCCCCTCTGATGTAACGGAAACCTGCCTGTGTTACATCAGAGGGGTGCGGGTCACCTATACGTCACAGGGAACCCCGGGTTTCCCCTTGCGTCAGAGGGGGGCGGGGTCACCCATACGTCACGGGGAACCCCGGGTTTCCCCTTGCGTCAGAGGGGGGCGGGGTCAGGTGACGGGTGGCCCCGCCCTCCGTATTTAAGAAACGTCAGCCAGCCGGAATCCCTGCATTGTCTCCTCTGCGGAGACAGAAGAACGAAGGATTCGCTGCGCTGGATGACATGACATCGCGGGAGAGATGACCGTCCGTCGCTGGATAGCAAGAGTGGATTACCGCCGCTGGAATCTTTTTTTTATTTTTTTATTTTTAATAAAGGAATTTTTCAAAAGTGTCTTTGTTTTATTTAACCATTTTTTTACACTTTCTTTGTGAAATGGTAGGGGTACTTTTGTACCCCCTTACCATTTCAAACAGGGGGGGGGCCGGGATCTGGGGGTCCCCTTGTCAAAGGGGGCTTCCAGATTCTGATAAGCCCCCCGCCCGCAGACCTCCACAACCACCGGCCAGGGTTGTGGAGATGAGGCCCTTCTCCTCATCAACATGGGGACAAGGTGCTTTGAGGGGTCACGGACCCCCAAAGCATCCTCCCAATGTTGAGGGCATGTGGCCTGGTACGGTTCAGGAGGGAGGGGGGGGCCGCTCTCTCGTCCCCCCCTCTTTTCCTGCGGCCTGCCAGGTTGCGTGCTCGGATAAAGGGTCTGGTATGGATTTTTAGGGGGAACCCCACGTCAATTTTTTTTTAAATTTGACGCGGGGTTCCCCTTAATATCCATACCAGACCTGAAGGGTCTGGTTATGGATATTTAGGGGGAACCCCACGTCAAATTTTTTCTTAAATTTGAGGCAGGGTTCCCCTTAATATCCATACCAGACCTGAAGGGCCTGGTAATTCAATTTGGGGGACCCCCACGCTTTTTTTTTTTATTTATTTATTTATTTTTTTATCAATGACTTTCAATGAGTGTTCTCTGTATTACGGGAGCCGACAATTCATAATAGCTGCGAGTGATTTTAAAGGACTTTTTTTCCTGCATAAATGACACTTTGTGCAGCGACAGTTCTAAGGCCCAGAAACATTCGCCCCTTCACAGGCATACTATAGACAACCCCCCCCTACGAAATTTAAAGGAATATTACACTTTTATTGTTTCACTTTAATCATTATTAAAATCACTGCTCCCGAAAAAACGGCCGTTTTTAAAACTTTTTTTTGCATTGATACATGTCCCCTGGGGCAGGACCCAGGTCCCCAAACACTTTTTAGCACAGTAACTTGCAGAATCTTTTCTCTCCGTCAAATCTTTTCTCTGTCGAATATTTTCTCTATATAATCTTGGACTAATAGAGGTAAGGTTAGGCACATTCGACCATAGGTTCTATAAACACGTTGTCAGAGTCATGTCGAATCTCCTATTCTATATCGAACTGTTGTAACAACGAAAACGAAAATAAAGCATTTATTTATGTCGGATCTTTCGTTTTTCGGATTTTGTGCTTTCGTTATCGTTTGTCAAAACGAAAACGAAAATAGCTGAAATTCGGACGAAAATGCATTCGGACGAAAACGAATGCACATGTCTAATGTACAGTACGGAGTACAGAATGAGATGATGTGGAATAGGGAACGTACAGTACAGAGTACAGAGTGAGGTAATGTGGAATAGGGAATGTACAGTACTGAGTACAGAATTGGATGGTGTGGAATAGGGAATGTACAGTACAGAGTACAGAATGAGGTGATGTGGAATAGGGAATGTACAGTACAGAGAACAGAATAAGGTGATGTGGAATAGGGAATGTACAGTACAGAGTATAGAATTGGATGGTGTGGAATAGGGAATGTAGAGTGTAGAGTACAGAATGAGGCTAAGTGGACTAGGGAATAGACTTTTCAGCATTTTTCCGAAAAAAAGTGTTACAACGCAAATACAGCAGCATAACAATTTGCAATCAAATAATGTATTTTTGTAAACATACACATTTTACAAACTCAGAATGAATATCCACAGTATAAGCTACCTGATTTGCAGTCAAATAATTTATTTTGGTAACAGAAATTTTACAAGCTCCCTGATTGCACATATCCATACATATATAACCAATTGATATCGGTATTTTAGTGCAATGAAATCATAGTGCAGAAAAACATGACAGGGTCTTCTGCCCTCCCCCACACTGAATACTGTATGTCCATTGAGATTTCTTACATAGCTATAAACATTTACTAACAAACTCAATGTGTTTTGTACAGTTATGCACTTAGATTATATATATTTTCTTTTATTTTCAGGTATTGGCCTGATACTGTTTTTAGTTGATTCCTTTTCTTATACCACAAGGTATAATAATAAATAAATATTTTTCATGTACAACATGAAATGTATTATTTGTAAGAAATGATGTGGTCCGATTGACATCACACAATTAAAATGTCCTTTTATAGCAAAGTTTCAAGTTATTTACATATGTAAAGCAAGAGGATTTAAATAATGTAAACTTTTTAGGCTACCAGTGAATAAAATTACAGTCACCGGTGCCAGGTACCGTAAAACACATGCCAAACTGAAATGCGCATTGACTTCATTGATTATTTCTTGTTTAAACAGTTCAGTATCCAAACATCGTGTCCTAAGTACTCAAGGTTAACTCCATGGTCACTCCTGTGACCTTGATGACACATGTTCTGTTTGGCATGCACATAAGGAAATAAGTTCTCTGTGAATCAGTTACATAATTTCATTCGGCTAGAATTGGCAAGATTTATATCCCAGATTTCTGTGCAATCCAGTTGCGGAAATATGTGACCCTGGTGTAAACGCCTGGTTTGTTTGCTATGGCGCAGCCTTCTCCAAAGCTTACAATTCCAATGAGGGACCACCTGTTATTAGATTGTAGTGCCACAAGGGGGCCTCCAGAGTCTCCCTGCGTTTAGGGAATAAAAGAGTAAAATGCATTAGTGATTTTTATGCTTCAGTTTCAAAGTGGAAAATGCTAAAGGCGCATTACACAAGTCCAAGACAACACAAATAAAATCCATTATCTACAAACACGTGACAAGTATCATTTGCATTCAACTGAAGCGTTTTAAGTGGGGATAAATAATGTAAATTTGTTTTGTAGAATAAACCAGTGTGAAAACTGCAAAATTCAAACTGAGCATATGATGAAATGCATAAGAAGAAGTTACCAAAGTGATCAGTAGGTCTAGAGCAACCTTTTTCAACCGGAGTTCTGTGAAACCCTGGGGTTTTTCCAGAGGTTTCCAAGGGTTCCTTGAGCAATTTGCACCTTTCAGATAAGTCACCACCGACTCCAATGAATGTAAGGGGGAAATTCTTCCAACTGACCATGAATGTAAAAAGCATTTTTCCCACTGACCATTATTCAAATTTATGGTAAGCTGTAGTTATAATGTATTGATAGAAGGGGTTTCATGAAACTAGAAAATTATTTCAAGGGTTTAAAAAGGTTGAGAAAGCCCAGTCTAGAGATATATAATACTCATACAAAAATATCTACTTGTGCTGTAACTGGAGAATTGGGCTCCAACCCCCAAGCCCCCCTATTGCTCATTGGGACCAACTTTTCTTTAAAGTGGTTGTAAACCCTTACAACCAACTTTGACCTACATGTAAGCCTAGATTAAGGCTTACCTGTAGGTCCAAGAAATATCTCCTAAACCTACACGTTTAGGAGATATTTAACGAAAGAGAGGCACCGCTGTCAGCGGCCCGCAGGCTCACTGAGCGCGCCGCGGTCAACGGTGATATGCTGCGAGTGGCGGCTCCCGTGCGCATGCGCGGGAGTGACGTCATCGCGGCTTCGCCGAATGACAGCGGCGGAGCGGCGAGACCCACCGAGAAGATGGATGCGCCGCACTACAGGGGACAGCGGTGACTTCGCTGGCTCCTGTGTCAGGTAAGTGACACATAATGGACTACTATGCAATGCATAGTAGTCCATTATGCTTTACCTTTGCAGGGAATGAAAGAGGAAGTAACCCCATTAGGGTTTACTTCCTCTTTAAATGCCTATATGCTCTGGAGAAGTAAGGGAGTAGGCCAACCTCTAGTTTAAGAGTCAATTATGTTAATAAAAAAACACTATCCATTCCCTTTATTGCATTTAGCACTGGGACTGTGGCAAATGGAGAGGTAATATAAAGAGGATTTCTTGAACTACACCACAGCCTATAGAAC
This sequence comes from Lithobates pipiens, assembly GCF_037356315.1. Lineage (NCBI taxonomy): Eukaryota > Metazoa > Chordata > Amphibia > Anura > Ranidae > Lithobates > Lithobates pipiens. The sequence continues at coordinate 250,838,589 of NW_027507718.1, read as the reverse complement.
TTGGCTAAAGCAGGGGAACAGCAGCTATCCAAATGATATATGATATATACTCAGTACATATATAAATAAAAGATGTTAGTTTAAAGGGATAGCGCTTTTAAGATATCCTATTCAATACCCTTAAATCCTGTAAAAATATAATATCAATAAAGTGCATTGTTACGTGCTCTCCTCACCTGGAAGCATTTAGGAAGTGCGCATTTAAAATTGATGTTGGATACATGGGTCATTTATTAATTATTTGCATAAACTTTTATATAGACTTTATTAGTTGTTCAAGAGAGTCATATGTATTGATTTATTCATTTTTGCACAGATATTTATAACTTTTTATTTTGCCTTTTTGCACAGCACTTTTTGAATTATTGTATTGCATACTTGGTATTTTTGCACTCTTTGCCTTGAAAAGTATTTTCCACATTTTGTCATGTACAGGGCCGTACAGGGGGGGTGCTGCGTTTTGCCAGCATTGCAGTGTGATTTGGAATCAGAACACGGTGGAGGGCAGAGTCACAGAAATATTCTCCCCACAATCCCAAATCGCTACGTGTGCCTAACAGGCTAACACAACAGCAACTCTGCTCAATACTTCCTCCTGTCCTGGTGGCTGCGGCTGGACAAGTCAAGAAGAGATGATCTCATATAAAGGAGCCTGGAGGCACTGAGGTGCGGAGGAGGAAGTGGAGCAGCGAGAGCCAGGACCCTCTTCAAAATTAAATGGACCTTGGGCAAACATTTTAAAAATCAGTTTACTGTGGCAGATCAGGCCACAATTGTGACTGGTTGCCAGAGGTTACAGTGTATCATTACTGCTCACTGACTGGCTACTAGAGGTTACATCACATGTTATGGCTCCCTGATTATTTTCTAGAGGTTACTGCACATCATTTCTGCTCACTGATTGGCTGGTAGAGGTTACTGCACATCATTGCTGCTCACTGATTGGTAGTGATAGATTGCTGCTTATCATTACCACATGAAAAGTCACACCCTATTGCTAGCAATGGCCATGTTTAAATGCCGCACTGACTTGAAAAAGTAGTACACTTATGGTGATTTTAGGTGCGACTTGCATAGACATCTGTGCATGAAGCCGCACAGATGTCCAAGTCACACCTGAAGTCGTGCTCACATGCGGCTTTGAAATTATGCGATTTCAGATGAAGTTGCACAATTTCAAAGCCGCAGTCACAGTGAGCGAGGACTCAAAGGGGATGATTAAACAGAACCATCCCCTGACCACCTACATCTGAATGAACATAGCAGCTGCATTGTTGACTACACATTGCCATGACATCAATGCTTAGCTTCACGGTACCGCCATTAAACTTGCCCATTGTCACAGTAGCTGCAGTCACAAGTCAAATGCACAGATAATCAGAGACTGTAGATGGATTTCAGGAAATCACCAGAGACTGTGGATGCGACTACAGGAAATGACCAGAGACTGCCACCGTGACTACAGGAAATGACCAGAGACTGCAGCTGCGACTACAGGGAATGACCAGAGACTGCGGCTGTGACTACAGGAAATGACCAGAAAGTGCGGCTGCGACTACAGGGAATGACCAGTGACTGCGGCTGCGACTACAGGAAATGACCAGAGACTGCAGCTGCGACTACAGGAAATGACCAGAGACTGCGGCTGCAATTACAGGAAATGACCAGACACTGCTGTTGCGAATATAACAAATGACCAGAGACTGTGGCTCCAACTACAGGGAATGACCAGAGTCTGCGGCTGTGACTACAGGAAATTACCAGAGACTGCAGCTGCGAATATACAGGGAATGACCAGAGACTGCGGCTGCGACTACAGGGAATGACCAGAGACTGCGACTTCAGGAAATGACATTGCATAACAGTGAGTCTGTAACTATTGGCAGAAAGAAAACCTGGCCAGCGGGCTCACTTCCTGTCCTCAGTGGGTGGGGCTCTCAGATGTACAGGAGAGGCACTCTCAGCGCTCCATCTCTGCTCCATCTCTGCTCCATGAGCCTCCGAGCACATACAGGCTACATGGTGCGGGGTAGTTCAGGGTCAGGGCATCAGTGGAGCTCCCGACCCCACCCCTCCCTGCTGACAGAGCCTCCCTCAGCCCATGCCAAGCCCAACAGCCCATGCTGGTGCACCCCGTGGCCCTACAGTGTTACAGCTGGCTCAGGCAGCACACAATAACAGTGTGTGAGTCAGTGCTTGCTGAGTGAGGCAATGTAGTTGAAGCACACATAATGCTACTACTTCTGCACTGATGCTCTATGGGGGGGGGGGGGGTTTTCCCCATGCCCCCCCCCCCCCTTAGCTACGTCCCTGGTCATGTTACAACCAAAAATGTCAATGTATTTTATTGCGAGTTTATAAGATAGACCAACACAAAGTGGCCCATAATTAAAGGAAAATGATAAATGGTTTTGCAAAATTTTATACAAATAAATATCTGAAAAGTGTGGCATGCATTTGTACTCAGCTCCCTTGAGTCAATACTTTGTAGAACCAGCTTTCCCTGCAATTACAGCTGCAAGTCTTTTTGGGTATGTACTACAAAAAGACTTTATCACTCACTATCACATCTAGAGAGGGACATTTTGCCCCTTCTTAAGCTCAAAACAGCTCAAGCTCTGTCAGATTTGATGGAGAGTGTCTGTGAACAGCACTTTTCAAGTCTTGCTACAGATTCTCAATTGGATTTAGGTCTGGACATTGACTGGGCTATTCTAACATGAATATGTTTTTATCTAAACTATTCTATTGTAGCTCTGACTGTATTTGCAGACTCTAACAGGTTTTATTCTAAGATTGCCCTGTATTTGGCTCCATCCATCTTCCCATCAAATCTGTCTAGCTTCTCTGTCCCTGCTGAAGAAAAGCATCCCCACAACATAATGCTGCCACCACCATGTTTCATGGTGGGAATGGTGCGTTCAGGGTGACGTGCAGTGTTCATTTTCTGCTACACATAGTATTTTGCGTTTAGGCCAAAAAGTTAAATTTTGGTCTCGTATGACCAGAGAACCTTCTTCCACATGTTTTGCTGTGTCTCCCACATGGCTTCTCGCAAACTGCAAAAGGAACCTCCTATGGCCTTCTTCCAAAAATGGCTTTCTTCTTGCCACTCTTCTATAAAGGGCAGATTTGTGGAGTACATGACTAATAGTTGTCCTGTGGACAGATTCTCCCATCTGAGCTGTGGATCTCTGCAGCTCCTCCAAAGTTACCATGGGCCTCTTGGCTGTTTCTCTGATGAATGCTCTCCTTGCCCGGCCTGTCAGATTAGGTGGGCGGCCATGTCTTGGTAGGTTTGCAGTTGTGCCATACTCTTTCCATTTTCGATGGAATGAACAGTGCTCTGTGAGATGTTCAAAGCTTGCAATATTTTTTTTATAATTGGTAAATGGCAAATGGAAAAACAAGGAAAAAATCGCGCTACAAACTATAAATGCAGGAACATTTTTTTTTAAATCCTGTGAGAATGCTGCAGTTCTATTATATAACCCAAAAAATTATATATAAAAGAATTTTTAAAAACAGAAAAAGAACCGCGCTCTTATACTACTCAAACTTCCCACGTGATCCCAATGTTCAAACCAATGAACCGTATTGGATAAAAGTAAACAATATATGAAAATGAAGTGCACAAAGTGTAATTAAATAATCATAATGAGCAAAATCATCATTCACCAAACCATGCTAATGTGAATTACATTTTAAGTTTGCATATTAAAAGTCCCAAAAATAAAGATGCATAAAAAGGTGAAAAGGAAAGTCCTCCTTAATTACTAAATATGTCCTTATGTGATGGTCCTCAAAAAAAACTTGTGAAATCAGTTATAAGCAGAAAAAACACCACGTGTCAATAATAGTGTCCAAAATATTCTGAGTTCTTGCTTCGTAGATCGTGGAACAAAGCGTAGTGCACCACCACCAAACATCAAAATTGGCTCCTTACCAGATGTCAAACAAATATTCGCACATCAAAAGGATTAGATCCTGCTATACATGCTCCTCAGTCCTGCAGAACTCCACCCTCTTCCAAGATCATGGTATAGAGAGGCTCCCCATATGAACAGATTACCAAATTCACCATAAAAGGGAGAAAAAAGCGCTCCAATAGTGTAAAATTGCTTTTTTTATTATAAAACTCAAACTAAAAAGGCACACTTACAATACAGTAGTGAGATTTAGGCATGAACGAGTGGAAAGCGTCGGCCGTACGCTGATATCCACGGGTCTCTCCTTCTCCAACTGGTACAGTTTCTCTAGGCAGTAAACAGCGTGTCACCCCGGTGGGCGGTGTGACACGCTGTTTACTGCCTAGAGAAACTGTACCAGTTGGAGAAGGAGAGACCCGTGGATATCAGCGTACGGCCGACGCTTTCCACTCGTTCATGCCTAAATCTCACTACTGTATTGTAAGTGTGCCTTTTTAGTTTGAGTTTTATAATAAAAAAAGCAATTTTACACTATTGGAGCGCTTTTTTCTTCCTTTTATGGTGAATTTGGTAATCTGTTCATATGGGGAGCCTCTCTATACCATGATCTTGGAAGAGGGTGGAGTTCTGCAGGACTGAGGAGCATGTATAGCAGGATCTAATCCTTTTGATGTGCGAATATTTGTTTGACATCTGGTAAGGAGCCAATTTTGATGTTTGGTGGTGGTGCACTACGCTTTGTTCCACGATCTACGAAGCAAGAACTCAGAATATTTTGGACACTATTATTGACACGTGGTGTTTTTTCTGCTTATAACTGATTTCACAAGTTTTTTTTGAGGACCATCACATAAGGACATATTTAGTAATTAAGGAGGACTTTCCTTTTCACCTTTTTATGCATCTTTATTTTTGGGACTATTAATATGCAAACTTAAAATGTAATTCACATTAGCATGGTTTGGTGAATGATGATTTTGCTCATTATGATTATTTAATTACACTTTGTGCACTTCATTTTCATATATTGTTTACTTTTATCCAATACGGTTCATTGGTTTGAACATTGGGATCACGTGGGAAGTTTGAGTAGTATAAGAGCGCGGTTCTTTTTCTGTTTTTAAATATTTTTTTTATACTCGAACCCTGCTTTAAACTTCTCCACAGTGTTATCCCTGACCTGTCTGGTGTTTTCCTTGGCCTTCATGATGCTGTTTATTCTTTATTCACTAAGGTTTTCTATTACACCTCTGAGGGCTTCACAGAACAGCTGTATTTATACTGAGATTAAATTACACACTGGTGGACTCTATTAGGTGACTTCTTAAGGCAATTGGTTCCACCAGATTTTAGTTAGAGGCATCAGATTAAAAGGGGCTGAATACAAATGCACGTTGCACTTTATAGAGATATATGTAAAAAATGTTGAAAACCATTTTTCTTTAACTTTGCAATTATGTGCCACTTTGTGTTGGTCTATCACATAAAATCCTAATAAAATACCAAAGTCACAAGATATAGATTGGAAGGGCTAACTAATCTGCTTGAAACAACAAAGAAAGTTATCATTAGACACAGGATAGCTTTTAAATTTCTGGCAAGATCAACAGATATTTTTACACATAGCAAATAGATATAGAAAAATACTTGGATTTGGTAACCAACCAAAAAGTTGCAAGAAAAAAAGAATTTAATTGCCAGGGTATAAATACATTTTAATCATTTTCATTTTGTGGCCCAAGTGGCGCTATATTGTTTTCTGACAATTTTCTAGTATTTGAGGCCCCAAAAAACGTGTTTCTTAGTAAAGCTTTTTTAAATAAATGTTTTAACAATAAGGGGAAAATAGTAGGGCTCCTATATGACCATAAAATGCAGAAAACGTAAGTTTCCTGTTAAGAAAAGTCAGGAATGACCTCCTTTACTGTTGACTCATGAACCCGAGTAGTGTAAGAAAATTGACAGGGGCAATGATGATGATTATCACATCTTTATTCCTTTTACTAATATCTTGAGATGAACATAATTCATGAAACTTACCTGACAAGAATCAACTTTCCCTTCAATATATCCAGCACATATCATTGATGATTTTATTATGGTTCCATACATCTGAGAACTGCTGCATAAACTTGTACTTATTATCGTCAGCTGCGCCTGTTGAAGAATAGAGGGCAAGCTTCCTCCTTTAAAAAGAAAAAAAAAACACATTAATGTTATCCCAGCAAATACCCTAATATTGGTAGGAAATAAGGGATAGATAATAATAAGATATGTTAGTGGTACCAACCTCCATCTGTCAGTGTTCCCCATCCGGTGACATAACAGGAAGAATTGTCAGGAACGGCAGTCAGATTATCTGCCAGACACACAGGTTGGATGTACTGAGTAAAGTACACTGGAGATGACAATTCTATCAAAGCAATATCATTAAATACTATTCCACTGATGTAATTCTCATGGATAACTATAGATTTGATGCTTAATCCAGATCCAGAGGTTAAACGATTTGTTCCCAAAATGACAGTCCATGCATTCACATCTTTGTTCCTGTAGAAACATATATTTTACATTATATGTTTTAAACTTATTCTTAGATATGCTATCATTATGCTGATGTTATAAATATTACAAATACTTTATTCAGCGAGTAAGTGCAAAGATCCATAATCCATAGAAAGCAACCAGATAACAGTTTGTTGCAGTCAAACTAGTGGAAGAGGATTTCTGTTTATAGTAAAGATAAATGGTGCAGTGCATAAAATGACAGAATATCCATAAATGATGATAATGACAGATAAGGTAACTCCTTTGTGATAAGACTCCCAAGCCAGACAGGAAACACCAGATTCCATTGTGCAAATGAGCTCTCCACCGACACTTATATTGCTTTGCTCACCTCAATAAATTGACCCCTGTAATTACAGGTAGGTCAAAAAAGCAGTTTTCCCACTCACAGGGGGGAGATAAAGCCAGTGGATATTGCCCTGTCACATGGTCTTTCAGAGGTTATCCACCATCCTGGGCTCATAAAACATTAAAAAACAGAAACGAAGTGTTCTCTGTCATAAGCAAAACGCTTTATTAGAAATGCAAATACATAGAACTTCATCTTGATAAAAGCCTTATAAAACACAGAGCGGCTCTCGGCAGTACACACTCTATCCCGATGGCAGCAGGTGACGTCCGCGGAGTGTAACTCCTCCTCCCGTACGCGTTGCGTGCACAGTACTTCATCAGCTTCATCTCCCACTGTGAGCGGGAAAACTGCTTTTTTAACCTACCTGTGATTGCACGGGTCAATTTATTGAGTGAGCGAAGCAATATAAGTGTCGGTGAAGGGCTCATTTGCACAACGGAATCTGGTGTCCTGTCTGGCTTGGGGGTCTTATCGCCTTATCTGTCATTATCATCATTTATGGACATTCTGTAATTTTATGCGCTGCACCACTTATCTTTACATGATTACTTAGGGCTTTTGAATTTCTCAGGTGTTCGGCTTGCGTTACTTTTTTCATTTCATATGTTACTCAACAAGGTTTGCTCTGATTGTATTTGTCTTTTTTATTTGATTTCTGTTTATTGAAATATTTCTCATCTCAGTATGGTACATCTAATCAGAGCAGGATTAAAGCCTGGTCTATATGAATGCAAAACCAGCTTGAAACAGACCAAATACAGGACAGAAGAATTTCAACTGCATGTTTCAATAAATTCTGCACCTTTCAATGAATTCTAAATGATCTCAGTAGCTCTCAATCTGCTATCACAAAACAGAGGGTGCACCGGCCTAGTGCATTATCCTCAACAGTAATCTTTCATTTGTAAAAAATAGATAAGTATTACAATCACAAACTGATAAATGTATCTTCATAAGACTTCATGTTTTTGCAAAGTCCTGCCCGCACGTGACTCCTGTCTTACAACTAGCTGCAAGGCCAGAAGGATGGTGGACTTGGCCATGCAGCCAGTTGTAAGGCTCTCCTAGAGGCAGGAGTCACGTGGGGGCAGGACTTTGCAAAAAGCGCTGGAACCAAAAGGCGGTCATCTGTAATCTGTTGATATGTAATGTGGTATGTTTTATCGTGGACCTAAAGCTGCTGTTTTTATGAAAAACTGTGACACATCTCTCAGTTTGTGAGTAGAATACTTATCTCTTTACATATTAAAGATTACTGTTGAGGATAATACAATAGGCTAGTGCGCCCTCTGTTTTCTTTTGTGATTTCAGTGCTCTTAGACTCCCCCAGTCTTATGAGGACAGCAAGGCGTAGCACATCCAGGCAAGCCAGGATAGGAATATATACAACTGACATTTCTGGGCCCACTTTCAAGCGCAAAGGGATTTTGTGTTTGCTATTTACTCAGAAAGGGCTCTTAATCCAATGTCAGGCTCATGCAATTAACACAAGCCAAAAGCCCCTTGGCCATTGCCCTAAAAGGGAGTACAATCAGTGTGTGATACCTGTAGCCAGCTTTAAAAAACATAAGAAAAATGGTATAATCTGTACAGAATTTTTTTGTTTTAAATATCATCATGTTATTTGGCCAGTTCAGATGCAATTAGTAGCAAAATAGTAGCACAGGATTTCATAACTTACGATTTAAAACAGTGAGCAGCAGTTGTTAGCCAGGTGTTGCTAATGAGAGACGCTCCACATACATGATTCCCATTTAAGTGTAGACTAGCCTGCCAGGGCCATGTACCCAAAGCTGCATCTGTTCCTCCAACTATTTTACTTGCTATTAAAGGGCCACCAACTCCGCAATCTGTTCATAAAGTGGAAAAATACATTGTAAGCAATATGTTTTTACAGTGATTACTAGCTTACACTGCCATTAAATTCTTGACACAAGTATAAGCCTTAGGGGTAACTATGGGCAAAATAAAAAATGATATCCATGATGCAGTCTGCCACTAGTAGCTGTGAGCTAAGGTTTTGGCTGAATAAAGCTCAGACTGAACTTGGAAGAAGCTGTCACATGATAGCAGGCCACCCAATCAGCTGTGGCCATGCAATTCCCCTGCAGCTGCAGACAACAAAAGGTCAGAGCTACTGGTGACATTGATGACCTTATAAGGCCACATAGCCATATTTGGATAATGTCATTGACCAAGTATGGCCATGTGGCCTTATTAAGTTAATTATATCACCAGAATTCCACCCCCTTATTAGATGAGGATAGGGAATTCCACAGCCACAGCTGATTAGGCCAATGGCCAGTTATCAGTTCAGCCAAAATTTTAGCTCATCCTTAGTCACCAGCACTTCGGCGATTAATCCTTCTGATGGATCCATTATTGTTCTACTCCTGACAAATACAGACTATCACTAATTGTTTATTGCACAATTATCACCTGATTATAATATGACCGGCATCTTTTATACTGACCCCCAACAATGTAAGATGTAACTGTATTTAACAATGGATCTCTCTTCTAGTTTATCAACCTTGTCTAGGATATAAGAGAGCAAAGTACCTAGAAGCTGTCAAACAGTGGGGTTCCCAAGTCCAGATGTTCTGTAGCCAAAAGTGTGAAATCTTTGAAAAGAGTAGAGGTGGGATAAAACATCTATCAGACTATTTTGCAGCCTTTATGCCTACTTGGGAAATTCACCCCCTTTAGTTGTCTTATTGACCATGGTCACTGACACAAAAAGTGATTAGAAATTCAGATAATATAGTTGTCTGAACAGGAGGTGAGGGTAAATCTTCCAATATTGACAATGTTTAAGAGGCTTTTTCCCCTCTCTTTAAAGAAATTACCTCTCTCTTTTTGTTGTATCTTTAGGATATGAAGAAAAGGGAAATCCCTCCCCAATGGGACACAGATGTCAAGAAAAAACATAGGTTTTTAACCATTCCCTACTCGATCCACAATTGAAAAAAAAAAATTGCTTTAGATACACATTAAATACATCTTCACTTTACACACATCTTCACTGAATACAGTTGTCTGTCTCATTTGGTCACTAACTTGCTGCTTTATGAACTATTAACAAATTATGTGAAACCAAAAGTGCAGCCTCTAATTGATCAAGAATAAATATAACAATCTTATAATCAAAAACCAGAGTGCAAATAATACAACAAAAATTTCCAACAAAAAGGTGACTTTAAAATGTGCATGGGAAGTCCCACAAACAGGTGACTCTTCTTAGTGGTAAATAATAACTCCAACAGTTGTCCATGTATGGTATTCATCCAACAGTGCAAATATATCACCACACATTGCTCCAAATCACCACCTTTGCACATTCCCCAGCTATTAAGCTGCATCAGAAAGGAAGCAGACAGTGTTTGTTAGCAATGACAGGGCATCACAGTATGGGAACCCATCCGCATTGTAATCTTCCACTCGCACAGGGGGCCCGCCAGCACCACCAATGTATCAAGCCTATGAGGAACGTTCACCACACCAAAAAAGGTAAAAAAAAAAAGGTCTGTAGTTGGCACAATCGGTGTAATCTTTGTCTGGTTTAGGGACTACAGCTATGTGTTTTATTAGAAAGGAGTCGGATTCAAGTTTGTTCTGTGCTAGGTGTTAAACGCGACTAAAAGGTGTTTGGAGAGGAGATGTATGTAGGTCTTGTAGTATTGGGAAGTGAATCCATCTGGGCCTGGACTCTTCCGTGGCATTAGGTCTTTAATCGCTGTTTGTATTTCTGTAATTGTGATTGGTTCGTCAAGGCAACTTGTTTCCTCTGTATTGAGGGTTGGAATTTTGCTATTTGTGAGAAAGTCCAGGGTTGCTTTTTCTTTTGAGTTATATGGGGAGGTTTGTGTTGGGGAGGTAAATTGTATAATGTGGAGTAATACTTATGAAATATGTTTGCTATTTTTTTCAGGGTTGTGTTCTAAGGATCCATCTGGATTACGTATGGCATGTATGTGGCTTGCGATGGTTGCATCTTTTAGGGCTTAGGCAAGTAATTTTCCACTTTTGCCCCCCCCCGCTCATAAAAGATGTGTATTTTAAAGAATAGTGATCTCTTGGTTTTGAGATCTAATATCTGCTTGAGGGAGGTTCTACAATGTATGAGTTCATCCCCTAACTTAGCTGTGAGAGAAAGTTTGTGCTGATTTTCAAGTGTAGCTATTTTGTTTGAAAGTTTTTTGCTTTCCTCATCTCTTTCTTTTTTCCGTCTTGAGCCCCACTTTATTAGTTCTCCCCTAAAAAATTTGAGATCCGGCTCTCAAACATTGTGCGTCAGAAATTCCGACAGAAAAAGTCAGATGGAGCCCACACACGATCGGATTTTCCGACAACATTATCCGATCGCACATTTTCCGCCATAAAGTCGGACCATGTGTACCGGGCATTCCACTTACATTGATGGGTAGAATAAATGTATTTCAAATGATCTTTCTCCCTAAGTTTTTGTACATTCTCTCGAACTCGCCTATCTATGTGTCAAAACAGATCTTCAGGAACAAAGTATTCTATTGTGGTAGGATTTTTTGTGGGGCTCTCGATCTCACAGGGTGTCCATGGCCATACTGAAATTACCTTACTGTCATACTGTCCATGACCATACTGAAGTTACAATGGGGGGATTGGCCCTACTGAACCTGCAAGCTTATTTCTTTGCAGCACAGCTATCTTTCCTACATTGGAGATTTTTCCTCAGGTCCCTAATGAGACTACATTGCTGGAATTTGCGGCGGCTACTTCACAGAAAGCTCTTCTAAACATGGTCTATAGGAAGGGGGTACCGGGTAGAAGGGTGTGTTCTGTGATAGCTCTACCCAGTTGGATATTTCATCTCTGTGCCCAGCAGACGAGGGGTGGGCCCCTATGGATGTCGCCTAATAGTCCTCTTTGGTATAATGGAGTCCTAAAGGAGTTTTTTTAAATGGGAAAGGTTTTGCATGAGCTAAATTTGGGATTAATTATCTCCACCACATATATCAGGAAGGTAAGCTGTGCACTTTTGCGCAGTTGAAGGAGCAGTTTTGGATACCCAGAACTTGGCATTTTAGATATGCTCAGCTGCATCATGCAGCAGTGGCACAGTTTGTTATTGGGGAGGTCCAGGTGCAGAATACTTCTTTGTAAGAGGTCCTTTTGGATCTTGACCCGGAAAAAATAATTTCCAGATATTATCGGGAGGTGAGCCCAGGTGACTCCAAACTGATCAATAGGGCCAAGTCTCGGTGGGAAGAGTTTGTACTGGAGTTAACAGAGGCATTATGGCAGGAGGCTTTGCATACTTATCTGGGCTCTGTTATCTCCTCAAAGGATAAGATGATACAGCTTCGATACCTCCATCAGATGTATTATACACCGGTCAGACTGTTTGTATGAACAGAAGGGACTCTGCTACTTGCCATAAATGTTTGGGGGCAGATAGCACCTTTGTTCATATGGTGTGGGAATGAGACCACTGGGGTCTATGGTGACCGAATGTATAGCTCATAACTTTGACCTTCCCAGTTCCCCTTTGCGATGTCTACTGGGACTTTTTGACCAAGAGGAGGTGAATGAGCACACCAAGCTGTTCCTTAGAATACTGTATTTTGGGGTTTGGAAACTCATAGCTAGGAGGTGGATTCATACGGAACGGCTGACGTTGGGGATGTGGCTAAAACTTGTGAATGCTGAGGTTCTTCTCTATCATATGATGTACAAGGCCAGGGGAGCTCCCAAGAAATTCAGGAGGGTCTGGTATAGGTGGATTGACTCAAGGGAGACACTGGGAGAAGGGAAGACTCAGTAAAGGATTGAGGAATATCGAGATAGAGTTATATATATGTTACATATTGAGGGGCCTGATCGGAATTTCGGCCCGCAAAAGACCGATGAGAGTTTTTCGTCGGAAAATGTGACCGTGTGTATGCTCCATTGGTCTTTTACTGGTGGAATTCCAGCCATCAAAATATTGAGAGCATGCTCTCAATTTTTCGGTCGGGAAAAGTTCCTATCCGAAAATGTGTCAGAAAAGCTTCCATATCTTTTTCTGACGAGAAATCCGATCGTGTGAATTTACGTGCCAGATGCATATTTCAGATATATGATTTAGAAAGTACAGAAGCTTGTGGTGGCCATGCAACTAGCATTTTTAGAAGTTCAGAAATAGCAGATCCAAATTTCTCTTATTACATGCTTCCTTTAAAAAAAAAAAGGCAATAGTAAATATAATCCAGGTCTTTGACTCAATGAAGGATCATTTGCAGCACAACACACTCATACATATATAGGCCCTTATGCCACATACACACGATCGGAATTCTCGTCGGAAAAAAAAAATTTGGTTTTCCCATCGGAATTCCGACAGAATTTCGCTCAAACTGTCTATAACACCGCGACATACAACGCATTCAATGGCACTATAAAAGGGACATTTAATGCTTCCGAGCATGCGTCAAATTGTTTCCGAGCATGCATCGGAATTTTGCGTGACGGAATTGCATACACACGATCGGAAAATCCGATAGAAAACTGTTCTGTCTGAAAAATTAAGAACAGGCTCTCAATCTAAAGTCTGTTGGAAATGCTGACAGAAAAAGACCAATGGGCATACACACGGCCTGGAAAATCCGATGAAAGGCTCCCATCGGACTGTTTCCATTGGAAATTCCGGCCGTGTGTACGTGACATAAGCCACGATTGTTAAAGCGGTTGTATACCCGCTGAAGTTTTTTGTTTTTTTCCTGACCTGCAAAAGAAAAGGCATAATGAGCTAGTATGCACCGCATACTAGTTCATTATGAAATACTTACCTTAGAACGAGGCCCCGACATCTCGCCCGATCCACGCCGAGGGAGCTGACATGTTCCCCTCAGCGTTTCTTCCAGGTATCGTGGCCTCGGCTACTCACACGCATGCGCACAGGAGATTTCTTTCCACCAGGGTCCGGTGTCTGCCGGACTTTCAGCCGAGAATCCCCTGTGCGCATGCGCCGCTACAGTCACTGTACGGTTTAGGAGATATTTTTTTACCTACAGGTAAGCCTTATTATAGGCTTTCCTGTAGGTTAAGGTCAAAAATTTGACTATACAACCACTTTAATATTAAAGCAATTATTCTAATATATTTCATTTCTTTATATTCTTTCTTCTTCTTCTATTCTTTATATTATTTTTTTATATATTTACATATATATATATATATTAAGGTCAGGATAATATAGAAAAATATAATTATTTAAAAAAAAATTGTCAGGTAAATATGAAATATAGAATATTTCTGTTTTTGAGCCAACAGGTGGAGCTTTATGCTCCTTTTTGCTCATTGTTTGCTGTGAAGAAAAAAATGACAAAGCACAAGTGACTCATCACTTATCAGACAGGTTAAGCTGGCCATATACGGAGCGAATTTCAGGCAGGTCCTGATGAAGTGGGTGGCCCCGTTGGCCACCTCCCAACATTTCTTGATTGAAAAATTGAAGGAGCCAGCAGAAAATTGATGGCCCACCTGTGCCAAATTTAGATGAAGTTGTTTCTTATGCCGCGTACACACGAGCGGACTGTATGGCGTACTTAGTTCGTCATACAATCCGACGGACAGTCCGTCGTACTTTCGACTGAACGGACTTGACCACACACGGATGCACAAACAGTCCGTCGAAAGCTTGCTCGATGACGTGTACAGCACGTACGACAGGACTAGAAATAGGAAGTCCAATACACAGCAAAGCACCCTTCCGCCGTGTAAATCCTTTCTGGGCATGCGCCATTCTTAGTCCGTCGAACTAGCATACTGACGAGCGGATTGTCCGCTGAAACCAAAGTACGACGGACAGAATTTAGAAAAATCCGAAATTCTTAGTACGCCAGACTGCACGCTGAAAAAGTCCGCTGAAGCCCACACACGAGCGGACTGTCCGCTGAAATGTGTTTCGACGGACTAAGTACGCCATACAGTCCGCCCGTGTGTACGCGGCATTAGGTAACCCAGGGTGCTCTGTGACCCCTTTGTAAGGAAGAATATATACGGTATATAGTTTAAAATGGTTTAAAAATTGTCTGAAAACCATTTAGTTTCCCTTTGTTTTGTTATGTAGTTAACATACCTAATACAATTTGACCAGTGCTCTTTGTTGACATACTAAAAATTGTATAGCTTGGAACTGTAAAAAAAAATTAAATGAAAAAAAAAAATCTATTCTGTGCCATGTCTGCAACAGTATTTTAATAGTGATAATAGAAATAAAGGGCCCACCACTTATTTTTTTTAAACAAAATGACAGCTGAAAGATCAGATTTTAAGGGGCATGCCAATAACAATAGTGAATAAAATACAATATGCTACATGTTAACATGCATTGAGTTGAAGCAGCCTATTCAATTATAAATTTTAAAAAGCACCTAAAAAGGGGCATGGTGCATTTTTGGCAGCACAGCACCCAGAAAAACAAGTCTGTGCACAATTGCAATGAGAAGGTGCCACCAGTCAAAAGTGACTCAATCCTTGTTAGACAATAAAGTAAAAATCAGAAAAATGTCTCATGTACTGTCTATATAGGTAACCCAGTGTGAAAAAATAAATAAATAAATATATATATATATATATATATATATATATATATATAGTGCCTTGCGAAAGTATTCGGCCCCCTTGAACTTTTCAACCTTTTGCCACATTTCAGGCTTCAAACATAAAGATATAAAATTTTAATTTTTTGTGACGAATCACCAACAAGTGGGACACAATTGTGAAGTGGAACGAAATCTATTGGATAATTTAAACTTTTTTAGCAAATAAAAAACTGAAAAGTGGTGCGTGTAAAATTATTCGGCCCCTTTACTTTCAGTGCAGCAAACTCACTCCAGAAGTTCAGCGAGGATCTCTGAATGATCCAATGTTGTCCTAAATGACTGATGGTGATAAATAGAATCCACCTGTCTGTAATCAAGTCTCTGTATAAATGCACCTGCTCTGTGATAGTCTCAGGGTTCTCTTGAAAGCGCAAAGAGCATCATGAAGACCAAGGAACACACCAGGCAGGTCCGTAATACTGTTGTGGAGAAGTTTAAAGCCGGATTTGGATACAAAAAGATTTCTCAAGCTTTAAACATCCCAAGGAGCACTGTGCAAGCGATCATTTTGAAATGGAAGGAGTATCAGACCACTGCAAATCTACCAAGACCTGGCCGTCCCTCTAAACTTTCAGCTCAGACAAGGAGAAGACTGATCAGAGATGCAGCCAAGAGGCCCATGATCACTCTGGATGAACTGCAGAGAACTACAGCTGAGGTGGGAGAGTCTGTCCATAGGACAACAATCAGTCGTACACTGCACAAATCTGGCCTTTATGGAAGAGTGGCAAGAAGAAAGCCATTTCTCAAAGATATCCATAAAAAGTCTCGTCTAAAGTTTGCCACAAGCCACCTGGGAGACACACCAAACATGTGGAAGAAGGTGCTCTGGTCAGATGAAACCAAAATCAAACTTTTTGCCCACAATGCAAAACGATATGTTTGGCGTAAAAGCAACACAGCTCATCACCCTCAACACACCATCCCCACTGTCAAACATGGTGGTGGCAGCATCATGGTTTGGGCCTGCTTTTCTTCAGCAGGGACAGGGAAGATGGTTAAAATTGAGGGGAAGATGGATGCAGCCAAATACAGGACCATTCTGGATGAAAACCTGTTGGGGTCTGCAAAAGACCTGAAACTGGGACGGAGATTTATCTTCCAACAAGACAATGATCCCAAACATACAGCAAAATCTACAAAGGAATGGTTCACAAATAAACGTATCCAGGTGTTAGAATGGCCAAGTCAAAGTCCAGACCTGCATCCAATCGAGAATCTGTGGAAAGAGCTGAAAACTGCTGTTCACAAACGCTCTCCATCCAACCTCACTGAGCTCGAGCTGTTTTGCAAGGAAGAATGGGCAAGAATTTCAGTCTCTCGATGTGCAAAACTGATAGAGACATACCCCAAGCGACTTGCAGCTGTAATCGCAGCAAAAGGTGGCTCTACAAAGTATTAACGCAAGGGGGCGAATAATTTTGCACGCCCCACTTTTCATTTTTTTATTAGTTAAAAAAGTTTCAAAAATCCAATAGATTTCGTTCCACTTCACAATTGTGTCCCACTTGTTGGTGATTCTTCACAAAAAATAAAAATTTTATATCTTTATGTTTGAAGCCTGAAATGTGGCTATATATATATATACACTATATTGCCAAAAGTATTGGGACAGCTGCCTTTACGCGCACACGAACTTTAATGGCATCCTAGTCTTAGTCTGTAGGGTTCAATATTGAGTTGGCCCACCCTTTGCAGCTATAACAGCTTTAACTCTTCTGTGAAGGCTGTCCACAAGGTTTAGGAGTGTGTCTATAGGAATGTTCGACCATTCTTTCTGAAGCGCAATTGTGAGGTCAGGCACTGATGTTGGCTGTGAAGGCCTGGCTCACAGTTTCCGCTCTAATTTATCCCAAAGGTGTTCAATCGGGTTCAGGTCAGGACTCTGTGCAGGCCAGTCAAGTTCCTCCACTCCAAACTCGTTATCCATGTCTTTATGAACCCTGCTTTGTGTACAGGGGGGGGGGGGGGCTTATGGTGTGGGGTTATTTCTCAGGGGTTGGGCTTGGCACCTTAGTTCCACTGAAGGGAACACTTAAGGAATCAGAATACCAAGAAATTTTGGACAATATCATGCTCCCAACTTTGTGGGACGGTTTGGTGGTGACTCCTTCCTGTTGCAACATGACTGCACACTAGTGCACAAAGCAACATCCATGAAGACATGGATGAGCGGGTTCGGGGTGGAGGAACTTGACTAGCCTGCACAGAGTCCTGACCTGCAGAGACAGAAAGATTTGAGGCAGCCTACATTCACAGAAGATCTATGGTTAGTTCTCCAAAATGTTTGTAACAAGCTACCTGCCGATTTCCTTCAAAAACTATGTGCAAGTGTACCTAAAAGAAATTATGCTGTTTTGAAGGCAAAGGGTGGTCACACTAAATATTGATTTGATTTGGATTTATCTTCTGTTCATTTATTTTCCATTTTGTGAACTATAAACACTATTTCTGAAAGCATTCTCAATTTACAGCATTTTTTCACACCTGCTTAAAACTTTTACTTATACAGTACTGTATATATATATATATATATATATATATATATATATATATATATATATATATATATATATATATATATATATATATATATACTGTATATAAAACAAAAGTTTAAATTGGTTTATAAAACCATTTAGTTTCCCTTTAATTCATATATTCAACCTACCTAATTCAGAAAGACCAGTGCTCTGTGTTGAAGTACTAAATTGTGTATAGCTTGGAACTGTAAAAAGAACTGTAAAAGAAAGTAAATGAAAAAAGTAATCAATCCTGTGCCATGCCTATATAAAAAAAAAGAAAAGACAATGGTATTTCCTGCATCTAATTTTTATAGTTTGTCAGTCTGACAATAAATTGAAGGGCCCAGCACTCAAAATGACAGCTAAAATATCAGAATTTAAGAAGTGTGCAAATACAAACATTTTAAAATGCATTATGCTCTGTGTTAGCATGCAACTTTCTGGTCTCAGGGAACCCCTACTACTAATTACTATATCTACATCTCATGATACATTAGTGTGATGGTTAGTGGGAAGAATGCTTCGTACACCTATGGTGATGGGCAGGGCAGGACTTAGGGTGGTTGGGGCCCCTGGGCTTGAGTCACTTTCGGGCCCTACCTTCTATACATTACCGTATATATTGGCGTATAACACGGACCCCAAGTTTAGGAGGGAATTTTAAAGGAAAAAAACTTTTAGGAGGGAAGTTTAACCCTTTCCCGCCGAGCGTACGCAGATCTGCGTACTCGGCTTCCGGGGGGTATACCGGGATGATGCCCGCACCTGCAGGCATCATCCCGGTACCGTTTTGTTCAGCGGGCGATTGGCTTTCCAGCCATAACAACCGATGCGGCTAAAAGCCGCTCAGGTGTTATGCCGGAGGAGCGGGAGGGGACGTCCCCCCCTCCCGCCACCTCCCGCCGCTGTTACCGGTGCTCCCGCTCGATCGGGAGCACCGATTCTTGCTGCGATGCCTCCGGCCGCTGGGGAGGAACTGGAACGAAGCCGTAATCGGCTTCGTTCCAGTCTCCTCATAGTAAACACGGAAGCGACGTCATGACGTCACTTCCCGTTTACTCGGCTGCCAATGGCGCCGGTTTTAAAAAAATATCCGGTATTCAGAATCGCCGTTTTCAGCGATCTGAATACACTGAAGTGTAAAGGAGGGGTGGGGGGTCTTTTAGACCCCCGATCCCTCCATAAAGAGTACCTCTCACCACCTATTACTGTCACAAGGGATGTTTACATTCCTTGTGACAGCAATAAAAGTGATCAAAATTTTTTTTTTTTTTTAAACAATTTAGTAATTTTAAAATAAATAAAATAAATAAAAAAATAAAAAAAAATTTTTTAAAGCGCCCGCCGTCCCCGCAAGCTCGCAAAGCAAAGAAAACGCATACGGAAGTCGCGCCCGCGTATGTAAACGGTGTTCAAATCACACATGTGAGGTATCGCCGCGATCGTCAGAGCGAGAGCAATAATTCTAGCACTAGACCTCCTCTGTAACGCTAACCTGGTAACCGTAAAAAATGTTTAAAGCGTCGCCTATTGAGATTTTTAGGTACCGTACTTTGTCGTCAATCCACAAGTGCATGCAATTATAAAGTGTGACATGTTTGGTATCTATTTACTCGGCGTAACATTATCTTTCACATTATGCAAAAAAAATGGGATCATTTTACCGTTTTGTTTTTTTTTAATTCATGAAAGTGTACCTTTTCCCAAAAAGTTGCATTTAAAACACCGCTGCGCAAATACCGTGTGACATAAAATATTGCAACAATCGCCTTTTATTCTCTAGAGTCTCTGTTAAAAAATATATATATATATAATGTTTGGGGGTTCCAAGTAATTTTCTAGTAGAAAATATGGATTTTAACTTGTAAACACCAAATTCCAAAAATAGGCTTAGTCATGAAAGGGTTAAGGAAAAAAATTACGTTTAAATGCCCATCAATGTAGCGTTATCAGTGTCCATCTGCAGCCTTGCCCATCCATCTGCAGCCTTGTCAGTGTAGCCTTGTCATTTGCAGCCTTGCCCCAGTGTCATTTGCAGCCTTGTCATTGCAGTCTTGAAGTTTAAAAATGGTGCCGCCAAGATACAGAGTCCTGTGTATCTCGGTGGCTCTCGGGTCCTCTCTGTGGCTAAGGGTCCTCTTGCAGTCCAAAGCAGAGCTGAGAGTAGCCGCGTGTACTCGACTTGGCTCACAGTCACGCCCAGTCCCTGTGTTATGTCCATCATAGGGCGGGACTGTGAGCAGAGCTGATCCGAGTACACTTGGCTATGTATCTCGGCGGGGCCCCCTATTGGGTGGGGCCCATGGGCTTGAGCCCAGTCAAGCCCAATGGTAAGTCCAGCCCTGGTGATGGGGAAGAATTATCCCCTTACAGATAGCTAAAAAGATCAATGGTGTGAGTGGGAACTTATCTGAGAGGCACAAGTGGCTCATTACTCAAGGAACCCCTAGCAACATCTGGAGGAACTCTAGGCTTCCATGGAACCCTGGTTGAGAAACCCTGCCTTTTGGCCTACTCACGCTATTGAGCTACACATGAATGCATGTTATGCCACAAGTTGCATTAAGGTATTAATTTAAATGGGCTGCCTAACTCACCAAAAAGGTGCATGCTGCATTTTTGCCAGAATAGGGCTATACTCATCAGTCCATTGAAGAGAACATGGCAGTGCCATTTAGAATAAATGTCATCCTATCACACCAACATTACTGAAGCAAAATTGTGTAAATCTACCCTTACTGATGACAAATCTAAGATGTCTAACAGCGCTGCTATCCTAGATCATGGCTTATATTGGCTTTATAGAAATCAGGCCTTGGTATCAAGAGCGATACTTATATACAGGGGTCAAGTCCTGAGAAAAAAGTGTGGGATTCCCCACCTAACCTCAAAAATAAAAAAAGTGTGTGTAATATATGCACTCCTTTTTTAACAAATAAATTGCAACATTTATTGTAAAGTGACAGTTTACGCGGACACCTCCAAAATTCACATGCATCAAAAAATATATATATATATATAGAACAGATCTAACAACAAAATAATTTAACCTGCATGCTATACCAACAAAAAAACACATCCCATCATTGCAGCCTCACTGTGCCCATCATTACAGCCTCACTGTGCCCATCAATTCAGCCTACCTGTGCCCATCAATGCAGCCTCACCTATGCCCATCATTGCAGCCTTACTGTGCCCATCAATACAGCCTTACTGTGCCCATCAATGCAGCTTCACTGTGCCCATCATTGCAGCCTCACTGTGCCCATCATTGCAGCCTTTCTATGCCCATCAATGCAGCCTTACTGTGCACATCAATGCAGCCTTACTGTGCCCAACAATTCAGCCTCACCTGTGCCCATCAATGCAGCCACCTGTGCCCATCAATGCAGCCTCATCTGTGCCCATCATAGCAGCCTCACCTGTGCCCCATGCTGCCTGGCGGTGTAGAACCATGTCAGTCAGCCCAAGCCCAGCAATCTAGCATTGAACAGCATGAGCTTGGCGATTGCCCAATGATCTATTAACCCTTGCTGCAGTACTACACGCTATGCTCCACCACTGACAGGGACATCATGTTTTACACAAGAGGAGGAGGGAGGGCAGGGTCGGCCCCCTGCAGCCACAGTGCAAAGGGAACGTTGTTCCTACTGTAGAAAAAGTACAGGAACGACGTTCCCAATGCGTTCCTGTGGGACTCTAGCCCTGCTTATATAATCATATGCAATGTTCAACAGGCTGTAGTAACACATTTGATTGGATCTGTCCTTTGCTTTTTGCCTCATTTGTCCTTTGCCTTTTGCTTTCTGCTTCATTAAAGCATATTTAAATACCAAAACACTTTCACATTCTCCCTTTCTTGTAAAGGCTCTCAGTTTACTTTGAAGAAAGAATGAGAAATGTGCGAGCTATTAATTTTGCTTCTCATATCAATGGGAGCGTGACAGTTATAAAATATAGCATATAGCAACAGGCAGTTTTTTAATTGCTGTATTAGAATTGGTTCAGGAGGTCACATGGTTACAACTGCCAGGTCCCAAGCTAATAGAAGTTATTTCAATTTTAAAAATCTGGGCAACAGTTTCAGTCAGCGCTCAGTAGGAGAAGAAGAAACTTCCCACCCTCCCTCCCTTGTCGCGGTCCTTGGCATCTGTCCCTTTATGCTAAATGAAAGGGGACAGCTTTTTTTGGTTAAAATGGTTATAGCTCGAGCTGTAATGGCTGAATTATATATGGATTTAAGATGTGTGCACATTATATAATACATTTTAGTTTGGTGTGAAAATATTTGGTGATAAGACAAGATTGTAATGTGTGTTATGATATTGGATTAAAGATCAAATAATTTATTGACAATAATAAAGGGCCACAGCCAATTTCAATCCATTAAAAGTATGTTGGGTATTATATGTGTTAATTAAGTACTGTCTGGGAAGCCCCTGCATGGACAACTGATTTCTATTCAAAATGATCCAATCTGTCAAAAAAAGATGGGGGTTGCCCTAAAATGCAGTTGGGACTGGTGAAACTCATTGGAAAAGCACCTACCACATGAGTATAATCAGTGCCAGAACAAAGTTATCTAGCTCCCAGGGCGAAGATGCCAAACTGCGCCCTCCTCCCCAAGGTATATGAGCATTATGTGTCAAAAAGATCAAGCACTACTCTGCACGTTGGTCCTCTAACCAAAAATTCCCTTTGCCATCCAAAATCTTTGACCACCTCCCCAAATCCTTTCTCTCCCCAAATCTCTTCTACTAGCACAAATACCCCCATCACCCATCCTGGTACAAATCCTCTACCCCTCAAAATTTCCCTCCGAGCACAATACTTCTCCGAGCACAAATCCCCCCCATGCCCCCTCCTAGCACAATCCCCTCTCAAATATCCCAATAAGCACAAATCCTCCTTCTTGGTGTAAATTCCCCACAAATCCCCTCAGCACAAATCCCCCAATCACCTCTACTAGCAAACCCCCCCCCCACCAAATCTCCCGCCTAACACACTCCCCCCCCCCCAAAAAAAATTGCCCTTCCTAGCACAAAGCCCTTCCTTCAATTTTCCCATGAGCATAAATCCTTCCTGCAACACAAATCCCCTCCACAAATTTCCCTTTATAGTACAGACCCCCCCAAATCCCCCTTCCCAACACAAATACCCCTTCAAAACATTGTTTCCATACTAGCACAAATCCTCCTCGTCCCTTCCAATCTCCCCTTCCAACACAAATCCCCCCAAATTAACCCTCCCAGCACAAATCCCCCCCAAATTACCCTTCCTAGCGCCCCATCACCTCCCTTGTGCAAATCCCCCCCTTCAACCCCCCCACTAACACATATTCACCCCCAAACCTCCCATTTAACACTAATCCTCCTATCCTTCTCCCCGCGTACCACACTCTCATCTCCAGTTTCTTACTTTGCACCCCTACCATATACACAATACAAGTCCACCTCTCCCTTAAAAATATCTCAGATACAGCGCAGCAGTGTTATGTCCTTCCCCCCAGGCTCTTCCTCATCTTGGCATACCGGGGTGGGGAAAGCCTAAGGCCGATGGACTTTTAACACTTTCTCCCAGTGGAGAGAGCTGCTTGGCTGCTGCAAGGTAATGGGAGAGCGACTCTGGGACACCCGCAGTCAGATTGGGACTCTACTCTTCACAGTCATAATCTGACAGTTCAGATACAGGAGGAGGAGCTGGAAGTGAAAAAGCCCCTCCTCCCAGCTGTCTTCTGTCCTCCAAATTTGGCCTGTGATTTGCCGCATTGAGCTGACAGGAGTATTAATGCTGCTGTCACTACTCCTGTCAGCTTGTAGCAGCAGGAACTCTCCATGTGGAGCCCTCTCCACCTCACATGATACCAGCACCCGGGGCAGTCACCCCTCCTGCCCCCCTTGTTCAAGGCCTCAGTACATTCCTCCCTATACCTCAAATAATAAATGTAAAAGAACATAAATAAAGGAAAAGATTATTTTTTAATCAGCTTAGTGATATTTTGTAGCTCGAAACCATGCTCAAAAGAAACATCCAAGCCCTGCTTATCAAAATGGCATTAAGTATGACATCCTTACAACGCAGTACTGACACAGTGCTGACACAGTGCTGACTTTAGCAGTGGTTCCAGATAAAATGTGTATGTTTGTTGATACTAGGGGCGGACTGACCATTCGGTCACTCGGTCACGGACCGAGGGCCCGGCCACTAGGGGGCCCCATCAGGGTTGTCAGCCATAATAAAAACCAGGGACAGTATGTAAAAAATCTATGTTTTTTTTACTTCTGTCCCTGAAATGTCCCTTACCGACATACTTTTAATGTAAAAATCCCGAGATTGTAGTTGCCCCGCCTCTCCACTGCCTCCTCAGCCAATGGGAAAACAGTGTACCCGCCCCATTCTTCAGCGCGGCTTATTCGAGATATGAGCAGGAGATGCCGACAGCTGGAGGAGAGAAGAAGAATGAGGGGGAGGGCACAGCCTGCAGCCTGATAGAAGGTAAGCAACTGATTATGAGTGGTTTACCATTGTCAGCAAGGGGGAGGGGGGAGGCTGTGTTTGCTCAAGCAGAGCTCTTCCTGTCTCTGAAGCAGTTAGATCGTTTGTCTGAGGAGAAGTGAACTGCTTCTGGAGGATGTGCTGAATGTCTCCCCCCCCCCCATCTGTGCTACACCTCCCTACTCATTACCTGCTTACCAGTACACAGGCACAGTCCCCTCACATGCATTCCTGTGTCTGTGAGCTGCTGGGGTACTACAAGTCCCAGCATGCCAGGAGATGGAGGCAGCAGTGTGTTCCATCAGAC
Organism: Lithobates pipiens; assembly: GCF_037356315.1. Classification (NCBI taxonomy): domain Eukaryota; kingdom Metazoa; phylum Chordata; class Amphibia; order Anura; family Ranidae; genus Lithobates; species Lithobates pipiens. The sequence goes on along the minus strand of NW_027507718.1, from coordinate 250,813,789 downwards.
TTTTTATAGTGTGTGTATATACTGTGTGTATATATACTGTGCAGGCATGTGTCTGTGTCTATAGTGTGTGTGTGTATCTATATATACTGTGTGTGTGTATATATATATATATATATATATATGTATATATATATATATATATATATATATATAGTGTGTGTGTGTATATATATATATACTGTGCACTTGTGTGTGTATATACTGTGCAGGCATGTGTCTGTGTCTATACTGTGTGCGTGTGTGTGTATACTGTGCACTAGTGTGTGTGTGTGTCTGTAAGTATACTGTGTCTGTGTGTTACTGTGCATGCGTGTAGGTATACTGTGCATGCATGTGTTTGTGTATATACTGTGCATCTGTGTGCACTGTGCATGCGTGTGTGTATACTGTATGATCCATGTGTGCTCACTGCCGCTCAACAGAATTTGATCCAACAATCCTGTGCCCGTGAAAAATGCCCTTGTTGCCATTCGGAGCCATCTGATTGGTGCACTGTTGAGCTCAACCTCGGATCAGGCAGCAAGGCAGGTCTGGGTGCACACCTGTGCAGTGATAACATGGTGCACAGCTTTTATTCATATGCCCCACTGCCCGATCTGAGGCCAACCACTGCAGTTCACTATTCCGCTGACTCTATGACAGCACATGTGCAGTTCAGAGCCTGCAACATGTGGCTTTATTTTTTTTTTAAAGGCCTTGCCCACCAGCTGCCTACCTCACCAAGCACCAAGGTGTGTGTGTGTGTGTGTGTGTGTGTGTGTGTGTGTGTGTGTGTGTGTGTGTGTGTGTGTGTGTGTGTGTGTGTGTGTGTGTGTGTGTGGGGGGGGGGATATTCATGGAAGGTGGCACTCTGGGGGCTCTGCCGTAGGGCATGTCAAAAGTGTCCAATCTGTCTGCCATAATGTCGCAGTCCCACCGCCATTACTAGTAAAAGAAAAAAAATTATAATAAAAATACCATAAATCTATCCCCTATTTTGTAGACGCTATAACTTTTGCGCAAACCAATCAATATACGTTTATCGTGATTTTTATTTTTTAACAAAAATATGTAGAAGAATACATATTGGCCTAAACTCTGGAAAAAAATGTGTTTATATCTATCCATCTCTCTATCTATCTTACTTTTTTTTTATAGTATAAAGTAAAAAATATTGCTTTTTAAAAAAAAGTGTCTGCCTTTTTTCGTTTATAGCGCAAAAACTAAAAATCCCACAAAAGAAAGCTCTATTTGTGGGAACTAAAGGACATCACTTTTGTTAGGGGAAATACCTCGCACGACTGCGCAATTGTCAGCTAAAGCGACACAGTGCCGAATTGCAAAAAGTGCTCTGGTCAGGGAGGGGGTAAATACTTCCGGGGCTGAAGTGGTTAAGACTCTCCCATTGACCATGCCCATTGTTCGCCATGGTTCACTATGCATGCCACAGATCATCATCTCCCTGGTAGGGGTCCCAGTGCAGTATTTTGCCCAGGGGACCATGATGTTAAGGTGGCACTGCCCATGAGAGGCTCGTGGTGCCTTTACTGGGTCACCAGCTCTAGGTCTCCTGCCACCCTGCATGTCGCCGAGCTTGGTGCCCCTCCTCTAAAAAAAAAAAAAAATGGCTGCCACGTGGCGGCCATCTGTAAGCCTGGGGGCCCCATAATCTCTTATTGCCCGGGGGCCCCATAAGTTGTCAGTCCGCCCCTGGTTGATACTAAATAAAACGTTTGTGTCAGGGAAATGGCCGTAGGAGAACGGGCTATAGTGTCAGTTGTCAGGGAGCCATCAGCAGGAGAAGGGCTCTAGGACCCAGAATCTCTGGCAGGAAAAGGACTTTAGGACCCAGTATCTCTACCAGCAGGTCACATGGGCCTATATAAGGAAGTCTGCTGGTGTCTGCAGTTGCTGGTTTGTCAGTCTTCCTGTGTTCCTGAACCTCTGTGAAAGTTCTATTTGGATTCCTGTTGTGACCCGGCTTGTTCCTGACCTGTCTGATCTGCTCTTCTGGTTTTGACCCCCTGGCTTGCTTTACCGACTTGCTGTCTTCTCCCATACCTGATCCCGGCTAGTATCACGGACTTCGCTACAGTTATCTGTTCCTGCCTGCTTCCTGATACCAGACTTTTGATTCGTCCCCGTTTCTGCAACCTGCCTCATCCTCCTGCTGGATCTACTGTGTTTGACCCCTGGCCTGGCTTCCACTACTGCTCCTTACGCACACCTTGCCAAGTATTACCGAGGATTCTCATAGACTTTAACTCTGCTGTGCTTCCTGCATTACCTGGTGTCCTTCTGGTGCCCACCAGCTCTTATTTCCGGAATCCATCTGGCAACCTGTGCTTCTCTGGGCACTACACCCTCTGTACCCAACTTCAGGGGTGTACTGCACTCAGCCGCAAGGGGAGCCCTCTCGGCATTTCGGCCTCCAACCAGGTACGTGACAGTACAAACCAGCCATGACCGAGGCCGACGGAGGTGCTTCCCCGCTCAAAATGATGTGTCAGCAAGTCACCACCCTTACACAAGCTGTACAGAAGCTCCAGGACGGCTACTTCCAGTTGAAGGATCGGCTGCAGCATTTGCCTGTTGCTCCAGCCTTGGTGGACTCTAGTTCTTCCTCCTCTAATACGGTTCCAGTTTCCTTGCCTCCTCCTGAACCACGGATACCTACACCCGAACGATTCTCCGGTGACCGGAAAAAGTTCAGGGCCTTCAAGAATGCCTGCGTACTGTACCTGGCCCTCCAACCTAGAACTTTTGCTTCGGAGTTTGTGAAAGTAGGATTTGTCATTTCTTTATTATCTGAGGGACCCCAAGCCTGGGCTCATAACCTGCTGGAACAAAAAAATTCTGCTTTGAATACTATGGACACTTTCTTTGAGGCCATGACTCTGTTGTACGATGACCCCCAGCGTGCGGCCTCCGCTGAATCTGCCTTAGTTGCTCTACGGCAAGGAAAACGTCCAGTGGAAGATTATACCGTGGATTTCTGCAGATGGTCCACTGACACTAACTGGAATGAGGCAGCACTCAGGTTCCAGTACCGCCAAGGACTGTCTGAGATCATTAAGGATGAACTGGCTCGAGTTGCTATTCCTGACTCTCTTGATGGACTTATTCGCCTAGCCATTCAGCTTGACAGGCGCCTGCGGGAGCGGCGGTCTGAACGTGCTCAATCCTTTCAGCCTACACAGATGCTACCCAAGTTTTCTCCTGCTGTAGCACCCACAGCTGTTGGCCCTGCAACTTCTGAAAGGGAACCAAAGCAAGTTGGCCTGGCCCGTTCCTCCCTTACTCTTGAGGAGAGACAACACCGCCAGCAGGCCAATCTCTGCCTGTACTGCGGAGGGGCCAGACATTTTTTGCGCAGCTGCCCCATAAGACCCAGTAAGGTCTACCCACCAACTTCCACATATCTCCAAGTCTCTGGATCCTGCCATTCTTACCTTGTTCTTCCCATCTCCTTACAAGTGGCAGAAAGGGAGATTAGGCTACAAGCAATCATTGATTCTGTGGCATGTAGCTGTTTTATGGCCTTATCTCTGGCTAAGAAACTTGGTGTGCCTCTCTATAAAAAAAAGCAAAGACTTGAGGTTCTGTTGGCTGATGGTTCCCTGCCCAGTTCTGGAGTTGTCACCCAGGAAACCATGCCCATCTTCACTACCACAGATACCGGCCATCAAGAATTTGTCCGATTTGATGTCCTATGTTCCCCCATGTTTCCCATCATCTTGGGAATTCCATGGCTGCAGGCACATAACCCACAGATCAATTGGACCAAGAAGGAAATTTCTCTTTCTTCAGGATATTGCCTGCAGCATTGCTTTACTCCCAGCTCAAGTAAGCCTGTTAGCTGTCTGGCGGTGCAACCTGCTCTCAGTAATCTCCAGTATGTTCCTCCAGCTTATCATGAGTTTATAGACATTTTCGACAAGAAAAAGGCCGATGTCCTCCCACCTCACCAGCCTTATGACTGTCCAATTGAACTCCTCCCGGGGGCCGAGATCCCATTTGGACGAATCTTTCCCCTATCTGAAAACGAGCTGGAGACTCTACGAGTATATATTCACGAGAACCTAGAAAAGGGGTTTATCCGACCCTCTTCTTCTCCTGCTGGGGCAGGTATATTCTTTGTGGAGAAGAAGGATGGTACATTGCGGCCGTGTGTAGATTACAGAGAAATCAATAAAATCACTGTAAAGAACAGATACCCACTCCCTCTCATTCCTGAACTCTTTCAAAGGTTCCGAACCGCCCGGATTTTCACTAAATTGGATTTGAGGGGTGCTTATAACCTTGTCCGCATACGCCAGGGTGATGAGTGGAAAACAGCATTTCGGACACGGTTCGGCCACTTTGAATATCTTGTGATGCCGTTCGGGTTATGCAACGCCCCAGCCACGTTCCAGCATCTAGTGAACGACATTTTTCGGGAATTCCTGGATTACTTTGTAATCGTATACCTCGATGATATCCTAATTTTTTCTGCCTCTTTGGAGCTTCATCGAATCCACGTAAAAAAGGTGCTCTCAACCTTGAGAAAACATGGACTATATGTTAAGGCAGACAAATGTGATTTTGAAAAAACATCTATTCAATTCCTGGGTCTCATTATCACCACAGAAGGAATTTCAATGGACCCAAAGAAAGTGAAAGCAATACTAGACTGGCCAGCTCCTTCAGACAAGAAAGGTGTTCAGCGCTTCGTGGGGTTCTCTAACTTCTACAGGAGGTTTGTGAAGGATTTCTCCACCACCATAGCACCCATCACTCAGCTGACCCACCAGAAGGTCCGGTTCCAGTGGTCTCCAGAAGCCCAGACAGCCTTTGACAAATTAAAGAATCTGTTCACTTCCGCCCCAATCCTACGGCACCCAGATCCGACCCTGCCTTACGTATTGGAAGTGGACGCCTCTGAAGTAGCTACAGGGGCAATCCTGTCCCAACGGCAGGGACCTAAGGCTCTTCTTCACCCCGTAGCCTTTTTCTCTCGAAAGATGAGTCCACCAGAGAGAAATTATGACGTGGGAGATAGAGAACTTCTGGCCATTAAATCTGCCCTAGAAGAATGGAGGTACTTATTGGAGGGCGTCGCTCATCCCATTATGATTTTTACAGACCATAAGAACCTGGAGTACCTCAGGACAGCCAAGCGTTTAAGACCTCGGCAAGCCCGCTGGGCTCTGTTCTTCTCCAGGTTCAATTTCCATATTACATATAGGCCAGGTTCCAAGAATGGGAAGGCAGATGCACTCTCCCGAATGTTCCCGGACACCCCTGAAATGACAGAGCCAAGTACGATCCTATCTACCCAGAATTTTTTGCTTATCCAACCTGACTTAAAGACCTTAATCAAGCAAGCCTCAACCCAGTGCTCTGGATCAGAAGTGTCCTCACTGAGAAATGAAGATGGATTTTTGTGGCACCAGGATAAAGTTTTTGTTCCCCAGCCAGTCAGACTCCAGGTTCTAAAGATGTCACATGACCATAAACTTGCTGGGCATTTTGGGATACGAAGAACCACTGAACTTGTTCAACGCTCATTTTGGTGGGCCAGCCTAAGACAAGACTGCAGAAAGTATGTGAACTCTTGCACCATATGCCAGCGCAGCAAGGGTTGCAATGCCAAGCCATGGGGACTTTTGAGGCCATTACCCATTCCTGAACAACCTTGGAAAGAAATATCCATGGACTTTATAGTAGACCTGCCCCCCTCTGGGGGATGCACCACCATCATGGTGGTGGTAGACCGCCTTTCCAAAATGGCACACTTCCTTCCGATGAGTGGCACACCCTCCGCCTCAGACACAGCAAACATGTTCATTAAAGAGATTGTCAGATTACATGGATTACCCGATAGTATTGTCTCCGATAGAGGGGTACAGTTCACCTCCAGGTTCTGGAGGGATCTCTGCAAATCTCTATCAATAGAAGTGTGTCTTTCCTCAGCTTACCACCCTCAGAGCAATGGTCAAACAGAGAGGACTAACCAGACCTTAGAACAGTACCTTCGGTGTTTCTGTACTTGCTCGCAGGATGACTGGATCTCCCTTCTTCCCTGTGCTGAGTTTGCATACAATAATTCTTTGCATGCAGCAATCAATCAGTCCCCTTTCTGGGCAAACTATGGATTCCATCCCTCCTTCCTTCCAAATACTATACCTGAAACTTCTGCTCCCGCTGTCCAGGATCGATTAAGGTTCATTCAATCCAACTATAAGTTGCTACAGGAGGCCATGCGAAAAGCCCAAGAGGACTATAAAAAGTTCCATGATAAAAGAAGAAGAAGGAATCCTGTCTTTAAGATTGGGGACAAGGTATGGCTTTCTTCAGTAAACCTCAAGCTCTCATGTCCCTCCCGGAAGCTCGGACCCAAATTCATCGGTCCCTTTGAAATCAAAAGAGAGATAAACCCGGTGGCTTTTGAGCTGGCACTACCCAATACTTACAAGATCCATCCAGTGTTCCACATATCCCTGCTTAAACCAGCTGTACCCAGTCCCTTCCCTGGAAGAGAAGAGCCACCTCCACCTCCAGTCTTGGTAGAAGGGGAAACAGAATTTGAGGTCGAAGCCATTATGGATTGCCGGAGGAGGGGTAGGCAGGTTCAGTACCTAATCAAATGGAAGGGGTACCCTCCCGAAGACAATTCCTGGGAGCCTGAAAACAATGTGCATGCTCCTAGACTTGTGCGAGACTTTCATAGAAGACATCCCGAAGCATTGGCCCGTTGGGGCATCCGGAGGCTGCCCCTTGGGGGGGGGGGCACTGTCAGGGAAATGGCCGTAGGAGAACGGGCTATAGTGTCAGTTGTCAGGGAGCCATCAGCAGGAGAAGGGCTCTAGGACCCAGAATCTCTGGCAGGAGAAGGACTTTAGGACCCAGTATCTCTACCAGCAGGTCACATGGGCCTATATAAGGAAGTCTGCTGGTGTCTGCAGTTGCTGGTTTGTCAGTCTTCCTGTGTTCCTGAACCTCTGTGAAAGTTCTATTTGGATTCCTGTTGTGACCCGGCTTGTTCCTGACCTGTCTGATCTGCTCTTCTGGTTTTGACCCCCTGGCTTGCTTTACCGACTTGCTGTCTTCTCCTATACCTGATCCCGGCTAGTATCACGGACTTCGCTACAGTTATCTGTTCCTGCCTGCTTCCTGATACCAGACCTTTCATTCGTCCCCGTTTCTGCAACCTGCCTCATCCTCCTGCTGGATCTACTGTGTTTGACCCCTGGCCTGGCTTCCACTACTGCTCCTTACGCACACCTTGCCAAGTATTACCGAGGATTCTCATAGACTTTAACTCTGCTGTGCTTCCTGCATTACCTGGTGTCCTTCTGGTGCCCACCAGCTCTTATTTCCGGAATCCATCTGGCAACCTGTGCTTCTCTGGGCACTACACCCTCTGTACCCAACTTCAGGGGTGTACTGCACTCAGCCGCAAGGGGAGCCCTCTCGGCATTTCGGCCTCCAACCAGGTACGTGACAGTTTGTATAAAACCGTCTTAGATTTAGGTTACGTACAACTAGTGTTATAAACATATCATAGTGTTAATAATACATCTGCAAGCTAGTCCAACTTTCCACTTTCCCCTCTTTGGACAATTGTCTTGTGTCACTCTGTTATTTTTATCCACTGATTGGCCTTATTTCACACAAAAAAGGTCAAATATTATAGCCACACAAGGCACACTACTGGGGGCAGAAAGGCTGAAAGAGATAGCTAACCAATTGTGCATCAGTACACTAAGAACTTTGGAAGGGTAGGGCAAGATGTTGATGTTCACTTTAAAGGGCTGCCTAATGCACCAAAATGCAACAAAGGTTTGGCAGCACAGGGCACAGCATGTTAATGCTTTTAGGAGGTGCCATCTAGAATGAGTGGTACCACATTGCACCAATACACTTTACTGCGGTGCAATAGTTTGAGAAGACCCTTACTAATAGAAACTTTAAGGCTACATACCACCCTTAGCAGCCCTGCCACCCTAGTTCATGGTTTAGTTTGGATAAACAGGAATCAGGCCCTGGTAAAAAGAAATGCTTATATAATTATGTGCAATGTACAGTGGGCTGTAGTAACAAATCAGATTGGATTTGTCCTTTGCTTTGTCTCATTAAAGTGCATCTAAACCCCAAAACAGGCTTTCTTTTCTTAATTGTCACCTAGTGACCCTGCAAATAGTCCACAGACATTACAGAGTGTTGTCAAAAGGAGAGGGGAGGCTATTGGTCCCCCCTCTGCCCTGGACACGGGCCACGGGACCGTATACCTAATGCATTTTTGTGGACATCCCCCCCCGGTTCATTATGGGGGATTGGGCTGTCCCATAACAGGCCAAATACTCTACTTACATTTCACATCTCCACAGCTATCCTTGACATTGCCCCCCTTTGGCTCTCAACCTATCCTACTACCCATAAAAAAATGGGTTATCTTACACGAAACCCGCTACTATCACTTCTGTTGTTATATATGTATTTCTGTTCAACCAGTTTACTTGTACCAGTTATGTTTGCAAGACCCTGCAAGGTCAGAGATTTTATTTTTCAAAAGACTGTTGGACATGTCTTGTTATTTGTTCTCTTTTACAAAATAAAATACTGATTATACAAAAAAAGTAAAAGGGATTGTACACCGTGGTAAACTTGGCCCTATCCCAACTTTTCGAGACATATTGCTGCCATCAATTTTAAAATTACCTTATTTTTTATTCTTAAAATGGTACATTTTCTCAGTTTAAACATTTAATGTTTTCTATTTTCTATTGCGAATAGAATACATGTTTATGAATACAATCGCTGTCAAAACTTGTAGACTTCACCATCTCTAAAATATGCCACTTTTTAACTAATGAAAGCACCAAGCTACACATTCATTATTTTGTTATCTCTCGCCTTGACTAATGCAACTCCCTTCTCCATAGGCTATTCCCCTCTTCAGCCGATCATGAATGCTGCTTCCATATTCATCTACCTTACCAACCGCTCAGTGTCTACCACCCCTCTCTGCCAATCCCTCCACTGGCTTTCGAATGCCCAGCAAATTGAATTAAAAATACTAACAACAACATACAATGCCATTTAGAACTCTGCCCCAAGCTACATCACCAATCTTGTTTCCAAATATCACCCAGACCGTCCTCTTCACTCCTCTGAAGACCTCCTGCTCTCAAGCTCCCTTGTCTTCTCCTTCCATGCTTGTGTCCTGGATTTCTCTAGAGCCTCTCCCATTCTTTGGAACTCTCTACCTCAACTTTTAGGGTGGACTTGATGGACTTGTGTTTTTTCAACCTTGCCTACTATGTAACCTGTATGGCTATCTCCTACTCTAGCTGCCTTTAGGCAATCCCTGAAAACTCATCTCTTCAAGGAAGCCTAATATATCACATGTCCAACTAACTGACCTTTTATCACTTCCATCACTTTCATCACTTCAATCATAGATTGTAAGCTCTTATGAGCAGGGCCCTCTTAACCCATTTGTATTTAATTGTATTGCAACTGTACTGTCTCCCTTTAAATTGTAAAGCAATGTGCAAACTGATGGTGCTAAAAAAAAAACTGTATAATGATAGTAATAATAATAATTATGAGATTTGCAAATCATTGCATTCTGGTTTTATGTAGTTTTTATGCAACGTCCCAACGTCTTTGAAGTTTAATTGTACCGTATATACTTTATATATTTTAACACACACATTTTGTTTTGATGGAGGTTTTTTTTTCTATGTATTCTGCATGTTTTGGATTTGTCATATGACTTTTCACAGATTTTAGGTGATTCGCTGATGGTAAAAAAAAAAAAAAAAAATATTTAGATTTAGTTTTATTCTTGGAATGCAGCACATTTTTGTATTTATTAGAGTGAATCTTGTTGTGCTAGCTGCTTAGTTATCTGGAAGTTTCATCTAAATCACTGAGCATTGAGTTTTATTTTTGTATTTGCTCAGTGCAAAAATGCTGTTAGACTACATTTCTTTGAGGCATCGTGTGGATAAGTCAATTCTTAGGAAAAACAACTGACATTTAAAGAGCTTAGATGAAGTGTGGTTCACACCTCCAATGTTTTGCTGTCTTTGTAGCTGCACTGCCCAGCCACTGTATAATAGTTATTGCTCACAGTCTAATTTTTGTTGCAAGATAAACCCTTTCTAGTCTCTTTCTATATGCTGCCTATTCTAGTGCTCATGTATTGTCCCGCCGGTAGCTTTATTTTTTTTAAGAGTAAACTTACCTATAGCTTTTAAATCTGTTATGACTGCCACCATTCAACTCAGACATTTTTTATTCAGGTTGAAATAAAGCAGACAGGGGTGCTGCTGCCAAGCAATAATCTAAAAGTAAAAAAAATAAACTACACATCCAAAATATATGATGCTAAAACCACATAGAGCTTAAAGGCATTTCAAAAGGGGTAATTTAAATTGGTGTTTTTCTTATGTGGTCCTTGATTTTGCATAAAAAAATGAATTGCTTTGTTATTTTTCCCCTATGCCAGTGCCTAGGTCCCCATACCCCTTTTTGACAATAGCTTGCCTAGACTTTGAGGGGTTCAATGCAAAGTTTAGTTTGTACAGCCTCACGCAGGTTACAATGAACTCAGGCAGAATTGCTCATACCTATTAGTCTAGCTTTTGTTCACTCCAAGGCAATCCTGAAAGGTTTCCCACTTAATGAACACATGTGTTGCTGTTTTCTTATGTAAATGGCTTGGAGTAAGTGGGTACTCTAGCAACTACCAGCTGTCAATACAAGTCAAAGCATACATACAGCACATCTTAGAGGCTCAAAATAGCACCAAAAAATGCAGAAAGAGTCCATATCACAGCAGTGAATTACGTTTCAGGGCTACACAAGACCCCTTGCTTAGGCATGTGGTCAGTACAAGATGCAAAGCATTGTTAACATCCACTTACAATTTAGCCAGTCTTATGATGTATGAGTAACACTAATAATAAGACAGAGATATGAAGTGGACCTATACTTGGGTGTTACCATACCATGAACCTGTTCTTTGCCCAAATGTGAAGGACATGAGCAGAGCAGGTACAAGGGGTGGGCGAGAGGGCGAGTGCCCTGGGTGGAGTGTGAGAGGGGGCGGGTTGTTAGCAGGCATAAGAGTCACTAAATGGCGGGCCCTGTTTTCCATGTACGGCCCAAGCTGCTGCTCTTTCTGGCCCCCCCCCCCCCGCGCTATTTAATCATCACTTTTGTCCCCAGTTGCCTCCGCTATCAGCAGAGTAGAGAGGAGTGGACGGAGGGAGGCGGGACAATTCTGCACTGGGGACAGGACCAGCACTGCGTGGAGAGTGGTAGCTGCCTGTCACATTAATCTGGAGGTGATTGGCTGCTAGGAGGCGGTCCTAGCAGCCAATCACCAGTTTGCTAATATGAAAAGTCAGCCCGGCAGCTCCCATGCCCCGCCCAGTGATGCTGTACCTTCAGTTTAGGATTGTTCCGCGACTCCCATCTCCTGCTCTCCGCTCTGTGAAAGGTGGAAGGGAGGAGGAGGAAAATATATGGAACTGTGAAGGATGGGAAGTGGGGGAATGGGGGCAGGGCTGTGTGGAGGGGTCGTGGTAAAGGGGGCAATACTGTGTGGGGGGATATGTAAAGGGGCAATACTGCATGTGGGGTGATATGTAAAGGGGCAATACTGCGTGTGGGGTGATATGTAAAGGGGCAATACTGCGTGTGGGGTGATTTGTAAAGGGGCAAATACTGTGTGGGGTGATATGTAATGAGGCAATAAATACTGTGTGTGGTGATAGGTAAAGGGGCAATAAATACTGTGTGGGGTGATATGTAAAGGGGCAATACTGTGTGTGTAGTGATATGTAAAGGGGCAATACTGCGTGTAGTGATATGTAAAGGGGCAATCCTGTGTGTGGGGTGATATGTAAAGGGGCAAATACTGTGTGGGGTGATATATAAAGGGGGAAATTCTGTGTGGGGTGATATATAAAAGGGACAAAACTGTGTGTAGGGTGCTATGTGAAGGGGCAATATTGTTTGGTCTGATATGTAAAGGGGCAATGCTTTGTGGGGTGATTTGTAAAGGGGCAAATACTGTGTGGGGTGATATGTAATGAGGCAATAAATACTGTGTGGGGTGATAGGTAAAGGGGCAATAAATACTGTGTGGGGTGATATGTAAAGGGGCAATACTGTGTGTGTAGTGATATGTAAAGGGGCAATACTGCGTGTAGTGATATGTAAAGGGGCAATCCTGTGTGTGGGGTGATATGTAAAGGGGCAAATACTGTGTGGGGTGATATATAAAGGGGGAAATTCTGTGTGGGGTGATATATAAAAGGGACAAAACTGTGTGTAGGGTGCTATGTGAAGGGGCAATATTGTTTGGTCTGATATGTAAAGGGGCAATGCTTTGTGGGGTGATATGTGAAGGGGGCAATACTGTGTGGGGTGATATTTTAAGGGACAATACTGTGTGGGGGTGGGGTCATGTAAAGGGTGAAATACTGTGTATGGGGTGATACGTGAAGGGGGCAATTCTGTGCGGGGTGATATGTGAAGGGGGCAATTCTGTGCGGGGTGATATGTGAAGGAGACAATACTGTGCGGGGTGATGTGTGAGTGAACTCTATTTCAATCGCATTAAACCTACGGTAATTGAATTTGTATTGTTTTAAGTGTATTCTTGTTTTGAAATGACATTGTTTCTTTCTTAAAAATGGGAGGGAGTGGGGCGCAGTTTGCCATCTTCACCCTGGCCACCAAATGGCCTTGTCCCACCACCGGACATGAGACTGGGAATGGCAGGGCTTTATTGTGACTTTGACGGAAGTAAAGGTCCCATGTGCAGCCCATGCCTAGTAGGATCCAAGGAGCCAGAACCCAAGGATAACCCAAAGGTGGCTTTGCATGTCATCAGATTTGTTTACTAGAGCTAGAGCTGAACATTTGCTGTACAAGTGTTACCTAAAACGTAAAAAAAGATTGTACTTACTACTGTGAAGAAGGTTCTGTGCCGCATCATATGTCATTTCTAAAAGAAAAAAACAATTAATGATTACTACTTTATTAGGAAATGTGTAACCATCACCCATTAAAGCCTTTTTAGTTAAAAAAAAAGTATAAAATTATACTTTTTGGATTTTGCAATAAATCAAATAAATCACTTTCCACCCAGCTCCTCCATACATAGAAGCTATACTAGCTTCTATATATAAAACACAACTTTAAATTGAGAGGCAGACCTTTCAGTGAAACGCCCGTCCTGTAGTACCCTCTTCTATGAATGGATGAGGTGGGTCGAAAGGGTGGGCATAGTTGGGCATTTTTTGATTAGTGCCTGTTACAGCTCCCTCAATTCTATTAACTCCCGCTGCACCAGAAAATTACAGCAGCAGGGGAGAGGGATCGGAAGAGGAATATTTCACCAAAACCAGGAGACAACAGCAAAGGGAAAACAGCATACTGATGATAAGTAATGCACCTTGTGCTTCATTTTTTTAACTGCGCTTGAGGTTTAAAGACTAAGGCCGCGTACACACGCGGGGACTGTTCGCTCAACTTTGTTCGTCAAACAGTTTCAGCGGACAGTCCGCTCAAAATTAGCATGGACGGACTTGGCCACACACGACGAACGAACAGTCCGCTGAAACCGTGCGCGATGACGTGAACGGCACGTACGACGGGACTAGAAAACGACGTCCTATACACTGCAATGCAAACTTCGGCGTGTAAATCCTTTCTGAGCATGCGCGGAACTTAGTTTGACGAACAAGCCTACACATGAGCGGACTGTCCGCCGAAACACTGTTCAGCGGACAAAGTTGAGCGAACAGTCCGCCCGTGTGTACGCGGCCTAACTTTTATTTTTGTTATCTTTTTGGACACAGCATAGGTTAAGAACTTCTACCAGAATCTCTACCAGAATTGTAGAAAATCTCTCAATCGGGGACATAGACAAAAAGAAAAAAAACTCTTGTATTTGCAACTCTTTTCTGCTGGTAAACAGTTTAATGCTGCTCCAAGGTAAATGTGCCACCATTTACATCCACACCCCTCACATTCAGGTGCAGGCTCAGTTAGCTCCACTATAGCCATGTAGAATAGATGATCTGGAACTCTACACTTCAAAAATGTTAATTTTATTAAGGGCCATGTCATACCATAGAAACGCTTTTTTCTATGGTGAGTTTTTGATGTGTTCCAGTGCGTTTTTTTGCGTTGTTGATGCAGTCCAGTGCATTCCCCCCCCCCCTCTTTTTTTTTAACCTTAAATAAGGACATGTGCATTCCAGTGCATTTATGATGCATTTTATAGCATTCTAGTACAGTCCAACGCAGGAAAAAATGCAGCATGTTCTACTTTTTATTCTGGAACTGGAATGCACTGGAGCTGCAAGCACTGGTGGGAACTATGTCACTGAAAACCATATAACCTACTTTACATGCGTTTTTGGTGCAGAAAAAAAATGCACTGGACTACATGTGGTGTGAACTGGCCCTAAATACATGTGAAAACAACTTCCAACAGCTATACAGACACTGTGGGGACTGAAAAGGTCAGCACGTTTCATTCTCTCAGCACTTTATCATGACTTCCTGATGAGATAGCGTGAAACAGGCTGACCTTTTCAGTCCCCACAGTGTCTGTATAGCTGTTGGAAGCTTTCACATGTATTGAATAAAGGTGAAGATTTTTTGAGAGCAGCTGTCCAGATCATCTATTCTACACTTTTCTGCTGGTATGTTTGCATTAGAAAGTTGTGCCTAATTAATGAAAGCCCAGTAACGTGCTACAGATTCAGCTAGTTCTTGTGTGCACCACTTTCACAATGTGTCACTATAGCTACAAAAAAAAAAAAGGATCACCATTTCAGGCATAAGGAAGCTAGAAGTAATCAAGACCAAGTCTATGTTGGCATGAAGAGACTGCTTCCCTGAGCCAGCCAGACCAGACTGCTCGGAGTGGGACCACTGTGTGGTTACTATGGCCACCATGTGTGTGGTGGGGGGGGGGGGCTTTCTCACACACACAAGCTGAATTTGCCAAGCAGAGAAGAACCAATACCAATACCCCCCCACACACACACCGTAGTGGAAGAAATAAAGTAGAGTCTGAGGCGAGCCCCGCCATCCTAAAGCTTGGTTCAACCTATGTGTGTGGTTCAGCCTTCATTAGCATAGGCCCATTCATTTGAAATGCAGGAAAAAAGGTCCCTGCACCTTTTTCAAAACTGCAGTCGCAAGGAAATTGTATGGGGGTTATGCATTGTGCAATTCCCCGCACTCGCAAACAAACTGCATGTGCAGGAGTGCCATTAAGAATAAATGGCAGCCCCGCATATCTGTAAAAGAGCAGCACATTTTGGCTGCCATTCCCACACCCGCAACCACCCACACAAGTGTGAACCTAGAACACGATTGCAGCACTGCACCCCAGACCCACACAAATGCAAGAACTCCAGCAGGTTAGTGGCACTGAGATTGTGTGTTTGCCCCCCAGACTCGGCCTGCTGTTGCAATGAATTGAGCTGCTCACTGCAAAGTAGCAGAGCAGGTCATGTTATTTATTGGGAAGTCCCAGGAGAATTGTATGATCCTCCTGTGCTGTTTATGTGATTGGGGAGAGAGGCTTTCAGTGTGGTAAGCTTGCTTTGCTGGCCACCTAACCACTGCAGTACTGGCATGGCAGCTTGGAGGGGGTTTTCCTACTTTCTAGAAAACTGAAGCATCTTTTCAACAAATGCATGTACATGTTTCTGACAGATACATAAATCTGTTGCACGCACCAACATTTGTTAAAAAGAAAAAAGGAAAGAAACTTATCTCCTCCTAATGAAGCAGGAATTGTCCTACTTGCCTGTTATTTGGAGTGAATTCTTGTCAATGTTGAATGTGCTGGTATTTCTCATGTTTTCTGATAATATCTTCTGAACTGATAAATTTTTGCTCGTTAAACTATCAGCATTTAAAGTAACCACAAATCCTGGTATAACGCTTCCTGGGCTGAGAAAAAAAACAAGAATGTGTTTAGTAAATACTCATCAAGTACACTTATGCCGCGTACACGCGCTCAGACTATCCGACAAACCAGAGTCCGCCGGACAATATGCCCGTGTGTGGGCTCCAGCTGACTTTTTTTTCCCCAAAAGTCTGGCGGACTTAGAAAGTAGTTTTGACTCAAAAATTGTCCGCCGGACTAATCCGGCCGTCTGTGTGCTAGTCCGCCGGACTTTTGAAATGAACGGACTTTCCCACACAGAGAAAAGTCAGTTCATTTTGAACGCGGCTCCAGATAGCCGGGTCTAGCGAAAGAAATCAACGTCGCCACCTTAGGCGGCGAGATTGACACGTCGCTGGCCCGTCACCTGGTATTGACCTAAATGGGAAGCCCTACACCGAAAAAACGGTGTGGGTGTCCCCCCAATGTCCATATAAGACCCTTATTTGAGCATGCAACCCGGCCGGTCAGGAAAGGGGATGGGGACAAGCGAGCGCACCCCCCCTCCTGAGCCGTACCAGGCCGCATGCCCTCAACTTGGAGGGTGAACCGAAGAGGGGGACAAGACCCCCGAAGAGGGGGACAAGACCCTGATGTCTAAAGAAGACCCCCGGATGGCGGCGGCGACAAAGAAGAAAGCCGGGCTCCTCCGCTAATAAAAGAGCTAGCAAAAGAGCAGAAGATAGAGGAGGAGTCCGGCGAGAAGACCCCCCAAGACAGAAGAAGACCCCTGGAGCTGTGCAATAAATTATTTTAAAACCTTGTGTTGTGTTTTATTTAAATTTTTTTCACCAGGTGAATGGGTAGGGGTACATTGTACCCCATACTCATTCACATAGGGTGGGGGGCTGGTATCTGGGGTCTCCCTTATTAAAGGGGGCTCCCAGATTCCAATAAGCCCCCTGCCCTCAGACCTAGACAACCAATGGCCAGGGTTGTCGGGAAGAGGCCCTTGTCCTCATCAACATGGGGACAAGGTGCTTTGGGGTGGGGGGCCACAGGGCCCCCTTCCCCAAAGCACCCTCCATGTTGAGGGCACGCGGCCTGGTACGGCTCAGGAGGGGGGGGGGGCGCTCGCTCATCCCCACCTCCTTTCCTGACTTGCCGGGTTGCATGCTCAGGTAAGGGTCTTATATGGACCTTGAGGGGACACCCACGCCACCGCCATTTAAGTCCATACCAGGTGACGGGGCCAGCGACGCGTCAATATCGCCGCCGAAGGCGGCGACATTGACTTCCTTCGCTAGTCCCGGCTAACTGGAGCCACGTTCAAAATAAACGGACTTTCCTCCGTGTGTGGGCAAGTCTGTTCATTTCAAAAGTACGGCGGACTCCCGCCATAGTCCGGTGGACCTAGTCCTCCGGAAAAATCCGGTTGTCTGTGGGCAGATCCGCTCGTTCTGAAAGTCTGGCGGACTTACCGGCGGTTTGTCTGCCAGACTAAGTCTGCCGGATAGTCTGTTCATGTGTACGCGGCATTAGGCTTCATGCACATGGCCAAATTTGCCAGTGTGGCTTAAAGAGACTGCTTCTGGGATATCCGGAAGTTGCATATGGAAAAATGCGCTCATGTGCATGTAGCCTTACATGTACACTCCATTCTAACATAAAAATTAACAAAGAAAAAAAAGCAGTGCTAATAAATTTGTGTGATATAGAGTATATGAAAAATGCCATTTGCTTAGAACACTCTAAAGTGCAAAGTTCAATAAATAAACTGCAAAAATGTTGCAATATTCCAGTGAAAAAAGGTAATAAAGTGCTGGAACTGCCCTGCTTATGTTAAAAACATATAAACCTTATAAGTTGTGCAAATCAAATCACAAGTCCATAATATTCAATAAAATTAGATTAATCAATAGGCGTTCATTCAATAAAAAAATGGTGACTACGCAGACTATATATTTTTTTAATGAACACTTATTAATTTATCCAATTTTATTGACTTGTGATTTAATTTGCACAACATACAGCATGTCCAAATACATGTTTTATTCCCTTTGGAGGAACAACCACAGTAATCAAGCTTCACTGCCATTCCTGTGAGGACAAGCCCAGGCTACCACCTTGTGGGTAGCCCTATCAACAACCTCCAATGTAAATTAGTTTGATTGAACAAATCTAAGGAGTCAGGTGGAAAATCGTTGGCTAAACATTGCCTGCCTATAGCACAGATGAAGGAATTTTTTGGTTCAGTCCACAGGCTAAACAATAAAATGCTATTGGGCCGTACACACGATAGGATTTTCCGACAACAAATGTTGGATGTGAGCTTGTTGTTGGAAAGTCTGACCGTGTGTATGCTCTATAGAACATTTGTTGGAGGAATTTCCGCCAACAAATGTTTGAGAGCAGGTTCTCAAATTTTCCAACAAGAAGACTTGAAATTCTAAGCGTGTGTACACAATTCCAACACACAATCATGCTCGGAATCAAGCAGAAAAGCAGCACTGGCTATTGAACTTCATTTTCTTGGCTCGTCCTACGTGTTGTACGTCACCGCGTTCTTGACGTTCAGAATTTCCTACAACTTGTGTATGCAAGACAAGTTTAAGCCAACATCCTTCAGAAAAAAATCCATGGTTTTATTGTCGGAAAATCCTATCATGTGTACATAGCATATGTGTTTATGGCCAGATATATATTACAGGAGAGAGGTGTTTGGACATTATTCATGGGTTTGATAAGATTCAATTGACCTTTGAAATAATCAGCCACATACCTTAGACTAACAACTTGCACCTCCTTGTACTCACTTCTTAGCTCTGAATTATTAAATATTAAATGAATCTGCAAAAAATACAAAAGCAATCAACACTAGTAGTACAACACAATGGTATTATACAAAGCAAAATTGACACAATATAACTTGAGATTCTGTTCAATACTTTATTTTAAGCATGTTTACAGTCTTAATTATCTCCTTATATTTTTAAATGTATAAGCCATCATGGGAAAATTAAAAAGTAACTGCATAATCGGGAATTTGGGATATAAAGTCACAAAACAGACAGATGGTTTATTACAGTCCCAGACTTTGATTAGTGTGATATCGACAATATATTAGGATTTCACAGTGCTGATTACATAATTTAAAGCAAAAGGAACGCAAATAGATGATAAAATGCCGGGGGACCTCTAGATCAGTTTGCCAGTCATACACAACTGCAAATATAGTGATTGCCATTAAATAGTAAAAACCTGTCAGCATTAATTTACTGCCTAATTAGTTCTTACTGATCCTTGGCACTAATTTATGCAGAGCTGCAGAGCCTGGTAACGTGTCCAAGCAATTGACTGTACTGTTTTTTTGGTTGGTTTAAGGTGCATAGAGACATGAATTATATGGCTCCTATACTAGTGAGAAACAATGGGAACAAAAATCCCATGATTGTGTTACCTTCAGGCAGTGGCAATTTGTCATGCCTTCCATTCTGTTTGCATATGAACAACTGGGCAGGAAGCCATATCAGCTTGTTATTGCAGGGTAACTAGTACCAGGCATCACCCCCACCACCAGCATAGGGTTTTCTAGTGTGTGCCCTGGGTTGCTCTTCTTTTTTCCTGACATGGTTGGGATGGGTCTCAATGTGTGACTAATCTTTAACATCCATGGATGACTTTAGCCTATGAGCTTCCAAAGCTAAGGGGAAGGGGTGCTCGTTATCTGACTCTCAGTATGTAAGAAAGGGTTACAGCTGGGAGAGTTTTTAATTTAGTTTCACTCATAGGCAGTGGGTGGGGTTAGCAAAAGAAAGAGTGAAGGAGAAGGCGAGATTAAAGACAGGGCAGGCCTCTACTGAGGAGTGCACGAGGTAGACCTTGGTCTGGGAGATACCATGACTTTGGGACATATTGGCATATGGCAACCCCCCTCTCTGTCACTATCCTGGGATGGGAGTTACAAAATGCAAGCTGTGCCTCCATAACTGTGTTTATACTGTAGTAGTTGAACAGAATTATGCTCTGAAACTTGTACCACATTCTTGCTGTTTATGAAGAAACTCTACAAAGTGAAAGAGTTAAATAAATCAAGAGGACAGCCATGCAGGGAAAGGCATCCAGCAAGATGCCACATCTGCATGTGTAGGAATGCTGTCATCTATGGCAACAGTCTTTAACAGTTTCCAACACAATGTGTAACAATTCCATCACTTCCACTACAATCACTTCTTGCAGTTCTTCAACCCACTGAGCTCCCAGTCTCTCTTGCTCTAGATTAGATGATTCACTGCCACTGAATTGATTCACTGCCACTGAATCCCTTGAGCTCTTCTAACAATCTTCACTGTAATATCTTCCTCAAGCGCCATCATCATCCCCCGCTTCTCTGCTGGGTCCCTAGCTTTGCACTCCAGATACTTATCAAGCGTCACCCCACTGGCCTACTTAGTCCCTGGCTTGATACACAATGCTGCTCCACAAGTTTCACCTCCACTGGCTGGGTCCCTGGCTTGACACTTGCTGAAGTTTCCTGATTCTTCACTGTTCCCGCCTGGTGAGAATTTTTCTCCGGTACTTGCTTCAGCTACTCACTGTGGTCCCTGGTAATAAGGTGCATGGTCCCTTAGTGGTGACAGCTTCCCCTCTACCTCCGACCATGACAGGTTCTCTGCCTGGCAGAACCGCCACTTCTGGTTGGACTGGAAGCCACAATCCCAACCCTGCGCTGCTCTCTTGCTTCTGGATAGGCCCTCAGACAGCCTAGCAGCCAGATGTGCCTGGGATAGGCCCAAACTCTGGCAGTACAACACACGTCTACCCAGACAGCCGTCCAGGTGGCACAGAACACTGATCAACTGACTCCACCGAAATATATAGGCTCTCCCAGCAGGCCAAGGGATTTAATAAAACCCCTGGCCATTGGCTGAGATACCCCATATACTCATAATCTGCAAACAATATACTAAAGTTGAGGTGCTAGTGATGTTCAGTAAAATGTATAAAATTTATTGCAAATATAAATATACATAGTATAGCAAGCTAGAAAGTCCATATGTGGTGAATCCCAACACCAAAATGTGATGCTCAAAAAATAAACTTCTACTCCTTCACCACGAGTGCTCAATAGATGGGCACTCACCAGAAAATTATGACCCCTTTTTACAGGAAGGTCAAACTAGGATGGGGAAAATGACTTCACAAGAGACATTGAGGAAGGTCTCATAGTGTAGTAATTTTAGTAAGGTAAAAAATGACAACAAATGGCGATTACACTCACATGTTACAGTGCCAATCCAGGCACCAGGTGTAATCAGAGTGTGCAAGTCGGCTAGTCCATGAAGGATGGCATGTAGTCCACGACTTTCCTAATTGCAAAGCCAAATGGGATGTAGGATCAAGACCTGGAATGGCAGATCCTATACTCTGACATATGTTTTGCCGTGTTGGAATCTTCAGGAAGCTCATAATCTGACCTTGAATTGCCCTTGTCTTATCTAATGCCACCAAGTGCCCGGACACCTAGTGACAAAAGATAGAAGTGCAGCAATTACAGACTTAATAAATCAATTGATCCCTAACAATGGGCCAAGGTAGCTATACCTGACAAGTATATTTAGGAGCAATGCTGCCTAAACACTAGGGTGCTACATCTGTAATACTGAATGTAAGTAAGTGCAGACAGCATGGATGCAATTGCTTGAGGGCTGCAGGCTTTTGGGCACAGCAGGAATGCCTCACAATGATTCACCAACACGCAGGATCAGGGAATCCTGTGAGTAGCTGATTTGGAGATATGAGTTGTGAAATCCTGATTAATCATACAATGCTCAGGAGGGCACGGAGTTACATTGGCTGCATTAAGGGATTAGTTAATTAGCTCATGTTAATTCTGTTTCTGGTTACAGTTGTATTGTTAGAGTAATATGAGCAGGAGGGGGGACCTCCTTTTCTACCGTATATAAGACTGTATTCTGGTTCTTATACAAGAGTCTGATTCCGGTTTGACCCTCCATACAGAGCCTCGTCTTGTACTTGGGGGGGAAGAATTATTCATATGAGTTTCTTGTTCGGCTGATTGGAGTGTTCGGTAGCTGCCTTTGTGTTCGAAAATGGAATGGCCTAAATGGCTTTAACTCCTTTCATACTTGGGGTGTCGTTACATGAGTGGCGGTGATCAATTACACAGATTATTTGGAAGGGGTGACAGGGTAGGTTCCCCAGAATACTGATTAAAACACCTGGGCACCTGTGTTGCATTGGCCCCAGTTGTAGTTGTCAGCGAATTTTAATTGCATCACCAAAGTAAAGAGATATCTGTAGAAAGTGTGTAGTGCTGCTAGCCACACTTAATGGCTGCAAAGAGAACTGATGAGGGACTGTACTGGAAACCAATAGGATGTGCCGGTACTTCGGCACATTGTCCTTGCAAAGCTGCTGAACAGGAAACTGACTTCACAACCCATACACTAGGGGGCCGTCCTACATATACAGTAGGTGTTTGAATTCTTAGCTAACATTATAATATGCATTCTGATATGCATATCTTGTGACCTCTAGAAACTTGCACAGGATACTTTGACAGATAAACTATGGCTTAGCAAGTGTTTAACAGTGTCCATGCAATTGTTTCAGTGGTGCTTCAACACTCCCTATGTCCCAGAAAATATGTTCTCCTATTTTTCCCATATATGAAAGGAAAGTTTCACATTTCACTAAAGCTATTAAAATCTACTTACAAATCCTTCAATTTGAACAGCCATTGACTGAAATTCAAGGCTACTGCTTCTCTTATAATCTTCTGTATAATTTAAATTTAAAATCCTAAAAGAACCGCTATAATACACAAGGCTGGTTCCTGAGTTGCTGCTTGCACCTATAAAAAAAAAAGCAAAGTTTGCCTATTAATATTTTATGCCATAGGCCTTTAGAACCATCATCAACATACAGTAAGTTTGTCAGTTTCCTTGTTTTATTAACTTGGTATGTTGTGCTTGATATAATTTTTACTGTCCCTTTGGAGTTTTATGCATTTTAAGTATAATATTTAACCAATTTAAGTATAATGTATTTGAAGATGAAAATGTGTGTGAACCCTAACAAGGATTGGCTTCCTTAAACAGGCCCTCCCTGGCTTACATTTCACTTGCAACACAGGGTGCAAGGAGCAATGTTTTAGGTCCTTCCCCATACCAGTTTGTTTTCAGGCATTACAAGACCAACCCTAAGGCCGCGTACACACGCGCGGACTGTTCGCCCAACTTTGTCCGCTGAACAGTGTTTGGGCGGACAGTCCGCTCGTGTGTGGGCTTTCAGCGGACAGTTTCAGCGGACAGTTTGACGGACAAGGTTTTTCGGAAATTCCGTAAAACTGTCCGCTGAAACCTTGTTTCAGCGAACAGTCCGCTCGTGTGTAGGCTTGTTCGTCAAACAAAGTTGCGCGCATGCTCAGAAAGGATTTTCACGCCGAAAGTTATAATGCAGTGTATAGGACGTCGTATTTTTCGTCCCGTCGTACGTGCCGTTCACGTCATCGCGCACGGTTTCAGCAAACTGTTCGTTCGTCGTGTGTGGCCATGTCCGTCCATGCTAATTTTGAGCGGACTGTTTGCCGAAACTGTTTGACGGACAAAGTTGGGCGAACAGTCCGCGCGTGTGTACGCGGCCTAAGAGGACCTCCATCCACAGGTACCTTTTCCTATGCTGAACTTAGCTTTTCCCTCACCAGCATTTGTCTCACCAAGTGTGTGTCCCTATTTCAACTTCCCACACTGCAGAGTGCACAAAAACAACCCAGCAGAGGCTACGTATAGCCTCTCTGGGTAAAGATGGCTGCCCAAATAGCAGAAGAGCTTTGTGTTCAGTCAGACACAGGCTCCCCCAAGATGGCAAGCAGAAGCCCAGTGCAGAGGACAGTTCTCTGCAAGGTTTCCTTAGCATCAAGGTAAGCAGTGGTCATGTGACCAGTTTGTTTGACAGCTAAACAGGAAGTGAGTGGTCACTTTCAATGCTGACATGCACTCGAGCAGCAATAGTGCTCAGCAAGACGGCAGTGACTGCCAGCAACATCCTCATACATGCCCTTAATTCATTTCCCTGCTTACAAACATTTTTAAAATAAAAGTTAACGCCATGAACTTACCACGAATAACAGTAATTACAATAGCTGAAACCACAGCTGCAATAATTATCAAAAGAACTATGATTATGGAAACTGCTATTATGATGTTGCGATGCTTAGATACTTTCATTGGAAGACCAGATTTAGGGGATCTAAATGAAAACAATGTTAAAAACACTGAATTAGTAAATATGTTATAGAAAGGTAAAACACAACTAGCAAAATTATATTTTATGGAGATTAGTAGTTTATACTGATAGAAATACAACTGCTGTTTTATTATTTTCCTTTGAGCAAAGGTGTTACTAAAAAAGCTGCAGAAAAGTCGTGAAATCCCAACCAAACCTTCAGTTTAAATCAACTAAATGCAATTCTGGTGCAAAACAAAAGTTGAGAAAAGTGCTAAGTTGGGTTTACACTTGCACAGTGTGTTAAAGTGTGCTACATTGTGTATTATTGTGTGTTGCATTAAAGCAGCCCATCCATTCATGACCAAAACCATACTTAACCTTTCTTCGAAATGCAGCACACAATGCACCATAGTGTGTTCTTGCGTCATGTAGAAGGCTGCAGTGCAGGGGCATTGGGATATTATTTAAATGAATTGTACCTTAACAAACACATTTTTGTATAGTGCATTACTGCAATGCAGTATTGTGATTCCCCTCAGAATCTCTTTTTATTTTTTTAGAAAGCAGACACAGCCTGGGTATTGTTCCCTGTCAGTTTATTGTAGAGAAGGACTTTTGTATCCAATCATGAGTTTGCTGATTACAGCAAAAAAGTTTGAATTTGTCAGAAGTAGATGTACATAAAATAATAATTTGATCCCCTGCAGATTTTGTAAGTTTGCCCACTTACAAGGAAATGTGACAGGTGTATTTTAAATGATAGAGACAGAATATCAACCAAAAATTTGAAAGCGTCGCCTATGGGGATTTTTAAATACCAAGGTTTGGCGCCATTCCACGAGCGCGTGCAATTTTGAAGCGTGACATGTTGGGTATCTATTTACTTGGCGTATCTTCATATTTCACATTATGCAAAAAAATTGGGCTAACTTTACTGCTTTGTTTTTTTTTTTAAAGCAAAAAACGTGTTAGAAAAATTTGCTGTGCAAATACCGTGCGAGATAAAAACTTATTAAAGAAAACATTGTTTTCTCCAAGATATAATACATTTCGAAAAGTGAACATTCATGTTACTAATTAAAGAGGAAGTAAACCCTGATGGGTTTACTTCCTCTTTTTTTCCCTGCAAAGGCAAAGCATAATGGACTACTATGCATCGCATAGTAGCTCATTATGTGTCACTTACCTGACACAGGAGCCAGCGAAGTCGCCGCTGATCCCTGTAGTCCGCCGCATCCATCTTGCTGGTGGCGTCTCGCAGCTCCGACCAATGACAGCGGCGAAGCCGCGATGACGTCACTCCCGCGCATGCGCACGGGAGTCGCGTCTCGCAGCTCCGCCGCAGCCATTCGGCGAAGCTGCGATGACGTCACTCCCGCGCATGCGCACGGGAGTCGACAAATTAGGCAAATCCATTCTTGGACTTGCCGCATTTAGTGCGCCTGCGCGCCGCTGTCTACGGCGCATGCGCCGTAGACAGCGGTGCCCATTTTCGGGCAAATATCTCCTAAACCATATAGGTTTAGGAGATATTGCTTGGACCTACAGGTAAGCCTTAATCTAGGCTTACCTGTAGGTCAAAGTGGTTTGAAGGGGTTTACTTCCTCTTTAACCACTTCAGATCCGCGCTATTGCCAAATGACGGCATTAGCGCGGACCTACATTTTCAGGACTACGTCTATTGACGTCGTCCTGGTTACGAGCGGCCTGCGCGCCCCCTGAGGGGCGCGCGCGGCGCGCTCTGTGATCGGCGAGTCCGTGAGACTCGCCTGATCACCGATCCGTGTAAGGGGTCGATCCCGACCCCTTATCACGTGATCAGCTGTCAGCCAATGACAGCTGATCATGTGATAGAACGGAGCCGGTAATCGGCTATTATTCCTCCTCGCGCTGACAGCGCGAGGAGAGAAAAAAAAAGCCGATCACCGGCGGCCGTGATCGGGACATCAGTCCCGATCACGGCCATCAATACAAGGGACCACCTGCCACCTGCCTGTGCCCACCTGCCTCCCGCAGTGCCATCCTGAAGTAAAATAAAAGAAAAAGTAAGCGCCCCCCGTCAGTGCCCCCTGTCAGTGCCCATAGTGCCCACAGTGCCACCCACAGTGCCACCCACAGTGCCACCCACAGTGCCACCCCACAGTGCCACCCACAGTGCCACCCAATCTGCCTCAAAGGTGCTGCACCCCAGTGCCGCCCATCAGTGCCCAGCAGTGCCGCCCATCAGTGCCCAGCAGTGCCGCCCATCAGTGCCCAGCAGTGCCACCTATCAGAGCCACCTATCAGTGCCACCTATCAGTGCCCATCAGTCCCATCTATCTGTGGTACCTATCAGTGCCCATCCGTGCCACCCATCCGTGCCACTTATCCGTGCCACCCATCCGTGCCATCTTATCTGTGCCCATCTTTGCCCATCAGTGCCGCCTTATCTGTGCCCATCGGTGCCGCCTTATCTGTGCCTATTAGTGCCGCCTTAACTATGCCTATCAGTGCCCACCAGTGCAGCCCATCAGTGCCCACCAATGCAGCCCATCAGTGCCCACCAATGCAGCCCATCAGTGCCCACCAATGCAGCCTATCAGTGCCGCCTAATCAGCGCACTTCAATGAAGGAGAAAAATGACCCGTTTGCAAAATTTTATAACAAACTATTAAAACATGATTTTTTTTTTTTTTTTTTTTGCATCTTTTTTTGTTTGTTTAGCAAAAAATAAAACTCCGAGCTGTAACTAAATACCACCAAAAGAAAGCTCTATTTGTGGGAAAAAAATGATAAAAATTTCATTTGTGTACAGTGTTGTATGACCGCGCAATTGTCACTCAAAGTGCATCAGCGCTGAAAGCTGAAAATTGGTCTGGGACTGAGGGGGGTTTAAGTGCCCAGTAAGCAAGTGGTTAAATAGTGTCTAGAAGACCTTTAGTAAATCAGCCTCAGTGTATTCTTGCTATAACCTTAGTTCTGTCCTTAGTTCTTTGTTTTCGCTGAATATTTCCTGTAATAGAAAACATATACTTAAAGTGGTTGTAAACCCTTACAACCAACTTTGACCTACAGGTAAGCCTAGATTAAGGCTTACCTGTAGGTCCAAGAAATATCTCCTAAACCTATACGGTTTAGGAGATATTTACCCAAAGACAGCCACCGCTGTCTACGGCGCATGCGCAGGGGCACTGGGCAGGCCGCAGATTGCGGCGATATGCCTCTCGTGTCGGCTCCCGAGCGCATGCGACTCACAGCACCGGAGCAGAGAGACCCGGAAATCACTCCGGGATACATGGCAGCGGCGAAGAGGAAGACGGTGGACCGCTTCGGGAGCTTTGTTCTCAGGAAAGTTATTCATAATGAGCTAGTATGCTATGCATACTAGCTCATTATGCCTTTGCCTTACAGGGTGTGTTTTTTTTTTTACCTTTACTTCCTCTTTAAAGTAAAAGTCCAGCCAAAACCTGCTATAGCTAAGTATAGTTAGGATTTGACTGGACTTCCACTTTAAAGTGTATGTAAACCCTAACAAAAATAGGGTATGTAAACCTTCACGATTAACCTCTTTACGTTCCTTTTGATATGTAAAATATACCTGTTGATCCTTCCAGAGTTTGTTTCAGCTGATAATTTCCTGTGGTGCATTACTGTCAGATACGTTGTTCCCATTTATCTCTTGGGGCCACTGAACTCCTTTCCTTCTATGTTACTAAGCATTTGTAGCCCTATCCTAAAGTAACAATGCTGCTTCTCCATAAATACAGCAGAGTAAGAGAGTGTTGTCTCCCTAGGACATGATGTGTGTACTGGCAGGTTTACCAGGTGCAAATGAATAGAAAAAATGACTGTTAAGCTACAGTATATTACATTTGCATTCTTCTGTTTAAATACCCTTGAACCAGTGGCCGTCCCCCCTATCCATGGTTCTGGTCTCCTAATCTACATGTGGGGTGCTGGGCGCATGGATTCCAATGGGAGATGTTTTTTTAAAGCACAGGCTTACAGCCAGAGGCTCTAATAGGCTTCAAAAAGGGGTGGGCTCAGGGTGCAGAGAATTCCCCCGCCGAGCCCACCCAGTTGCGTGACAATAGTAAATAAATATTCGCTATTGTCACACTAAATTCTCCTCCCAACTAATCAGAAAGCTGGTCGTGAGACCCATTTCCAGATTGGCCGAAAGAAGAGGCAATCCTATTGGGCACTCAGGCGGAGGAGGGAGGAGATGCAGGAGAAGCCATGGCATGTTGAAGCCAAGGAAGGAGGAGACGCCGCCTGCCGCCCAGAGGACCTAGATGGAGTAAGTGGGGGGACCAACCAACCAACCAGAAGGGGGGTGCAGGAGACTACACTGACGGCCAGGGGGGTGGTGGCGGATGGGCATATCGCCCCCCCCCAAGAAATATACCACCAGCCGCCACTGCCTTGAACTTTTCTTATTTGCTCTTATGGTTTGTTCTAAACCTTCGCTACTCTATCTACATTTTTTTTATACATTTGGGGTTTAGATACACTTTAAATATTCACAGCTTTATGCTCACCTGCTTGTGGACAGCATAATTCTTCTTTTATACACTTAATATATTTTTCTTTTATAGCTTTTCAATTTCTTGTATGTAATTTAGCATACATTTGAACATTACCTAAAAAGGACAAAACTATATTATTACGTTAGTCAAGCACTAAACTAAAAAAAAAAGATTTCAACAAAATAACAGCTCCTAACATTGGAAAAAAGTACAATATCAAGCTAATTAATAAACTCCATTTTTTTTTCTATTACTTACAAATATCAAGAAAAAAAAAGTCTCAAGCTGGGTTTACACTATTGTGAATTGGATGCTGGTTTCCCCGCATCCAATTCGCATAGCAGAAGATTGTACAGTTCACACATTGCACAGGAGTCCTGTGTGTCTTTTGGTCCATTTAAAAAAAATTCTATCTGAAATCGGACCTGAAATAAATGTAAATGGAGATGCACCGGACTCCTGCTGTGAACTGCTACAGTCTCCAGTGTGAACCCAACCTAAAAAGTGAATATAGCTGCTTAATTTGATTATTAATGGTCTGTCATTCTGAATGGGATGAGAGCATCACACCGAGTTAATAATTACAACGAAACAGAAAGACAAAGCAATAAAATGCATTTTATGTACCCAATGTTCTAAGGGGTACTGTAAGGCCAGAAAGTAAATTATTTACAGCTGTTCCATGAGAATGAACATTGTTTCATAGGAACAAGAGTTATAGCTATACACTTGAGACCAGATGCAACCAAGTGATGACTACTTTTAAAGCCCAAGTGCAATTTTTTTTTGCAAAAACAAATAGCCCACCATCTCTATACATAAAATAAGTTTCTGCAGTAGTCACTTTTTCTCTGGTGCAGTCCTCCACATACACCTTCTCTGGGTTGATGGACACCCAGGGGTCATTCAGCCTACTTCCAGGAATACAGGGCATCATGGACCCACCATGGCACCTTGCACTCAGAGCATAAGGATGCAGAGAACATCATTGACATCATAAAGTTATCAATACTCTCTGCATCATTGAGGCATGCTTATTGCAATGCTGAAGAAGCATGAGGACCGTACATGTCACGTGACTGGTCAGAAGACTTCTAAGTAAACAAACGGAGTGCAGCCTACAGACTTTTCTGAAAAAAACTAAATATTATAATATGCAAAAGGAAAAAGGACAGCTGCACAAAGTATTAATGCACTTTTCTAATTTTCTGAATTGGTTCTCTTCCCTTTCCTTGTCTTCTGTTCCTATGCTCTTCGGTTTAAGCCAAGTCACTCTCTTTCATATACTTGTTCTCTTTCTCTTTGGTTCGGCTAAATTAGAAATGCCTGTGCACTCAATTAGGCTTTCTGCTGAAAGTTATGTATGGGAGGAAGGATGGTTGACATCCAAATATTGATATTGCACCTTGTATTTGTATTACTATTTAAACAGCTGGTCCCAGACTCCTCGCAGCTCTGAGGAAGCTAACATCCTATTGGCTAGCGAAACGCGTCAACGAGCGTGACGTTCCCTGGGGGAGTGTCAGCTGACTGCAAGAGCAAGGACTGAGTAGCGGAACGTAGCGGAGTGTGTACGGCAGGACTTTCAATACACAGGGAACCTGTTTGGAGTGTTTTTACAAGCATTAGTCCATGCACAATGTTTAACACTGCTACAACCGCAAACAACCTGCGCAGTGGAATCATACTCCGGACTATTGGTGGGTAGAGGTAGAGGAAAGTGGCCAGAAAATGGAAAAATGGTGAGAGTGTCTTTGACACATATTTACTTGCGAAAAGGGGGGGCACATGGGGAGTCTGAGCTGACCCCGCACACCGAAATTGGAAGGTCAGGTAAATTTCCCGTGTTTTTTTTTAGCAGCAATGAGAAACAAAATAATTTGTAAAAATTCCTTGGGTGCAAAATATGTTTAGAACAGTTTCAGGTAGAGGAAGATACATACATAATTTGCAATTCCTTTTATAAATTGATTATACTGTATTCAAATAGATTTCCATAACATTTAATTCATATGACCATATGATATACACAATATCCCAATGCATTTCAACCTTGGAAAAAATTATTACGGTACCTGCATACAATCAACAATCAAGTAAGCATATAAAATAGAGCACACGCCGGGTTGAATCAGCTGATCCTTGGCGTGTGCTGATTGTTGCAAACATGCAGTAAGGCCCCATTCACACCTGAGCATAGCGTTTCCAGGCAGAAAATTGCACAATTTTACCACGATTTGAGGCAGTTTTTGCAGAGGTTTTTACCGCGTTTTGCCGTGATTATGTGCAGGGCAAAAGGTCACCAATGTAAAACGAAGAAAAACACCCAAATCTGCCCGATTCGAGCGACAAAAAAGGGTCCAGAACTTGTTTGAGCTTCAGGCATTTGGCTTCAGGCGACTTGGAGTGGAGATGTGAACCATCTCCATTGAGAATAATAGATTTTTTTTCCCCTCCAGCGTTTTGTAGCTTCAGGCTTCAAGCTACAAAACGCTCAGGTGTGAATGGGGCCTTAGGTAAGGTAAAGCCGCGTACACACGTAGCCGTCTGTCCGACGTACTTAGTCTGGCGGACGTCCGCCAAACTGTCCGTCGAACGGGCTACTTGCCCACACACGGCACTTTTTCAGCGGACTAATACGGCGTACTAAGTCCGCCGTACTGAGTCCGCCGTACTTTCGAAATGAACGGACTCGCCCACACACGCGGAGGAAAGTCCGCTCATTTCGAGCACGTCTCCAGGTAGGCGGGGCCCGCGAAGGAGACGTCGCTGGCCCTGCCGCCTGGTATGGACTTAAAGGGGAACCCCCAACGCCGAAAAAAATCGGCGTGGGGTCCCCCCAAGTCCACAACAGACCCTTGTCCGAGCACGCTACCCGGCCGGCCAGGAAAGGGGGGCGAGCGAGCGCCCCCTCCTGAGCCGTACCAGGCCGCGTGCCCTCAACATGGGGGGTGCCTTGGGGAAGGGGGGGGGCGCGCGGCCCCCCCACCCCAAAGCACCTTGTCCCCATGTTGATGAGGACAAGGGCCTCTTCCCGACAACCCTGGCCGTTGGTTGTCGGGGTCTGCGGGCGGGGGGCTTATCGGAATCCGGGAGCCCCCTTTAATAAGGGGGCCCCCGGATACCGGCCCCCCACCCTATGTGAATGAGTATGGGGTACAATGTACCCCTACCCATTCACCTGTAAAATAAAAGTACAAAAAAAAACACAACACACGAGATAAAATACTTTATTGCACAGCTTCGGGGGTCTTTCATCTTCGGGGGTCTTCTCGCCGGACTCCTCCGCTATCTTCTTGTAGCTCTTTTGCTAGCGGAGGAGTCCGGCTTTCTTCCTCGCCGCCGGCCTCTTCTCCCGACTTCGGGGGTCTTGTCCCCCTCTTCGGTTCTTCTGCCGGTCTTTTACAGGCGGTGGCCTGGTCTTCTGTCGCCGCTGCCGCCTTCCGTTCTTCTTCTTCTTCTCCTTCTTCTCCTGGAGATGTTGACTCGACGATCTCTCCGGCCACAATGCCAGGGACGCGCTGCGCGGCCACTTATATAGGGACAAGGGGCGGTGTCACATGGCTTTATGTCACATGGGTTGGTCACATGGGTTGATGTCACATGGGGACTGTGACATCGTAAGGGTCACCATGTGACACCAACCCATGTGACATAAAGCCATGTGACACCGCCCCTTGTCCCTATATAAGTGGCCGCGCAGCACGTCCCTGGCATTGTGGCCGGAGAGAGCGTCGAGTCAACATCTCCAGGAGAAGAAGGAAAAGAAGAAGAAGAAGAAGAACAGAAGGCGGCAGCGGCGACAGAAGACCGGGCCACCGCCTGTAAAAGAGCTATAAGAAGGCGCGGTGGCCCGGCAGAAGAACCGAAGAGGGGGACAAGACCCCCGAAGTCGGGAGAAGAGGCCGGCAGCAAGGAAGAAAGCCGGACTCCTCCGCTAGCAAAAGAGCTACAAGAAGATAGCGGAGAAGTCCGGCAAGAAGACCCCCGAAGACGGAAGACCCCCGGAGCTGTGCAATAAAGTAAAGTATAAAGTTTTTTTTTGTACTTTTATTTTACAGGTGAATGGGTAGGGGTACATTGTACCCCATACTCATTCACATAGGGTGGGGGGCCGGTATCCGGGGGCCCCCTTATTAAAGGGGGCTCCCGGATTCCGATAAGCCCCCCGCCTGCAGACCCCGACAACCAACGGCCAGGGTTGTCGGGAAGAGGCCCTTGTCCTCATCAACATGGGGACAAGGTGCTTTGGGGTGGTGCCGCGCAGCCCCCCCCTCCCCAAGGCACCCCCCATGTTGAGGGCACGCGGCCTGGTACGGCTCAGGAGGGAGGGGGGCGCTCGCTCGCCCCCCTTTCCTGGCCGGCCGGGTAGCGTGCTCGGACAAGGGTCTGTTGTGGACTTGGGGGTGACCCCCACGCCGATTTTTTTCGGCGTTGGGGGTTCCCCTTTAAGTCCATACCAGGCGGCGGGGCCAGCGACGTCTCCTTCGCGGGCCCCGCCTACCTGGAGACCCGCTCGAAATGAGCGGACTTTTCTCCAGGCGGGAAAAGTCCGCTCATTTCAAAAGTACGGCGGACTGGCCTACACAAGGCCGGATTGTCCGCTGAAATGCGAGTACGGCGGGCAGATTCATGTGCAACACGAAATTCTAAGTCTGCCGTACTGTTGGGTCAAAAAAGTATGCCGGAGGCTACACACGGGGGGATTGTTTGGCGGACTTGAGTTTGCCGGACTTTTCCACCGGATTGTTTGATCGTGTGTACGCGGCATAAGAGAGGACACTACAGCAGAGGTTTTTTTCATTCCTCTTCTTTGGTTCATTATTTTATTTTTATTAAATACTTTTATTGCAATATAGATTGACTGACACTCTAGTACTATCATAGAGGCCGTGCACAGCAAGTTACAATAAGAGGTAATTCAAATGACAAATATAAAAGTCAATATTTAATTTATCAGTTTAGATACTGTTGAATAATATCACCATTGCTAATTTCTTAAGTCTGTTCTAGTATGTAATGCATATACAGTCATTTTAAATAAATGAATAGCTTTCTAATTATTATTTTTAGGTGCAGCCGCTTTCCCACAAAAGGTGTCCCCTCTACTGTGTGTGTGTGTGTGTGTGTGTGTGTGTGTGTGTGTGTGTGTGTGTGTGTGTGTGTGTGTGTGTGTGTGTGTGTGTGTGTGTGTGTGTGTGTGTGTGTGTGTGGGGGGGGGGGGGGGGGCAATTATACTGTCACCTTTTGCAAGTCCATGGATCCAGGGGACGGGCTATTTCACCCCCCTACTCTAATGGGGTGTGGGCAGTGTCTGTGGTGAGCCCTGGGAAAGATCTGCAGGAAAAAGTTTTTTGCTTTTAAGGAAAGTTTCTGGTTTAAGTGGAAAAGATTTGTTGGTGGAAAGGGGAAATATTACAGATTGTCTTAGCCCTTGTACACACGGTCGGAGATTCAGACGGAATGTGTCCTAACGGACCATTTTATCGGATAATCTGACTGTGTGTGGTCCCCATCGGACTGTTTCCGTCTGAGTATCCAACGGACCAAGTTTTCCAACTTGTCCGTAAAATTTTCCGACAAAATGCTCCGATCGGACATACTCCGATCATGTGTAGCCTACTCCGACGGACAAGGTGCCACGCATGCTCAGATCAAATTCCTAGACCAAAGCTATTGGCTACTAACCTGAACGTAGTCCCGTCGTAACTAAATAACGTCATCACGTTATGTACAATCGGATTTTCCGACAACTTTGTCTGACCGTGTGTATGCAACAGTTTCGGACAAAATCCGTCGCACAAAATCCAACGGATTTGGTTGTCAGAATGTCCGACCATGTGTACAAGGGCTTAAAGGGAAAGCAACTCATTTAAATCAATATAATGAAATGTTAAAATTTGTCTTTTTCGATATACTTGCAGAAATGTGAAAAGAACCCTCCTGAAGAAGACCGTAATAATTTTTTCCAAGGTTGAAATGCATTGGGGTATTGTGTATATCGTACCTGAAACTGTTCCACACTTTGTATACCAGAGCTCTTATTTTAAACATATTTTGCACCCAATGATGTTTAACTTGTGTCTTGGATAATAAAATCAAGGAATTTTTACAAATTTTTTTGTTTCACATGGCTGCTAAAAAAAAACATGGGGACTTTGACATATATTTAAACCAAGTGTGACGCCTTGCTCCTGCTTCTCCTCCCCATCCTACTTACCTGCTTTGCTTTGCTGTGGAGATGTATATGCATCGATCTCATAAATATATGAGTCTGCGTTTGATTGTTTCCTGACTATATCCATAGTTACAATCCACACTCCGTGTCTCAGACTTGTCAACCAGTCTAACCTTTAATCTTTACAAAAGGGACTTATACTCTTCATGGAGTTGCTCTGGACTGTGTTTCTAATTACCTGGTTTCAGATTACTGGACTGCCTGCTTGTTCATTAAGTGGCTGAATTGCCACAAAACACCTATTTTTTTGCCATATGATCATCGATTTTGAAGTACCGTATATACTCGAGTATAAGCCGAGATTTTCAGCCTCTTTTTTGAGGCTGAAAGTGCCCCCCTCGGCTTATACTCGAGTCATCGCTGTCTGCCCGCTCGATCAGCGTGTCGAGCAGACAGACAGCGGCCATTCTGATTCAAAAGCCGCGCCTCCGGCTCCCCCTTCGCCTGTGATAGGCGGAACACTGAATTTCCCAGCAGCCTGTGTTCCGCCTATCACGGACTTCGTATCATCCTCGTACTACGGACGAGGATGATACGACGTCTGTGATAGGCGGAACACAGGCTGCTGGGAAATTCAGTGTTCCGCCTATCACAGGCGAAGGCGGCGGCGCAGCTTTTGAATTTTACAATGGCCGCCGACGAACGAAGAGGGCACGGGACGGAGGCAAGGCACAGGACGGCACGGCACGGGACGGGACGGGACGGGACCGGAGGCAAGGCATGGCGGCGAGGCACGGCGGCGAGGCACGGAGGCAAGGAGGCTCGGCACGGGACGGAGGCTCGGGACAAAGGCTCAGGACACAGGTAGGCTGGACACACACACACACACACACACACACACACACACACACACACACACACACACACACACACACACACACACAGGGATGGATGGATGGATGGAGACACACACACACAGGGATGGATGGACGGACACACAGGGATGGACGGACACACAGGGATGGACGGACACACAGGGATGGACGGACACACACACAGGGATGGACAGGCATGTCTTACCCTCGGCTTATACACGAGTCAATAAGTTTGCCAGTTTTTTTGGGGGTAAATTGGGGGCCTCGGCTTATATTCGGGTCGGCCTATACTCGAGTATATACGGTATCTATTAAAGATGATTAGTTGGTACATATGAGAGTGTGTGTTTGTGAGCATGTGGTGCATGCGCAGCTGCGTCCCCCTATTTTAACACGACAACGTTGTCTTTTTTAATATATCTGTGAGGTGCACTTGTGGTATACTCTGTCTCATGAAATTTTTAGTATGTGTGTTTTTTATACTTAAATAGATTTATTAATTAATCTCAGTGTCCTAATCGTCCCTCTTGGGAGAACTTTCTTCTCTCTGATTTGTTTTACGTGATTTTAGGGTCGCTAGGACTACTTTTCTGGTGAGCAACTCCCAGAATTAAATGATTAATTAGAACTATTATAATGTATTAAATGTATACAGTATATTTGGTTGATCCAGGCATCAAATTTATTTTTTCTAAATAAACAGGTTTGTGAAACAAAAAAATACAAAAAAATGTATGCAAGGGGGGAAACTCAGGAGGACGGGGAGGGGGAGAAGGAGGAGGGGGATAAGGAAGAGGAGGGAGATTTTCGATCTTGCGCAGCATACATGGAGTAGGTCATGATACCGCCAACCCTTTAGCCTTTTAAGTGATACTTAAATATATTTTACATATTGTTCCTTAACTGACATATGCTTAGATTAGCAAATTGATGATACTGAACTTCGACTAAGTAATGCTTTGGTACATGAAATTTATTTTATCAATACTGTACTGATAGTGTCCCTATGGGGCATTTGAGTTATATATAGGCTGCCTCCGTGCACCGAAGGACTGCCATAAGAACCCCTGGATGTTAAAATTGTGTTTAAATAAAAAATTAAAGCCACGCTTCAGAATTTGGGGTCCAAAATTAGATTTTAACCAGCTACTGAATGTCACTGGGTTTATTTTTACAGGAAGCTATTGTATGCAATGGGGTTGATTTACTAAAGGAGTAGAGACTGCTCACCTAGCAAAGTGAATTTTCATTTTGTAAAGTGAATGTTAGAGAAAGAAAATAAAAATATATTTTTTTTTATCTCATTTCCCTCACACATAATTTGTGATGTACTGTATATATAATATATAATATTGATCATATTTAAATTCATATTTCTGCTTGAAGTATATTTCCCTGCCTCTTGACTTTATTGTGTGGGGTTTGCAATCCTATACAAAGATCTAGCCAGGTGCTATCTGTAATGACAAACTCCTTCCAATGTACCCTCTTGCAGGAGGTGTACTTGCTGAGATAACTTGAAATATAATAATAAATCAAGCTGTTTACACTCAGATCAACAAAACTTCTTATGCATGGGTACCTCCAAAACTATGGCCAGCACTTCCTGGCTGAACCAACTCTTGCTATGCCAAATCAAATGGCTTTTGCTGCCCACTCACTGTTGTTTGAAGACCAAAATGCTCCCCCTTCCTCCTCTAAATGCATAGACATAAACGTCTTCCTTCCCAATGCAAACTTTTTTTTTTATTTGCAGAAACACATTTCATTTGTAGATAATTTTAGTTATCTACAGGAATGTAGATCATTTCAATCGAAGGCAAGGACTGGTACAATACCAAGTCAATTGAATATTATCAGCCACCACCTGTATGTTTGTTATTTTGTTGGGCAAGAATTTATTTTAAATAATTCTTTTTCACTATGATTCAGGTCTATAAAACAAATAACAAAACAGATCCCCATGCTATGTAAAATTGTCTGCTCTTTAACATGACTTCTATTCACCAGCTCAGTACTAATCTTTTCAACTACCTAAAAAATTACAAACCATTTGTTAGAGACTTTCACATACAAATATGATTGAAAATCATAAATAAAACATTGTAAACATGTAGAAAACATTTAACCTAGGCCATTAAAAGAATGAAACTATCAATTTCCTATTTTCCATTTAGACAAAAATCTGATTAAACATGTCATATGCATTTTGTATATGGAAGAATAAGCCTACATAAACCTAAGTACATAACTGCATTGGTTGATGAGCAAATCATTTTTCAGAAAGGGACGTTTATAAATACTGTATATATATATATATATATATATATATATATATATATATATATATATATATAATCATTTATACAGAGAGAAAGTAGATATGCACAAACGTCTATAACTTTATAACAATTGTGAGGATATTTCAAACCTTCAATCCTTTAAGTAAAATGGCTAGAAGCAATGTCACTGGTTGGGCTAGGCTTACCTTTGAGAATGTTCCTTGTCAGACTTGCTTACTAGTAGGTGACTTGGTCTCTGAATGATTTCGACAAAGATCTGAGAACAGTCCTGGGTGCTCAGAGTTTGACAAGGTCTAAGCAAGCAAGTGATGTCAGCAAAACTAGTTCAACAAGCCCAAATCAACAAGTGAGATTCCAATGGCAGGTAACAGACTATAAAGGAATTCACACTTGGATCTAATACACAGTAATTCGTTGGAGTCAAAATATGAAAGTACTTCCTTATTTGCTTCATTTAGTATAAGAATGAGCAAAATGACATAAGAAATTACATCAAAAGCATTCATCTCTGTATACATTTACTTATAAAGGGACACAGAAAGCTTATTGTATCCCGTAGTTGCAGGAAAGAAATTTGCTCTGTGTATTGCCGGCCGTAGCCAATTTAATTTTTTGTTTTTAAATAATTGTAACCTTAAGTAAAGCTAATCCATCAATTTCATAGTAATTGTACATTAGTACAAAAGTATTTTCATTAGGCTACATTCAGACAGGCCTCCTGCATTTATTTTATTTAAACGCAGTAGAATTGAGCTGGTTATCACCAACAAACTTTAAGCTTCCCAGATAACTTTCTCCTGTGTTTACATGTACTTCATCGTGTTCAGAGTAAGTAATTTGTCCCTGGATGCACAAAATTCTATTTTCTCTAAACGCAATTAAAACAGTTCTACCCAAAAGTGGAACTTTTCGCTTTAAGGCCTCCTTGCTAGCTCCTGTTTATGAAACAGAACTTTTGGGGATGAGGAGGGGAGCAGGTACCCGATTTTGACAGGTACCTGCTCCCACTTCCGTTCCACTCACCTAGGCGATCGGAAGTGGAAGCTCTCCCTCCTGAAGTCTTCATGACAGTTCGTAGAAGGCTTTGGGACCAGTCACAGAGTGCAGCACCACTCGTGCATGTGCAGTGGGTACTCGGCTTTGAAGCCGCAAGATGTCAAAGCCGGGTGCCCATAGTAGTGATGCCAGCGCCGCTGAAGGAGGACATGGGGAGAACACATTGCGGGTGAGTGCACCGTGGGATAGGTGAGTGGCTGTTTATTAAAAGTCAGCAGCTACACTTTTTGTAGCTGTTGACTTTTAATAAACAAAAATATGACTGGAATTCCGCTTTAAACAAAATCAAAATGCACCTAAACACAGATAAGTGCAGAGTTGGAATAATACCATTTAAAATGATCACACACAATTACAAATGTCCTAAAAAATGCATATAACCGCATGTATATCATTTCCAATTTGAATGAGGCCTTCTCCCTCTCATTTTGTCCTGTTTATCATTATCCCTGAAAGTGAAAGTAAAAGAAAATCCCAAATGTTGGGGTGACACCAGAACAGTAATAGAAGGGACATCTTCCAATGGGCACAGTTCTGGTGAGACTGGTGACACCCCGGGATTCCATGACTTTGGAGGGATTTCCTCTCACTTTTTGTTTTGGCTATGAGACAGGACAGGACAGCCATCATATACCACAACTGCGCTACAATAGATTTGGTTGTGGCATAGTGAAGGGGGATTTCAGTGTGAATTCTTGCTTAAAACGGGGCATGCTCTCCTGATTGCCAGGCACTGCTGATAATGCAATCCACTGCAGATAGTGAGTCAGCAGCTGGGTCAATTGACACATCAACAGTATGTATGTCTAATGAAATAAAGAAGAGTAATAACAGAGTTCTAACCCTTAGCCTGGGTTCACACTATAGCGATGCAGGAACCAGCACAATTACAGCGCCGGCTGTTCCCGTATCGCATCTCTCCCGCAGGCAGCTCACACTGCCCTCTGTGAACCGCTGTCAATACATTGTTAAAGACACCCCCAAATCGGTTCACAAATTGCAGTGCGAACTGTGTATTCAGACAGGAATCAGATCTGTTGAACACCCATGCGATCCGATTCCAGTGTGGGAAAAAAAAATCCCTGCACCCTTTTTTATGCAAATCCAATGCGAGTTCAGCCATACAACTGTATGGCTGAACTTGCTTTGCACAGACATGGCATACGATCTGCACAGCAGTGCGGGTGCGAATCACATGCAATGTCTATGTTCGCAGTAGTGTGAACCCAAACTTAAACACACTAAATGCATTTATATTTTTTCTAGCTTA
Source organism: Lithobates pipiens (assembly GCF_037356315.1). Classification (NCBI taxonomy): domain Eukaryota; kingdom Metazoa; phylum Chordata; class Amphibia; order Anura; family Ranidae; genus Lithobates; species Lithobates pipiens. The sequence continues at coordinate 250,773,448 of NW_027507718.1, read as the reverse complement.
CCTACTTGCCATACATGAAAAGAACACAGACCTGCAAAAAAATGTTGTTACTAAGTATCGGGTTGATTTACTAAAACTGGAGCGTCCAAAATCTGGCGAAGCTCTGCATAGAAACCAATCAGCTTCCAGGTTTTATTGTCAAAGCTTAATTAAACAAGCTGAGGTTAGAAGCACTTTTGCACTCCAATTTTAGTAAATCAACCCAGTATCACTAAATGGCTAGACTAATTTTGTGTAGACAATCAATTAAGACAATCAGCATGGGAGCAGTAGACCCCCTTAGGTAGTTTCATTGCTATTACCAGTTTCTAAAAGAGGAAATTAGTCATGGGAATAGGTTTATCAACATATAAAAGAACTGCTAGGGAAGACAGGCACAACATCTTCCTTTTGTAAAAATGCTAATTTTTGGTCTTCTTTCATTCAAAAGAAATGTTGTACGATGACAATCGACCTGACACTTGATTGCTCACCTATTCAGTAATACACAAACGTGTCTGATTTCACAAGTCTGTAACATTTCCTTTTCCTGACATTTTCCCAACAAGTTTCCTGCTTGTCAAAACTTGAAATGAGTGGTTAGACCCCCTTTGTAATTGCCCCTTAATAATATGCACATCCACTTCTCAGTATATGTCATACAAACTCCATGCCTGTTATTGATACAGATGAATAGAAAGAGGAATACCACTTTACAACCAATCACATATCTGGTAATGGATATACTGATCCCCTAATCTGGTTATTTACCCACTTTGCAAGGTGCAGTCTTTGCACAATTGGTTGCAGCATAGAACAAACTGTGTATAGTCATTTTTAGTTTTGGCACTGGCAAGCAAATTCATTTCAGGTGCTTCCAGGTATCAAGAAGCATGTGTCTCATTCCATGTTTCAGCACTGTCATACAGGGAGTCCATAGCCCTGTGCAGGCATGTACTGGCCATCGGGACTACAGGGAGTTTCCCGGTGGGCCGATGGCTCAGTGGGCCACTCTGATGTAAGGGGGCTGGTGATGGGACACTCTGATGTAAGGGGGCTGGTGATGGGACACTCTGATGTTAGGGAGTGCTGATGGGACACTCTGATGTAAGGGGGTGCTGATGGGACACTCTGATGTAAGGGGGTGCTGATGGGACACTCTGATGTAAGGGGCTGCTGATGGGACACTCTGATGTAAGGGGGTGCTGATGGGATACTCTGATGTAAGGGGGTGCTGATGGGATACTCTGATGTAAGGGGCTGCTGATGGGACACTCTGATGTAAGGGGCTGCTGATGTCTGAAATTTTTAATAGACTGAAATAGACTGAGAAACCCATGATAACGGTCCCTTCCCCACTCTCCAGCCTGAGAGACCCCCCGCAGCAAGTGGAGGGAAAGGAGGGGGGAACATAGCAGAGCTGCTGGGGGGGGAGAGGGCCAGAAAAGAGAACAGGGGTGGCGAAGAGCATGGGAGTGAGGCTGAGAGCAGCAGGGGGGCTGAGAGTGTGGGGGGCAGGAGCACTGAGGGAGTGGAGAGCGGGGGGCGAAGAGCACTGGGGGAGCTGGAGAGCACTAGGGGGCGCACTGGCGGGAGCAGAGAGCCTGGTGGAGGCAGAGAGCACAGGGGTGTGGTGGAGAGCACGGGGGCCAGAGAGTACTGGGGGAGGGGCAGAAGAGCACAGGGAGGGTGGGGGGGAGCAATGGAGGAGCTGGATAGCACAGTGTGGTAGAAAGCATGGGTGCATGGGGGTAGCCAGGGAGCACAGGGGGGTGGGGGGAGTTGGAAAGCACTGGGGGGAGCTGGATAGCACAGTGGGGTTGAGAGCATGGAGGGAGCCAAGGATAAAAGTGGGGGCTGGAAAGCAAAAGGGGGCAAAGAGCACGGGAGGAGCTGAAGAGCACTGTGGGGACTGGTGAGCACTGTGGGGGCTGGTGAGCACTGTTGGGGGGAGCTGGAGAGCACGGGTGGAGTAGAAAGCACAGGGGGAACCAGGGAGCATGAGGGGGTAGAGAGCACTGGGGGGAACTGGAAAGCACGGGGGCAGAGAGCACTGGGGGGTCAGGTAGAACTGGGAGGGGCTAGGGAGCAGAGAGCTCTGGGGGGCTGGAGAGCACTATTGGGGGGAGCCAGGGAGCACAGGGGGTCAGAGAGCACTGGGGGGAGAGAAAGGAGGGAGCCAGGAAGGACCAAAGAGCACTGTGGGGGGGGGAGAGCACTGTGGGGGTGCCAGGCAGCACAGAGAACTGCGAGAAGCTGGGGAGCAGTGGGGAGGGACTGGACATCAGTGAGGGGAGAATGAGAGAGCCAGGGAGCACAGGGGACCAAAGAGCACTGGGAGGAGCCAGGGAGCGGGGGGGGCAGATGGGCAGGGAGAACTGGGAGGAACCAGAGAGCACAGGGGCAGTAAAAGAAGTTGGATAGGAGGAGCGGCGGGAACAGCTACATATGGAGGAATTGATCTTTCCATATTCTTTCTCCAGCCAATGAATGCCCGCAGAAGAAGCGGGCACTCAGTGGCTGCATTAGAAATATGGAAAGATCAATTCCTCCATATACAACTGACCCCGCCGCTCCTCCTATCCAGGCACACAGGAGGGTGCATGGCCAGGCATTCACTTTCTCTCTGGGTGGTTGGTCAGGCTGCAGCAGGCGCTGGGATGGGATGCATCCCCCAGAGCACCTCCTTACCCTTCACAGACAGTCATAGGGCAGCTGGTTAGTTTCCGCCACCTTGCCCGATTCCTGACCCCAATAGGCAGTCGGCCAGATGTGCAGAGGCCAGGTGAGCAGCGTGGGCTGAAAGAGCAGCTCAGCTGCTTTAGGGCCCCACATGAACTTGCGGCCAGCCAGGTGTGCCCTATGGCTGCCTGCATGCCTTTTACAGATGGCACCTGAAGCCAGTTGATCAATCCGCATTAGTGATCGAGCACAGGCAAATTAGGCGGCCGAGAGGCCCCTGTAAGTGCGAGGCCTTATGCGGTCTCCTAATTTACCTAATTAGAGAGTCTGGGGAGAAGCTGAACATGCTCAGTTTGGTGGGTATTTCTAGATAATTTTTTCTTTTTTCTTGGGAGAGTGCATGTGATCAGTACAGAGCCAATCAGCCCAGAGAGTCAAGGGTCCCGCAGCCTGATAGGACAGTCAGAACAGAATGAAAACTCCTTCTAAAACCTTTAACCAGACAATGATAGAAGTCACAAGACTGCTCTAACAGCTGATAAGAAAAGCTATTTAGCAGTTTATATTTACTAAAACAATTGCATTTCCATGTTCTGTGTACTGTGGGAGGCCAGATATAGTGAATACAGGGTCCTGGGTTTAGTAACACTTTAAGGATTGCTTATATCATTGGTTTTCTACTATGAAATCTACTATGAAAACCGCTTATATTTGAAGCTGTACTGTTAGGTCTATGCTTTTAAAATTCCAAGCTTTTCACATTTTTACAAATGTGCTGCTATGGCTTTCAACCACTGTCTGGGCGAACACTTTGGATGAGTTACCGCAAGAAACGAATCCATGTAAACATGTCATCTTGTGGATATAAACTTGCCTTTCTAAATGGACTCAGTTGCAAAATCATTGTCACTCATGGGTAATTACTAGCTAGGGGAGATCAGCAAATGGATGTTTACTGTTTCCTTCTTCTCTACCTGACGACTTCTTCCATTCAGGCCTGAAGGTTAGATAACAGGGCCCAGAAAACATGGTGGGGGACATCCGTTCGGTGGCAGAAAATACATGTTGATCTTTCAGAAATGCAGGTTTCTTGTTATCTAATGTATGCAAAACTGGAATTAATAACCTTACTGATGACTGATAAGCTGTGATTTATACATTTTTTGAATTTAGATGCACCTCAAACAATACCCTAAAGCAGGGCTCGACAAAACCCGGGCGCCAGGTCGCATTTGCGACTAGAATTAGCGACCTGGTGCCTGGGGCAGCACAGCTGGGGGTATCCTGTCTCCGTGGACCCCCTGGCGTGATCGCGTCGGGCCGCGCTGCCGGCGGCCGGTAATTGAGCCACCGACTTTGAGGCCTTCTGCGGTCCTATGGTTCATTCTGGAATCTGGCGCCCTCTTGTGGTGGCCGTTGGAATTACAAACCAGCAATGCTAATGGAGCTTCCCTGCCTGCCAGCCTAAACATTATGTATATATTTTTTATTCTAACACCCTAGAGAATAAAATGGTGGTCGTTGCAATACTGTCTGTCACACCGTATTTGCACAGCGGACTTACAAGCACACTTTTTTTGGGAAAAAGAATTTAATAAAAAAAAAAAAAAGACAACAGTAAAGTTAGCCCAAGTTTTTTTTATATTGTGAAAGATAATGTTACGCCGAGTATATCGATACCCAACATGTCATGCTTCAAAATTGCGCCCGCTCATGGAAAGGCGACAAACTTTTACCCTTTAAAATCTCCATAGACGACATTTAAAAAATTCTACAGGTTGCACATTTTAAGTTACAGAGAAGGTCTAGGGCTAGAATTATTGCTCTCACTCTACCGATCACAGCAATACCTCACATGTGTGGTTTGAACAACGCTTTCATATATGCGTTCGCTTCTGCACGCAAGCTTGGCGGGACAGGGCGCGTTTAAAATAATTTTTTTTTCTTATTATTTTAACGTTTTATTTTAATTTTTTTCACTGTTCTTTAAAAAAAAAAAAAGTGTGTCACTTTTATTACTATTACAAGGAATGTAAAAATCCCTTGTAATAGAAAAACGCATGACGGGTCCTCTTGTATATGAGATCTGGGGTCAGAGACCTCACATCTCATATTTACACAAAAATGCAATTTAAAAAAAATTTGTCATTTGAAAAAAATAAAATAAATAAAATGTCCCTCTAAGAGCTATGGGCAATGACTTGGAGACAGGTGGGGGGCTGGGGGTGCTATCTTCCCCTCACCCGTCTCCATGTCAGGCCAGGGACAGGTCCAGATCGCCGTCACGGACCTGGCTCCTAACTTTTTTAGCTGGCTCCTAGATTCCAAGCAAATTTGTCAACCCCTGCCCTAAAGTGTTGCTAAACCCACAACAGTAAAATCAGTCTGTATATACAGTAAAGCATGCTTGTTATACTCACTATGGAACCTAAGGGGTAATCCTCTGTATTGTGTAAAAAGACTGTTTGATCTTGTATGCACATATCCTCCCCTCCCTGCACTGTACCCCCGGACAAGTCTGGAAAAGACAGAGCCTTTGGAGTCAGGCTGCACGTGCTCAGTTTGATGTACATTGCTATAGAGGTTTTTTTTCTTGGGAGAGGGCATGTGATCAGCACAGGGCCAATCAGCACTGTCCAAACATGTCCAGACAGAGGGTCAGGAGCCCTGCAGCCCCATACGACAGCTCAGGGCAGTATGAAAACTCCTCCCACAAGCTTCACCAGGAACTGATAGACATAACAAGACTGCTATATACTGCTGATGAGAAAAGGTATTTAGCAGTTTATATTCACTAAAATAATTGCATTTCCATGTTCTGTGTACTGTGGGAGACCAAATATTGTGAATGCAGGTTCCAGGGTTTAGTAACACTTTAACCACTTTCAGACCGGACCATTTTGCTGGTAAATGACCAGAGGTCTTTTTACAATTTGGCACTGCGCTGCTTTAACTGGTAATTGCGCGGTCATGCAATGTTGTACCCAAACAAAATTTGCGTCCTTTTCTTCCCACAAATAGAGCTTTCTTTTGATGGTATTTGATTGCCTCTGCGATTTTTATTTTTTGCGATATAAACGTAAAAAGACCGCAAATTTTGAAAAAAAATGATATTTTCTACTTTTTGTTATTAGAAAAATCCAATAAACTCAATTTTAGTCATACATTTAGGCCAAAATGTATTCAGCCACATGTCTTTGGTAAAAAAAAAGTCAATAATTGTATATTTATTGGTTTGCGCAAAAGTTGTCACATCTACAAACTAAGGTACGTTTTCTGGAATTTACGCAGCTTTTAGTTTACGACTGCCTATCTCATTTCTTGAGGTGCTAAAATGACAGGGCAGTACAAAACCCCCCCAAATGACCCCATTTTGGAAAGTAGACCCCCTAAGGAAATTGATAAGAGGCATGTTGAGCCCATTGAATATTTTATTTTTTTGCCTCAAGCGATTGAATAATGACAAAAAAAAAATTTTTTTTTTTTTTTTACACAAAGTTGTCACTAAATGATATATTGCTCACACATGCTATGGGCGTATGTGAAATGACACCCCAAAATAAATTCTGCTGCTTCTCCTGAGTACGGGGATACCACATATGTGGGACTTTTTGGGAGCCTAGCCGCGTACAGGGCCCCGAAAACCAAGCACCGCCTTCAGGCTTTCTAAGGGCGTAAATTTTTGATTTCACGCCTCACTACCTATTACAGTTTTGAAGGCCATAAAATGCCAAGATGGCACAAAACCCCCACAAATGACCCCATTTTAGAAAGTAGACACCCCAAGCTATTTGCTGAGAGGCATGTTGAGTCCATGGAATATTTTATATTTTGCCACAAGTTGCGGGAAAATTACAAACTTTTTTTTTTTTTTTTTTTTTTTCACAAAGTTGTCACTAAATGATATATTGCTGATGCATGCTATCGGCATATGTGAAATGACACCCCAAAATAAATTCTGCTGCTTCTCCTGAGTACGGGGATACCACATATGTGGGACTTTTTGGGAGCCTAGCCGCGTACGGGGCCCCGAAAACCAAGCACCGCCTTCAGGCTTTCTAAGGGCGTAATTTTTTGAGTTCACTTCTCACTACCTATTACAGTTTTGAAGGCCATAAAATGCCAAGATGGCACAAAACCCCCACAAATGACCCCATTTTAGAAAGTAGACACCCCAAGCTATTTGCTGAGAGGCATGTTGAGTCCATGGAATATTTTATATTTTGCCACAAGTTGCGGGAAAATTACAAACTTTTTTTTTTTTTTTTTTTTTTTTCACAAAGTTGTCACTAAATGATATATTGCTCATGCATGCCATGGGCATATGTGAAATGACACCCCAAAATAAATTCTGCTGCTTCTCCTGAGTACGGGGATACCACATATGTGGGACTTTTTGGGAGCCTAGCCGCGTACGGGGCCCCGAAAACCAAGCACCGCCTTCAGGCTTTCTAAGGGCGTAATTTTTTGAGTTCACTTCTCACTACCTATTACAGTTTTGAAGGCCATAAAATGCCAAGATGGCACAAAACCCCCACAAATGACCCCATTTTAGAAAGTAGACACCCCAAGCTATTTGCTGAGAGGCATGTTGAGTCCATGGAATATTTTATATTTTGCCACAAGTTGCGGGAAAATTACAAACTTTTTTTTTTTTTCACAAAGTTGTCACTAAATGATATATTGCTCACGCATGCCATGGGCATATGTGAAATGACACCCCAAAATAAATTCTGCTGCTTCTCCTGAGTACGGGGATACCACATATGTGGGACTTTTTGGGAGCCTAGCCGCGTACGGGGCCCCAAAAACCAAGCACCGCCTTCAGGCTTTCTAAGGGCGTTACAGTTTTGAAGGCCATAAAATGCCAAGATGGCACAAACCCCCCCCCCCCAAATGACCCCATTTTAGAAAGTAGACACCCCTAAATTTAGGGGTACACTAGTGAGACTAGGTAATAAATGGCGGGTGCCCTGAAACTATAAAAAAATAACTAACCAACCAGCGTCACCTGTAACAGTTATATGGTGATCACTGGTGAAAGGGTTAACTAGGGGGCAATCAGGGGGCTTTATGCGGTAGTATATGGGGGTCCCTGGCGCTATAAAAAGCTGCGGCGAACCTAAATACCTACCTGCCTAACTAGCGTCACCTGTGACACTAATACAGCGATCAGAAAAACGATCGCTTATTAGGCTGGGTTCACACTGGAGCGATGCGGGAACGCCACGAATGCGCGGCGGGTTCCCGCATTGCATGCCTCCCGGCGGCAGTTCACACTGCCCTATGCGAACTGCTGGGAGTGTCAGTGAAATGTTAATGACACCCCCAGATCAGTTCGCATATCGCAGTGCGATCTGCAAACTTGGATCGCATGGTGTGAACACCCATGCGATCCGATTCTGCTGCGGACCAAAAAAAGGGTCCCGTGCGAGTTTGCGGCGGGTGCGGCGGGTGCGACACGAATTCAGCCATACTATCTGTATAGCTGAACTCGAATCGCACAGAGATCGGATGTGATTTGCACTGCAGTGCGGTGCGAATCACATCCGTTCTCATAAACCGCTGCAATGTGAACCCAGCCTTAGTGACACTGGCGACGGGGGGTGATCACGGGGTTAAACCTTTATTGGGGGGGTTAGGGGGGTACCTTAGAACTAAAGGGGGCTAACCCTAACTGCCCTAACAGTTATTAGTCACAAATGACACCTGCCGGGTGATCAGGGGGTTAAACCTTTATTAGGTAATAAATGGCGGGTGCCCTGAAACTATAAAAAAATAACTAACCAACCAGCGTCACCTGTAACAGTTATATGGTGATCACTGGTGAAAGGGTTAACTAGGGGGCAATCAGGGGGCTTTATGCGGTAGTATATGGGGGTCCCTAGCGCTATAAAAAGCTGCGGCGAACCTAAATACCTACCTGCCTAACTAGCGTCACCTGTGACACTAATACGGCGATCAGAAAAATGATCGCTTATTAGGCTGGGTTCACACTGGAGCGATGCGGAAACGCCGCGAATCCGCGGCGGGTTCCCGCATCGCATGCCTCCCGGCGGCAGTTCACACTGCCCTATGCGAACTGCTGGGAGTGTCAGTGAAATGTTACTGACACCCCCAGATCAGTTCGCATATCGCAGTGCGATCTGCAAACTCGGATCGCATGGTGTGAACACCCATGCGATCCGATTCTGCTGCGGGCCAAAAAAAGGGTCCCGTGCGAATTTTCGGCGGGTGCGGCGGGTGTGGCGGGTGCGGCGGGTGCGGCGAATGGCTGAACTCGAATCGCACAGAGATCGGATGTGATTTGCACTGCAGTGCGGTGCGAATCACATTCGTTCTCATAAACCGCTGCAATGTGAACCCAGCCTTAGTGACACTGGCGACGGGGGGTGATCACGGGGTTAAACCTTTATTGGGGGGGTTAGGGGGGTACATTAGAACTAAAGGGGGCTAACCCTAACTGCCCTAACAGTTATTACAGTCACAAATGACACCAATGCAAAAAAAAAAAAAAAAAAAAAAAAAATGACATTGGTGTCACTGTGACTGGGGGGCAGGGGTAATTGGGGGGGTGATCGGGGGGTAAAGGGGGGGTGTGAGTGTGCCTGGCATGTTCTACTGTGTGTGGGATGTGTTGGTGCAACTCACTGATCCGCTCTCCTCCGTGTCGGAACGAAAAATACCGACACGGAGGAGAGAATACATCACTTCCTCTCCTGTGTTTACATTACAGGAGAGGAAGTGATGTCACCGGGGATTTCCATTCGTCGGGAGCGATCGCGAGGGGGTGGCCATGAATGAATGGCCGTCCCCTCGTCCGGGATCGCTCCCGAACGAAAACCGACCGCCGCAGGCACCGGGCGGGGGCCCGATCGGGCCCCCGACCCGCGGGAGGCAAATCACGTACATGTATGTGATTATGCCTGCCTGTGCCATTCTGCCGACGTACATCGGCGTGAGGCGGTCGGCAAGTGGTTAACAATACATTAACAATGCATAAAAATCCCAATATCTTGAGATAACGGAAGACAGATGGTAATTCAACACATTAGTATCTGCTCAGAACAGAAATATTGTATTAGATTTAATGCCGGCGAATCAAGTAGCTGCCTTATCCTTAATTCTGTCTTATCTTTGCTCTTATTCTGTGATGCCCAAGGTGGTATTTGAATATGTAATATACAGCAACCACAGCCAGGTGGAAAGTCTAGTTTTAGACTTTAGTGACTAGTGTTACTGCTTTTATAGTGACATTTTCTTTAGTATTGAATCATGGAAAAATACAGTCATGTGTCTATTGTGTTTAGTGTATTTTATTCTTCCTGAATAGCAAAATCATTTTCTGTCCTCTCATATGACATACATATTGAGTTGTATCCTTTATGTCACCTCACCTTTCAAACTGGAATTGTTAGTTTTGCCTATTGTTATCTCTGCTGAGTTACTAGATGTGACATATAGGAGCTTACTATTTACCTGCTTTTCTTTTGGCAACATAGCCCAATTTTGATACAAATTGTCAAAATGGAGGCGCAATAAAAACACAAGTACAGCAGCATTGTCAATCTTGGGGCAGAGTAGTGTCAGTTGCAATGGCAGATTTTTTTTTTTTCCTTTTGGGATAAAGGTTTTGCATTAATAAATAAAAGCTGATCATTGTATGCACCACTGTTAATGTTATTAGGTTTGTCTGAACCCTTTAACTGCAACTTTTACTGGACAGCTTGGTCTGTTAAGGGGAGTTTAAAAACAACAGATTTACTGTCAAGATCACCAGGTAAAAAAAAAAAGGAAAAAATACAAAAAAAAAAAAAGAAAACAAATCCAGCTACCACATCTTAGAATTAAATTTAAAAAAGAGGATCTCCAGTCTGGGCATAACACATTTAAATTCAGCAGGATACAAGTACTGTAGCTGGTGACTTTTAATATAAGGACACTTACCTGTCCAGGGATCCAGTGATGTCAGCACCCCGAGCCAATTCTTTAATCAGGTTTGGATGCAGGCCCGGCATCTTCACTAAGGGAAACCGGTTTCCTACTGCACACGCGCGAGTTGCGCTACACTTTTTGAATAGTCCCGCCATCTTTTGGGACCTGTGTATGTCCCAGAAGGCAGCAGGGGAAAGAGGAGGGGCTGGACATACTTAGAGGTCACTGTAGCAATCTTACCCAGAAGTGGGAGCTGGTACCTGTCAAAACCAAGCAGAGTTTCCCCTTTTGGGTGGAACTCCGCTTTAAGGTTACAACACTGCTCTGTCATAGATATAGTACAGGGAGTGAGCGTTGTTACCCAAGGGCAGGAAGTATGTCATTGGCAGGATTACAATGTGAAAATAAAGGGTAAAGTTGAATAAACTACGCAGTCACCACATCTCAGGGTTGGTTAGCTGCAATATATTTGATTTTTGTCGATTTAGATAAGCTTTCGCCTTACTTATCCTTCTGAATATTTAACCTATAGCTTAAACTGATCCTAACACATACATTTAACTAACCCTCTAATCCGGGGGTCTGCAACCCGTCGATCACAGTCTGACAGGTAGACCAGAAACAGGTCTGTGCTGCTGACTCGCCTCCTACTGCTAGCTGCCAGTCTTCGCCACCCCCATAGCAGTGTCTTCTCCCACCCTTCACATCACCCCCCCAATCCCTGCATTCTGAGTGTAACACACTCCTGATCCCTGTATACTGAGAGCAACGCACTCCTGATCCCTGTATTCTGAGCGTAACACACTCCTGATCCCTGTATTCTGAGCGTAACGCACTCCTGATCCCTGTATACTGAGCGTAATGCACTCCTGAGCCCTGTATACTGAGCGTAACACACTCCTGATCCCTGCATCCTGAGCGTAACGCACTCCTGATCCCTGTATACTGAGTGTAACGCACTCCTGATCCCTGTATACTGAGCGTAACGCACTTCTGATCCCTGTATACCGAGCCTAATGCACTCCTGATCCCTGCATCCTGAGCTGAACACACCCCCGATCCCTGTATTCTGAACACAATGCACTCCTGATCCCTGCATTCTGAGGGTAACACATTCCTGAACCCTGCATTCTGAGCAGTGCCAGGACAAAGTCATTCGGTGCCCAGGGCGAAGATGGTAGGGAAAAGAAAAAAGTGATAATTTCCTCTGTAAAGAGCCCTGTATTGACACAACCGATCAGCAGGTCCTGGCCATGAATGATTGGCTGGGATCTGCTGACAGTCTACTGCTGTGTCAAATCACAGGGAGTAGGTGGGTGGGAGCATGTGCCCAAACCCCTGAAACAGGCGGTGACGTGCGCCTGTAGCTGCCACCCCGTAGCTGCCACCCCATAGCAGTATATGTACTGTGATGGATTGTCTTTTCAAGTGGTTAATTGCCAATGGTATGTTATTTGTAATGTACTGCCACTGGTCAATGATGCATTAGTGGGAGGAGGAGGGAGAGGACGCTGGCGTTGTCTGTTCGCCGCTTCTCCGCTTCTCCGCTCTTCTCCATTCTCCCTGGCTCTCAGCCTTTCTAGTGGGCTTGGGCACCTGTAAGCATCTGTTAGCTTTCCGAATAGCCGAGTAGCTGAGCCGAGCAGCTGATCAGCGGAATAGCAGAGCAGCCGAGCAGCCGATTCGGCTGAGTAGCCGAGCACTCGAATAGCCGAACAGCCGAGCAGCCGAATAGCTGAGCAGCCGAATAACCGAGCAGCCGATCAGCTGAGCAACCAAGTAGCCGAACACCCGAACTGCTAACCGATCGGACAGCCGAGTGCCCATACAATCAAGCAGCTGAGCAGCCGCATGGCTGAGTGCCCATACAATTGAGCAGCTGAGCAGCCGAAGGAGTTTTTTGGATGCGGGGAAGGACAATGAGGGATGAGGAGCAATTGGGGAATTGAGTGGCAGAGAAATCGAGCAGACAAGTGTCTGAACGGCTGAGTGATTGAACAGCTGAGCGGACGAATGGATGAGCAGCAGAGCGAAGTTACCTCCTTACCCACTCTTTGGCCATACAGTCTTGTTTGGTAAGCAGGTGGCATGGACAGTGTGGGGACTTAGAGTGCTTTGCACTATATTTTGTATTTTTTCACAAACTGCCTTTTGAGGAGATAATGAATTTGGGAGGGTTACAGCAAACTTATTGCATTTTGATATGAACTGAAAATGAGCCCCTGTATTATGTTGCAGTCACCGGATGTATGGGCTATAATAGCCCTGACTGTGTGTCTCTTGCATCGCTTATAGACTTTAATTTATTGAAGCTGACTTTTTATTGCCATCTTTTTTATAAATCAGGGAATATGAATAGGGACTGATAGTCCTTTGCACTAAGTGCTGTGGATATTGGTTTATTGTAAATTACAGATATATTTACAAGCAAACCTGTGCTTCTATTATGTTGCCGTTGCTACCATCATTATATCTGAGCTATTCAGTTAAACAGCTAATGAGCTACACCAGGTTTTTTGCTCCACCATGTATTGCGGTGGTTAAACAGTTGGGACTTATTTGCCGCCCACGTTACATCCATAGAAGTTCTCGCCGAAAGTTTGTTTGCTCACAGACAAACTTTACCATTCCGACTCTTTGATCAGCAACGCAAACTGTCACTCCATGCATGTGCCATCAGAGTGTTGGTGTCCATCGATCATGTAGTTTGGATGTTTCTGTGGCAACATCGATTTGTAAGCTGAAGGAGAAACGTGGGATGGACTTTAATTTGTTATGTCCGGTGCGAAGATTTGTTGCATCGCCAAGTTATAAAATTGAACTTTTAAATGTACAATCTACTCAAACAAATCATGTTTGATTCATGATCACATTCTAGATAAATGTTTGGACTTTATGTTTATTACTGAGACCTGGCATCAGCCAAATATTTTTTCTTCCTTAAATGAGAGTTGTCCCGAAGGGTATAGTTACCTTCAAATAGCCGACAGCACAGGGCGTGGTGGAGGCCTGTTAGTTATTTATCGTAGCCATTTGGAGTTATCTTTGCAATCATTACCTGAATTAGTGTCATTTGAATGCCTTGCTTTTAAATGTAAATCGCCTTCACCTGTGCTGTTTATTCTAGTCTATCAACCACCGAAATGAAATCCATCCTTTATTGCCGAGATGTCAAATCTTTTGACAACCTTTTGTACATCTTCTGCAAATTTTATTATTTTAGGTGATATGAATATTCATGTTGATACCCCTTCATGCCATCCCGCAGCTGAATTTCTTCTTGTTTTAATTTAAACCAACTCGTTGATGTCCCCACACATGTTAGGGGCATACTTTGGATTTAGTCATTACAAACTCTGCACTTCTTAATAATCTGCAGGTGTATGACTTAGGTGTGTCAGACCGTAAGGTTATTTCTATGGATCTGACACTTTCGTCTAGTCTTTATAAGCCTAAGCAGAACATTTGTTTCAGAAATTTTAAAAATATAAATCCTGAACTTCTGGAAACAGCATTTAAGCATCTTTCTATGCATTTTTACTCTGTTGATGATGCAGTGGCTTACTATAATAGCCAACATAGCAGTCTGTTGGACCTTCATGCCCCACTCAACACAAGAACTGTTACCTTCACTCGTTCAGCTCCGTGGTTTCCAGATGAGCTTCATAAGATGAAGGCAGTGGGGCGGGTCCTTGAGTTGCGTTTTCGAGCCTCTGGCCTCACTGTCCACAAACAAATTTATCGGAAGCATCAATATCTCTATGCACGATCCCTTAGGGAGGCAAGGTCACAGTTTTATTCTAATGTTATACAAAATAATCCAGGAAATTCAAAGCAGCTTTTTACAACTATAAATCAACTGCTTAGGCCTAATTGTCCGCCATGCACTGTAAATTCAGAAGAGCGGTGTGATAGATTTATGGATTTCTTTAGATCCAAGATTGATCACATTCGTTCTGCTTTGTCTGGTCCTCTAGTTCAAATTGTCCCTCCAACTTGCAGTGTGTTCCAACCATTAAATTGTTTTGCAGTGGTGTCATTGGAAGAGGTGCAAATCATTGTAAGGAAGATGAACTCTTTCACCTGTTCTTTGGACCCTGTAAAAAATATGCGTGTAGCGCTATATGAAATAAATTAAATTGGTTGGATGTGTACGTGAAATACTCGTGCAATTTACATTAATCTACCCCGCAAGGGTTCTTATCAATACAGATAAATATTTGTGCTTATTAATACTTATACTTCAATAAGTGAATATATCATATGTGAAAATAGCACTAAAAAGACAAAAAAACAAACAGTCCTTTATGGAGTCCAAAATATAAGAAGAAGATTTTAAAGGAGCAGCCCAATTGTAATTCAACAAAGCCACCACCCTCGTGACGATACCACCACCTTGATAGATGTAAGCTTACCGGATAATGTTGACCCAAATGAACATATATTCTAAGGGTCATGCGTGCTTATTGCTCTGGTTGTGGGGAACTGACTTCCCGTGCCACAGGTTGGCTACCCTCAATGTGGAAAATGCCTTCCTCCAACTCCTTGAGATACCCGCTCCTTTCCACTCAAAAAAGTTTGGGTATGTCCAGGAGTTGGAGTTTCTTTTTGGCTGTCTCCTAGGCTCTCCTAGTGAACTTGTAGTGCCAAGTGGATTTTCCTTGAGCAAATAAGCCCCATTGTCACTGTAAACACAAAATGAATTACAAAACTGGTATTGAGTATTGAAAGAAGAAGCCACACATTGTTGTCTTTTAAAATGTTTACGTTATTTTTTCTTTTTGACAAATTTTTGGGGGATTTTCTTTTTTTTTACTCAATATAATATTTTTTTGTTGTTGTTTTCACAATATATATATTTTTTTCAGCATTATATATATATATATATATATATATATATATTTTTTTTTTTTTTGGAAACAGGCATGTTTTAAAAATTAACATACACAACTCTGGGACTTACAAAGTTCAACGTATAAAACTTGAAGGTGATGTCACCCCTGTAAAAGACACATTTTTTTTTTTTTTTTTTTTTTTTTTTTTTAGTAAAAGGCGAAAGATTTATTCGATCTGAAGAGAAACCAGAGTATATACACATTTTTAAGATGCACACAAATTGGGAGTCCAATTGGGTAAAGTCAGCATGTGCTATCTCCCATCATGGGGGATCAGTGGATGTGTTTTGTGGGTGCAATTCCTTCCTTTCAGCTACTAGCATTATGAGGAAAGAGTTGCACCCACAAAACGTGTATATTGAGATACCCTGTTGGCAGATAGCACATGTTGACACACCGTGTGCATCTTCAAAATTTTACTTTAAAATTTTAAAAATATAAAAAAAAAACTCAATGTTGTCATCTAAAAAGGAAATGAAGAACACAATCAATTGCGTTTTAGGGAAAAAGGGATTAGATTCTCCCCAAAACATCGATCATGTTCTTAATTTCTGGCTGCATGATGTCCAGGCGATTGCACATTTCATCAATATCCCCATTCCAGGCCATGATAGGCCCAATTAGTCTTTATGCGCTGTCGTTTGTAAATGGGTCTGCCGCTTCCCCTTCCACAACCAGAACATCACCTAAAATTGATGAAAAAATATGTATTTAGAAATATGCAGGCATACATAGATTACCTGAAGCTGGGGTGTCAGACACTCATTTGGTCGGGTGCACATCTTGCCCACTTCCTCCACCTCTCCTTCCTCCACATGTTCAGGGAGGCAGGGGCTAACTAGGCATTCAGGCTGGTGAGGTCGGGGATCACTGGGATCCTTTTGTCTGAGTCTTTTCTCCCCTATGAGAATAAAACAAAAGGTATAATTAGCACACAGATATTTGAGACCAGAAATAGGAATATGAAACATTGCTTAGAAGTGGTGTACAATTGTCTGCGAAGAGATCCAAGTTGAAGACATGATTCAAATTCCCTTTTAAACAAACTGCAATACTTACCTTTTTTTGGCTAATTTTCACAGATGGAAACATCCCAAGTATCCCCTGGAGCACCTGCGTGGGTTACCCTAAAAAATGTTCTCTGGTGTCCTACACTAGTGCTCCTGAGTCCAGATGTGTAAGCTGCTGTGTGTTCTCTCCTTACATTACACTGAATCAAGTTTGCAATTCATTCTAGTTTCAAAGACATCTACACAACAATATCCTAAACTTCTTTTAATAAGACAAATTATCACGACCAAAATGTAGGTATAACCCTGTACCAGCTAAATACATCATATTTATTGTCAAAAGAACAATATTTACGAACAATATTTACTAACAATGTTTACGATCAATTACCCGCAGACGATGTGCCCACGAACATGAAAGTAGCCATTGCAAACTGTACAACAGTAAAGAAAAGCACATGGAGCAGCATGCAAGTTAATCATCATAATAAGAACACACGACAAGTACTTACTTTTTTTGAGCACCTTCTTGATTCTTCGATACTGATCCGGCTCCCTCATTTTAAGGTCGGACCAGCGCCTTTTCAATTGGTCTTTAGACCGCCGTACCCCAAAATGCTGCTCCAGAGTGGTCACAACTGAGGACATTATTTGGTCCTTCCGCAAGGGGGACGGGTGTACGGACCATTTTTGCCATCATAGCCCTCCCTCCTCAAGAAGTCCACCATCTCCACCATTTCCTCAAAGGCCATATTGGTGGTCTTCAATCTCCTCCTGGATCTGGATGTTTGGGGCTCAGGGCTTTCCTCCGCGCTAGTTGCAGAATAGGTCTCCACCATTTTTCAATATATACTCCCATTGCACACCGAAGAGAGAAGGGAATATTCGTCATAAAGAACATCAGAGGTGGGCGACTCGGGTGACGCAGGCGGAGCTTGACACATGCGCAGTGTATATAAAGCTAGTACGCTGTCGTATGTATAAACGGGAGTAGCGAGCGTTCTAAACGAAGGTAAGATTTGAACTTGGCCCATCACAGTGGCCTATACTGCTTCAAGATTGAGGCCTATATTGGGATGAGATAATGAGAGTTTAGACTGACATTGGTGTTTTTTATTATCTGTGTGTGTGTGTGTTGTGTGTTTTTTGTGTGTGTGTGTGTGTGTGTGTGTGTGTATGCGTTGTATGCGTGTGTTGTGTGCATGTGTTGTGTGTGTTGTGTGTGTGTGTGTGCCCTATATTGGGATAAGATAATAATAAGAGTTTGGACTGACATTAGTGTTTTGGTCTTGTGTATTGTCTTTCAGAAAAAATGAATCCGCTTAAAGAGCAGGATTTTTTGAGCAATTTTATTGACAAATATAGAGATGCGAAGGATAAGATAGGACGTTTTTCTTCTTAGCGAGACGACGAGGACATAGTCTCAATGACCGAGGGGAGTGTGTAGCGCCGGTACTCCTAATGAGTATGCACTATGTATTGAAATGTAGTTTTTGCCCAAAACTGTAGTGTGTGCGCTTGTGCACCGGTGTGCGTCGGCGTGTGCGCATGACGCTTGGCGCCAAACGGCCTATTTAGGTTCCCCCGCAGTGTGCTCGGTGCTGTCTGATCTGCAGCTCCCAGTATCTTAGTACCCGTGAGCTTGCTTGGAATTCCTGACCTCCTGTTTACCCGGCTTGCCACTTGGATCGTCCTGCCTGCTGCCTGCCCTTGACCTTGGCCTGTCTGTGACCCACGAATCTGCCTTCTCCTCTGTACTGCGCTGCCCGCCTGTTGCCAACCCTGCTTGTGACCCGGACTTTGAACTTGCCTTACCCTTTGCACTGCACCACCCGCCTGCTGCCAACCGAGCCTGTGACCGGGCCTGCTTTACCAGCTCCTGTTCTGCATCTGCTGCCTGCATCCAGCTGTCTGGAGACTACCTATCCATCTGCACCAGGCCGTTGGACCTCTTCTCCTGCATCCAACCCGCCAGGCTCTCATACTCATCTGTGCTCCTGTGCCTCCTATTCATACTACCAGGGGCCGCGAACCAGACCCTTAAGGGAGACCCACCCCTGCTATCTCGGGCTCACCTGTCAGGTACGTAAAGTCTGACAGTATCGGACAGCCATGTCTGAGCCCGAGCAGGGAGTCTCCCCCATGGAGGAATTGTGCAGACACCTGGCAGGTCCCACACAAGCCGTGAAGAGCCTGCAAGAAGGCTACACCAGACTGGAAGGTCAAATCCAGGTTCTGTCTTCTCCCACACATCAACCAGGTGTTTCCACTGCCAGACCAGCATCAGCACCCTCTGTAGTAATGCTACCTCCTGAGCCCAGGGTACCTACCCCCGAGAGATTCTCTGGAGACCGCAGTAAGTTCCAGTCCTTCCGCAACGTTTGTGAACTTTACTTTACAACCCCGCACCTTCTCCTTGGAAGCGACTAAAGTGGGCTTTGTAATTTCGCTTTTGTCCGAAGAACCTCAGACCTGGGCACACCACTTCTTGGAACACAAGTCGACCTCCCTTGATAACTTGGATACCTTCTTTGCTGCTATGACCCAGCTCTATGAGGATCCCCAGTTAAAAGCAACTGCGGAGGCCGCCTTGCACGCCTTGCAGCAGGGGCGCAGGGCGGTAGAAGACTATGTGGTGGAGCTCTGACACTGAATTTAATGAAGTGGCCTTGAGTTACCAGTTCCGCATGGGATTATCCGATTCGCTCAAGGACGAGCTGGCACGGGTTGGTATTCCTCAGTCCCTGGAGGAGCTCATAAATCTCTCCATCCAAATTGGTCGACGCCTCAGGGAACGTCGTTTTGAGAAGTCCTCCAGCCAGTTTCGGCCTACTTGAGTCCTCCTCAAGGTCCCTAGTGCTTCCAGCTCTTTTCGGCCGACCGCTCTTGCTCCTCTGGCTCCGGGACTTGACTTCCCGGAACCTATGCAGCTGGGTCTCATCCGTCCCTCACTTCAGAAGAATGGCAACGCCGAAGAGCCTGTAACCTTTGCATGTACTGTGTTGAACCAGGTCACTACGTGAGATCTTGTCCCAACAAGACACGTAAGTCCTTTCCGATTCCTTCCAAGCATGCATCTACCTTGCCTAAGTCTACTTCTCACCTTGCCCTCTCTGTCGTCCTACAGCTTCCCGACAAGGATATCCCAGTTCCAGCCATAATTGACTCCAGTGCCTGTAGCTGTTTTATTGATCTGACATTTGCTGCCAACCACCGCATTACCCCCCGACCGAAAACTCAAAGCCTGGCGGTGCACCTTGCTGATGGCTCCATCCTCAGTTCTGGTCCTGTCACTCAGGAAACCATCCCCTTACTGGCCACCATGGGTCCTAACCACCGTGAACTCTTAAGCTTGGACACCATTTCATCACCTCTTTTTCCCATTATCTTGGGAATACCCTAGTTACAGGCCCACAACCCTAACATCGACTGGGCCACAGGGAGGATTGAGTTCCTTTCCGGATACTGTCTGCAGCACTGCTTGCATGAAGTCCCTTCCACATCTACTCAGCTCCTTTGCCTGGACACCGACCCTGAGTTACTACAAGCGATTCCTGCACCTTATCAGGATTTTATGGACGTATTTAACAAGAAAGGGGCAGAAACTTTACCCCCGCATAGGTCCTACGACTGCCCGATAGAGCTTCTACCAGGAACCGAAGTTCCAATCGGGAGAATGTTCCCATTAACTGAGCAAGAGCTGGAAAACCTAATGGGTTATATTGATGAAAATCTCAAGAAAGGCTTTATTCGCCTGTCTACTTCTCAGGCTGGAGCCGGCATCTTTTTTGTCAAAAAGAAGGACCACTCTCTACGGCCCTGTATCTACTATCGGGAGCTAAATAAAATCACCATCAAGAATCGCTACCCGTTGCCCCTAGTGCCCGAACTCTTCCAAAGATTGGGATCCGCTGTCGTGTTCACCAAGTTAGACATCCGTGGTGCCTACAACTTGATCCGCATTCGTGAGGGGGACGAATGGAAGACTGCCTTCCGCACGCGATTCGGGCACTTTGAATATCTCGTCATGCCCTTCGGTCTATGCAATGCACCCGCAACATTCCAACATTTCATAAATTATATCTTCTGTGATCTTCTGGACTTGTACGTCATAGTATACCTGGATGACATTCTAATATTTTCCTCTTCAGTCACAGACCATCGCAGGCATGTCCGAAATGTGCTGACATGCCTTAGGCAGCATAGACTCTATGCCAAGTTGGAAATGTATGAATTTGAGCTCCAGTGTATACCGTTTCTTGGCCTGGTTATCTCTGTTGACAGTATCAAAATGGATCCCCAGAAGGTGTCCGCTATCCTGGACTGGCCCACTCCTACCAATAAAAAAGGAGTCCAGCGTTTTATTGGCTTCGCCAATTTTTACCAGAAATTCATTAGTGGCTTCACCAAGCAGGGGAACCATTTCTGTTGGTCCTCAAAGGCCCAAGCCGCTTTCGAAAAACCGAAAGAGCTATTTACTTCCGCTACCATTCTGAAGCACCCGAACCCTGTCTTGTCCTTTGTCCTTGAGGTGGATGCTTTGGAAATTGTGGTGGGAGCAGTGCTTTCCCAGCGGCAAGGTGCCAAGGCCCTCCTCTACCCAGTGGCCTTCTACTCACGCAAGCTCTCTGCAGCGGAGAAGAATTACGACGTGGGAGACCGGGAGCTACTGGCTATAAAGGCAGCTTTGGAGGAGTGGCGTTACTTGCTAGAGGGTGCTGCACATCCAATCCTGGTTTATACTGACCACAAGAACCTGGAGTATCTGAGAACGGCAAAAAGATTGAAACCATGGCAGGCAAGATGGGCCCTGTTCTTCTCCAGATTTCACTTTCACATTACGTACAGACCTGGCTCCAAAAATATCAAACCGGATGCTCTTTCCCACATGTTTCATAATTCTGAAGATACTTTGCTCCCGGATACCATGCTTCCTGCTGGAAATTTCTTGTTACTCCAGGGGAACCTCCTGTCCCGAATTAAACAAGCCCCTGTGCGTTGGACCCCACTAGTTGTAAATGATGTAAGGTCGCAAGATGGCATGTTCTGGTACAAGGACAAAATTCTGGTTCCGGAGGATGTGAGGGTGGCAATTTTGGAGCTCTGCCACGACCACAAGCTAGCCGGTCACTTTGGCACTCAGAAAAAATTGGCGGAATTTCTTATCGTCAAAAAAGGGGTGATGTAAACCGCGTACGACGGGACTATAAAAGGGAAGTTCAGCACCACGTGCGGCACCCTTTGGGCTCCTTCTGCTGATCTCGGGTTTATTGCTTGTTAGTAGAAATTTGGTTAGAGACGATTCGCTTTGTGCTTGTCGGTGCGTATCTGCTTATCAGTGCTTGTAGTCAGTTTGCATTTGTTTGTCATTGCGGCCTATACTCATATAGTACGCTTTGATTTTCAGTGCTTATTGTCTGCTCGTTTCTGGTTTTCAGTTCGTTCTTTCAGGCCTTGCTGTTTATCGGTGCGTTCTGTTAGTCTGTTCTGACCAGCCAACCATTTTGAAGCCATGTTTCGTGTACATACTCGTCGTAGAGTTCGTGCTGTGCAGGGGCTTGGTGTTGGGCTTTTAGCTTTGACACAAGCCCAGTCCATGAACAGGGCAAGGAGGAGTTCATGGAGCAAGAATTGGTTGCACCAGTGTGACCAATTCTCGTACATGCCTTTGCTTTGTGAGATCCGGGAGAATAATCCTGATGATTTCAGGAATAATCTCTGGATGACGGACCCCGTTTTTCACTGTCGGTTGGCTTTGCTGTCCCCGTATATCCATACTCTGCATACCCATCATCCATACTCTGCATACCCATCCATCTATACTCTGCTTACCCATCCATACTCTGCATACCCACCATCCATACTCTGCATACCCATCATCCATACTCTGCATACCCATCCACCCATACTCTGCATACCCATCATCCATATTCTGCATACCCGTCATCCATACTCTGCATACCCATCCATGCTCACCCATCCATACTCAGCATACTCATCCATCCATCCTCATCCATACTCAGCATACTCATCCATCCATCCATCCATCCTCAGCAATACTAATCCATTCATCCATCCATGCTCAGCCATCCCATCCACTCCCATCCATAATTAGCTGTACCCAGTCATACTCAGCCATAGTCAGCCATACTCAGCCATAGACAGCCATACCCAGCTGGACCCAGCCATACCCAGCCGTACTCAGCCATACCCTGCCATACTCAATCGTACTCAGTCATACCCAGCCATACTCAATCGTACTCAGTTATACCCAGCTATACCCAGCCATACTCAATCGTACTCAGTTATACCCAGCCGTGCCCAGCCGTACCCAGCCGTGCCCAGCCGTACCCAGCCATACCCAGCTTTTCTCAGCCATACCCAGCTATACTCAATCGTGCTCAGTAATACCCAGCCATACTCAGCCATACCCAGCCATCCCATCTATACTCAGCCATACTCAGCCGTACACAGCCATACTCATTCATGCTCAGCCATCCCCATCCATGGCTCATCCATCCTCATTCATGCTCATCGATGCTACATCCATGCCACTACAGTGCCTCACAAAAGTGTAATAGGTAGTCAAATTAGATTTGAAACTTATGTCCCTAGAACACCTGATGGTGCTCCCTGTATATTGGTCCTCTCTATGTGGCCACGCTGTGGAAAAGTCTCACACATGTGGTATCGCCATACTCAGGAGGAGTAGGAGAATCTATTTTGGGGTGTAATTTTTGGTATGTACCTGTTATGTGTTAGAAATATTGTGTAAATAGACAACGTTGTGTAAAAAAAAAGGGTTCTCATTTTCTTTACACATTTTCCAAAAACTTGTAGAAAAAAATGACATGTTCAAAAGACTTGATATAGTTACATAGTTACATAGTTAGTCAGTTTGAAAAAAGACACAAGTCCATCTAGTTCAACCACAAAAAAATAAAAATAAAATAATAATAATAATATCATACAATCCCATATACCCAATTCTATACCCACAGTTGATCCAGAGGAAGGCAAAAAACTCCAGCAGAGCAGGATCCAATTTGCTAAAGCAGGGGAAAAAATTCCTTCCTGATCCCCGAGAGGCAATCGGATTTTCCCCGGATCAACTTTACCTATAAATGTTAGTACCCAGTTATATTATGTACACTTAGGAAATAATCCTGGCCTTTCTTAAAGCAATCTACTGAGCTAGCCAGAACTACCTCTTTAGGGAGTCTATTCCACATTTTCACAGCTCTTACTATGAAGAAACCTTTCCATATTTGGAGATGAAATTGCTTTTCCTCTAGAGGTAAAGAGTGCCCCCTTGTCCTCTTTGCTGACTGTAAAGTGAATAATGCCGCGTACACACGATCAAACAATCCGGTGGAAAAGTTCGCCCAACAATCCACCGTGTGTAGGCTCCAGCGGACTCGCATTTCGGCGGACAGTACGGCCCTGTGTGTGCCAGTCTGCCATACTTTTGAAATGAACGGACTTTTCCTGCCCGGAGAAAAGTCTGCTAATTTTGAGGCGTCGCTGGCCCCGTCACCTGGTATGGACTTAAAGGGGAATCCCTACGCCGAAAAATCGGCATGGGGGTCCCCCCCAGGTCCATATCAGACACTTATCCGAGCACGCTACCCGGCCGGCCAGGAAATGGGGTGGGGACAAGCGAGCGCCCCCCTCCTGAGCATGCCCTCAACATGGTGGGGTGGGTGCTTTGGGGCAGGGGGGCGCACTGCAGCCTCCCCCCACCCCAAAGCACCTTGTCCCCATGTTGATGAGGACAAGGGCCTCTTCCCGACAACCCTGGCCGTTGGTTGTCGGGGTCTGCGGGCGGGGGGCTTATCGGAATCCGTGAGCCCCCTTTAATAAGGGGGCCCCTGGATCCCGGCCCCCCACCCTATGTGAATGAGTATGGGGTACCCCTACCCATTCATCTGTGAAAAAAAGTAAAAAAAAACACAACACACAAGGGTTAAAATAGTTTATTGCACAGCTCCGGGGGTCTTCTTCCGTCTTCGGGGGTCTTCTCGCCGGACTCCTCCGCTATCTTCTGCTAGCTCTTTTACTAGCTCTTTTTCTTCGCCGCCTCCGCCCCCTTCTTCCGACTTCAGGGGTCTTGTCCCCCTCTTCGGGGGTCTTGTCCCCCTCTCCGGTCACTATGACAGGACACGCGGACAGGACATCGCCGGATGATGTCCCCGCCCATTATGATGTCACAGTCCCAGCATCCTCTTGGGACAAGGTGCTTTGGGGTGGGGGGCCGCGCAAGGCACCCCCCATGTTGAGGGCACAGGAGGGGGGCCGCTCGCTCGTCCCCACCCTCTTTCCTGGCCAGCCGGGTAGTGTGCTCGGATAAGGGTCTGATATGGACCTAGGGGGGACCCCCACGCCGTTTTTTTGGCGTAGGGATTCCCCTTTAAGTCCATACCAGGTGACGGGGCCAGCGACGCTTACTTCGCTGGTCCCGGCTACCTGGAGCCGCGCTCAAAATGAGCGGACTTTCCTCCGTGTGTGTGTGGGCGAGTCCGTTCATTTCAAAAGTACGGCGGACTTAGTACGCCGTACTTAGTCCGCCGCAAAAGTACCGTGTGTGGACAGGTAGCTTGTTTGGAGAGTCCAATGGACAGTCCGGCGCCCAGTCCGCCAGACTCGATAGTCTGCTATGTGTGTACGCGGCATTACTCAACACCAAGTTCACTATATGGACCCCTTATATATTTGTATATGTTGATCATATCCCCCCTTAATCTCCTCTTATCAAGAGTGAATAAATTCAGTTCCTCTAATCTTTCCTCATAGCTGAGCTCCTCCATGCTTCTTATCAGTTTGGTTGCCCTTCTCTGCACTTTCTCTAGTTCCCCGATATCCTTTTTGAGAACTGGTGCCCAAAACTGAACTGCATATTCCAGATGAGATCTTACTAATGATTTGAACAGGGGCAAAATTATATCTCTCTCTCTGGAGTCCATACCTCTCTTAATACAACAAAGGACTTTACTTGCTTTAGAAACCGCAGCTTGGCATTGCATGTTATTATTGAGCTTATCATCTACCAAAACCCCCAGATCCTTCTCCACTATGGATCCCCCCAGTTGTACTCCCCTAAAGTGTATGATGCATGCATATTCTTAGCCCCCAAGTGCATAACTTTACACTTCTCAACATTAAACCTCATCTGCCACATAGTCGCCCAATTAGCATTAGCATTGAGGTCAGCTTGTAAATTGGAGACATCCTGTAAGGACGTTATTCCACTGCATAGCTTGGTGTCATCTGCAAAGACAGAAATGTTACTTTTGATCCCAGACCCAATATCATTTATAAAGATGTTAAAGAGTAAGGGTCCCAGCACTGAACCTTGGGGTACACTACTGATAACCTTAGACCATTCAGAGTAAGAATCATTAACCACTACTCTCTTAATTAATTCTTTTAGACAGTTTTCTATCCATTTACAAAATTATATTTCCAAACCTGTAGACTTTACCTTACACATGAGCCGTGTGTGTGGAACTGTATCAAACGCTTTTGCAAAATCCAAGTATACCACATCCACCGCCACCCCTCTGTCCAAGGTTTTATTACCTCTTCATAAAAAGAACTCAGGTTTGTCTGACCCCCTGTCTTTCGTGAATCCATGCTGTCTGTTGCTTCAAATATTTTTTTCCTGCAAGAACTTGTCTATGTTGTCTTTTATTAATCTCTCCAGTATCTTCCCAACTATAGAAGTTAAACTAACAGGTCTATAGTTACTTGGTAAAGACTTTGTTCCCTTTTTAAATATAAGCACCACATTGGCCCTGCACCAATCCAGTGGTACTATTCCTGACATTAATGAGTCCCTAAAAATTAGATACAATGGCTTTGAAATTACAGAGCTCAATTCTTTTAGGATCTGTGGGTGGATGCCATCGGGTCCAGGTGCTTTATCCACCTTTATTCTGTCCAAATATTTCTGGACCATATCACTTTTGAGCCATTGTGGATTTAGGGCTGTGTCACTACCACCCCCATTATGGACATGAGCTTCCCCATGCTACTTTGTACACACAGAGCTGAAGAAAGTATTTAATAAATTAGCCTTCTCTTTGTCCCCAGTCACCAACAACAGATTATTTTGTAAAGGGCCTACATGCTCAGACTTGACCTTTTTACTATGAATATATTTGAAGAATTTTTTGGGGTTTGTCCTACTATCTTTTGCAATCTGTCTTTCATTTTGAATGTTTGCATCCTTGATTTCCTTTTTACATATTCTGTTATATTCTTTGTAACATTTAAATGACACTAGCATTCCTTAATTTTTTTATTGTTTAAAAGCTCTTTTCTTATAGTTTATAGCTTTTTTAACTTTGGCCGTGAGCCACATAGGTTTTATTTTTTGCAGTGAGATGACAAACAGTCTTTTTGAAGAATTCCCATTTCTGTTCTGTGCCCATTGATGCCAATATTCTCTCCCAGTCTAGGTCCTGGAGAGCAGCCCTCCTCCTTGGAAAATTTGCTCTCTTGAAATTAAGTGTTTTTATCTTTCCCGTATGTGATTTTTGCTTACAGCTAACATCAAATGAAATCATGTTATGGTCACTGCTACCCAGGTGTTCCTTTATCTGAACATTAGTAATACGCTCTGGTGGTCTATGGTTTGGTCAGGTCCAACAGAGCATCATTCCTAGTTGGGGCCTCAATAAACTGGAGCATAAAATTGTCCTGTAATAGCTTTAAAAAGTTTTGCCCTTTAACTGTCCCAGCAGTGCCATTATGCCAGTCAATTTCTGGGTAGTTAAAATCCCCCATTATTATCACTGTCCCAGCTCTTGCAGCCCTTGCTATCTGTGCAAGGAGCTGAGTCTCCACCTCCTCATTAACATTGGGTGGTCTATAACAAACTCCAATGATTAACTTTGAACTACGCACATCTGTATGCAGTTCCACCCATAATGCTTCAGACTCATCACACTCTCCATCCACCAGGTCCTCTTTCTCACTCGCTTTGAGATCACTTCTCACATACAGACATACCCCTCCACCTTTCCTTTTTGATCTGTCTTTCCAAAAGAGTGCATAGCCAGTAGGGGTGCAACGGATCAAAAAACTCATGGCTCGGATCGTTCCTCAGATCAGAGTCACGGATCGGATCATTTTTTGGATCAGCAAATAATAATTGAATTTGCACCTGTGAAAATTCCACCGCCATATAGTCCCCAATGTAATATCCACAATCTCCCCCACTGTAATATTGGCTGAGCATGGCTGGGTACGGCTGAGCATGGCTGGGTATTGCTGAGCATGGCTGGGTATGGCAGAGCATGGCTGGGTATGGCAGAGCATAGCTGGGTATGGCAGAGCATGGCTGGGCATGGCAGAGCATGGCTGGGTATGGCAGAGTATGACTGGGTATGGCAGAGTATAGCTGGGTATGGCAGGGTATGGCTGGGTATGGCAGAGTATTGGCAGGGTATGGCAGAGTATTGGCAGGGTATGGCAGAGTATTAGCAGGGTATGACAGGGTATGGCAGAGTATTGGCAGGGTATGGTAGAGTATTGGCCGGTATGGCAGAGTATTGGCAGGGTATGACAGGGTATGGCAGAGTATTGTCAGGGTATTGGAAGAGTATTGGCAGAGCATTGGCAGGGTATGGCAGAGTATTGTCAGGGTATTGGCAGGGTATAGCAGAGTATTGGCAGGGTATTGCAGAGTATTGGCAGGGTATGGCAGAGTATTGGCAGGGTATTGCTGGGTATTGGCAGGGTATTGCAGAGTAGGCTGTCAAAGAGCAGCGCTGTGGGCACTACAGATGCAGCCCACAGCGCTGCATCCATCCGATCTCTCCCCCTCCACTGTATAGATCAGTACAGAGAGGGGAGAGAGGAACCGGCATCATTTGACGGATCGATCACATTGTAAACTGCCTGGGTGTAGAAAGATGGCCGCCGCTTCGGAGCTAGGCTGAAGCCGCGGCCTTTCCTAAGGCCGTGACCGCGGAGTACTCCGCGGATCGCGGCGTGTGCCGATCCAAGTGGGGTGACCCCATTGGATCACGGATTGGTGACGATTTGTTGCACCCCTAATAGCCAGGAATATTAATAGCCCAGTCATGTGAGGAATGAAGCCATGTTTCAGCAATACTGATTACATCATAGCTCTCCTTATGCACCAGAGCTTCCAACTTACCTATTTTGCTTGGCAGACTTCTGGCATTGGTGAACAAACATTTTAATGCATTGATCAATTTTGACCGATCACATGCTATCCTCTTGGGTGTTCCGAGATTGCAACTAGGACTTGCTCATAGATTATACATTGGGTTGTTTTCTTTCCAAAATTGGGTCATTTTTGGGGCGCTCCCATTGTTCTGGTTCTCCAGGGCCTTCAAAAATGTAAGAGGTAGTCAAGAAATGATATGTGTAATTTACGCTCCATGAACGCCTGATGGCGCTCCCTGCATGTTGGGCCTCTGTATGTGGCCACGCTATGTAAAAGTCTCACACATGTGGTATCGCCATACTCAGGAGCAGTAGTACAATGTGTTTTGGGGTGTAATTTGTGGAATGCATATGCTGTGTGTGAGAAAAAACCTGCTAATATAAAAATTTTGTGAAAAAAAGAAAAGAAAATCCTAACTTTTCAAAGAATTGTGGGAAAAAATTACAACTTCAAAAAACTCACCATGCCTCTTACGAAATACCTTGGAATGTCTACTTTCCAAAAATGGGTCATTTGGGGGGTATTTGTACTTTCCTGGCTAGGGTCTCAAGAAATTAGATAGGCTGTCAGTACTTCAGGTGTGATCAATTTTCAGAGATTGGCACCATAGCTTGTGGACTATATAACTTGCACAAAGACCAAATAACATACACCGATTTGGGTTATTTTTACCAAAGATATGTAGTGGTGTAAATTTTGGCCAAAATATATGAAGAAAAATTACTAATTTGCTAAATTTTATAACAGAAACAAAGAAAAATTTTTTTTTCTTTTATAGCACAAAAAATAAAAAACCCAGTGGTGATTAAATACAACCAAAAGAAAGCTCTATTTGTGTGAAAAAAAGGACAAAAATTTCAAATAGTTACAGTGTTGTATGACTAAATAATTGTCATTTAAAATGTGAGAGCACCAAAAGCTGAAAATTGGTCTGGTTATTAAGGGGGTTTAAGTGCCCAGTGGTCAAGTGGTTAAAGTGGGGTAAGAACTTGTGGTTCACCAATATTGTTATGTTTTCCCCTTTTTATTTAATTTTTCTTTTCTGTTATTCGATTAATGTATGTTTTTCCACGTTATTATTTGTTTATATTTTTTTCAGATGTATGTAATTCCTGAAGAAGCTAAGACATAGGCCCCTTTCACACATGCGGACATTATGTCCGTATTTCATCCATCCATTTGCGGATGAAATACGGACATACATGCATCCCTATGGGACAGCGGGTGTCTGCGGATGAACATCCGCAGACACCCGCTATTGTCCGCCTCCGCAACAGTTTGATGCTGCAGATGGAGGAAAATCCTATTTTTCTATCCGTCTGCAGAGCGGATCGGATGAACACGGATAGACAGTCCGTGCTCATCCGATCCCCCATAGAGGAGAGCGGAGAGCTGACAGGGCGGTCCCTGCACAGTGTGTGGAGACCGCCCTGTCTGCCGCCGGCTCAGCGGACAACGGAGTGATCCCCGCTGAGCGAGCGGATCATCACGGGGTGGATCATTACTGATCCGCCCCATGTGAAAGGGGCCATAGCGAAACTAGTCGAAATACTTCAACACTTGTATGAAGTTTTGTATTGTTAATTGATTTTATTGTATAAATAAATTGATGTATATTTTTTATATAATTGTATACATAATCATTTCTACCTTATTTTTAACGCATACTGTGATAGTCCGCTAACTCCTCCCTCTTTCTGGTAGTTCTGGCTGGGGACCAGACCTCCAGACCCTTATTCTATATATTTACGGATGATGGTAAAGGATAAGAGTATTACTCTAATATTAAATGTTGTGAGGCTACTTGTTTTCTAGAAAAGTAGTGGAGAACACTTTCGGGATAATGGCCATCTGATTGCGCCTATTTTTGACTCTAATACACATGGCGGAATATAAACTCAATCATATTGTGCTTTCGTGTTGCATTCTGCACAATTTTTTGAAGAAATACTCACCGAACTATGTGGCCTCAGTTGGGCCTGATGCAGACTTACCTAAACATGCCAACCTGACGGCCCTTGAAGCTGGCCTGCCCCCCCCCCCCCCCAAGTGCCCGTGAGGTCAGAAACAGATATATGGAGTACTTTGAAGGTAGGGGGGCCAATGATATGCCAGACAATGTCTGAGAAGCATTTTTTTAAATAAATTTCTCTTTCAAACTGCAATAATATTTGTTTTCATTTACTACTTGGGTTTGTTTTAGGTGTCTCCTAGCTTTTTTGTTGTTTTGTTTTTGGGCCTTTTTCTTCAACAGTGCAAACCCAATTTCTGTGCGAGATGAGGAGACAGTCTCTTCTTCAGATAATATCATTATGTTGTGGGTCTGCTACACCCCCCCCCCCCCTTTGTTTTTGTTGTTAATGTATGTAGTGCTTTACTGACAAAAATATTGCTCTTTCTCGGCACTATGACAGAAATGTGTGGAGTCATGAAAATGGCGTGATTGGGGAAAATTAAAAAGCACTGTGGGTGTTATTTACTAAAGGCAAATCCACTATGCACTACAAGTGCACTGCAAAAGTGCAACTGAAACTGCACTTGGAGTGCAAAGTAGATTTGCCTTCAGTAAATAACACCCATTGCCACAGAAAACAACAACTTTACTACAAATACTGCTTTTGCGCATTGAAAAAGGAAGCCACACATTGTTCATAACTAAACTTTTTACTCAAAGCACATTCACATGTGCGTTTATAAAAGGGTATTAAAACAAACCAAAATATTTGGTGTATATAACATTATTTTTGGTAACATTAATATAACTTGCAATTTTTGTGGAAACAGGCATGTATCAAAGCATAACATACAGAACTGAGGAACTTACAAAGTTCAACTTACAAAAGTGAAGACAATATCAGACATGAGTATGTACAGACTGTGTTGATATTGCCTTCATCACATGGGGTGTCACCCCTGTAAAAGCCAAAATTTAGAAGATGCACACAAATTGTGAATCAAACTGGGCACTTTCCATGACTAATGTCAACATGTTCTATCTCCCATCATGGGGGATCAATGTACGTGTTTTGGGGGTGCAACCCCTTCACCTCAGCCACTTTAGTAGCAAGGAAGGGGTTGCACCCACAAAATGCGTACATAGATTCCCCATGATGGGAGAAAGCACATGCTGACACACTGTGTGCATCTTCCAAATTTGGCTTTTCTAAAAATATAAAACAGTTTTTTAAAAATGAAAATGGATGCTAGCTAGTTTTGGGTGTTACAGATTCTCCTTAAAACATCAATGATGTTCTTCATTTTTTGTTGAACGTCATTGATGTTTTTCTTGATATTATCTAAATCGCGATTGCACCCCATTATCTCCCCGATGATGATCTGGGCACTTTCACTGGTAAAATGCGATTCTTCGACCACAATTTCCACATCACCTAAAAAAAAAAAAAATGTGTATTATAAATATGCAGGCATACATTGATTACCTTACCTGAAGCTGTGGTCTCAGACACTCACCTCTTGTGGTGCCAATATCGCCAATTTTAACAACCTCTACTTCCTCCTCCTCCTCTGCTTCTGGTGTTGGTATTTCCCCTTCTTTGGGAGGTGTGGGGTCCCTGGTGTCCTCAGATGTCCCGAGTCTTCTCTCCTCTATGAGAATGTAAAAAAGGAATACTTAGCACACTGATATTTGAGGGCAGAAATAGGAATATGAAACATTGCTTGGAAGTGTCATACAATTGTGTTTTATGGCAGAGTTCAAAGCTGAACACATTTTTTGACACTTTCTAAAGCTGGAGTACTTACCTGTTTTGTGCAAGTTTGACAGATAGTATCCACTGGAGAACATCCAGTCCGGACGTGTAAACAGCTACTGAGTGTCCTCTCCTTTACACTGAATCAAGTTTGTATTTCATTCTATTACAAACCCCTCTAGACAACAAACTTCCTTTGACTAGAAATAGGCCTGAACAAATGTAGTTAAGTGCAACTTGCCAAAACATCGTCTTTGAAGTGGGCAAACGAACAATGTTTATTACGAACGATTGAACCCATGAACATGAAAGTGGCCATTTTAAACTGTACAACATTAAATCAAAGCACATGGAACAGTATGCAAGCAATAATAATAATATGAACACACGACAACTACTTTTTTTGAAGAATTTGCTTGATCCCTCTGTACTGATCGTACTCCCTCAGTTTCAGGTCTGACCAGTGTTTCCTAAGTTGATCCTTGGATTGTCGTACCCCAAAATTCTTCTGAAGACTCTTCACAACTTTAGTCATGATCTTGGCCTTTCTCACATTTGGGTTTGGGTAAGGTCCATACTTCCCATCATAGTCGTTCCTCTACAATATGTCCACCATATCCAATATCTCTCCAAAAGACATATTTGAGGTCTTAAATCTTCTCCTCCGGGATCGGGATGATTCTGGCTCCAGGCTTTCCTCGTCCTCCTCCTCCTCGTTACTGGTATAATTAGTGCGCACCTGCTGTGTCTCCGCCATGTGCTGCCCCCACTGCACCGAAAGAGAAGGGGCAGGGAATAGAATAGAAAGAACGTCAGGGGCAGGCGGAGTTTCACGCATGCACACTGTATATAAAACGCAACACGCGTGCGTCGTACGTACGATCTGTGAGCAGAGGAAGTAGGAACCGAAGCACCGATCGTTCGAACAAAGGTACAATTTTAACTTGGTACATCACCAGCCTATACTGCTTCTAGATTGAGGCTTACATTGGGACAATATTAGAAGAGTTTAGCCTGACATTAGGGTTTGTCTTGTGTTGTGTCTTGCAGAGAATATGGATCCCTTCAAGGAACCACATTTTCTGGGGCTAATCATTGATATGCTCAAGGAGCTGCCTTGCCTGTGGCAGATGAACAACCCCTTTTATAAGGACCTAAGAAAGAGGAAGGGTGGGGCGTGTCCAAGATGGCGGAGTGAGCAGACGTGTGCCTGAGAGCTCTGCTACCCTTATCATCCTGCTGCCTTAAATACCGTGTGGACTGCTGACTTTTTGCATGTGGAGGTTAGTGAATGCCTTCCAGACTCCCTGGTCGTGGTAAAGGGGGTAAGAAACTTAAATTTCCCCCGGAAATCCCTCCGGAGACCAGCCCGATCCCCTCTGGGCCTCGGGAAGGGCTGCCGCGCTGCAACATGGCGTCCCAGACGGACCCGAGGGAGGAGCCCGCGGTATCGGCCCCGGAGATCCCTGAAGTTATGGCGGCGATTGCTGCATGACAGTCGGCGGTTACATCTTGCCAGGCGGCCCTGACCAACAAGATCGAGGAGGTGCAGATGGACGTGGGCCTCCTTCGGCAGGAGTTAGACAAAGTACGCACTCGAGTGTCGGAGGTCGAAATTCGTGTGGGTCAGGTGGAAGACGCGGCGGGGCAAAACACGATCGCACTCCGCTCCCTGCAGGCCCGTGTTAAATTGCTGGAGCACAGAGCTGAGGACTCTGAGAACAGGTGTCGTCGGAATAATGTGCGCATCGTGGGCCTGGCGGAGGGTGCGGAGGGCCGGAATCCTGTTGTCTTTGCGGAGGAGCTGCTCCGTTCCTTGCTCCCTGCAGCGCACCTGTCCCCCTACTTTACGGTGGAGAGGGCTCATAGACTGCCGCCGCAGCCCGGTCCGCAGGGGTCTCCCCCTCGTACTTTTATCCTGCGCCTCCTGAATTTTAGAGACCGGGATGAGTTGCTCCGGGCGGCTAGAGCTGCGGGAGACCTGACCTACCAGAATAACCGCCTGATGTTATTCCCGGATTTCTCCCTGGAGACGCAGAAGCTCCGACGTTCGTTTGATGCGGTGAAGGTGGCTCTACGGGCGAAGGGTATCAAGTACAGCGTACTCTTCCCGGCCAAGCTCCGAGTGATCGATGGGGAGACTACGAGATTCTTTACTTCTCCCAGGGACGCTGCGGCGTGGCTTGAAACTATCCCCCCTCGAGGATGAGGATCTACCTACTGCTGGCACCAACGTGCCTTGTCGCCTGTGAGTAGTGGATGGACCTCCTGGCTTTGGTGTGGATGTGCGGGATTGACTTTGGTGGGGTGGTTGCTTCGGTGGACAGTCCGCTCAGTAATTTGGTTTGGCCGCTTGGGTGGGGGGGGTGGGGGGACTCGACCCGGCCTCCGGCCTTGGTCTCCTGTGTTGGTGGTACCGGGTCGGGGTCCGGGGCACTGCGGGGGTCTGATTCTGCTGCCCGTGATGGTGGGGGGTGTTCCTTCTTTCCCTCCCCCCCCTCCATCCCCTCTGAGCGGAGGATTGTGACTGTATTTGTGTTGGCTGGGGCTGCCCTTCTCCGTACCGGGACTGGTCCTTACATCTCCACCTACTGGGCACAAGGTACTTTAAGACTGAGCCCCTGGCTTAGTCCAGGTGAATTTTTCCACATCGGACTTTCCTGTTATGGTAGCATCTCTTGGTTCTCATGCTGCTTTGAAAACACATGCGGGTAGCACTGTTAGTAGGACTCTAATTGCTGTTTCAGCATAGGGGACGAGTATTGCTGCCTCTTGGGTTTGAACACGCCTCCAGTGTATTGGTTGCCTCCGGGCCAGTTCTAATGGGAATGATGCAGACTTACCTCGGGTGGGATCTGAGGGGTGGGAAGGGGGGGAGGTTGGCCGTTGCCGACCAAGGTTTGCTCACTCTGTGGGCATTAGTTAATACAGTTTATGTTTATTTGTTTTTGCACAGTTTTTATGTTCCTTTGCTGCAAGCTCATATGTTTCACATGGTGGACTGCGGGGTGGGGGAGGGGGGGTGTTGGTGGGTTGGTGTCTCCCCCTCGGGGGGTGCGCTGGCGCTGCCTGACGCTGCCCCTGCTCGACCCTGTTTGCCCTATATTCTCCCATTGGCACCATGACTCAGGTCTCGTTGATTTCCTGGAATGTGCGGGGGTTGAATTCTGCCAAAAAGAGGACATTAGTCTTTAATTTTCTCAAGAAGTACTCCCCGCAGATTTGTGTATTGCAGGAGAACCATCTGCTGGCCTCCCGGATTTTGGGTTTGAAGAGGGCCTGGGTGGGGTCACACTACCACTCCACGTACTCCACGTACTCCAGGGGGGTCAGTGTCCTGATACACAAGCAGCTACCTTTCCGGCTGTTGGGTGTCAGGACTGATCCCGCGGGTAGATATGTGATTTTACATGCTCTACTGGCCAACAACCCCTGTGTTGTTGTGGGACTATATCTCCCCCCCCCCTGGTGGATGTCGCCTTACTTCGTGAGCTGATGCAGTGGGTGGCATCCTATGGGGTGGAGGATGTTCTGGTGATGGGGGATTTCAACTTGACTCTCACCTCAGATCGGGATAGATTGGGGGCGGTGTCTAGGTGGATGCCTGGACTGGCTGCCTGGGCTGAGAGTTTTGCCTTGACTGACGTTTGGCGTTATTACAACCCTGAGTCCAGGCAGTATACATGTCACTCCAATACCTTCCGCACACTTTCTCGCATTGATATGATGTTTGCCTCTAGCTCCATGCTCCGGCGGGTGCTGGAGGTAGATGTCCTGTCTAGGGGGATCTCGGATTATTCTCCGTTGCTCCTTAGGCTGTCCTATGGCCAGCCGGGGGAGCGGTTATGGAGGCTGTCCAGGTATTGGGTGGAGGATGAGGGGGTCCAGGAGGCAGTACAGGAAGGCATATGTCACTTCTGGTTGGAAAATGAGGCAGCCGTGTCCCCCTTGGTTAAGTGGGATGCCTTTAAGGCCTGGACTAGGGGGAGTATATCGCCCGGATATCGGCCGCTCGTAGGCAGGCCTCCCGCACTTTGGATGAGTTGGAGAGAGTGGCTAGGGAGAAGGAGGAGGAGTATGTGGCTTCCCCCGGCCAGCTGGCGTATGGTGAGTGGCAATTTGCATTGCACCAGTTGTCTATGTATCGGGTGGAGGGGATGCAGAAGTCGCTCTTGACCACAGCCCATAAAATCTTTGAGTACGGGGATAAGAGCGGTCGCTTGATGGCATGGCTGGCTAAAGGACAATACGCAGTTACTCACATTACTGGGGTGCGGGATTTGGATGGGACGCTGCTGCGATCCCCGGATGCTATTAATCTTAGATTTTCTCAATTCTACCAACACCTGTACTCGACCAGGGTGGACTATAGCTCCCAGGAGCTGGCCGCATACCTGGAGGGCATTCCTCTGCCGACCCTCGGTGTGCAGGCCTGTGCGGCTCTGGAGAAGGATGTTTCTCTGGAGGAGGTCCAGGCTGCTCTAGCACAGTTGCGGGTAGGGAAGACCCCTGGGGCAGATGGCCTGCCTAAGGAATTTTATGCTCACTATCTTGATTTATTGGCCCCACGGTTGGTGTCCCTGTATGCTAGTTGCTTCCGCTTGGAGGCTCTGCCGGCATCTATGTATGAGGCGGTGGTGGTGTTGGTCCCCAAACCGGGCAAGGATCCTGAGGACTGCTCCTCCTACCGTCCAATCTCACTCTTGAACGTGGATGTCAAGGTGTTGGCAAAAATTCTGGCCAACAGGTTGTCCGCGGTTCTGGAGGAGGTGGTCCATTCAGATCAAACTGGGTTTATGCCTGGTAAGGGGACCGACATCAACCTCCGCCGCCTTTTTCTTAATATGTCCACGGCACACAGTAACAGTGGGAAACGGGTCATCGCCTCACTTGACGCCGAAAAGGCGTTTGACTCGGTGGAGTGGGTCTTCCTATGGGAGATCCTGGGCCGTTTTGGGTTTGGGCCAAGATTCCATCGGTGGTTGCGGATACTCTATCGGGAGCCTCGGGCTCGTGTACGGACCAATGATAAACTGTCGGGGTCCTTCCCGTTACAGAGGGGCACGAGGCAGGGCTGCCCCCTCTCCCCGGCCCTGTTTGCACTTGCAATTGAGCCCTTGGCGGCTATGATTAGGGCCTCGGAGAGGGTGCGGGGACTGCGGGTGGGCGCGCTGGAGGAAAAAATTTCGTTGTACGCAGACGATGCCCTGTTGTATCTCCAGGATGCGGATGACTCCTTATCGGCGGCCCTGGAGATTTTTGACACTTTTGGGAGGTTTTCAGGCATACGGATCAACTGGTCAAAATCTAACATATTCCCGCTCGACCTGCAGGCCAGGGACAGCGGTTCTAATATCCCTCTTCGTTGGGTCGACCAGTTCCGGTATTTGGGTATCCAGGTTGGGAGGGAGTTGGCGAGCTTTGGGGAGCTGAATCTGCAGCCGGTTCTGGCTCAGCTTCGGACCCGGTGTGCTGCTTGGGCCTCCCTCCCTCTGAACCTGATGGGACGTATAAATTTGCTGAAGATGATCTTCCTCCCCAAGTTTTTGTATGTTTTTCGTCACAGCCCTATCTGGATACCCAATTCCTTCTTTGCGGAGATCGACAAATGCGTGGGCTCTTTTATTTGGAAAGGGGGGATGCCCCGGTTGGCTAGATCCACCTTGATGCTTCCTATCCGCTGTGGAGGGCTGGCATTACCGGACTGTGACAGTGGGGTCACTTTGGACACAGGGTGAATAAAAGAAACCCCCGATATGGTCTGTGATAGCCATATTCAAGGCTGTATAATACATTGTATATAGATTGGATGTATACTGTATGTGGGGGTTAAGTGTCATTGTTGTGAGGAATTAAGTTGTTTTGCATTTCTATTGTTCATTTAAGTCTGTCCTTGTGTGTATTGTAAAGTGCCAGACAGACTGGCTGCTAACCCTTTGTGAAAAGATGTGTATTGGGTGGGATCGTTTGAAGCATAGCAGACGTCTTGGGATGTGTGGGTGGAGCTGGGCTCTTGTTCATGTTAAAGCATGTGCCTTGAAGTGTGTATAAAAATACAATGTTGGTTTTTAATAAAGTCATTCCTACTACAGCAGAGACAGAGTGCGTCTCGTCTTTTTGCCAGAGGGATCGGCTCCTATAGGAAAGGGTAGTTTAACTGTGGATATTGGTACCGATTGGATGTGTGTCTCGGAGAGGGAACATCGCAAACGGCGTTAACCCCCTTTATATTAGGGGAGCCGTTACACGGACTATAGAGCGTACTTTTGGGCGGCGGTTTTGGTGACGGCTCGGTGGTGGCTTGCCCTCCCTAGGGGGAATGCGGCGGTATGCTTGGAAGCGGAGGTCGTGGGGTCGCGTCGGGAGCTGACTGGCCTGGTGTATGGGGCGCGACGGGCGACGAGAGGGCTCCCGACGCCTACCAAAACTACCCTTAGGGCTTGGGCAGTGGCCAGGCGGGGGATGATTGTCCCACAGGACTGGTCTCCGCACTGCCCGCTCTGGGATAACTTTAGTCTCCCTCATATGAGAATGGTACCAGACCCGCAGGTGTGGGCCAGGTATGGGATCGTGACCTTGGGCAATATATTTGTTGCTGGAGTCTGGCTCTCATACGCGGCCCTACAGGCTACATATCATTTACCGGCTTGGATGGCCTTTCGATACCTCCAGCTGCACCATGCTGTCAGGGCCCAATTCCCGAATCCGATTCGGCTGCGTATGGACCCGATTGAGGAGCAGTTAGTGCAGGAGAAACTGGATAAGCCCCTGTCTGCTTTATACCTGACTTTATTACGGACAGACTCTGTGAAGGTACACAAATTATGGGATCTATGGAAGGCAGATCTACCTGGGCTGGATAGATCGGATTGGGAAGACTGTCTGGCTGATAGTGCAACTACCCTTATATCCTCCCGGGAAAGGCTGATACAGGTTAAATTTTTGCATAGGGTGTATTACACTCCCCAGAGGCTCCATCAGGTTTACCCCCAGCGGTCGAGGGACTGCCCCAGATGTAAACAGTCGATAGGCACATACCTGCATATGTTCTGGGGCTGTCCTAAGATCGCTGATTATTGGGCTCAAGTGTTTGACACCATTAACGGGCGTCCCCAGTTGGGGCTCCCCCTGTCGCCGGAGCTAGCCTTACTGGGGATCCAGGATGATGACCAAAGACCCAGATACACTAAACTGCTGTTGACATATCTTCTGTTTTATGCTAAAAGGGAAATTGTGCTGAAGTGGAATGCCTCCTCCCCCCTACGATCGGCATGTGAGAAAAATCTATTGCTGCGGTGCTTCCATTGTACAAACTTACCTATATGAATAGGAATTGCCCCCAGAAATTCCGTAAGGTTTGGGGGTTGTGGATGGATTAAGGGGTGGGGCTCACGGGGGGTGGTGGGATCCCTGGGTACTTTTCTGCCTCCTATGCTTCCCCAGTCTCACCTCATTGTAGGTGGTGGCATAATGGATGTCGGTGGGTGGCGTGGATTGGTCACGCCGGCACTTACAATATGTCTTGTTACCGGTTAAACTGTTACACGATGTCTTGTACTGTTTGCCTTATGTTTACTTATAATGTTTTGGATGTGGTCCATGTTGGTCTACCATCTGTACTGTGTCTTAATTGATTGCAATAAAGGAACATTCTGGTTTGTAAAAAAAAGAAAGAGGAAGGCAGCGCTGGAGAAACTGCTTGCTTTGGTGAAGACGATGGTCCCCACGGCAGACATGACCTATGTGATGGCCAAAATTGGTGCCCTGAGAAGTACATATCTGAGGGTGAGCAAGAAGGTCCGGGAGTCCATGAGATCAGGAGATCCAGATGACATTTAAGTTCCCAGGATGTTGTACTATGACAGGCTGCATTTTCTGGCCACCCAGGCCACCACTCTACCGTCTTCCTTCAAGGCTTCCCACCCCCCCCGCTGAGGCTTCCAATGTCCAATGGGCCTTCCAGGCAGCAACATGTGGAACATATTAACTAGATGTTATTATTGATCAGTAAGTTCTGATTTAACAAAGCGTTTTACATATCAATAGACAGTATTGACCAAAAATTCTTGGGAATGAAAAATGCAGGGGTCAGAATGATAGCCTGTTCTATTTATTAAAATTTAATTTGCATCAGTCATGAACTGAAAATTGTGTGATTGATGACCAAAAAACTAAAACTATGTCCCATTTTCATACACAGGAAGACCTCAGCCGGGAGGAGGCTGTGGCAAGTGGCAGCCGGGAGGTCAACCATCGCTCTCCTGCTCCCCCACCTTCTGCCACAACTACAAGAGCAGAGCCACAGCCTGGAAGGAAGCCTGGAGGGAAGTGCCTAAGGAAGACCAGAGGGTGATGGCCTGGGTTCAGTCTGGTCTGACAGAAGATGCAGGCTCTTGTATGACCACAGCCTGGGGACATAGCTGTCATCTGCTCTTCCTGATCTCTTGGACTTTTGGACCAGACAGTTCTCCCTTTAGTGTTGAAAATATTTTTATTAAAACATGTCAAGTAAAAACAATAAACAGTAACCATCATGAGGCAAATACAGACAGGAACAGTAACAGAGGTACAATTACAGGAGACCGGCTAATGACAATCGGCCACAGCCGGTCCCTGACGGGAAGCTTGGAGAGTAGAGAAGACGGCCTGTGTTCCGATCCCTGAGGTCACAGTAGTGAGAAACACCCATGGGTTACTACATGAGGCAGTTTTTAGACAATAACATAAAAAAGAAAAGATAGAAAGGAAGAGAAAAGAGAAAGGAGCAAAGTAAAGAGGAGCAAGGCAGTATAGGGGAAAGCTAAATAGCAAGAGGAGAGGAGGGAAAGGGGGAGGAAGGGGGGGAGGGGGAAGGAATATGGGTAGGGGGGGGGGGGGGTAGGGCAAGGGAGAGCCCACAGCGTCCTCATGCGTTTAAGATTTGGTTCATTAAAGCTTCAGAAGAAGAGAAGCGGAGCCAGATCGACCATTGAGAAATACATTTGGCGTAAGTGTCATTGTCCAGTGCCAACATCTTCTCCATTCTCATGGTGTCATTCATAATCGATACCCACCGTGACAATGGGGGGGGTGGTCGTCGTCTTCCAATAAGCAGGTATCAGTTGCCTAGCGGAGGACATAAAGAAACGGAGCAATCTTTGTCTCTGCGATTTAATAGACCCTGGCAGAATAGAGAGTAATGCAATTTTTGGAGAGATAGGAACCGGGGTATCAGCCAAGAGATTATAACATTCAAAAACCTGTGTCCAGAAGGGGCGGATCCTCTCACAGTCCCACCAGACATGCATGTAAGTTCCGACTGAAGCTTCACAGCGCCAGCAGGTGGCCGGGGTAGACGGGAAAATCCTGTGTAAAGTAGCAGGGTCCCTGTACCACCTGGATAATAGTTTGTAGTTCTTTTCTTGGGAGTAGCAGGAGATTGTTGACTTATGTGTGAAATGAAAAGAGGTATGCCATTCCGGCACAGAGATGTCCTCACCCAGATCCGCAGACCACAGCCTGGTGTAATGTGGGAGTTGATCATGTGCTAAAGTCTGTAGCAGGTTATATAAGGAGGACAGTAAGTGTTTGGGAGTTTCCGGAAGCGAACACAGTTCCTCGAAATTGGTAAGCTGGCGATGTATCTGAGAGGAGGAGTGTAGTCGTTTGGCAAATGCGGACACATGTAGGGCCGTGAGCCAATCTCCGGAGTCTGTCACGGAGACCGGGGTCCCCTGAGAGGGGTGCACAAAGGTACGGGCCTGCGGCCATTCTGTGCGCTTAAAAGGTCCTAGGGAGGCTGCCCCTGCACTCTGTGGCAAAGCAGGATGGTCAAAGAGGGACGTCAAGGGGCCCGGGTCCGAGGAGAGAGTGGAGTTTAGTCCCGTCCTGTACCACATCGTCAGGGAGGCCAAAGTCAGAGGGGACAAGGAGGTCATACGAGAGTAGTCCAGGTTATAACCCCATGGAAGGGCTCGGAGATCTACAGGAGAAAGGTCCTGTTCAACAGACACCGAGGCCTTGCAGGAAGGGCGAGAGAACGACTCAATGATGCGAGTCATATGAGCGGCCTTATGGTAAGTCTCAAAGTCAGGGAGGCCTGTTCCTCCTAAAGTCTTCGGGATCGTTAGTAGTTTAAATTTAACCCTGGGGAGGCCCCTGTTCCACAAGAATCTGATTGCCAGCGAGCGTAGGGAGATAAAAAATGATTTGGGGACGTGGATGGGTATTGTTTGAGATAAATACAGGAACTTGGGTAGAGTGTCCATCTTCAGGATATTAATCCGTCCGAACCAGGGCAAGGGAGATCCCCCCCACTCCTCGAGGTCCTTCCGTATACGGTTAAGCAAAGGGATATAATTCAGAGAAAACAAATCAGCTAGGTTGGAGGGTATAACAACCCCTAGGTACGAGATCCCCCTAGCCTGCCATTTAAATGAGAAGTTGGATTGCAGAAGGGACAGCGTGGAGGGGGTAAGGGATATGTTGAGGGCTTCCGTCTTAGAGATGTTGAGCTTAAAGTTACTATAGACACCAAAGCGTTGAAATTCACTAAGTAGGGATGGTATGGAGATGTGTGGATTCTGAATATACACTAGAAGGTCATCACTGTTCTCCCTTTAGATATGGACTCCCCTGGCCACCAATTTTGCATTTAAATAATTGATGTCTGCCCTGGGGGTCAAAGGCTTCGCCAAATTGACCAGTTTCTCCAGAATTGCCTTCCTGTTTATTTGATTATGACACCTAATAAAGTTTTTTTTTGGTTAAAGAAATACTTGCGTATGTGTTTTACTTCAAAAATTACCAAGGGGCACCAACACCAAACAACCTCCTAGAGATTAAAAAATAAAACAATAAAATAAAAAGATAATAATGGTGTTTTGGTAAGTTGACACACAAAACACACCAAAAAAAATACGAAGATGAGCAAAATGTAAAAAAAGGAGATCTTGATTAAAAAAACAACCACAAAATTTAAACAAAAAAATAAAAATAAACAAATAAAAATATTCGGGAGATCTGACAAATATAAAAATATTCTATTCATGAAATCAGGAAAAAGAATAAAGAAATACGTTTTGGAGAAGGCTGTGTGAATATGAGCAGCAAAACAACTTCATTCTTCTAGCATTATAAAGAATAAAGAGAATGAACTATGAGGGCTCAAGGCTTTGAGCCCAACAGCATGGGCATCCGGTCGCCACCTCCCTTTATTATTAAGAGGATAGAAGCAATATTGTAAATATTTAGGGCTATATACAGCTTAATGTATTTGGGTTAATGTCCCTTTAAGAGAATGGCAAATTGGGCTGGGGCGGGGTTAAGGATCACAAGGCTATTGGTGATATCCCAAATGGTCACATGACCCATGGGGAATGTTCTAGAAAGGGGGGTTATTATATATAGGACCCTCTCACAGGTGCACTCACACCTGTTCCCTGCCAGGCAGTGATGGTGCAACAAGCTTCCCACCCCCCCTTCCCTTGTCGCTAAGCATGTTTATGTGGTCCGTCACCCTAGGTGATGTAGGGGGGACTTTGGTTAAAAGATTTATGTATGCTCGAGTCCTTTAAGACTGAGCTGTTTTGAAGTTGATCGTTTGAAATATAAGAATTTTATGATGCAATAAAATTATCAGAATATGATTATTATTTATTTATTGATTTGAATATACCAATAAAGTGCAGCGGCCAATTCTTTGCCAATAAGTATGTTGAGTCATTATTTAAATAAGCTATATAAGTTTTGATATTCGGAGAGGGTAGGTGCTAGACATGTGCAATGGTTTTCGTCCGAATGCATTTTCGTCCAAAAAGTCCTTTATTAAAAATAAAAAAAATTAAAAAAGATTCCAGCGGTGGTAATCCACTCTTGCTATCCAGCGACGGATGATCATCTCTCCGGGGTCCAGCGATGGCTGATCTGATCCAGCGCAGTGAATCCATCCATCTTCTGTCTCCACAGAGGAGACACTGCGGGATCCCGGCGGCCTGATGTTTCTTATATGCGGAGGGCGGGGCCACCCGTCACCTGACGCCGCCCCCCTCTGATGCAAATAGGGAAGCCGGGCTTCCCCAAAGACGTATGGGTGAAATTTCGATCCATCTATGGGCAACATTATGTCTGGTTGACTTTGTGTCTCTCTATAGCAG
The DNA here is from genome assembly GCF_037356315.1 of Lithobates pipiens. Classification (NCBI taxonomy): domain Eukaryota; kingdom Metazoa; phylum Chordata; class Amphibia; order Anura; family Ranidae; genus Lithobates; species Lithobates pipiens. Next base: position 250,728,904 of record NW_027507718.1, on the reverse strand, counting down.
TCTTACAAGGTCAGTGTTTTGTCCAGGCCATTCAAGTTCCTCCACACCACATTTCTTCTTCTCCTGGGCATTATAATCCAGACTGCTGGGTAATCCAGTTGCGCAGATATGTAACTCTGGTGTAGATGCCAGGCTTATTAGGTAATCCACAATCATCACCAGTACTAACAATTCCAATAAGGAACCACTTTGTATTTTGCATAGAGACCAAAGGACCACCATCATCACGCTAGAGTGAGACAAGAGCAATACGTTAGTTTAATATGTCAAGTATTAGCTAACTAATAATATCATACAGCTTCTACTCTAGTGTGTTTGAATGTATACAGTAGTTTTGACTTAGCTATATATTACAGCTACAAACAAAAATGCTTCTAAAGTAATGCTGAAGGTAATGCACAATTTAAGTATAAACAAGAAGAATAGAAACCTGCGCAAACACTCTATGTTGTATGTATAAACCCGTATGTATTTATTGAGCTAATAAAAATGCACTCACAAAAGTTTCTCAGACCAGCAGAATGGAATGATCAAGGCAGAATCAGGAGTGATGTCAGACAAGGGGAGGCTCTAGCCATCGTTGCACTTCCTAGTCACGGACGAGTCCTGAACCTCTCATAGTGACCCTTGGCACCTGTTTCCACCTCTTTGCCTGTGATATAGACTGGATGTCCCACACCATGTTGTTGACCCTCCTGATTGTGCTCTGATCACCCCAATCTGCCTAGTTCCTCTTGTCAGTGCATTTTTATTAGCGCAATAAATACATATGGTTTTATGCATACTTTGAACTGGCTTCTATCTGGTCCACTGGCTGCATCACTCATTTAGTCAGAGTACTGAATTATTGCTAAGTATTGATTTATTTATTCTATCAATTATTAATCTATTCAATGCTTTTTCATTAGAATTCAATAATATTAATATATATATATATATATATATATATATATATATATATATATATATATATATATATATATATATATAATTGAAGTAAGAACCTGTTTAAGAAAATGTATCTATGTGCATGTTAAAAAAATAAATTTTACAATGTACATAAAATAATTTGTGCAGAAAGTTTGAAAGTTAAGTAATACCCTTTCTTGGCTAACTTAACGTAGTTTTAACCACTTCAATACTGGGCACTTTCACCCCTTTCCTTCCCAGGCCAATTTTCAGCTTTCAGGGCTCTCGCACTTTCATTGACAATTGCGCGGTTGGTTATGCAACACTGTATCCAAATGAAATTTTTATCACTTTGTACACACAAATAGAGCTTTATTTTGGTGGTATTTAGTCACGACTCAGTTTTTCCTTTTTTTGATAGAAGCGGAAAAAATAGCAAAAAATTTGAAAAGAAACAATATTTTCTACTTTGTATTTTAAAAGAAATTCAACAAAATCTAATTTTGTCATAAATGTAAGCCAAAATGTATGCTGCTAAGTGTCTTTGGTAAAAAAGAAATCCTGTTAAGTGTATAATAATTGTTTTGTGTGATCACGGACATATGTACGCAGATGATCATGTACAGTTGTGCGCAGATGATCACAGACATACGTGTGCAGATGATCATCGGGACATATGATTTTACTGGGACATATGTGGGGGGACAGTTGTTTTTACTGTGCGGGGACATGTGTGTGGTGACACTATTGTGGGGACATTATTTTGGGGACATTGTGAGGTGACAATGTATGGGGACATGTGTGGGGACACTGGGCCAGTGATCAGTGTGTAAAAAACTGTAAAAAACAGCTCATACTCACTGATCACCGGCCGGCTGCAGCGATCCACTCTCTCCTCACTGACAACTTCTGTGTGAGAAGAGAGCTGATCGCCTAGCAACCGGCTCTCTATTTTGTCACATGATGGCTGTGATTGGACACAGCCATCATGTGATCAGGAGGGCCAATAACAGAGCCCTCCTGTCGATTTGAGATGCGCCATGTCCGCACAGGTGAACCTCTCCTTCTGAAGGATGTTCCTCAATGTTCACTCAGAAGGAGGAAACACCCACACGGCCGTATACGGGAGGTAGGTAAACGCAACAGGTTTTTTCAGTAATGCATTTTCTGCATTATGGTAAAAAAGCTTCCTCTAGCTATTCCCCCTCATCTCTCAGTTATTTTCCCCTCTCTTCCTCTTCTTACAGGAGTTTCTTAGAGCAGCAGGAGCCATTGGGTCCTGCTGCTGTCAGTCAAATACTGTAAGGAGGACATGGGAGTAGGGGGCCGGGCTTGCTGCGGGAGCTCCCAGAGCAGAGGAGCTGACACAGCATCTTCAAAAAAGAAGAGGCAAAGGACTTCTCTTTACAATATTCTTGCATGGTGCAGGTAAATATAACATATTTATTATTCTAATTAAAAAATGTGAGACTTTAATATCACTTTAAGTTATTAAAGATGCAAGCTTTTAGGATGCTTTAGATGCCTTATTCTGGTTTTATACAATTCTTATATCTTTAATAGGGATGAGCCGAACACCCCCCGGTTCGGTTCGCACCAGAACTTTCGAATGGACCCCAAATTCGTATGAACTTTAGAACCCCATTAAAGTCTATGGGAATCGAACGTTCGAAATTAAAAGTGCTAATTTTAACGGCTAATATGCAAGATACTGTCCTAAAAAGGGTTTGGGGACCTGGCTCCTGCCCCAGGGGACATGGGTCAATGCCTAAAATGTTTTTAAAAATGTCCGTTTTGGCGGGAGCACTGATTTTAATGACGATTAAAGTGAAAAAAAAAGTGAAATATTCCTTTAAATATGGTGCCTGGGGGGTGTCTGTAGTATGCCTGTGAAGTGCCACGTGTTTCCCGTGTTTAGAAAAGTCCCTGCACAAAATGACATTAAACAGAAATAACATCATTGAAAACTGCTTGCGGTTTTAATGTTATATCTGGTTCCTGCAAAATGGTTGAAAACCATTGAGAAAAATGGCATGGGTAGCCCTCCCTGCCCATTACCAGCCCCTTTGGGTCTTGTACGCATATTAAGGGGAACCCCGTACCCATATTACACCTCGAACACGAAGCTCATCCCTAATCTTTAATAACCTAAAGTGTTACTAAACCCCCAACTGTAATACTGTATAACTGTCTGTATATGCAGGAAAGCATGCTTGTTATACTTACTGTGGAACCTAAGGGGTTAATCCTGGGCATTGTGTAAAAAGGCTGTTTGATGCTGTCTTCTCTGATCCTCCCCTTCTTTTACTGTCTCCAATCCATCTGCTGATAGTACAGAGCCTTGGAGGCACTCGGCACATGCTCAGTTTAGTGTGTATTGCTAGAGACCCTTTTTCTTTTTTGGGAGGATGCATGTGATCAACACAGGGCCAGTCAGCACTGTCCAGACAGTGTTGCCAACCTTTAGTATTTTTACTGGCAGCCAGTAAAAAACTTTTCTCCTGCCAGTAAATGGCAGCGACAGGAAAAGGTTGCCAGTAAAAAAATATGGCTGTGATGATAGGATCGGAACTGCACATGAACAAATCAGATCCGGAGTCAGCTGAGACCATCCGAGTGCCTGCTACAGTGTGTTTGGGTGGTGCCAGCAGGGGGAAGGTCTGGCAGAGGCGGTGCCTGAGCGTGTTATGTGATATCATGGTGCAAGAGCAGAGCAGAGTGGCCAGAGCCACGTGTGCAGATCTATGGGACGGGAGCTAGGCAAGCCGGGAGCAGGAGACGGTCAGTGCTGTTTGGACTGGTGTGGACTAAAGGGACCACCTGGTGTGAAGAGACAGTCACTGTGACTCAGGAGGGGACGTGTCATTACAGTGAGGTGTCATCTGTGCTGCTGCACACTGCTGTCCGTGTCACTGCGAGAGTCGATTTCAGGTGTGTGTGCCTGTCCATTCTAATTTCTTGCCCTCCTGAGTCTTGTCCCTGAACTATTTACTATCAAAAATAAAATAACTAATATGTTTTTTGTGCCTTAACATCTACCTTAAACCACATTGCTAACCTTATATTATACTTATTTGTAGCTTAATAATGAAGTGCGCACTTAAAACTGTAATTTTGTAACTTTTGGAAATATCAGTCAAATCTTGGCCGTGCCAGTAAATTTTGGGTGTCATGTCAGTAAATTCCAATCTGGAAGGTTGGCAACACTGTGTCCAGACAGAGGGCCAGGAGTCATGCAGCCTCATAGGATAGTCATAGTAAAATGAAAACTCCTCCTACAAGCTTTAACCAGTGCTTGGCCGGACACTGATAGTAGTCACAAGACTGTTATATACTGTGATGAGAAAAGGTATTTAGCAGTTTATATTTACTAAAATAATTGCATTTCCATGTTCTGTGTACTGTGGGAGATCAGATATAGTGAATGCAGGTCCTGGGTTTAGTAACACGTTAAGATAACCAAAAAAGGATATCAATGCTGTCACAGTAAAATACCACACTTTTTGCACAAATTAATTAGAAATTGCAACACAAATTAGATTTAACACATTCAAGACATAAATGTTGTCTCAACTCACCTGGCAAGCATCTTTTCCCCCATCCATATATCCAGCACATAGCATTGATGGCTTTATTAAACTTCCATACATCTGAGGACTAGCACACATATCTAAACTGATTATCTTCACTTCAAGTTGTCGTAGAATCGGTGATACAGGGCCTGTAAATGTAAAAATGTGTTATAAATCTACTATGCAGTACGATTTAAGCAATTGCTGTGTACATAAGGACAAATGCATAGTACCACTTGTTTTAGTCATAGGACACAAGTGTATGCAAAAACGACATATTATTTCCCTGATGCTGAGAATGAGAAAAGGTTGCATTGTTGTAAAAAAGTGCAAACATTGGCCTTCCAGGGTAGGGTACAAATACCAAGCCCCCGTCCCACTCAAGACGGCACTGTGGCCATTCCCCGCCCTGCACTACACCCCCCTAATTTGCACAGACTTTTACTTTTAGTAAACATTCATTTATGAAACACAAGCTTTTGCAGAGCTCTGTACTTTAATAAGTGGTGTGTGTCTGTATAGTATTGGTCCAGTGCAGGAACAGATTTACTGAATACAGTATGTTTCTCTGGAATGAATATGAATGGACAACTTTATTTTCTGATTGACTGATCCAGGTCTTGCTAGAAAGCCAGCATCTCACAGTTGACATCCCATCTATACAAGAATGGTGACTAAGTAAGCTTAGGCTACTACCTATGAGTTGCTGTATTTTATATAGCAATGTTACCACCTGTACAATCTATAAAAAAGCAGGACAAGTCATAAAAAAAACCTGGACAATTCATAAAACAACTTCATAAATAAACCCAGACAATCCATACAAGTCTGTTTGGCCTTGCCCCTTCCTGTCACCAAGCCTTCTCATTGGCCAGTGATTGCACATGACCAATAGGGACATTTGGTGCCAGGAAAGGGCAAGGCCAACAAGTTTTTTTGGATATTGGAATAAACCAGGCCAAGCTCAGAATTTACAAGACATGTTTAGATTTCAATTTACAGTAACTTCAGCTGCTCTTAGCTATTGAGCTACTGTTTTGACATGTGGTTTTCACTAAAGGGCACCACTGCTAACACATTTTTTCACTATGTCCTCACTTTAAATTGGCAGGTGTGTGATGGGTTTATTTAAATGTGCCTGTGTATGTTTCACGGTAAAGCTAAGCCTTTATTATCTACTAATTTCATATATGCTACTCAAAACAACATGTTTCATTTGGAAGTAATGAGCCAACAATTTTCTGTTCCCTAAAACCTAGTGCATTTTTATTGTATGATATACTGTACTTAAAGGTGAACTCTGGGCAAGCTGCTAAATACACAGCAGCGATGTAAATGTAATCTGCTAAGGGATGTAAAGTTTTCTCTAGTTACTCTTATAATCCATACACCTTTGGCACACTGCATATCCAGGAGGGTGACACTAATTTCCATATTAGTGTTATGTAATACAGTGATGTTGTGTCCCCAGTGAAAGAGTAGCAACATATGAATTTGTCACTGCTTAGGCTGCATTCACACCTCAGCTTCATGTTTTTGACTGTTTTTTGGTCGTTTGTTTGCACTTTTTTGCACTTTTTTGAACATTTTTGTACAGCATTTTTAAAGCGTATTTGAGCTTTGGCATTTTTTTATTGGCCAATGGAGAAAAATGAAATCTGTTTCATCGCTTGTTGCTATGTTTTTCAGCATTTTCATATTTTTCATCCACTTATTTATAATTTATTTATTTATGTTTACCTTTTTTTTGTAAGGGGATTAGGGTTAGGGGTTAAAGGTTAAGGTTAAGGGTTCACTTATTTATTTATTTATTATTTATTTATATAATTATTATTTATTTATTTATTTTGTTAGTTTAGAGGTTAGGGTTAGGGGTTAAGGATTAGGGCTAGGGGTTAGAGATTGGGATTAGGAGTTAATATTAGGGTTAGGGGTTAATATTAACCAGTTCCTGACTGCCTGCCATACATATACTGTGGTAAGGTAGCGCTATTAGTCAAAATCACCTGTACGTGATTTCGCTAATAGCCACTGGGAGGGTGCGCACGCACTGCTGGAGCCGCAAACGCACGCTGATTGGCAACCCGCGATTGCTCTACTCATGTAAACAAGCAGTGCTATCAGGCATGGACACTCTGATATAGAGTTCCTGCTAACCAGTAACACTGATCAGAGTATCCATGCAGTGAGCCCATCCCCCCTCACAGTTAGAAACACACATAGGGAACACAGTTAATCCTTTGATTGCCCCTGATGTTAACCCCTTCCCTGCCAGTGTCATTTATATAGTGTCAATGCATATTTTTAGTACTGATCACTGTAATAATGTCACTGGTTCCGAAAAAAAAGCATCAAAAGTGTCAACTAGGTGTCCGATCTGTCCGCCGCAATGTCGCAGTCCAACTAAAAATCGCTGATCACCGACATTACAAGTAAAAAATAAATAAATAAAAATGCCTAAATATATCCCATCGTTTGTAGACACTATAAACTTTGTGAAAGCCAATCAATATATGCTTGTTGGGATTTTTTTTTACCAAAAATATGTAGCAGAATACATATTGGCCTAAATTGAGGAAAAAAATCTTATTGGATATTTTTTATAGCAGAAAGTAAAAAAAATATTGTGTTTCTTTTTTTTTTCAAAATTGTCGTTCTTTTTTTGTTTATAGCGCAAAAAATAAAGACAGCAGAGGTGATCAAATACCACCAAAAGAGAGCTCTATTTGTGGGGAAAAAAAGGACATCAATTTTGTTTGGGTACAGCGTCGCAGGACCACGCAATTGTCGCAATCCCCTAAGCTAAACAAGCAGGTAACTCTTGCACTGTGGGCACAACCCCATTTCAAAGGATAATTTTCCTGGAATTGGGCTTTAAATAATCGAGCGTAATACAAGAAGAAAACAATCAGTTATACAGACTACAATATGCTGATATACATGATATTTTACTAACCACCATATTCAAGTGCTCCCCACCCGGTGACATAGCAGGATGAATCATCAGGAAAGATGTCAGATGCCTTTGGTAGACATACAGTGCGGATGTTTTGTTGAAGAATGACAGGAGCGGACAGCTCAAGAAGTGCAATGTCATTTCCAATCTCTGGACGGCTAAAAGATTCATGCACTATGATCCTCCGGAGCTTTAGCCCATTTCCAGGGCTTGATAACAAAATACCCAACACTACTGTCCACGAATTTACATCCTTGCTTCTGCAGAGAAACAAGACATGGACCTTCAAAACCACAAGATGAAATGTACATATTAAGCAAATATACCCTCATATTTGATATTTTTAAATACCAACATTAAATATATGTTTACTCTGTAGAAATATAAGTACCAATTAGCCAAATAAAGTAAGAACAATGTGATGGTAAATTTTTAAATAAAATATAACTGAGGAATCTCTGGCTTCATGATTATGGAATATAAATAATGCAGCAGACATCCAGTTAGACAATGAAGAGATTCAGTAAGAGCCACATCACAAGTAGCTGAGAGCCCCTGATTGTGGACCAAGGAAATTGAAGGCTTAGTTGAAAAGGAAAAAAACAGAACAGTGCTCCATGTTGAAAGTTCAAGTATCTCTACCTGACGCGGCTTCTACAAGCCTGGGAATATAGCTGAATGCTAAGCCATTCTCACTGGCAAAGCTCCATCGCTCCAACACATTCCTATTTGTCCATCACTATGATAGGTTGCTTCACTGGCCAACAAGGTAAGGGCCTTGCATTCTGTTGTATCTGCAATCTTTTTATAGACACTGAAGGGATGTGTATGTACCTCCTACTACATGCATTTTATACTTTAGTTCACATATGTCAAACATAAGGCCCACGGGTCAAATCTGACCCATCCACACCTTGTCTTTTTTTCCCTCTCCACCTCTGGCTCTCTCCCTCCACTCCCTGCCTTCTGTGTTTACAATGGACAGCTTTTCACTCAGCAGCTTCTCCCTGCAAGGCGAGGCAGAGTTACCTACGCAAGGAGGTACTTAAAGAGGAAGTAAACCCTGATGGGTTTACTTCCTCTTTCATTCCCTGCAAAGGCAAAACATAATGGACTACTATGCATCGCATAGTAGCCCATTATGTGTCACTTACCTGACACAGGAGCCAGCGATGTCGCCGCTGTCCCCTGTAGTCTGCCGCATCCATCTTGCTGGTGGCGTCTCGCAGCTCCGCCGCTGTCATTTGGCGAAGCCGCGATGACGTCACTCCCGCGCATGCGCACGGGAGTCGACACGCGCGGCAGCTCCATTTTTGGAAATGCCGCGCTTAGTGCGCCTGCACGCCGCTGTCTACGGCGCATCCGTTTTCGGGCAAATATCTCCTAAACCAGTCAGGCCAAGTAGGAGAGAGAGACGTAAGGAAGCGGGAGGGGGGTTGGGGTTGCACACTGTACATAGCACTCTGTACACAGCACACACCTAAACCCTGCACTCTGTACACTGCTCACCCCTGAATCCTGCACTCTGTACACTGCGCACCCTTGAACTCTGCACTCTGTATACTGCTCACCCATGAGCCCTGCATTCTGTTCACTGTGCACACCTGAATCCTGCACTCTGTATGTAACACTCTGCTGAACCCTGCATTTTGTACATAACGCATCCCAGATACAACCGGCCCTTTGTTGGCAATCATATTGCTGATGCGGCCTGTGATGAAATTGAGTTTGACAGCCCTGCCTCAGTTGAATCAAATTCACGGCTCTCCATCTCCAAGTTTGAATGCTAGCAATTACAAAAGGTTGATAGTAAAGTATATGTAAAACCATATTTATTACATATTTGCAAAGACCTAATAATGGTTAGAACCCCCGTAAGGTTTTTATTTCTGTCTGTTTTCCTGCTGGGGATATTCACCCTTTCTATTGTTCTAGTAACCATTGCCATTAATTTGCCTACCTTGCCACTTTCCCTATATTGAAACCAAATCCCTCTGTCCTTCTTTAACTGTCAAATATCCCTCTTCCTGCTTTTGTTTGTACTGATTACTGTTCCACCAAAACCAAACAAATAAGAAAGTGGGAAAAACAAAAAAGAACACAATGATTTTGTATTGTTCTGGAATCTGTACTGTTTATTTTAAATTTGTTAAATAAAATATTTTTTGAAAAAAAAAAATCCCTCTTCCTAGTCTGAGGTCATAGGCGTGTGCACGGGGTGTGCGGGATGTGCCTGGGCACATCCTAATCACTCCATGTGCACAGGGCTTCTGTACTTAGAAATGACACCACTCCTCTCTGAGTGGCTGCACCAAACCAATCCCTGGGCACAGATGCTGTAATATATGGGAAAGGGAGGGGAAGGCGCCAATGGCATTACTAGTGATGGGTATCCAGGATTTTTTGGTGCCATTTGTACAGCAGGGGGGAGGGGGGAATTGAGATGGCAGGAGAAGAGTATTTATGGTGGATGGGGGGTAGGGGGGCTTGTGCTAAGATTTGGATACCAATCCTGAGTGGATGGGGATCTGGGGGTTAGAGGAGAGCTCTGTACTGGGGAAGGGGGAGATTTGGGGAGGGAGGGGGAGTCCTTTTTGGTTTAAATAGCCAGTGATAAATGCAGCCCTGAACCCTGCCTTCTGTACATAGCATGCTTTTTAATGCTGCACTATGTACACTGCTCACCCCTGAACTCTGCATTCAGTACACTGCTCACCCCTGAACTCTGTACACTGTACACCCCTGAACTCTGCACTCTGTGCACTGATCACCCCTGAACTCTGTACACTGTACACCCCTGAACTCTGCACTCTGTGCTCTGCTCACCCCTGAACTCTGTACACTGTGCACCCCTGAACTCTGCACTCTGTGCACTGATCACCCCTGAACTCTGTACACTGTACACCCCTGAACTCTGCACTCTGTGCTCTGCTCACCCCTGAACTCTGTACACTGTGCACCCCTGAACTCTACACTCTGTACACTGCTCACCCCTGAACTCTGTGCACTGTGCACCCCTGAATTCTGTACACTGCTCACCCCTGAATCCTGCACTCTGTACACTGCACACCCTTGAACTCTGCACTCTGTACACTGCTCACCCATGAACCCTGCACTCTGTATGCTGTGCACTCCTGAACTCTGCACCTTGTATGTAACATACTCCTGAACTCTACACTCTGTATGTAGTGCACCACTGAACTCTTCCCTCTGTACGTAGCAAACTGCTAAACCCTGCACTCTGTATGTAATGCACTCCAGAACCCTGCACTCTGTACAAAGCCTGATCCTGAAGTCTGCATACTATATGTAGTACACTCCTGGTATTGAATGTCCCTTTAAGACCCTCCCAGTGTCTATGCAATTTGGCTACACCTGCCATTTGATGCACCATGCTCTCCCGCTTCCGCTCAGGGAAAAAATTGAGAAATGGAGGACTTGGTTGAGTTCCTGCACCCATTCTCTGAGAGAAAAAGAAAAAAAAAAAAAAAATATATATATATATATATATATATATATATATACAGTGGTGTGAAAAAGTGTTTGCCCCCTTCCTCATTTCCTGTTCCTTTGCATGTTTGTCACACTTAAGTGTTTCGGAACATCAAACCAATTTAAACAATAGTCAAGGACAACACAAGTAAACACAAAATGCAATTTGTAAATGAAGGTGTTTATTATTAAAGGTGAAAAAAAATCCAAACCATCATGGCCCTGTGTGAAAAAGTGATTGCCCCCTAAACCTAATAACTGGTTGGGCCACCCTTAGCAGCAACAACTGCAACCAAGCGTTTGCGATAACGTGCAATGAGGCTTTTACAGCGTCCTGGAGGAATTTTGGCCCACTCATCTTTGCAGAATTGTCCTAATTCAGTTACATTAGAGGGTTTTCGAGCATGAACGGCCTTTTTAAGGTCATACCACAACATCTCAATAGGATTCAGGTCAGGACTTTGGCTAGGCCACTCCAAAGTCTTCATTTTGTTTTTCTTCAGCCATTCGGTGGTGGACTTGCTGGTGTGTTTAGGATCATTGTCCTGCTGCAGAACCCAAGTTCGTTTCAGCTTGAGTACACGAACAGATGGTCGGACATTCTCCTTCAGGATCTCTTGGTAGACAGCAGAATTCATAGTTCCTTTTATCACGGCAAGTCTTCCAGGTCCTGAAGCAGCAAAACAGCCCCAGACCATCACACTACCACCACCATATTTTACTGTTGGTATAATGTTCTTTTTATGAAATGCAGTGTTCCTTCTACGCCAGATATACTTGGACACACACCTTCCAAAGAGTTCCACTTTTGTCTCATCGGTCCACAGAATGTTGTCCCAAAAGTCTTGGGGATCATCAAGATGTGTTGTGGAGAAATTGAGACGAGCTTTGATGTTCTTTTTGCTCAGCAGTGGTTTTCTCCTTGGAACTCTGCCATGCAGGCCATTTTTGCCCAGTCTTTTATTGATGGTGGAGGCATGAACGCTGACCTTAACTGAGGCAAGTGAGGCCTGCAGTTCCTTGGACGTTGTTGTGGGGTCTTTTGTGACCTCTTGGATGAGTCGTCGCTGCGCTCTTGGGGTAATTTTGGGCGGCCGGCCACTCCTGGGAAGGTTCACCACTGTTCCATGTCTTCGCCATTTGTGGATAATGGCTCTCACTGTGGTTCGCTGGATTCCCAAAGCTTTGGAAATGGCTTTATAACCCTTTCCAGACTGATAGATCTCAATTACTTTTTTTCTCAATTGTTCCTGAATTTCTTTGGGTCTCGGCATGATGTGTAGCTTTTAAGGATCTTCTGGTGGACCTTACTGTGTCAAGCAGCTCCTATTTAAGTGATGCCTTGATTGTGAACAGGTGTGGCAATAATCAGGCCTGGGTGTGGCTAGAGAAATTGAACTCAGGTGTGGACAACCACAGTTATAGTATGTTTTAACAAGGGGGGCAATCACTTTTTCACACAGGGCCATGATGGTTTGGATTTTTTTTCACCTTTAATAATAAACACCTTCATTTACAAATTGCATTTTGTGTTTACTTGTGTTGTCCTTGACTATTGTTTAAATTGGTTTGATGTTCCGAAACACTTAAGTGTGACAAACATGCAAAGGAACAGGAAATGAGGAAGGGGGCAAACACTTTTTCACACCACTGTATATATATATATATATATATATATATATATATATATATATATATATATATATACACAAACACACACACGTGTGTGCTTCAGCTTTGGGGTGCACACCCCAATGCTGTTGGCTGCGCACACCCATGTCTGAGGTACAGACTTTCCTAAAAAAAAAAAAAGCACTATTTAACTACAATTTTTTTTATACTGTACTAGACAAGGATATCATTTATTTTCGGTTATTATGCGTGAGTTTAACCAGCTATTTTTTTGTACTTTCATTCATCATTCTTTGTGCAACTGTGGGGTAATAGAGAGTGTGTCCCTTGCCTATATACTTTATTTTAAAAATGTCCCTCTCTGCCATTTCAGAGAGTTTGGCGGCATGAGGTTGCATCAGACCTGTTACTGTTAGCACAAATGAGATTAAAAACAAAGAATGTTATAAAACCTTCAGTTTTGTTACACAGACGATCACTTACAATTCAAAACAGTGAGCAGCAGAAATTAGCCAGGTGTTGCTGATGAGAGAGGCTCCACACTTGTGTATACCATTAAAACGCAGACTGGCCTGCCAGGGCCATGATCCTGAAGGTGCCGGACTCCCTCCTATTATCCTACTTGTTTTAGGACCTCCAACACCGCAATCTGTTTAGAATGCAAATAACAGAATTATGTTAAATATTTTTAACTATATTCCACAAATTGGCTTAAAATGTCAGCTGAAAGTTTCACACCACTAAAAATATTTCAAGGGGATGTCTAATGGGCTGAGTAACCAGATTGCTTCTCTTATCCAATTGGGATTTCAGTGGTGAGATTGCTATAGCTCCTGGATTTATATCTCCTCTTTTTGGAACTTTGTGGTGTTTCTCCTCCTCTTAATGCTTTTTTCACATTATTGAATTAACTTTACAAAATTTAAAATATTTATATACAGCTATTTTTAAGCTGGTACCAAGGGTATGTCGGCAATAGAATGGAGTAAAGAATGGACAGATCAACAAAAGGCTAAAACTAAGATGAAAAAACATCTGCACCATTATAACATAACTGTTACTTTGACACATACACTACCTTTGGAAGATGCATCCAGCATTAAAGTTTTATGACCACATCACCAAATATGCATGCAGTACTGGCACAGGGTGGTCCAGCAACCAGAGCAAGGATCCAGAATTGCAACCCCCCTCCTCCACTGGTAATATATGCTGTAGAATGGGTGTACAACCCTGCTCCTATTCTTTGCCCCCTTGCTTCACTGCACCAGGGCAGCTGCCCCTCCTGCACACCCCCCATGGCCGGACCTTGTATGCATGTTTTTAGTGCTGAAATTCTCATTTAAAGCCTAGAAGCAATGCGTGAAGCTATGATCCTTCCACCCATATTGATATATTAATACTATAATTTCAAATACCAGTTTAACATCAGCGGTGGTGTTTTTTACATGTATACCACCTGTTTGTCTTTATTGAATTATGGAAGCATACCTCCCGACTTTTTGAGATACTAGGAAAAACTATGTAGGCAAAGGACACGATAGATAGATAGATAGATATATAGATAGATAGATATATAGATAGATAGATAGATAGATAGATAGATAGATAGATAGATAGATAGATAGCACATTTTTATACAGGTACAGTATATAATAAGACCAAATGAGGGACAAATTAGGAATTTCTGAGATCAAGTATGTGGCCAAGATCATAAGAAATACATTTAATGTTTTTGGTTAGCAGAGAAATACAGTAGTACAGAATACTAGTAATATAATAGTAATGTAGTAATACAGAAGTACATTCAGCGTGTTTTGGTATGACCTTAAATTCTGCCATTCAATTTAATTTATATACATATATGTAAACACATTTTCAAAACCTTTTTCCATTATTATTATACAATCCAGTAATTTTCTAAATTGTGTGATTCATTGTTGTTTTGTTTTTTTGCATTATTGTGCTACATTAACTTGCCACATGGGGGCACTGCTGGTCAAGTTTCTTTTATGCAGGCACATTTAGATGTATAATTAGTCTGGTTATGATGAGATGGACCAAAACAAACCAAATAGCCATTTGTTAAAATGTCCTGAATGGTATAACTGACTTCTTAAAACAGATACCGTTTATTATAATGCCATTAAAAATCCAAGAACACTGAAATGGTGCAGTACGTAGCACATTAACGTACATACAGTATAGAATGGAGAGTAATTAAGTAAGGGGCAGAGGGAAAATTTAAGAGCAATAATTATTATATTCACAGTAACATATCAATTAATTTAATATTGTATTTGTTACTGTGTTAATATAGTTCCAAAATTGCTATGTTCATAAATGATGGCACCCAAGGCAAAAAGACTAAACCGTATCCCTTTCCCTAGAAACAAATAGGCATATTTCTGGAATGCCCAAATATCAAGATAACAAAACTCAATGCAAATGTCTCATTCATGTAGTGTATGTCATAATAAGGACATCCCTGCAAAAGAATAGTGTTCTTCAATAGATGTCACATGCCCAGTATGAATCCACTAGAAAGTTCCAAATGCTCAGTGGAAGAAAGAGGTGGTATGTGGGAGGTGTGGAGGAATTTAAATCATTGACACCGATTTCCTTTTCGAAGAGTTGGCATATGTATTTAAGTATACCTACACCCAGGAACATAAAACGCAATATATTTCAGGTAACAAGTCCTTAGATATGGTAGCTGTGTTCGTTTTTATTGGCAGGCTAAAACACATTCTGAGGAATTCACTAAAGTGGTAATAATGCCTTTGCTGTCAGTAGTTCCCTTTAGAACTACCTAAATCTAATTCAGGCAAGCATCTGCACCAATTTTGGAAACATTGCTATGGCAACAACAGTTTCTTAAATAACTATCATCCTTTCAACTGAGAGATTAGTTCCTCCTGAATGGCTGGAAACATTGGTTCTGCCACCCACTGAAAAGTGAATTCACTGTGAGTTGCCTTTCACAGGGGGCAGTAAAAACTGCACGTCTCTATGAAACTAGCCTAAGAGCACAAATGCCACTTTGCTTCTCTGGCAAACCCCAATTCCACATAATGTAAGTGGTGTTTAATATTGTATATGGTACACTTTAGGTTTATAAATTACAACAGGTGTCAAGATCTTACCACCATAAAGGAGATTCCCTGCTTCAGCAAGTGAGATTTCTAGAAAAAAATATATACATAATTACTATAAATAAAAATCTCCTAGGTCATGCACTCTGGGCCTAGATTCAGGACCTTTTTACAGATTCTATGTAAAACTGATGGAAAGGACTAGGAAAGTTGTATTCTACTAGATACATTTGACCCTTATTTATACTTAACGGAAGCCTGTACTGAATGAGAGATATATAAAGGCTGCCACTGAGGACCTACTAGAAGGCTTGTTTAATGCCAGTCTTGGGTTAGTTATTTTCAAGACACAAATCTAGAGCATGCAGGCAGAAAGAAGAGTCAGAGCAAAGTTGATCTTGTTTTTGGTCAGTGGCTGAAATAATACTGAAGCCTTTTGATCATCATGACAAGGAGAACAGCTTCCATTTGTACTGTTATGCTGCATACACACGATCTGAATTCTCGCCGAAAAGGCCTTGGGTGGCTTTTCCAATGGAATTCCGCTCAAGCTTGTCTTGTTAACACACGGTCACACCAAATTCTAACCGTCAAGAAAGCTACAACACTACGACAAGCCGAGAAAATTAAGTTTAATGCTTCCGAGCATGAGAATTGTTTCTGGGCATGCATCGGAATTTTGCGTGTCGGAAATGTCACAGACGATTGGAATTTCCGATAGAAACTATTTCCATCGGAAAAATTGAGAACATGCTCTCAATCTTTTGCTGCCAGAAATTCTGCCAGCAAAAGTCCGATAGAGCCTACACACGGTCGCATTTTCCGACCAAAAGCTCACATCTGCTCACATCCTTTGCTGGCAGAATTTCCGATCATGTGTACGTGGCATAAGAGTTACATTTTTGAAAGAAAACCTTTGTCTTGAGGTTTATGTGTGTCTGTGCGACTATCACTTGTGGCACAATGATTAAGGAGCAATTTGTGGATGCAAGGTATGTAGAAAAATGTGCAGTATATACAGCAGTCTCAGGCTTTATTTAACCATATCCTTTAGGCCACGACCAATATATTTAGAGCAATGTGGCCTCTTGCAGCTTTTGCATGCCACATTGGGCACAGTGCAATTTAATTTAAGGTCTGTCTCTCTGTAAAGCTTCACACCCCAAAGCTGCCCTGAAGGATTTACCCTTTCTGCTAAGGCAAATAATATTGTATTCTGAGGGTGGTTATTATTCTGAACATGGTGTGAAGCCCATTTTCTATAAATCATTTTAATTCCATATTTGGTTGATATATCTTTGTTATGCTGATGATGAATGGAGGTATTATACTGCTGCTTTATAAATGTTGTTATGCTGGTGGCAGGTAGTGTCTGAAAGGTTTATCGCTATATAACCACAACTGTTAAAAGAACGCCCATGTTTAGCTTCTCTCACAACTGACCATGCATATTATAGCCCTCATTTTTTATATTTGCTTTTGGCCTCTTTTTCTGTTGAATCATTCCAGTCACATAGTACAAAATGTCAGCATATGGGGCTCTCACTTTGAAGTGTACGTAAATCCAAAAAAAGTTTTTTCAGCATGTTTTGGCATCATGTCTCACTGTATACAGTTTTCCTAAGCAAATCATTTTTGTGAACCTATTGCAAAATGTCCCACCAGTATCATCACTTCCTGTTTCAGGGTGACAAAGCTGCTTATAAAAATGTTGCTAAGCTGCCATTTCTATTTCTTCAGTTGACCATTGGGCTACCTATCAGGTCTGCGGGAGGCATGCATACACCAAAAAGGATAGTCCAATGGCAAACTAAAGGAATGAGCATGGCAGCCTGAAAACATTGTTGCTAATTGCAAAGCTGTAGCTTAGTGTTGTCAGCCTGAAATAGAAAAAGTGGTTACTGGTAAAATTTCCAGGTAAGACACTTTGCTACAGGTACACAGAAAAAGAGGGGGGAAAAACCCATATGCTTTACGAAAACTGTATACATACTGAAAACAGAGTTTGGGTTTAGATACACTTTGATGTTTGCCCAGGGCCCCATTTTGCATAATGCAGTCATGTAAAAAAATTAAAATTTGACCACACTCCTTTTTTCTGCAGTGGTGCTCTGCTCATGCCGCATATAATCTCCCCCCCAAAGTGTCCCTCTTTCTCTAGTTTTAAAGTTGGGGGGGGGGGTATCAATGCTAATTTTGATTTAGTTTTAGGCTCCTTTCACACTGTCGGACCATTCAGGTCCGCCTGTCAGTTTTGACGGTGGACCTGAACGAGCGCTCCATGCTAGTCTATGGAGCGACGGATGTCAGCGGTGACATCCATCCCGGTCCGATCTGCCAAAAGCAGACAGATGGCCCTACGTCCGGATCCGTCATTGGCGGATCGGATCGGGTGAGATCTGATCTCTCCATAGAATCCTGCGGCGCTCGATAAGCCCCTCCTCACTCAGTGAGCAGAGAGGGACCTGTCATCCGCCTGCTCAGCGGAGATCAACAGAGAGAACTCCCGCTGAGCCAGCGGATAGAGGCGGACTCCATGCGAGCGGATCCGCCTCGTCTGAATGAGGCCTAAGTTATAGGCTTTTGACTAAAATGCCATTTTTGTTTAAGTTGTATTTTAGTCATCTGAATTGTTTTGGTTTTAGTCATATTTTAGTAGACTAAAGTAGCGTTAATTTCATTGTATTTTTGTCAACATTAACCACTTCCCGACCAGCGCACGACGATGTACGTCGACAGAATGGCACGGGCAGGCATATTGGCGTACAGGTACGTCCAATATTCAATGCCGCCCTGCCATCGAGAGCGCGCCGCCGCCGGCACGCTCCCGCGCTGGTCGGGACCCCCGTGAGTCCGGTCGCGGGACCCGCGGACTCGATCGCCGCGGGCATCCCCGCGATCGTCTCACGGAGCGGCCGAATGGAGGAAATGCTGTGTAAACAACATTTCTCCATTCTGCCTAGCAACTAGTGATGCTGATCTCTGCTCCATGTGATTGGAGCAGAGATCAGTGTTCACTAAATAAAAGCCCAACCCCCCCACAGTTAGTAACACACCCCTAGGAACACTTAACCCCTACACTGCCACCCACTGGTAAACCCTTTCACTGCCAGTGTCATTTACACAGGAGTCACTGCATTTATATATATATATATATATATATTTATATAGTGATTACTGTATAAATGACAATGGTCCCAAAAATGTGTCAAAAATGTCCGATGGGTCCCCCACAATGTCGCAGTCACAATAAAAATCGCTGATCGCTGCCATTACTAGTAAAAAAATAATAATAAAAAATTATTAATAAAAATGCTATAAAACTATCCCTATTTTGTAAACGCTATAACTTTTGCGCAAACCAATCAATAATCGCTTATTGCGATTTTTTTTACCAAAAATATGTAGAAGAATACGTATCGGCCTAAACTGAGGGAAAACAATGTTTTTTTATATATTTTTGGGGGATATTTATTATAACAAAAAGTAAAAAATAATGTGTTTTTTTTTCAAAAATTGTCAATACTTACGTAGATATCAATAAATTTATAAGAAGCATGAACATAAAGAAATACATGCTAACAGATTCTGGAATAGGAAGAGGTACAAAACTTCCAGAACAGAACGGTATACAATATACGAATCTACGAAACAAATCTCTCTTTAACCCACCAGGGGTAAATGAAGGTCACATTGAAGTGTTTAAAAGAATGGTTTTAAATGATATACAAGAATTGAAGACCAAGAAGGTATATGATCCGGTTGACATTAGAAAAGGCATGAGACAACTTGAGTCCAGGAAGGACATCGTCATAAGGCAAGCTGATAAGGGGGGAGCCATTGTTATACAGTCTAAAGATGACTATAATGAGGAATTAAATAGGCAGTTAGGAGATGAAACCACATATTTGAAGCTACATAATAACCCCACCCTACGATACAAAAAAGAACTGACTAAAATTATAAATAAAGGACTCGATAAAGGTTTATTAAATAAAAAAGAAGCCAAATATCTGGTACCCAACACTTGTAGGGTACCTGTGATCTATACCATTCCCAAAATACACAAGAATGAGACAAAACCGCCTGGTAGGCCTATAGTGAATGGAATTAATTCTGTTTGCTCAAGATTAGGAGAATATATTGACTTCTTCCTACAGCCTATAGTAAAGGAGACTAAATCATTTCTAAGGGATACTAAGCACTTGATTCAATTATTAAATGATATTAGACTACACAATGGCCCCACTTACCTAGTTACTGCTGATGTGACCTCTTTATATACTATCATCAACCATGAGAAGGCAGTAGAAGCTACTAAATGGGGTTTAAGAAATTTAAGTAGTCTCAAGTGCAAACAAAGAAGGTTTATTATTGATTGCTTACGTTTTGGGTTGGATTCAAATTATTTTTGGTTCACTAACTGCTATTATAAACAAATATGCGGTATCGCTATGGGAGCTAAATACGCACCCAGCGTAGCAAATTTATATATGGCACAGTGGGAGGAAGAAATACTATACAAAAATATGCCCAAACAAGTTACATTTTATAAAAGATACATTGATGACCTTATTTTATTCTGGTCAGGTGATAAAGAAAGTCTAAATGACTTCTGTTTTTATCTTAATACGAACGATAAAAATATTAAATTGGTATGGGAGATTAACAAAGAAAAAATATCCTTTTTAGATTTAGTGATTGAGAAGAAAGAAAACTCACTGAATACTTTTACCCATTTTAAAACAGTAGACAGAAACAGTTACCTACCCCTGGACAGTTTCCATCATCATAGATGGCTTGATAATATACCTAGAGGGCAATTGATTAGATTAAGACGTAACTGTTCTAATGAATCAATGTTTCTTGAGCAAGCTAAACTGATTGGTGATAGATTTATCCAAAAGGGGTACCATACGGATTTTATTGAGGATCAAATAAGAAGTGTGGCACTACTAGATAGAGAGAAATTAATACAGGATAATATCATTAATTCAGAAAAACAAGATATGGTATCCATCATTATGGATTATAATATTCAGCACAAACAGATAGAGAAAATCATAAGAAAACATTGGGAGATTATTAAAATGGATCGACATCTTGGAAATATTTTACCAGAAATACCAAAGTTTGTGTATAGGAGAGCTCCCACTTTGAGGCCGCGTACACACGCGGGGACTGTTCGCTCAACTTTGTCCGCTGAACAGTGTTTCGGCGGACAGTCCGCTCGTGTGTGGGCTTTCAGCGGACAGTTTCAGCGGACAGTCTGACGAACAAAGTTTTTCGGAAATTCCGAAAAACTGTCCGCTGAAACTTGGTTTGAGCGGACAGTCCGCCCGTGTGTAGGCTTGTTCGTCAAACTAAGTCTCGCGCATGCTCAGAAAGAATTTACACGCCGAAGGTTGCATTGCAGTGTATAGGACGTCGTTTTCTAGTCCCGTCGTACGTGCCGTTCACGTCATCGCGCACGGTTTCAGCGGACTGTTCGTTGGTCGTGTGTGGGCAAGTCCGTCCATGCTAATTTTGAGCGGACTGTCCGCTGAAACTGTTTGACGGACAAAGTTGAGCGAACAGTCCCCACGTGTGTACGCGGCCTAAGAGATAATCTGGCCAAGAATGTCCTGGATCCTCCCAAAAAGCCTTTTTCTTTTTTTGAAGGAAAAGGTTTTTTCCCGTGCAAAAGGTGCTACGCGTGTAGACATGTAAATGAAAAAACCAAAAAGAAGTCGTTTGTATCCACAGTAACTCAGAAAGATTTAATTACCTGCTATAGTGAAGGGGTAGTTTATCTCTTGGAATGCCCATGCGACATTCAATATGTGGGTAGGACAAAAAGACAGTTATGGAAAAGACTTAGAGAACATGTTCAGAATATTAAAAAAGGTTTCGACAAACATAGTTTGTCTAGACATTATGCAAAATTCCATAAAAAAGATCCTTCATCACTAATTATTTGTGGTATCCAGAAGTACAAACCACACTGGAGGGGCGACAACAAGGTGATCAAAATTAGTCAGGCCGAATCTCGGTGGATACACGAACTCCGTACTTTGACACCTTTAGGTCATAATTCGACCTCAATTGTTTTATCTCCAATTTTTAATAAGCCCTCTTTTTGGTATTTGATGAGATATAATTGCACCTTATACTTTTTAAAATATGTTTTTTATGATTTTCATTATTTAATATCTAAGGATGCATAATATTATATTCTATTATTCTCTATACCTACTGATAGATTGAGACGGTACTCATTTAATAATTGATGGTAGTAATAATTTGGGGAGACAATATTTTTATTATTTTTTACTATTTTTTATATACATATATTTTTATACATATATTTTTTGTATTTTTACTCCTTTTATTCTATTTCATTTTTCATTTTATATGATTTGGTCTCTATTTTTGCGATATCGATTAAAAAGTGATACACCATATTTTTTATAGAATTTTATATATATATATATATATATATATATACATTTTTTATATATTTTTATATATATAACAGGTTTAGATTATCAGAAGAGCAGATTTGAATTATAACCACTAGATGTCGCTCTATATATATATTAGTATTTATGACTGTTTATTTTTTAGGAATTTTTATATATTGTCCTTATGTCTTGAGATAAGAATATGCTTTTATTCTAAGTATGGCAGCTATTAGTAAAAATAAATGGTATTGAAGATTTGATTCGTTTTACATATGCAGAGGCGCCGCCGTGGTTGCCATGACGACGGCGCTGACCGCATATATGCTCCGTCAACACCATTCTCCCTTCACCCTTTGAAAAAGTCACGAGGTCGTGACGCAACGCGTCAGGGAAGGAGCTTTGGTGTTGCACTCATCACTTCCGGGCGCGGCCGAGATCGGAAGATCGTTTTGTGTTGCGAAGTTTGCTGTCATTTGCTTTAATGTAAGTGGATATTTTATCTATTAAATCGCTGTTATTGATTACTACCCATGAGAGCCTCCCCTTGTCTTTCCTCTATGCTCTATGTACCACCAACGTTAATTGCACCTATTTGAAGATACTGGGGAAAGACTAATCATATATATGCACAGTGGTATACCATTGAAGCTGGACTGCTAAGGACGAGTGAACATCTGGTTATTTACAGTGCCTGTATACTAGATTTTTGAGGTGAGAGGCTGGGGGAAACTGGTGGTGCACTGAAGTGTGGCACTGAAGTTGGGCACTGAAGTTGGTCGGTGGACAGTCACGGATTTGGAGATCACTATATATATTTTTTGCATGGACTGTGATATAGGCTCACTGATTAGCTGCATGGACTTTATTAGAGAAGCACTATTCATTTATTTTTGTATTGTTCATTTATGAGTATTTATTCAGCAACTTTTATACTTAGTATTCTGTTATTATTTCACGCATGATGTTTTGAGTATTTATGCACATTTATTATTTCATCGGATGCAACATTATTTACGGCTTAACATTGCACATTTATCACTTTAGTGAGGTGGATTCACCGTTACACCATATGTGTTTCATTATTTTATTATAGTAGTTTTTTTCAGGTAGCGCCGCAATTTTGTTCATTTTATACAGTTTTTTCAATATGTTTTGGCATCATGTCTCACAGAATACAGTTTTCTTAAGCAAATCATTTTTGTGAACCTATTGCAAAATGTCCCACATAGAGGTTTTACCAGTATCATCACTTCCTGTTTCAGGGTGACAAAGCTGCTTATAAAAATGTTGCTAAGCTGCCATTTCTATTTCTTCAGTTGACCATTGGGCTACCTATCAGGTCTGCAGGAGGCATGCATACACCAAAAAGGATAGTCCAATGGCAAACTAAAGGAATGAGCATGGCAGTCTGAAAACATTGTTGCTAATTGCAAAGCTGTAGCTAAGTGTTGTCAGCCTGAAATAGAAAAAGTGGTTACTGGTAAAATTTCCAGGTAAGACACTTTGCTACAGGTACACAGAAAAAGAGGGGGGAAAAAAACCATATGCTTTACGAAAACTGTATACATACTGAAAACAGAGTTTGGGTTTAGATACACTTTGATGTTTGCCCAGGGCCCCATTTTGCATAATGCAGTCATGTAAAAAAATTTAAATTTGACCACACTCCTTTTTTCTGCAGTGGTGCTCCGCATATAATCTCCCCCCAAAGTGTCCCTCTTTCTCTAGGTTTAAAGTTGGGGGGGGGGGGGGGTGTATCAATGCTAATTTTGATTTACTTTTAGTCATAGGCCTTTGACTAAAATGCCATTATTGTTTCAGTCATATTTTAGTCATCTGAATTTTTTTTGTTTTAGTCATATTTTATTAGACTAAAATAGTGTTCATTTCATTGTATTTTTGTCAACACTAATTAACATTGGGGGGTTTATGTACCTAACTTTTACAAAGGGAAACGTGAGTTTGCGAAAGCTGGTAATATACTTGCCTGTCAATTGCACAGAGTCCTTATCAATGTTAAAACTTGACCTAGATGCAATTTCTCTAAATATATTTTGAATAGGAGTGGAGGAAAAGATTTCCATTTCTGTAGGTAAGATTTGGAATGAGATCACTAATCTTGGTTGAACATTCCCAGTGGACCTGAAAAATAAGATAGGTGTTATAAACTGAGGCATTTCAAATTATCCTGTCATATAATTTTTTACTAACTGATGTGATATAAACAAATAATGTAATTTATGCAATTTGAAGCAGTTACTGGGGAAGCTACTTGGATGAGCAGCGAAACATCTTTAACAATACAGGACACACCTATTTGAATGTGATCAACCACCACTAGCCATTAGAGATTTGTTATGACCTCTATATGAATTATACAGTATATCCCAGTATATATTCTAAGTACTTTATTCATGAAATTAAAGTACTATTAAAGTCACACTTTTTAAAATTAATAAATAAAATAAAAAAGTGGTTTATATGGTATTGCACAGAGTGGTGGTTTACCTCCTCTTCTAGGGTCTCCCACTGGCGATGTCTGCTCCTCCTCTTCTTCAAGTGCACCCACAGCAAGCCATGTACTATTGGGTCACTCATGTGGGCCACTCCCGAACCAGGCTGTGTGTGCCCATAGACACACATAACAAGGCTCAGACTCTTGAGGGAGTCTAAGTCCATCTAGTTCAACCAATGTGTGTATGTATACAGTATGTGAGTGTGATTTTTTTTTTTGGAGGGGGGATCCTGCACCATAGCCCCTCTCCCCTAGGATGCACTGTGTACTGTATGTCACCACAGGTCCTGGGAGAGACACTACAAGCAGCCTCTGTTTCCCATGTATCTTATACAGTTGATATATGTACTCTAAGGGGTGGGTAACATTGTTTCCCTCACCCTCACCTATATTTCCTTCTCAATGAGGGGGTTAGATCCATAGATAAAATTGACACATGTATGTTTTTTCTTGTAGCTGAGTGATGCATCTGACCCTGATGAAGCGGAATGTATCCACAGAAACGCATCAGAACTTTATAGAGATGCAATATGTCTGTTAGACTGCTTTATATGCCCTTTCATTTTATTCAGCATATATTCTATCCGCTGTTACTTATATGTATTTATGGTTTATAACCTGCTATTGTTATGGCTTTCCATATTATGTATATATTTATTATATTACGTCATGTTATGCATGGTTTCATGAGAATAAACACAATCTCTTTTTTAACAATTGACCTATGTGCCAGCGACGACCCACATGCCTCATTAAATGTCCCAACCTTCAATTATCTTTTTCTAGGATGCATTGAGTATTTCACCTGTTCTGTCATTGATTCAGCCATGACAAATTTCATCACATATTAAAGGTTTTTATTTGATGGTATATTTTAGAATTTTAGATGGGGAAGGTTTTTTTTGGGGGGGGGGGTTAACCTATTGCAGTGATGGCAAACCTTTGCACCCCAGATGTTTTGGAACTACATTTCCCATGATGCTCAACTACACTGCAGGGTGCATGAGCATCATGGGAAATGTAGTTACAAAACATCTGGGGTGCCAAGGTTAGCCATCACTGACCTATTGCATGAACTAACATATTGCTTTTTAATTGATTGTTAAAAAGAAGCAGGTGTATTTTCTTTTCTCTAATAATGACCTAATTATAAATTACCTATCTTCTAGCACAGGGGTCTCCAAACTGTGGCCCTCCCGTTAAGAAACTACAATTCCCATCATATTTAGTCATGTCTGTGAATGTCAGAGTTTTACAATGTCTCATGGGATGTGTAGTTCCGCAACAGCTGGAGGGCTGTAGTTTGGAGATCCCTGTTCTAGCAAATAGAGCATACAGTGGCAGAGTATTCATATCATACCATATTGTAAATTAGCATATATATATGTAGTCATATCAGTATCATATAAAGAATACATATACAGGGAAATAGAAAAAGCAGTATAAAGTTATTTTTAGTGGCAATTAATTGTACTAACGTGCATCGCGCATAGTGAAGCTGTGTTTTTGTCTAGCCAAGATATTAGAGCAGTGGTTCTCAACCTGGGGGACGAATGACAATTTGCCAGGAGTCACCGGATCCTGGGCTGTTCCTGAAGTCTCCCAGCCTTTTTGCGGCTGCCCAGCTGAGATGTTCCTGAAGCTCGCAGCCGCCCACTCAGCCTCCTCGCAGCCGCCCATTAAGATCACGTCATGGCTGGGAGGTAGAAACTAGAGGTCAGCTGACTGGTGAGGAATGTGAACTGGGAGGGGCTGGAGGAGACCCTATCTCCTGATTTTGGCATAGGTGTCACTGTTGCGAGACACCACAGAGCTAGAGTCACAGTGAAGCCGGAGACAGAGTGAGTAACACTACCTGTTATTATAGATGCCATTAAAAGTCCCCACTACAGTTTTCAGATCAGCAGATGACCTTGATCAAGAGCACCTAAGTAGACTGATCAGAACTCCCCACCAGCACTGCCACTTATCCCAACTCCCCCCCAGCACTGCCATTCATCCCAACTCCCCCCCAGCACTGCCATTCATCCCACTCCCCCCAAACCCCTACCAAGGAGTAAGATATGAGATAAAAATAGAGAATACATGGAAGGGAGATGAAAAGAGGGGGAGGAACAAAGAAATAGGGAGAGAAAGAATAAGAGAAAAAACTAAAAAGACGGCTAGAGAGGGATGGTGAAGAAAAAACAAGAAATTAGGATAGAGAGTGATAAAATGGAAAGAAAGGAGAACAAGGAGAAAGAGTGGCACAACCTAAAATGTACCATGAGGGGTTTTAATACTGTATGCGTGGAAGGGACTTGGGGAGCGCTAAATGTCTGGGGGTTAGGGGCGCAAATTACTCATCTTGCCTTGGGTGCTGACAACCCACGCTATGAAAATAATTTTACTGTCAGGGGGTCCCTACAACTTGGGAAATTTTATCAAGGGATCGCGGCACTAGAAAGGTAGAGAACCACTGTATTAGAGGATAGTTTCTAGCAAAGAGAAAAGGGATTTTACCATGTCTATTATCATCCTTAGGCCTCGTACACACGGGCGGACTGTCTGTCCAACTTAGTCCGCTGAAACGTGTTTCAGCGGACAGTCCGCTCGTGTGTGGGCTTCAGCGGACTTTTTCAGCGGACAGTCTGGCGGACTAAGTCTTTCGGAATTTCCGTAATATTGTCCGTCCAACTTTGGTTTCAGCGGACAGTCCGCTCGTGAGTAGGCAAGTTGGACGGACTAAGTATGGCGCATGCTCAGAAAGGATTTACACGGCCAAAGGTTGCATTGCAGTGTATTGGACGTCGTATTTCTAGTCCCATCGTACATGCTGTACACGTCATCGTGCAAGCTTTCAACGGACTGTCTGTTCATCGTGTGTGGTCAAGTCCGTTCATTCAAAAGTAGGACGGACTGTCTGTCGGATTGTCTGACGGACTTAGTTGGCCAGACAGTCCGCCCGTGTGTACGCGGCCTTATTTGCTGAGTTAGAAGTTAAATCAAAAGCCTTGAAATACAGATTTGTGTCAAGCTGAAAAGCCTTGAACAGTAGTTTTCTTGAACTAAATCTCCCCAGGGAGATACATTTTACAAGCACATTTAGCACTTTACCAAGAAGCATAATAGAGATATTATACACTATTTTCAGTAACAAAATAAAAAGGTGCAGTCCAACACAACAATTCCCATGAGGAAGATAAACAACACATGCAAGTTCTATTCTGGTTGTAGATGTAAAGGGATTGATTTACTAAAATTAGAAGGTGCAAAATTTGGTGCAGCTGTGCATGGTAGCCAATCAGCTTCTAACTTCAGCTTGTTCAATTAAGCGTTGCAAAAAACAACCTAGAAGCTGATTGCTTTCTATGCAAAGCTGCACCAAATGTTGCACTCTCTAGTTTTAGTAAATCAATCTCAAAGTGTATCTAAATCCAAAATGATCACAAAGTTTTTGATAGAGTGGGAAATACTTAAGGCTAGGTTCACATTGCTGCGATGCGGGAACGCCGCGAATCCGCGGCGTTTTCCCGCATCGCATACCTCCCGCCGGCAGTTCACACTGCCCTATGCGGACGGCTGGGGGTGTCAATGTTATGTTAATGACACCCCCAGATCCGTCGGCATATCGCAGTGCGATCTGCCGACTCGCACAGGAATCGGATCGCATGGTGTGAACCCCCATGCGATCTGATTCCATTGCGGACCCAAAAAAGGGTCCCGTGCGAGTTTGCTGCGGGACCGCTGCGAGTTCAGCCATACTATCTGTATGGCTGAACTCGCAGCGCTACGGAGATCGGATGTGATTTGCTGTGCGAATCACATCCGGTTCTCCCCCCGCAGCGGTGTGAACCCAGCCTTAAGGTGTAAAAATCTGACTGCCATTGCTCTTTGGTCGCAGATTGTGTAGGAGATTTTGTATTACCGTAATATGCTCTCCATCTTCTAGGGACATTTTCTTGTACAGCAACACTGCCACTCTGTAGCCTGCATACCTGACTCTCATTAATCACCTATAAATTGGACCTAAAAGTTATCACTCTGTGCCAGATCACTAAGGGATAAGTTAATATGTTTTCCTGCCTGGCATTTATACTGCTTTATTGAATTCAATCTCAGACCATTCTGTCTGCTCTCTACCATTTTCTTATCTGACTATGCTTTTGCCTTCAACATGGTACTGCACTTGGCTTGCCAGCTACCCAGCTGTTACTGTAGAACCGTCCCTGAGTTTCACTCTGGGCATTAGCCGTGTAACAATAACCCAAGTAGTTTCTCTAGAGAAGACCTAACACTTTGGAGGTATTCCACAGCACAGTGACATGGCCCAAGAAGGTTATTTTTGTTGTTTGTGTCCCATCTGGAAGATTACCTATTGATTCCTGTCCCTGAAAAATAACACCCACTTAGACGATTGTCACTGGAACAAGTGTTACCATGGAAAATAAATATTCTTATATCCTGTTCTTCTGACAGCTATAAAATTTTCGATTTGTTATCACTTTCTGGACCAGCAATAATGGTCACCAAGAAAGAAGAAAGGGTGGATCTCCCCAGTCAGAATACAAAAAGCAAGATAAACCTGCTTCAGCACTACAACACTATTCAAAGCTAAAAAAAATACAGTATGATTTACATTGGTAGATGGTCATCTGTACACAATACATCTATCCTTGCAAATTAAGCATTGCAGTTAAAATGTTTGGAAAGGAGACTAAGCAGGAAGAGGGAGCAATGACATTGGTTCATCTAAATGGAACCAATAACAATTGCCCAGTTAATTGAATCCCTTGTAAAAAGTCTGGAACTTTCTTAACACAGACATGAAGTGATTGCTAGATTCAGCAGAATCAGAAGATACTCACCTCATGTCTATGGTTATTTTTAAAAACATGTAACTCTTTACCTCAAAAATGATCCTTGGACCACTGTATCTGAAACAGCATTTTGATTTTTTTAAATGTTTTATATTTTATGATACATGCATCTTCTACTAGCAGTAATAATAATAGGTGAATGCATAAAAAAAGTGTTTCTTTTACACAGATGTAAGACTGAGGTTATAGCAAGAATGTATATTGGCTGCCTGTGGCACTAAATATTGTCAATCTTTCCAATATAAACATGTCTCATTCATGCAATACTTGTAACAACTGTGGTTAGCAGAGTCGTGACTTTCTTGGTTCACCAAGCCTGCTGCTTTATTTATTATATCATAAAAACTGATCATGCTACCCATCTCTAAGCATCACCTAATAAGTCATCACCTATACTTGTTGAAAGGAAAAAATGGTAATAATGACTTACCCCAAACTGATCACTTTGGCCGTACTGAATAGACCTTTGAGGACTGAACCTTCAAATGTTTCTTTTGTCTATAAGCATAACATATAGAGAAAATGTGTCAATTTTACTGTAGACCAAAACTAAGAGGTCAATGACTTATATAGCAGCTACACAGGCCAATAACAGATCCACAGTGCATAAAGTAAGTTGCAAAGGTGCCTAAGGGGTTGCCATAAATGCCTGATTTGACTCTAAAGGCATTCCCTGATGTGACAATCTTCTTTCCTAGATTAAGTGGTGAATGGATTCTCTAGGTTTTCTATTTTTGCTCCATTTCCATTGCTCTAGTCTTTAGTTGTCCCAATGAATGAATATGTATGCCTATGCAATCATTTAAAAATAGTTGTAGATAACTGTTGACAGATTTTACTTGCGTAATAGCAAAAAAACAAATACTATCTATCTAGCAGGATGCTTGATATCATCAATAAAGGAACATATGTAATATGACATTTCACAGCCCTCTCTTACAATATTGGTAACAAAGTGGAGTTACATTTAAAGTTCTTGCTTACACTAGATATATATTCAGAGAGGTTAAATGAAAAAAATAAAACAAATAGCAATAATTGTTTTTTAGAATAAAAAATGAATCTGTACTTACAAGCCTTTCAATCTGAACTGACAATGCTTTAAATTCTGTACTATTGGGGTCTCTATTAGAAATCGTGTAGCTCATTCTAAACGATCCTTCATAGTATCGCTGAACGGGCTCAGCTTTTTTGTAACCTGGAAAAAAAAACAGTAATAATTAAACAAGAACTCTTGTCCAAACAAAAACATGATTTTGATATTTAAGTATAACCTACAATTACTAATATAATATTACAATTTTGTCTCTATTGTGAATTTGAGAGACTTGCCCGTATAAAAATAAGCTGACCTCCTAAATTAAAAATCATTTCCCTTGCTCTTTTCTACAGGAGTATTGATTATGATTACACAAATGTAGACAAAAATGAAGAGCACATGGGAATCTCACCTATATCTAATAAGTAGCGCTCACCGAATATATTTCGGGGGGTGTATATCCAACAGTTAGACCCAAAAAATTAAAACAAAAAAATAATAATAGACACGCCCTAAAGAGTAAAACTACATAGTTTCCAAGAGGAAGTCCTGTCAAAACAGGAGCTAACTCCCAAAAAAGGTCTATCTCCTCTCCAGAGAAAAAACCCACTAAAAGCAGATGATCAAAAAGAAACCCCCCTGTCCACAATGGAGATAAAGACAAGCTGTACTGTACTGTACTGTACTGGATCACCCCCAAATCGCTGAGGAAGTAAATATTACCAACAAGTGGATTGACTGTATCTTCTGAATTCATGGCCTTCGCCTACTGTCAGTAACCATGAATCAGACCGAGACAGAAGTACAATTAAATCACACTTGTTTATTAAATAAAAATAAAAGGTAAATAGAAAAAGCATAGTCAAAGCATAGCCAAAGTCCAGTAAGGGCCGGTTCACACAGCGAGGCGAGGCGAGGCGACACGGCTCGCCTCGCCTCGCTCCCGCAAGTCGCCCCCGTTCTGTGCAATGGAACCGTTCTGAGAGGAGCGACTCGAGTCGCTCCGACTCAGAAAAAAGGTTCCTGTACTACTTCGGGGCGACTTCGGGGGCGACTTGCATTGACTTCTATACAGAAGTCCTCTGCAAGTCGCCGCTGAGCTCCCCGCAGGTCACGGCGAGGTAAGTCGGAGACGCCTCGCCGCGCCTCGCTGTGTGAACCGGCCCAAACCGGATCAAGTAGTCAGCCAGGCCAGAGTTCAATAACCAGATCGGGTAATCAGCCAGGCCAGAAGTCAGGGATCCAAGTAGAGCAACAGCAAGCAGGATAAGGAGCCAGAAGGGATTTCAGCAAGCCGGTCTTTAAACAGAACCGCAGGAGATGGTTTCTTGTGATGTGACCAAGGCAAAGGCAGAGGTGAAGTGAGCTGGACAGCTTTAAGTAGGCAGGTCAGGCGAGCATGATCAGGAACAGCTGGTAACTGTGGAGAGGGATGAGAGCTGGCAATTAGCCGACAGCTAATCAGCCAGCCCAGAGAAGGAAGGGCTAAGCCAGCCCTGACAGGACCCCCAGGCCAGAAGATTTCTCCTCTATTACTTTTCTGGGGACAACTCAAAATTTGGGATTTTCTTTACTTTCACTTTCAATGATAATGGTAAACAGGACAAATAGAGAGGATGAATATCCGTAATGGGGGCACAGACAGCAATAAAAGGGGACAGGTGTTCTAATTTGGTGAGGATTGGGCTGTGATAACATCAGGGTTGCCCATGACATCATGGTAATGTGATCAAGGGTACTCATATGTTCTATTCATCAATATTCTCAGTGAGCTAGAATAAAAACCTATGTTGGCTGGCTTGTTTGCCCTAGAACTACTTCTCTACCTATACACCTCATGCACATAATAACAACTTGAAGCAGTTTCATGCAGTGTAGAAGAGGTCAATTCTATATAATAAGAAGGTCAATGGCAGCTCAAATGCACCTGTCAATTAACTTGAATGGTTCAACACAAGCTCAAAGTTGGCTTTCATGGCACTGAACAGTATTAGAAAAAAGGGATCTTATATATAAAGGGTTGTGTTGTTTTATACAGTCTTACCAATGACAGTTGTTATAACAAAGGAAGCAATAACAGCTGCTACAATAATGAAGATGGTCACGCTGATGACAATTATCGTAATTTTGGCTTGTCTGGATTTCAGCAGTACCCCCGCCTCAAGCATCCTGTACAAGAAAAGGTACTAAAATCAGGTTACAGAGAATGTATAAACGGTAATGATTTGTTAAATGTAGCACAAAGAAAGACATCTTAGTGTAAATACAGTAAGTGAGTGTTAAATTTGTTGTTTCTATGTTAGGTTTGTAATTACACATGCACATGGGAACAGCCATTTCGCATAACATACCCAAACTCCAGATGGCTTCCAGTGCTACACAGTGGGTTTGCTTTACTGCTGCCTTTTAAAATGCAAGTCTATGAGTCAGCCAACTCACTGCAGACAATACAGTCCCTATGTTACAGATATCTTATCTCAACAGTAGTTAAGCAAGCAATGTCTATTTAAACACATAAAATATAGACCAGAAATGATAGAAAATTACTAGGTAAACTCTCCAAAAATAACTCAAAATATGTGGTCACTGGACATATACCTTTTATTAAGAAATGTGGGTACATTAATGCACACAAGAAAAATAGTGAAACCCCTTCTGTAAATGATAGCGCCTTACAACTTCATTCATTTACCCTCATTCTTAAGTGCATTAACCGCAAGCAACCAATAGATGAATCACTTTATTGCTCCAGAAAAGTAATCTGCTCAAAGGTAAATAGAAAAACAGTTTCTATTGGTGGCTTCTCACACAAGTATTTTTTTCTTTAGGATAACATCTTGTACACAATAATTTTTTTGGAGGACCAAACGTTTATAGTTTGGTACTCGGGTAGTTTTTGTAGTTTGACCATAGGCATGCACACAGGGTATGCCAGGTGTTCCTGGGCACACCCTAATCACCCCATGTGGCACAGATTACCCCTGTTTGGACCCCTGATATTTCACCAAAGCCTCCTAACAGGTGTCCTAAAACAGAAATTTTAAAAAAATGATTAAGAAAAAAACAAAAAAAAATACTGACACCGTCCATTGCCCTGCTGACAGTCTCTGCCCTGCTGACATGTCAGTATTTACTGTATACATATGTACACACACACATATGTGTTTGAACTTTGGGGTGACACCCTAATGCAATAGGCTGTGCACACCAATGAGTATGACTCATATCTTGCAAAAATTCAAAAAGGTACCTGCATGGGACTTCACGGAACACCAGTGCATCCAGCATGGGTGAAGATGGCCCTTTGTCTCAATGTACCGGTTTGTACCTTCATGTGAATAAGGACAAAAACTGTGCCACTTCACAGGAGAGCATAATCGCCAACTGCCACAGATTTTACAGGACAGTCCTAGGCTAGCTGTGTACCGGGAAGCATCCTAGATTCTGGGCTTTGGGTACAGCAGCAGCCTGTCACTAGACTAAATCTACAATTGGAGTGACATGTCTCCCCTGTATGTCCCCTATCCCCCCCCCCCACAGTTTCCAGCGCTCTTCTGATACTTTTGCGGGGGTTAAGGAAGAACATCCTATTGACCCTTGTGCACTGCCCTACATCCTGTACACTGCCCTACATTCTAATGATCTCTGTGCACTGCCCTGCATACTACTGACCCCTGTGCACTGCCCTGCATACTACCGACCCCTGTGCACTGCCCTGCATACTAATGACCTCTGTACACTGCCCTACATCCTACTGACCTCTGTACACTGCCCTACATTCTAATGAGCCCCATACACTACCCTACATTCTAATGATCCCTGTACTCTACATGCTAATGACCCATGTGCACTGCCCTACATCCTACTTACCTCTGTGCAATGCCTTACATTCTAATGACCCCTGTGCACTGCCCTGCATGCTACTGACCCTTGTGCACTGCCCTGCATACTACTAACCCCTGTGCCATGCCCTGCATACTACTGACCCTTGTACACTGCGCTAAATCCTACTGACCTCTGTACACTGACCTACATCCTACTGACCTCTGTACACTGCCCTACATTCTAATGACCCCTGTACACCACCCTACATTCTAATGACCCCTGTGCACTAAATTACATTCTACTGACCCCTGTGCACTGCCCTGTATACTACTGACTCCTGTGCACTGCCCTACATTATAAAAACCTCTGTGCACTGCCCTGCATACTACTGACCCTTGTGCACTGTCCTGCATACTACTAACCCCTGTGCCATGCCCTGCATACTACTGACCCTTGTACACTGCGCTAAATCCTACTGACCTCTGTACACTGACCTACATCCTACTGACCTCTGTACACTGCCCTACATTCTAATGACCCCTGTGCACTGCCCTGCATACTATTGACCCCTGTGCACTGCCCTACATACTAATGACCAGTGTACACACCACTACATCCTACTGACCTCTGTACACTGCCCTACATTCTAATGAGCCATGGACACTGCCCTGCATACTACTGACCCTTGTGCACTGCCCTGTATACTACTGACTCCTGTGCACTGCCCTACATTATAAAAACCTCTGTGCACTGCCCTGCATACTACTGACCCTTGTGCACTGTCCTGCATACTACTAACCCCTGTGCCATGCCCTGCATGCTACTGACCCTTGTACACTGCGCTAAATCCTACTGACCTCTGTACACTGACCTACATCCTACTGACCTCTGTACACTGCCCTACATTCTAATGACCCCTGTGCACTGCCCTGCATACTATTGACCCCTGTGCACTGCCCTACATACTAATGACCAGTGTACACACCACTACATCCTACTGACCTCTGTACACTGCCCTACATTCTAATGAGCCATGGACACTGCCCTGCATACTACTGACCCTTGTGCACTGCCCTGCGTACTACTGACCCTTGTACACTGTACTACATCCTACTAACCTCTGTACACTGTGCAACATCCTACTAACCTCTGTACACTGTCCTACATCCTACTAACCTCGGTACACTGCCCTACATCTTACTGACCTCTGTACACTGCCCTACATCCTACTGACCTCTGTACCCTGCCCTACATTCTAATGACCCCTGTGCACCACCCTACAATCTAATGACTCCTGTGCACTGCTCTGAATACTACTGACTCCTGTGCACTGCCCTACATCCTACTGACCTCTGTACACTGCCCTACATTATAATGACCCCTGTGCACTGCCCTGCATACTACTGACCCCTGTGCACTGCCCTGCATACTACTGACCAGTGTACACTGCACTACATCCTACTGACCTCTGTACACTGTCCTACATTCTAATGAGCCATGGACACTGCCCTGCATACTACTGACCCTTGTGCACTGCCCTGCATACTACTGAACCTTGAACACTGTGCAACATCCTACTAACCTCCGTAAACTGCCCTACATCCTACTGACCTCTGTGCACTGCCCTACATCCTACTGACCTCTGTACCCTGCCCTACATTCTAATGACCCCTGTACACCACCCTACATTCTAATGACCCCTGTACACTACACTAAATTCTAATGACCCCTGTGCACTGCTCTGAATACTACTGACTCCTGTGCTCTGCCCTACATCCTACTGACCTCTGTACACTGCCCTACATTCTAATAACCCCTGTGCACTGCCCTGCATACTACTGACCCTTGTGCACTGTCCTGCATACTACTAACCCCTGTGCCATGCCCTGCATACTACTGACCCTTGTACACTGCGCTAAATTCTACTGACCTCTGTACACTGACCTACATCCTACTGACCTCTGTACACTGCCCTACATTCTAATGACCCCTGTACACTACATTACATTCTAATGACCCCTGTGCACTGCCCTGTATACTACTGACTCCTGTGCACTGCCCTACATCCTACTGTCCTCTGTACACTGCCCTACATTTTAATGACCCCTGTGCACTGCCCTGCATAATACTGACCCTTGTGCACTGTCCTGCATACTACTGACCCCTGTGCACTGCCCTGCATACTAATGACCAGTGTACACTCCACTACATCCTACTGACCTCTGTACACTGTCCTACATTCTAATGAGCCATGGACACTGCCCTGCATACTACTGACCCTTGTGCACTGCCCTGTATACTACTGACCCTTGTACACTGCACTACATCCTACTAACCTCTGTACACCGTGCAACATCCTACTAACCTCTGTACACTGTCCTACATCCTACTGACCTCTGTACACTGCCCTACATCCTACAGACCTCTGTACACTGCCCTACATCCTATTGACCTCTGTACCCTGCCCTACATTCTAATGACCTCTGTACACTGCCCTACATACTACTGACTTCTGTACACTGCCCTACATTCTAATGACCCCTGTACACTACACTACATTCTAATGACCCCTGTACACTGCCCTGCATACTACTGACCCCTGTGCACTGCCCTACATCCTACTGATCTGTGTACACTGCCTTACATTCTAATGACCCCTGTGC
The DNA here is from genome assembly GCF_037356315.1 of Lithobates pipiens. Taxonomy (NCBI): domain Eukaryota; kingdom Metazoa; phylum Chordata; class Amphibia; order Anura; family Ranidae; genus Lithobates; species Lithobates pipiens. Next base: position 250,691,904 of record NW_027507718.1, on the reverse strand, counting down.
ACTGCTCTGTATACTACTGACCCCTGTGCACTACCCTACATCCTACTGACCTCTGTACACTGCCTTACATTCTAATGACCCCTGTGCACTGCCCTGCATACTACTGACCCTTGTGTACTGCCCTGCATACTACTGACCCCTGTGCACTGTCCTGTATACTACTGACCCTTTTGCACTGTGCTACATCCTAGTGACCTCTGTACACTGCCCCACATTCTAATGACCCCTGTGCACTGCCCTACATTCTAATGAACCCTGTACACTGCCCCACATTCTAATGACCCCTGTGCACTGCCCTACATTCTAATGACCCCTGTACACTACCCTACATTCTAATGACCCTTGTGCAGTGCCCTACATTCTAATGACCCCTGCTTACTGCCCTGTATACTACTGACCTCTGTACACTGCTCTGTTTACTACTGACCTCTGTACACTGCAGGAGTTGCAGTACTCGGCAGAATAGTGTCAAATTATGCTTTCAGAGTTTTTGATGCAAAATGTGTTTGCAGTGTAAATGCTGTTTATCCCTGTATTCTCCGCAACAGCTGTTTGGTTGGCACACTTTAAACAGACTTTACTATTGTAGCTAAAAAAATACACCGATGATTTACTAATAAACTAGATATTTTTGGCTGTATTTTTGTCCCTATTATGATCATTTTTCCTGCATATACAGTATTTTAAAATTAAATTGTTACATATAATATGCAAAGCACTGTGAAAATCGTAGGCTTTCTATATATATACATATATATATACCGGTATATATATATATATATATACCGGTATATATATATGTGTCTGTAACAAATCAAATAATAGGCTAACAATATGCTTCTTGTACAATCACGCCTATTTTCAAATGAATGCCTAACCCCTAGTTACAGTACGTGCTCCTCCTACAATGTCTTGCTGGACACACAGCAAAAAAAGGTCTCCTCTGGAACCTTTTTTGAAATGTTTGCAACTGAGATGCTTGCAACAGTTTTGTTTGAGTTACAACAGAATCATATTCATCCTTATTGACACATACATACTACTGCAAGACAGACTTCTAAAGAACTTCTACCACACTTTTCATGAATTCTAGGAACTATGTTTTGATATATGCTTGCATGTGTATGGAGCTTTTATGGCCGAAATATCTTAGATCATAAGAACAGCTCCTAGGGAATATTGCCATCATAGAAGTAACACGTGGTGTGTACAGGTGACAGAAAATATATTAATACTTTCACTGAAATTTAAATGCAAATGTTGTTTTAAATGTTAATGAGTAAGCTGCTCTGCCCTGCCATCCTATCCAAGTAATTAACGATGAATTATCATTTTTCATGGTGACTCATTATTAAACCTTAAACTAGGAGAGCAAGTACTGTGATAATCAACAATAATTAGAATACATTTGTAGACACGTAGTGCTTAACTTGCATGTAAGAAAAAGACTAACAATCCAAAATCTCTGGAGAGAATATGTGTGTGAAGAATCTAGTCTTGGCCCCCCAAGCCTGCTGTTTGTGGAGGATGTGAGTCTAAAGCTCTTTACTTCTCAGACCTGCTGTTGGAGGAAAGAAGCTGAAGCTGAAGAAGACTACTGTTAAGTCAACTGCCTGTCCCAGATTAAAATTCACAAGTTGCCTGTCTGGGCCTAAAGTCTCCAACTAGCCTGTAGGGGAGGCTGAAGATACTGTACCAAAGGGATGCTGCCAGTCTGGTCTACCAAATTTGCATTAGTCTGAAGTAGTAGTTAAAAATATTACAAAATACTACTATGCAGAGGAAATTATTGCTGTTTTTGGGTACCCCAAACAACTGAGCCCAAAAAAAATAGCAAAAAATATATATATATGGAATTGAGGTGTGACTATTTGTTTCCATCGATGGGTCAGTAAATGCTAGGTGCAGCTACAGGCCAATTCACCAGGCTAGGAGGGCACGTTAAAATCCAGCGGCTCCTTCAGTGGTCAGTGCTCCGAGGGGGACCCAATAAGTATTTCTGGGCACGCATGGGCAGTTTTTGCTACTGTCTCATGCTACTAAAATTGTCTGTGATCTATCGTCTACATCTAAGAAACAGTGGAGTTAGCATGAAGTAACAGTGACAGCACAGTGCTCTGATTTTTCAGATCAATCACCACTACATTCAAATGCATGTGCAGCAATTACTAGCGATTAATCATGGGAGATTTTAGTAGTGGTATCGCACTAATGAAAATCCCCTTTATACCCTCCGTCCAAGGGGCTATGTATACTTGTGTGTTTTCAGAAACAATAGAACCCATGTTCAGTATTCAAGAAACTGTAATGCAGTTTGTATATAATTATGCATTGTAGATTCAGATGCTCAAGCATAGAATGATATCTTAACCACAAATCCATTAAAATAAAGTAATTAAAACTTATTGGTTAAGTAGAAAATATTAATTGTGACCCTAAATAAAAAATCAAGGGCTATTGGGCGATCCCATACTTTAACTGGTTGCCCAAAAGCTCTACCATAGACTACCTCAGTAAAAAAAATTTTGAACTTCCCGATAAGCGATAAGAAGCATGTGGACTAGATAAATGTTTATAATAGTAGCTTTAGCTTATTCTTTTTAATACATTTTCATCCAAAAATATATAAATTGAGGAGAAACAGCAAACATACCTTGGAGTCTTAGTCGGTTCACCTTTCTTTCTTTCCAAACAGTGTTGATCTTGCATCTTTGATTATGTTATCAGCCTTAATATATCCAATGTCATGCCCAAGAGGTTGGACAATTCAAAAAGTAAACAGACTTAAAAACAAAGGGAAATTCGTTGGACAGGTCCTGATCCGCAGCTGACTTTTGCAAGGTAAGAGATTGTGTAAGATGGAATCGACTGTTGCATTAATAGGTATATATACTGCCGCTACTAAGTTGGTTACAACAGCAGAAACCAGAGTAAAGGGTGTGTTAGAATATGCTATAATGAGTACTCAAGCCGCTGGCATTGTATTAACATTTTCACTTTATAATATGGTAAATAATCATATTGTGTAACTGAACATTTGCATCACTCCAAATACGTTTGCACACATGGGTCTAAAAATTCAAATCACAAATAAGGATGTTCAGACCATATCAACTATAAATCGTGTATAATAATAATAATAATAATTAATGAAATGTATAATTATTATTAATGTTCTTAGATATTAAATATGAATACATAATATTATGTTATAAATATAAGAGGAATATTTTTTATTTTATTGCCTTAGTGCCATTTTATAGATTTGGGATTACTAAGCAATCAGCTTAGTCCTATAGAGCAGCGGTCCCCAAAGTTTTGGCACCGGGGACTGGCATTGTGGAAGAAAATTATGCCAAGGCTAAGGGTGGTGTATGCGGATTTTCGTGGGCAATTTAATGGGGCAATGACTGGTGTTAGGGCTTCAATCATCACAGCACCATGGTTTATATGGTGTCGAGATGATTGAAGCGCATTATTTCTATTATTACATTGTAGTATAGAATGAAATAGTTCAACTCACCATAATGCAGAATGTGCCACCAGATGCAGAGTGTCACTTACCATGTTGCCTGCCACCAGATGCAGAGTGTCACTTGCCACGTTACCTGCCACCAGATGCATAGTGTCACTTGCCATGTTGCCTGCCACCAAGATGCGGATTGTCACTTGCCACATCACCTGCCTGCAACCAGATGCGGATTGTCACTAGCCACATTGTCTGACTTCAGATGCAGCTTGTCACTTGCCACGTCGCCTGCCACCAGGTGCAGTTTGTCACTTGCCATGTCGCCTGCCATCAGATGCTGATTCTCACTTGCCACGTCACCTGCCACCATAAGCGGTTTGTCCCTTGCCACACCGCTTGCCACCAGATGCGGATTGTCCCTTGCCACGTTACCTGCTCACTCACTTCATCTCTAACAGTGTAGCGGCCCCACTGTGAGGGCGGAACAGCGGTGATGTGGGTGGGCGGTGAGAGATGATGTCACCTCTCTTCACTCTGCCTCCGCACGTCAGACAGTGCAGCCTTCGAGGCCTGGCTGCAAACAGGCTGTGGCCTGGTAGTGGGCCGCGACCTGGGGGTTGATGACCCCCTGTTATAGAGTGTCTGCATGTGACCTTCCAAGGTAAATTGAGGTGCATTCTGACTTTCATGGCACAGAGAGGAAGGTTTTTGTAACAGAGGCTCATAGCACAGGCAGAGATAGATATTTGTACACACTGAACGCAAACCTTTACAACCCCCTTAAGTGTGTATTAAGCTGGCTTTACACTCATTTAATTTGTCTGGTTCCCCAATTACCCAGCCAAAATTCGTGGGTGGCCCCCGTCGGCATGTAAGTGGGGTGCAGCAGTCGATTGCAATGGAAAACTGTATTGATATTATACGGCAAAAGTTCACAACAAACCCAGTGGAAAGGCTTCCAAACCAGGTACACTCATGGTTTCCAGTAATGTGAAGAGAGTAGGTGTCAGCCGGACTGACAGCGTCTGTGTAGTGAACAGACTGCGGCTTGTCCGTCTCATGGCCAAACAGGATGATGTCCAAAGGAGTTGCAGCCCTATGCTTTCCCTCCTTGTCTATGACTTCACCCTCATTTTACTTGCTGTATACTTGTTCCAGATCATTGCCTCAGAAAAAAGTTGAAACGATTTGGTCACTTTTTCTCTCAGCACACTTATCTTTAATAGACAATACTGAATGTATTTTTAGATGTACAGTAAGTACCATCTTACGCTAGTGATCTTGCCATTGCTGCCAGTAATCACTCACAGCTTCCATGGTATTACTGCTCTACTGGCTTAATGAGCAAAGTGTTATGCTCCACCATTGCTCCCCCACTAAAGCTGGCCATAGACAGTTTGGATCTCAGCCGGTCCCTGCTGAACTGGCCAAGATTTCAACCATCTATGGGCAGGCTGACTGTACCCAAGTGGATTGATTGATCAACTTGGGTACAACCAGCCTGTCTGATTTTTCATGCAATTATTGCCAGTGACTAGCAATAATCATTGTGTGTTCTCCTGGCAGGGATGGCTCCCCCAGCATCACCTATGACTTAAGAGAGCAAGGCAATGCAATGTTTCAGCCAGGAAAGAATTGTAGATGCAGGTAACAAAAAAGCTAAAGAAACAAATGAAAGGCACTACATACACATTTTGATACCATTTTTTTATTTTTTTTATTTGAAGCTACAATCACAAACAAGCTCAAATTACTTTTTTTTAAACACATGGTTAGAAAAAAAAAACAGCAAAAAAAAAAAATACTTAGGTATGAGTTAATTGATGCTAATTAGAGTTCATTAAGGGTTAATAAAGGACTGATTTTTTTTAATTCACACAACAGTAATTCATAATTGAAAGCTGCAATAGTAACTTTCTTTCATTCATAAATAAATGCAGAGCAGAACCCGAGCAGGTAAACTGCATCTGATCATCAGAGCTCATCAGATGCAGGGGCTCCTGTTAAATAACTGCAAATAAAATGCGGTAAAATAGCTCTTACCAGGTGATGTCACCAGGTGTCCCTGCCCCTTACCTATTGAACAAGTGTCAAACGGCAGAGCAGGCAGACTGTGGGAGCGTTCGCCACGAGCGGAGCTTTTTATTTCTCTTTTTTTCGGATCAATCGGTGGCGTCGAGCGTCATGATTGACGATGGATCTACATCATAGGACAGTTTTTTTGGAACTGTTAAAAACTTTTGTAATGTTTTTATTCACTTTCACACTTTTTTGGTGAATGGGTAGGCATACTTATTTGTGTGTGTGGGGGGCGGTATCTGGGGATCCGATTCCGATAAGCCTTCTGCCCTCAGACCCCCACAGCCACAGCCCAGGGTCGCAGGGAAGAGGCCCTTGTCCTCATCAACATGGGGACAAGGTAGTTTGGGGAGGGACAGAGCACCCCAAAGCATCCCCCATGTTGAGGGTCTGTGGCCTGGTATGTTTCAGGAGGGGGGTGCTCGCTCATATCTCTCCCCCTTTCCCAACCTACCAGGCTACATGCTCAGATAAGGTTTTAGTATGGATTCTGGGGGGGGGGGGGGAACCCACACCATTTTTTTTTTAAATGTAATTGCCGGCATGTTTTTTTTTTCCTTAAACAAAGTCTTTTATTGAACATAAAATAAGGAAAAGTACATACAATAGGCTTTTTGACACATGACAAGCATAATAAGCAGTATTCCTTATAGGAGGTATATATTGACATCTCTAATTATCGTATGCACTTGTACGAGACATTGTTGCTAGTACCATTCACAGTTGGTCTTATCCATGTAGTATACAAGTTATATCGTGATAAGCACACCCTTCAGTAATCATACACATATTGAAGGGTCATCAAAACTAAAAGTGTTAAACGAGAAGAGGTAACAAAAAGAGGCTTATAAGGGTGGAGAACATGGTGCATCCCATTTCAATCAAATACAAGTTTCTGGGGCTTTAAGCCATTCGTCCCATATCTTATCATATTTGGACGGACATCCTCTATGAGAATAGATAAGCTTTTTGTAAGGTAGTGCGTTATTAACTTCCACTATCCAATGTGAGAGTCCCGGTGGTTTGGGCCTTATCCAGGCTCGGCCTATGACCTTTCGTGCCGAAAAAATTGCTTCATGCAGAAATATTTTGGTGAATTTGTTGAACCCGGTATATGAAAAGATTCCCAGGAGGCACGGTTTCGGTTGAAGCGTTATTGGGGAGCCCATTGTATCGTGCAGAAACTGCACCACTTGTGCCCAGAACGCCTGGATTTTGGTGCATTGCCACAGCAAGTGGAAAAATTTGCCCACAGCTACGTCGCACATTGGACAGATGGCCGATTGGCTGTTTTTATACCGAGAGATCCTGAGTGGTGTAAGGTAGGCCTTGTGTATTATGAAGATTTGGGTTAGTCGATCTGATAGTTTGGGGGACACTAATTTGCATGTATCTAGGGCATCGCTCCATTCATCATCTGCTATAGTACCCACTTCTCCCTCCCATCTGGACTTTAAAGCACATGCTGACGTGGTCGCCTGTGGCATTGTTAGCATGGTAGAACTGAGAGATCAGTTTCTTAGGATCTGGGTACCTGATACCTGCCATTAAAGGGTTATCATTTAAGGAGAGATCGTCTAAAGGGAACTGTGTACGAAAGGCGTGGCGGAGTTGTATATATCTAAATAGCATGTGGTTTGGTAGTGCAAATTTAGTTTTTAAGCTATCGAAGGACTTCAGTTTCCCATTGCGAGTGATGTATGACAAGTAGAACATTCCCTTAGAGTTCCACACCCCACTATCCTGAATGAGGCCAAACTCTGGTAGGGCTCTATTGTGCCAAAGAGAGGTATAACTGTGCGGTGGTGTGATGTGCATTTTATCTGATGCCATACTCCATATCTTCCTATATTGGTGCAGTAGAGACCAGTTGTCAGCTAGCCGTCCCTCGCCCTCCACTCCTCCCGCTATTGCCACTAGGGGGTCTAGAGTTGGCTGTATCCATCTTGGACATAAACAGTGCAAAAACCTGTTTTTGTCATCCTTGTCAATATGGAAGATTTGTGATAGTTGAGCCGCAAGGTAATATACGTTAAAGTCGGGGAGTGCCATTCCGGCAAGGTCAGTCGGGTGTTTTAACTTATGCCATGCAAGTTTGTGCCTATTGTTGCCCCAGATAAATGGTTTAAGAATGGTTTCCATTATTTTGAAATGCCTAAGCACCAAGTACACCGGCGAGTGCCAGATCAGGTATAACATTTTTGGCAGCAGGACCATCTTCACAAGGTTTATGCGACCCATAACCCCAAGGGGGAGGCGAGCCCACATCTGAGTCTTCTGCTTAAGCATTTCATATATTGGTGTTATATTGAGTGGGATGTAATCCGCAGACTCACGAGTAGTCCAAATTCCTAAATAATTCATGGTATCTACCCTCTTCAAAGGGAACAGGGCTCTGTCTCTAGGTGGTGGGAAACTTTCGAGTTGGAGTATCTGGGATTTGTCCCAATTGATCCGAAGGCCTGAGAAAGTGCCAAAGCGTTCTATCAATGCTAATACAAGTGGCGGGGAATTTTCAGAGTCATCTAGATACAGTAGGGTATAGTCTGCATAGGTGCTGATTGTTTCTGTGACCTCTCCCCTCTGCAGGCCCACTATGCCCTGGTGTGTGCATATAGCTATTGCGAGTGGCATACAGAAGTGGCGACAGAGGACACCCCTGCCTTGTGTCCCTAGAGAGGGGGAATTGTTCTGAGGGCCACCCATTAGCCAAAACCCTCACCACTGGGCTTTGGTACAGGAGCTGAACCCATTTTATAAATGTGGGGCCTAAACCAAACCTCTCCAGCCAGGTCCATAGGTAACTCCATTCCATGGAGTCAAATGCCTTGGCAGTATCCAAGGCTACAATTACCCTGGATCCTGGATTGTCATGTAATGCCCGGAGATGCCTGGAGATTGATAAACATTTTCCTCAGGTTAAAGGATGTGGCCAGCATTTTTTTTTACATTTACATTTGTTGTTAAGAACGTCGCTCCTTCTCAACCATCTATTGGGGGGGGGACCCCACACTGTTTCTGACAAATACCACATGTGATACCACCAAGTAAAACCCTGTTGATATATTTTGCATGTTTTTTTACTCTCTGTTCCATTTGTGAATTAGACTTAAGAGCTTACCGCATGTTTTTTGACGATATTTCCTGGCATATTATTGATTTTGGGGTATATGCTGCATAATTGTTATTTTTTTTTTTTTTTTTTTGGACTTCATTTACTGCTTTGGACTTTATTTACTGCATGCAATAATTTCTGCAAATGAGTCACGTGACCGTGTAAGCGCATGCGGAAAACGTTAGTGAATTGACTCCTTTATACCATAAGTGCAGTTTGTTTATATCTGAAACTATGGTTCTGCTACACTAGCTTTTCATTTTAAGAATGTTCAATTTTTGTAATCATTATTGGGGTCAAATCAACAGTTTTCTAAGTATTATTGGGGTCAAATGATGTTTCATTTTTGACTAAAGTAACGAGAACATTCAAAGGAGCAGGATGAAAATGTTTTCTCAAACAAACAAATTTGGAATAGTATATGTGTTTTTTGTTTGGGAAATTACATTCAAAGGAGCAGGATGAAAATGTTTTCTCAAACAAACCAATTTGGAATAATGTATGTGGTTTTTGTGTGGGAAATTACATTCATCCCAAAATCAAATGTTAAAAGCTAATTCAATTTTGAAATACTTTTAAACATTTGCCAAGTCATTAACTGTAACAAAAAATTATTTTAAAATCTATTGTGTATGGCCAGCTTTATGTCATATTAAAATTGAGACCTAAACCCACCCCATTGCATAAGCACTAAAGCGCTCAAAGGGGACCCTTCTATGTTATATGGCACAAATAAATCATAAATAATGGGATCTAACATTGTGGTTGTTGTGGGACCGTTGGACAATTCTACATTAAAGACCAGGCAACAAAATCAAAAGCTTTTCAGTGACTTGTGGGTACAGTACCTCTATGTAATATATTTAAAATGTACTAGTTGATATTGTATGACAAGATAAAAAGTGTTAGGCTGACTAGCAGATTTATGTGGACTTGACTAACAACATAAAGTTGAACTCCAGCTAACACTTTTTAAACAGTTACAGCAAAAAGGTTAAAAAAGGAAACGAATGCAGACCCCAAATCTAAAGAATTGTTAAAAAATACTAGTATTTATATTTTGCTTTGTAGTCTTGGGACCAGGGGCAGACTGACCATTGGGCCACTCGGGCACTGCCCAAGGGCCCCATGCCACTAGGGGGCCCCATCAGGGTTGCCAGCCTCAGTAAAACCAGGGACAGTATGTAAAAATTTGTGTTTTTTTTTACATCTGTCTCTGAAATCTCCCTTACAAACATCCTTTTGGTCTAAAAATCCAGAGATTATAGCTGCCCCACCTCTCCAGTACCTTCTCAGCCAATAGAAACACGTCTGTGTATACTGTGTGATTATATACTGTCTGTGTGTGTTTGTGTATACTGTGAGGCCCCCTAATCTCTGATTGCCTGGAGGCCCCATAATCTCCTATTGCTCAGGGGCCCCATGAGTTGTCAGTCTGCCCCTGCTTGGAACCTTTTTTGATATCACTTTATTAATCTAAAGCTATAAGTCATTGCATGCTGTAGACAGCCCGTACAACTAATCAGTTGATTTTGTCAGAGATAAAACCGGCTATATCACTAGAAGCCCAAATGATGAAGTTATGACTGTCATATTTTGGTCACACTGGGGTTGATTTACTAAAAGTTGAGAGTGCAAAATCTGGTGTGCAGCCGTGCATGGTAGCCAATTAGCTTCTAACTTCAGCTTGTTCAATTATTCTATTCTATTATATATATAAAAAAAAAACTGGAAGCGGATTGGTTGCACAAGATTTTGCACTCTCAACTTTTAGTAAATCAACCCCACTGTTAGGAGAGAGCGATCACTGGAGAAGGAAATACTGTTTGGGAAGATCGAAGGGACCAAGCGAAGAGAGAGATTGGCTACTAGGTAGGTGATTACATTGAAAAAAACACACTAAGACCCACCCCTTTCACACTGGGGTGCTTTACAGGCATTTTAGCTCTAAAAATAGTGCCTGTAAAGTGCCTCTCAATCGCCTCTTAAGCCACCCCAGTGTGAAATCCCAAGTGCTTTCACACTGGGGTGGTGCGCTTGCTGGACAGCAAAAAAAGTCCTGCAAGCAGCATCTTTGGGGCAGTGCAGGAGTGATACATACACTGCTCCTGCACCTCCCTGCCCAATGAAATGAACGGGCGCAACGCGGGGCTATTAAAGGGGTTGTAAACCCTTGTTTTTTGTTTTTTTTAAAATAACAAACATGTCATACTTACATCCACAGTGCATTTGATTTGATTGACAGCAAAGAGCCAATGGCTGCACTGCTATCAATCAATCTATCCAATCAAGAGCCGAGACAACGAGCAGAGAGGTAGAGTGCGTCTCTGCCGTGGGAACGAACGGACTCACGTGAGCAAAACAGGGGGCCTGGGGGCTACTCAGTGTCAGAAGTTTTTTTTAAAGGAGGGTTTACAACCCCTTTAACCCTTTCTTTGGCCACTAGATGGGGTTAAAAGCGCCCTGCTAGTGGCCGAAATGCACAGCAATTAAAGCGGTAAAGCACGCTAAAACTAGCGCCACTTTACGCCTTTACGATTTAGGCCCTCCACGCCCCAGTGTGGGATCTAAAAGATATAGGAACAGTCAGTATTTATATTTTTTTATCTCAAAAGAGGGTATATTCCCGGAGGTTAGGAATAAATGAAGCTGATGAAGGATGCGTGGCTTGCTTCCGAAATGCGTTCCTATTGGTCACCCAAATCATTGGGCTGACAGCACACCTACATGGCTGGAGACCCTCTCCCTGGGTGAGCGTTCGAGCTTTGGACATTTCACCATGGCAATCCTGGTCTGCCAGGCCTCTGCTCCCTCTGGACAGACACCTGTCTTTTCAGGTTTCCCTGGAGACGACTCGAACATACTTCTCTCCCAGATACAGACCACAGCTCTTGTTGCATCCTCCTGGTGTCTTCCTCCCTTGGTCACCTACTGTCACCCCAACCACTCTGTGAGTGCCATTGATGTTTATATATTTGTTTTTCTAATAAACTGTCCTACACCATGCTTGCCTGGTGCCTTTCTCTTCTCTCCTCTTTCAGGGTGGACACATTGACTGTAGGGATGACACTGGAGGATCTTGCCAGATAAGCATGAAGCTGATTTCTTTTTAGAGCTCTCATTCATCTGAAGATTTCTTCTCTGTCCTTCCACAGGTACAGGGCAATTTAGGAAACAGCGATCACAGGTCAATTGGCTTCAGTATAAATCACACAAATAGGAAACACGAGGGCAACACAAAGATACTGAATTTAAAAAAGAGCTAACTTCCCTAAACTACAAACCTTGCTAGAGGATATAAATTGGGATAAAATCTTAGAAACAAAGAACACGGAGGAGAGATGGGTTTGCATTAAGAGCATTACAAATAAGGGCATTAGCCAGTGCATCCCATTGGGAAATACGTTTAAAAGAATGAAAAAAATATTCCTGGGTGGCTTAACTCTAATGTAAAAATGCAAGGCTGAGGGTTCATCATCAGCTTTTAGATTTTACAAAGAATGCAACAAGATATGTAAGGGTGCAATTAGGGTGCTAAGATAGAACAGGAAAGACACATAGCGTAGGAGAGCAAAAAAAATCCCAAGAACCTTTTTAAGTATATAAACAGTAAAAAAGAAAGGACAGACCATATTGGCCCCATAAAGAATGAGGAAGGACAAAGGATGGGGAGATGGCGAAGGTATTGAATTTATACTTCTCCTCAATCTTCGCAAGGGAATCGGGGGGCTTCAGTAACCAAAACTGCAGTGTTTGTCCTTATGACACATCACAGGAAGCACCCTCATGGGACAGAGGACAGAATTAGAAATAAACTTTGGAAACTTAACATTAATAAATCACCGGGACCAGATGGCTTGCACCCGAGGGTACTTAGGGAACTCAGTCAAGTAATTGCCAGACCATTGTTCCTAATTTTTACTGTCAGTCTACTGACTGGAAAAGTACCAGCTGATTGGAGAAAAGCCAATGTAGCACCAATATTTAAAAAAGGGCCAAAAACACATCCCTGGTCATTACAGACCAGTTAACCTAACATCAATAGTATGCAAGCTCTTGGAGGGGATGATAAGGGACTATATACAAGATTTTAGTAATGAAAACGGTATCATTAGCAGTAATCAGCATGGATGCATGAAGAATCGTTCTTGCCAAACCAATCTATTAACCTTCTATGAGGAGGTGAGCTGCGATCTAGATAAAGGAAGGCCCATAGACATGGTGTATCTGGATTTTGTTAAAGCATTTGACACAGTCCGCCTTAAATGTTTACTTTACAAAGTAAGGTCCGTTGGCATGGACCATAGGGTGAGTACATGGATTGAAAACTGGCTACAAGGGCAAATTCAGAGGGTGGTGATAAATGAGGAATACTCAGAATGGTCAGGGGTGGGAAGTGGGGTCCCCCAGGGTTCTGTGCTTGGACCAATCCTGTTTAATTTGTTCATAAAAGACCTGGAGGATGGGGTAAACAGCTCAATATCTGTATTTGCCGAGGACACTAAGCTAAGCAGGGCAATAACTTATTCGCAGGATGTGGAAACCTTGCAAGAAGATCTGAACAAATAATGGGGTGGGCAACTACATGGCAAATGTAAAAAAATTTAAAATAATGCATTTGGGTGGCAAAAATATGAATGCAATCTATACACTGGGGGGAGAACCTCTGGGGGAATCTAGGATGGAAAAGTACCTGGGGGTCATAGTAGATGATAGGCTCAGAAATGGCAAGCTGCTGCTAACAAAGCAAACAGATTATTGGTATGCATTAAAAAGGGGATTAACTCCAGGGATAAAGCGATAATTCACTCACTCTACAAGACTCTTGTCCAGCCGCACCTAGAGTATGCTGTCCAGTTCTGGGCACCAGTCCTCAGGAAGGATGTACTGGAAATGGAGCGAAAAACCCCAGGGTTCCACGAGAGGTCCCCAGGGGTTCCGCGTCGATCTGACTGTCAGTCAGGCAACTGACAGGAGGATCGCACAAATACAGGCAGAGATAGGCAGGGAAGCGGCTGGCATCCTATTGGCTGGAACGCGCTGTTCCCTGCAGGCCCCTTCTCCCCCCATCTCCTTCCTCAGTACGTGACATCATCTGAGGTGGACAGGATAGGAGGAGGAGGGGCCGAGGGGGAACAGTGCGCCACTGGAGGAGAAATTAATTGTGCTTTGAAGCCAGAAGAAGAATCCGGTACTGTGCCCAGCTGTGTTCCTCCCCCCACAATGTGTCCAACAGTGTGCCCCATGTAATGTCCCCTGTCATGTCCCCCACCTCATGTAATGTGCCCTGCCCCATGTAATGCGCCCTGCCCCATGTAATGCGCTCTGCCCCATGTAATGCGCTCTGCCCCATGTAATGTGCTCTGCCCCATGTAACGTTCCCTGCCCCATGTAATGTGTCCTGCCCCATGTAATGCGCTCTGCCCCATGTAATCTGCCCTGTCATGTGCCCTGCTGGCTATTGAACTTAATTTTTCTCGGCTCGTCGTAGGTGTTGTACATCACTGCGTTCTTGGCGATTGGAATTTTCGACATTTGTGTGACCGTGTGTATGCAGAAAAAGTTTGAGCCAACATCTGTCGGGAAAAAAGATGGATTTTGTTGTCGGAATGTGCGATTGTATGTATGCGGCATAAGAGTGGCAAGGATGTGGAATTCCTTTCAACAGGTGGTGGTTTAAGCGGGGGGCATCGATACCTTCAAAAAACAATTAGATAAGCACCCGAGCGATCGCAACATACAGGGATATACAATGCATTACTGACATATAATCACACATACAGGTTGGACTTGACTGACTTGTGTCTTTTTTTCAACCTCACCTACTATATTACTATGATTTCTTGCGGCATGTCCATGTGAGACCCGCAGCTCAGCTGCTCCTTCAACCTGCACCGCTCTCCGACCTCTCCATACCTGCCTCCTATTTGGTTCAGCAGTGGGAGGGGGATTGTTGAAACTATCCAGCTGAGCTCTCTCCGGCCTCCAGCCCCCACCCCCCAGCACTCTCCGCCCCCCCAGCACACTCCAGCACCTCCCTGCCCTTTGCCCCCCCAGTGCTCTCAAAGACTGGGACATGGGGCACAGGAGAGGCTGCAGACAGGGACAGCCTGGACAGGACTAGAGATCTCTCTCGCTCCCTTTCCCTCACCCCCCTCTCTCTCACCTCCCCCTCTCTCTGTCTTACCCCCAACTCCCTCTCTCCCCCTTCCTCTCACCCCTCTCTCTTTCTCTCTCTCCCCCTCTCCATATCCTTCTGTCTCCCCCTCACTCAGCCTCTTTCTCTCCCCCTTTTGCACAAACTTTCTCTACCCCTCTTACTCCCCTGCTCTTTCCCCCTCTCTCTCTCCCTCTCACCCACTCTCCCTCCCCCTCTCACTCACAATCTCTTGCTCCCCCTCTCGTTCTCCCTCCCCTCTCTCTCTCTTTCCCTCCCCTCTCTCCCCCTCTCTCTCCCCCTCCTCCTCTCTCCCCCTTCTCTATCTCCCTCCCCCTCTCTCTCCCCCCGCTCCCTCCTTCCCCCTCTCTCTTTCTTCCTCCCCCTCTCTCTCTCTCCTCCCCCCTCTCTCCTTCCCCTTCTCTCTCTCCCACTTGTCTCCTCCCCCTCCCTCTCTTGATCTCTTGCTCACCCTCTTGCTCCCCCTTCTCCTCTCACTCCCACTCTCTCTCTCCCTCCCCCTCTCTCTCTCTCTCCCTTTCCCTCCCCTCTCTTTCCCCCCCTCTTTTTCTCTCTCCCTCCACCTCTCTCTCTCCCTCCCCCTCTCTCCCCCTCTCGCTCTCCCCCTCTTTTTCTCTCTCCCTCCCCCTCTCTCTCTCTCCCTCCCCCTCTCGCTCTCCCCCTATTGCTCACAATCTCTTGCTTCCCCTCTCGCCCCCCCTTTCCCTCTCGCTCTCTCTCCCCTCTCTCTCCCTCCCCCCCTCTCTCTCCCCTTACCTCTCTCTTCCCCTCTTTCTCTCATTCTCTCTCCCCTCCCTCTCTCTCACAATCTCTCCTCCTCCCTCTCTCTCTCCTCCCTCTCTCTCTCCTCCCCCTCTCTCTCCCCTCTCTCTCTCCCTCCCCTCCTCTCTCTCTCCCTCTCCCTCCCCTTTATCTCTCTCTCCCCTCCTCTCTCCTTCCCCTCCTCTCTCTCTCCCCCCTCTCTCTCCCCCTGCGCTGTGCTGGGACCCCTCACTCTACTTTGCCCATTCTCCCAAGATATGGAAAATTCTTAGAGGGGTTGCCACATTGCTGGATCCCAGATGTTTTATTGGCTGCATATGTCTGATGGGTGAGGAGGGTGCCCTGGAAGTGGTGCTGATGACCTGTGGGCTAGATCTATGCATCTTTTTGCAGCCATTTTTATTGCTTGAATTTTTTCCCCATTATGGGTGTGATTGGGGCCTCATGTGTAAGTTTTGCCTAAGGCCTTGAGCCACCTCTATCTGTGTTTACATGTGACCAGCTGTGATTGGACACAGCCGATCACATGGTTAAAGAGCCGTGGCTCTTTACAGAGATCAGGGTTATGCCATGTCCTAGCAACACAGCATGATTGCCGCAATGTGCGCCGAAGAATGAGCCACACCGCCCCTCCGTCATTTGACCGTGGGCAGGCGGCAATCGGTTAAAGGCTTACTCCACCTTTTGTACCATGTTACACCCTACATATCGGTTATTGAATGAACTACAAGTCCCAACTTCCACTGGGGCAGATGTACTTGTAGTCCTCAATGGAACATGAATGTGGTAATTACTACATTCATGGTCCATTGACTCTTCCTCCAGTTCTCCAACAGAAAGCCCTACGACAGTAGGGGCAGAGAGCTGGAGAAAGAGGCTGGAGAAATCTGGCATTGCACTCGCAATCCACTGATTGCAGATGCAATGTTTTGCTCCTATGAAAAAAATAACTGCAGATTTTTTTCCCCGGAAAATATAGGCACATTTTTTTTTTTCTAAAGTGAACTTACTCTTAAAGCCCTTTACCAACGTACAAAAATACACCTTATTTTGTAGTTGCATTACTGTAGTGCAACTGTTATTACAAGAAAAACAGGGAGTGGTATTTATTTCAGTTTTATTAAATCAGAATATGATTACAAAAATAATAAATTTATTAAATATAGCAAAAAAGTATATTAAATACAATATAATTTTATGCAATTATAAGCAGCAATTCTTTTCTGTACTTGCGTACATGACTATTGCACATAAGTCTAAAAAATAATAAATACATGTCACATTTACATAAAATAATGACTTATGCACAATCCTGTATAACAGGAAAATATAAAACATTGCAATGAATGAGCAGATTATTTCTTTGACTCACAAAGTTTTAAATGCCATTATTATAAATATATTTTCTCCATGCAATAATAACCTTTAAAATAAGTCAACAAAACTTATTATAAGCCTTATAAGTCTTATATAGTAAAACCTTGGTTTGAGGGTAACTTGTTGTTTTGAGTGTTTGCAAAACAAGCTAAATTTTTTAATAAATTTTGACTTGATATACCAGCGCTGTCTTAAAATACAAGTAGCATCATGTCACAACTGAGTATAAAAGATAAGTGTAACAATATGGTTACATTTAATCAGGGTACAACATTTAGCAACATATTGCTACAATTAGAGGCGCCCCTCTTCTTAGCTCCTGATGGATTTTGCTTCTAATCCCCTTTGCGGAGGCTTCTATTTGTGGATGGACATTTTCCGTTTACACAACCTGGTCACATTGCTATAATCTTTTTATATGGACTATAAACTGAAGGACCTATGAATAAATGGTTGTGGAACGAATCATTTGAGTTTCCATTATTTCTAATGGGGAAATTTGATTTGATATACAAGTGCTTTGGATTACAAGCATGTTTCTGTAATGAATTATGCTTGCAATCCAAGGTTTTACTGTATATGA
Source organism: Lithobates pipiens (assembly GCF_037356315.1). Lineage (NCBI taxonomy): Eukaryota > Metazoa > Chordata > Amphibia > Anura > Ranidae > Lithobates > Lithobates pipiens. The sequence continues at coordinate 250,674,341 of NW_027507718.1, read as the reverse complement.
ATTATATTTACTTTGAACTGAAGTTAAAGTAGTAATTTGCTAAAGCGTGCCAGTTCTTTGACATCTCAACTTGTAACTTTTAGCTTTTGTTTAACGTGACATTAAGCACATAACCTGCAGTGCTGATCAAGAGGAAATTTTCCGACAGGGTGGATCGAATTTTGGCCAGTCCCTGCTGAACCTGACCAAATTTTAATACATCTTTGGGCAACATGATGTCTACTTGACTGTGTGTCTCCACTAGCAGTCTTCCAAGGTCAGTGTTTTGTCCAGGCCATTCAAGTTCCTCCACACCACATTTATTCTTCTCCTGGGCATTATAATCCAGACTGCTGGGTAATCCAGTTGCGCAGATATGTAACTCTGGTGTAGATGCCAGGCTTATTAGGTAATCCACACTCATCACCAGTACTAACAATTCCAATAAGGAACCACTTTTTTGTATTTTGCATAGAGACCAAAGGACCACCAGAATCACCCTAGAGTGAGACAAGAGCAATACGTTAGTTTAATATGTCAAGTATTTGCTAACTAATAATATCATACAGCTTCTACTCTGGTGTGTTTCAAATGTACAGTAGTTTTGACTTGGTTATATATTATAGCTACAAAGAAAAATGCTTCTAATTCTAGTAATTCTAGTAATAATGAAGGTAATACACAAAAATAATAGAAACCTGCGCAAACACTCTATAGTGTTATATGTATATATGTATAAAACCGTATGTATTTATTGAGCTAATAAAAATGCACTCACAAAAGTATCTCAGACCAGGCAGAATGGGATGAGCAAGGCAGAATCAGGAGTGATGTCAGGCAACGGGAGGTTCTAGCCATCGTTGCCAGACTTCCTAGTCACGGACGAGTCCCGAACCTCTCATAGTGACCCTTAGCACCTGTTTCTACCTCTTTGCCTGTGATATAGACTGGATGTCCCACACAATGTTGTCCACCCTCCGGATTGTGCCCTGATTACCCCATTCTGCCTAGTCTGAGTTCCTCTTGTCAGTGCATTAAAAAAAAATATGTTTTTATACATTCTTTGAACTGGTTTCTATCTAGTTTGTTTGAACTACAGATGGAGAGCCCCCTCCTGGTCCACTTGTTGCATCACTAGTCAGAGTAGTGACTTATTAATAAGTATTCGGCTACTATATACATTGCCTATTTGTTCATCATTCATTTATTTATGCTATCAATTATTAATCTATTCAATGATTTTTCATCATTTAAATATATATATATATATATATATATATAATTTGTTTTTGTTTTGTTTTTGTTTTTCGGGTGGTGTCTATTCCCACTGGTTTGTGATATTGGTCCGTCCTCATCTTGTTACATAAGGGTAGCAGGAAGTCTCTGTGAGGGGTTTCCCCATGGGAACTTTTTTTCTTCCTTTACACATGCTTTTTCACAAACTAAGTTTACAATGACTAATATTTAAGTAAGAACAGCTTAAGAAAATATATCTAAGTGCATGTTAAAAAAAAAATTTTTTACATTGTACATAAATGAATTAGTGCACAAAGTTTGAAAGTTAAGTAATACCCTTTCTTTGCTGACTTAATGAAGTTTTAACCACATCAATACCAGGCACTTTCACCCCTTTCCTTCCCAGGCCAATTTTCAGCTTTCAAAAGAAATTCAGTAAAATCATATTTTGTCAAAAATGTATGCCAAAATGTATTCTTCTACATGTCTTTGGTAAAAAAAAATCTTGTTAAGTGTATAATTGTTTTGTGATCATGATCATGTACAGTTGTGCACAGATGATCACAGACATATGTGTGCAGATGATCACTGGGACATATGTGGGGGACAGATGTTTTTACTGTGTGGGGACACTATTGTGGGGACACTATTGTGGGGACATTGTGTGGTGACACTGTTTGGGGACATGTGGGAACACTGGACTGGTGCTCATTGTGTAAAAGGCTGTAAAAAACAGCTCATACTCACTGATCACCGGCCGGCTGCAGTGATCCGCACTCTCTATCCTCATTGACAACATCTGTGTGAGGAGAAGAGAACTGATCGCCTAGCAACCGGCTCTCTATTTACGTCACATGATGGCTGTGATTAGACACAGCCATCCTGTGATCAAGAGGGCCCTCCTGCCGATCTGAGATGCACCGTGTCCGGGTGACACAAGCACATCGTGATTGTGTTCCTGAGTGGGCACACGCATGTGAAACCCTCTCCTTCTGAAGGACGTTCCTGAACATCCACTCAGGAGGAAGCGCCCACCCGGCAAAATTACAGTTTTAAGTGCAAAGTTCAGTATTTATGCTACAAAAAAGTACAATATGCAATTAACAATGTGATTTAGGGTGTGTCTTAAGGCAAAACAAACTTATTACTTATATTATTTTTGATATAGTAAGTAGCTCAAGGACAGAACTCAGGAGGGTAAGAAATTAGAATAGGTGGCACACACACATGAAATTGACTCTTACAGTGACACGGACAACAGTGTGCATCAGATGATGACACCTCACCGACACAACACGTCCCCTCCTGAGTCACAGGGACAGTCTCTCTCCACATAGGGTTGCCACCTTTTCTTCAAGTCAAACCCGAACACTTTAGCGCCACACAGCAAATTTTTTTTAAATATAAACTATGCATATATTTTGCAATTAAATAACATTTCTTAAATGAAGTTAAGCACAAGAGTCCCTCTTTACATCAGAGTCCACAGAGTTCCCCCTTGACATCAGAGTTCCCTTACGCTGTAAAGCGGGAATCTGCAGACTTTGATGTAAGGGAGAACTTTAGAGACTCTAACATAAGGGATGCTCTCTGAACCGTGATCTAAGGGGGAACACTGAGAACTCTGATGTACAGAGAGGACTCTGATGTAAGGCGGAACACTGTGGCCTCTGGTGTAAAGGGGAACTCTGATGTAAGGGGTGCTTTACCTTATTGTACTCACTCAGAGGCAGGAGAGAGGAGCTCACTCACCCTTTAGCAGTCAGCACCTTTCATCCAGATAAAGCTGAAGCTGCTGGACTTCAGATTTCCGGCCCTCACTTTCCTTTTCCGAGGCACAGCTCCAGGGATTGGAGTGTGGGCAGACACAGAGGGATAGGGGCGGGAGGAAAAGGAGCAGATCAAGCCCTCTCTCCTCTCCCGTCTGTGTGGGGGAGGGGGGATTGTTAGTGCTGGCTTTGAGCAGCATGAAAGGAGAGTGTAACAGACACTCTCGGCTTACATAACTGCAGCCTGCAACCCTGCTGGGAAGCCACAGTCTGGTCTGAATAATGTGTCTGGGTTTCAGGCGAAATGTCCGGGTGGCAACCCTATCTCCACATCAGGTGGTCCTTTCAGTCCACACAGCACTGACAGTCCTGCTCCTGGCTTGCCTTGCTCCTGACCCGCAGACTCACACACAAGGCTCCGGCCGCTCTACTCAGCTCCCTTGCCTCATGACATCAGGCTCAGGCACCATTTCCTGCCAGACCCGTTCCCCTGCCGGTGCCACCCAAACACACTGTAGCAGGCACTTGAATAGTCTCAGCCTGCTCTAGACTGGATCTATGCATGTGCAATTCCGAGCCGAGCATCACAGACATACTTTTACTCGCAACCTTTTTCTGTCACTGGCATTTACTGGCAGGAAAAAGGTGCCTATTTTTTACTGGCTGCCAGTAAAAATACTCTATCAATCCGATGCTGTGCCTGGCTGCAGTTATTTTCCCCTCTCTTCCTTTTCTAACAGGAGTTTCTTTGAGCAGCAGGAGCCATTGGGTCCTGCTGCTGTCAGTCAAATGCTGTGAGGAGGGCATGGGAGTAGGGGGGCGGGGCTTGCTGCGGGAGCTCCCAGAGAAGAGGAGCTGACACAGCATCTTCAAAAAAGAGGTAAAGGACTTCTCTTTACAATATTCTTGTGTGGTGCAGGTAAATATAACATATTTATATTCTAATTAAAAAATCTGAGACTTTAATATCACTTTAAGTATTAAAGGTGCAAGCTTTTAGGATGCTTTAGATGCCTTGTTTTGGTTTTATACAATTCTTATATCTTTAAGAATTAGTGTTACTAAACCCATAACTGTAAAATCTGTCTGTATATGCAGGAAAGCATGCTTGTTATACTCACTGTGGAACCTAAGGGGTTAATCCTGCGCATTGTGAAAAAAGGATGTTTGATGATGTCTTCTCTGATTCTCCCCTTCTTTTACTGTTCCCAATCCATCTGCTGATAGTAGAGAGCCTTGTAGGCACTCGGCACATGCTTTTTTTTTGGGGGGGGGGGGAGTGCATGTGATCAACACAGGGCCAATCAGCACTGTCCAGACAGAGGGTCAGGAGTCATGCAGCCTCATAGGACAGTCATAGTAAAATGAAAACTCCTCCTACAAGCTTTAACCAGTGCTTGGCCGGACACTGATAGTAGTCAGGAGACTGTTATATACTGCTGATGAGAAAAGGTATTTAGCAGTTTATATTTACTAAAATAATTGCATTTCCATGTTCTGTGTACGGTGGGAGATCAGATATAGTGAATGCAGGTCCTGGGTTTAGTAACACGTTAAGATAACCAAAAAAGGATATCAATGCTGTCACAGTAAAATACCACACTTTTTGCACAAATTAATTAGAAATTGCAACACAAATTAGATTTAACACATTGAAGACATAAATGTTGTCTCAACTCACCTGGCAAGCATCTTTTCCCCCATCCGTATATCCAGCACATAGCATTGATGGCTTTATTAAACTTCCATACATCTGAGGACTAGCACACATATCTGAACTGATTATCTTCACTTCAAGTTGTCGTAGAATCGGTGATACAGGACCTGTAAATGTAAAAATGTGTTATAAATCTACTATGCAGTACGATTTAAGCGATTGCTGTGTACATAAGGACAAATGCATAGTACCACTTGTTTTAGTCACAGGACACAAGTGTATGCAAAAAACGACATATTATTTCCCTGATGCTGAGAATGAGAAAAGGTTGCATTGTTGTCAAAAAAGTGCAAACATTGGCCTTCCAGGGTAGGGTACAAATACCAAGCCCAAGTCCCACTCAAGACGGCACTATAGCCAGTCGCCACCCTGCACTACACTCCCCTAATTTGCACAGACTTTTACTTTTAGTAAACATTCATTTATGAAACACAAGCTTTTGCAGAGCTCTTTACTTTAATAAGTGGTGTGTGTCTGTATAGTATTGGCCCAGTGCAGGAACAGATTTACTGAATACAGTATGTTTCTCTGGAATGAATATGAATGGACAACTTTATTTTCTGATTGACCGATCCAGGTCTTGCTAGAAAGCCAGCATCTCACAGTTGACATCCCATCTATACAAGAATGGTGACTAAGTAAGCTTAGGCTACTACCTATGAGTTGCTGTATTTTATATAGCAATGTTACCACCTGGACAATCCATTAAAAAGCAGGACAAGTCATAAAAAACCTGGACAATCCATTAAAAACTCCATTAAAAAACCCAGAAATCCATAAAAGTATATTTGGCCTTGCCCCTTTCTGTCACCAAGCCTTCTCATTGGTCAGTGTGATTGCACATGAAACAGAAGGACCAATAGGGACATTTGGTGACAGGAAAGGGCAAGGCCAACAAGTTTTTTTTAGATATTGGAACAAGCCAGGCCAGGGCCGTCTTTAGCGCAGGGCAAACGGGGCACCTGCCCTGGACCCAATGTTTGTAGGGGGGCCAGCGCTACTACCTGTGAATTGGTGCCCCAATGAAGATTTTGCAGAGCGCACAGAGGACACGGGAGGCTGTATTCCCATGATAGCCATCTGAGAGGGGGTGGGGCTGGGAGATCTACTGACGCTCCCTCTCCAATCACTGGTTCTCACTACAGCCTCTCTTTTCCGAGCATAAAGGCTGCACGGGGGCAGGGTCAGAGCATCAGTGGAGCTCCCGGCCCCGTCCCCTCTCAGGTGGCTAACATGGGAATACAGCCTCCCGTGTCCTCTGTGCACTCTGCAAAACCTTCATCGGGGCCCCAATTCACAGGTAACGGGGGGCCCCCTACAAAGCATCAGTGGAGCTCCTGACTGTTGTAGTGAGAACAGAGAATGGAAGCCCCGTCCACGCACCTCTAAATGTATGTAGTGAGTTTGGCTGGCCAGGTATGTCCTTACACCCATAAAATGCCTGACTGCTTAAACTCTGAGCTGTGTTATTCAACTGTAAAGCTGTGCATTGCTGAAAGTTCTCTGACCATCTCCTGTATAATGTCTGCAGTCTCTGATTGTCTCCTGCAGTATGTCCACAGTCTCTGATTGTTTCCTGCAGTATGTCCGCAGTCTCTGGTTGTCTCCTGCAGTATGTCGGCAGTCTCTGGTCATCTCCTGCAGTATGTCGGCAGTCTCTGGTCATCTCCTGCAGTATGTCGGCAGTCTCTGGTCATATCCTGCAGTATGTCGGCAGTCTCTGGTCATCTCCTGCAGTATGTCGGCAGTCTCTGGTCATCTCCTGCAGTATGTCGGAAGTCTCTGGTCATCTCCTGCAGTATGTCGGCAATCTCTGGTCATCTCCTGCAGTATGTCGGCAGTCTCTGGTCATCTCCTGCAGTATGTCGGCAGTCTCTGGTCATCTCCTGCAGTATGTCGGCAGTCTCTGATCATCTCCTGCAGTATGTCGGCAGTCTCTGGTCATCTCCTGCAGTATGTCGGCAGTCTCTGGTCATCTCCTGCAGTATGTCGGCAGTCTCTGGTCACCTCCTGCAGTATGTCGGCAGTCCCTGGTCATCTCCTGCAGTATGTCGGCAGTCCCTGGTCATCTCCTGCAGTATGTCGGCAGTCTCTGGTCATCTCCTCCAGTATGTCGGCAGTCTCTGGTCATCTCCTGCTGTATGTCGGCAGTCTCTGGTCATCTCCTGCAGTATGTCGGCAGTCTCTAGTCATCTCCTGCAGTATGTCGGCAGTCTCTGGTCATCTCCTGCAGTATGTCGGCAGTCTCTAGTCATCTCCTGCAGTATGTCTGCACTCTCTGACACTCTCCTGCAGTATGTCTGCACTCTCTGACACTCTCCTGTAGTATGTGTATTACTGTGCCCCTTTACTTGCTCAATTATTTAGGATTGCTCCACTGCTCAGTGAGAGGTAATGATGTGCATTAACCTGTAGCAACCAATCAGCGAACAGTAGTGATCTGCTTTAATCTTTAGCAGACAATCAGTAAGTGGTAATGATGTGCATTAACCTCTAGCAACCAATTGGCAAGCAGAAATTAGGTGTTGTAACCTCCTAGCTACCAGCCACTGAGCAGTAAATATAGGCTGTAACCTCTGGCAAACAATTGAAATCACTGCGTGATCTGCTGCATTAAATTGATTTTGAGTCTTCCTGCTATTTTTTGTACGTCTCAGAATGGCGGGGGGGGGGGCTAGGGGGGGGCAAGAAAATGTTTGCCCAGGGCCCAATCAAAATTAAAGACAGCCCTGAGCCAGGCCAAGCTCGGCATTTACAAGACATTTTTAGATTTCAAGTTGCGGTAACTTCAGCTGCTCTTAGCTATTAAGCTACTGTTTTGACATGTGGTTTTCACTAAAGGGCACCACTGCTAACACATTTTTTCACTATGTCCTCACTTTTAATTGCCAGGTGTGTGATGGGTTTATTTAAATGTGCCTGTGTATGTTTCACTGTAAAGCTAAGCCTTTATTTTCTACTAATTTCATATATTCTACTCAAAACAACATGTTTCATTTGGAAGTAATGAGCCAACATTTTTCTGTTCACCAAAACCTAGTGCATTTGTATTGTATGATATATTGTACTTAAAGCTGAACTCCGGGCAAACTGCTAAATACACAGCAGTGATGTAAATATAAGCCTGAAAAAAAATAAAAATAAAAAGATTCTGGCTTTGAACGTATTGGTGAGTCGGTAGACTTCCCCTCTCGCCTCCTGTAAGAACGATCAAGCAGCGGAAAAGCCGCTATGATCATTCTTATGGTGTAGGTTGAAAAAAGCTGATATCTGAATGATGCCTGTAGCTACAGGCGTCTTTCAGATATCCTCGCACAAAGTCAAGGATGTCATATGACGGCCGGTGGGTGGGAAGTGGTTAAAATGCATTTTTTTTTTTTAACACAAAGTTGTGCATTTATACAATATTTCTAACACATAGCATGTACATAGCAAAAATGACACCCCAAAATAGATTCTCCTACTCCTCCTGAGTACGGCGATCTCCTACTCCTCCTGAGTACGGCGAGACTTCCACAGCCTGGCCACATACAGAGGCCAAGTACAGCCAAGCATGGCCGAGCATGGCTGGATATCACCATGTATTGCAGGGTATCACTGAGTATGACTGGGTATTGCAGGGTATCGCTGAGCATGGCAGAGTATCACCGAGTATGGCTGGGCATTGGAGAGTATGGCTGGGCATTGCAGGGCTAATTGTCAGTGAGCAGCGATATGGGCACTACAGATCTAGCCCACAGCGCTGCTGACACTGATCTCTCCCCTCTCTGTACTGATCTGTACAGAGAGAAGGGAGGAACCGGCATCATAACATGACGCCGGTTTGTTTACAAGTGATCGCTCCGTCATTTGACGGAGCGATCACGTGGTAAATGGCCATGATGAGCAGCCATTTACCGTGATCCGTGATGCGCCGGGTCTACAGGACCCGGTGGTCACAGATGCTCTTGAATGCGTGCTCCAGGGGGCGCACGAGAGCAGAATTCTGGGAGGACATCACAGTACGTCCTCCCAGAGTTAAGCAACCGCCCTGTAGCCATCATTTGGCTATGGGCCAGCTGTTAAGTGGTTAAATAATCAAGCATAATACAAGAAGAAAACAATCAGTTATATAGACTACAATATGCTGATATACATGATATCATACTAACCACCATATTCAAGTGCTCCCCACCCGGTGACATAGCAGGATGAATTATCAGGAAAGTTGTCAGATGCCTTTGGTAGACATACAGTGCGGATGTTTTGTTGAAGAATGACAGGAGCGGACAGCTCAAGAAGTGCAATGTCATTTCCAATCTCTGGACGGCTAAAAGATTCATGCACTATGATCCTCCGGAGCTTTAGCCCATTTCCAGGGCTTGATAACGAAGCACCCAACACTACTGTCCACGAATTTACATCCTTGCTTCTGCAGAGAAACAAGACATGGACCTTCAAAACCACAAGATGAAATGTACATATTAAGCAAATATACCCTCATATTTGAAATTTTTAAATACCAACATTAAATATATGTTTACTCTGTAGAAATATACGTACCAATTAGCCAAATAAAGTAAAAACAATGTGATGGTAAATATTTAAATAAAATATAACTGAGGAATCTCTGGCTTCATGCTTATGGAATTTAAAGCCTCGTATACAAGATTGGACTTCAAACAAACATTTCTGTGGTTTTCTGTCCAAAGGCGTTGGCCATGAACTTGTATTGCATACACATGGCAGGGCTTTTTCAGCCAACTTTAACCAAATCACGTGGTTTTTCTGCTATTTACCATCACCCTTTGGTCAACTTCTGTATTGTCTGATCTTTTACATTCTGAGCATGCTTGTTTGTACTTTGGACTTAAGTCCGATGGTTTTCTGTACACACGATTGGACTTTGCTCCATCAGACTTTTGTTTCCGAAAAGTTTGTCTGTTTGCAGAGCAAACTTTTACCTGATGAAAACCGAATGTTTTTCCGATGGAGCGTACACACAGTCAGATGTTGCCTTAAAACAGCTAATTTAGGTACTTAAGTCAGGCCAGGTAGGAGAGAGAAAGGAAGCGAGAGGGGGGTTGGGGTTGCACACTGTACATAGCACTCTGTACACAGCACACACCTAAACCCTGCACTCTGTACACTGTGCACCTCCTGAACCCTGCACTCTGTACACTGTGCACCCCTGAACCCTGCACCCTGTATGTAGTACACTCCTGAACTCTGCACCTTGTATGTAACATACCCCTGAACTCTACACTCTGTATGTAGTGCACCACTGAACTCTTCCCTCTGTACGTAGCAAACGCCTAAACCCTGCACTCTGTATGTAATGCACTCCAGAACCCTGCACTCTGTACAAAGCCTGATCCTGAACTCGGCATTCTATGAGGAAGAGTACTCCTGAACTCTTCATTCTGTATGTAGTACACTCCTGGTAATTAAATTTCCCTTTAAGACCCTCCCAGTGTTTGTGCAATTTGGCCACACCTGCCATTTGATGCGTCATGCTCTCCCACTTCCGCTCAGGGAAAAATGGAGAAATGGAGGGCTTGGTTGAGTTCCTGCACCCATTCTCTGAGAAAAAAAATATATATACACTCATATATATAATACACACACGTGTGTGCTTCAGCTTTGGGGTGCACACCCTAATGCTGTTGGCTGCGCACACCCATGTCTGAGGTACAGACTTTCCTAAAAAAAAAAAAAATGCACTATTTAACTACAAAAATGTTATACTGTATTAGACTAGGAAATAATTTATTTTTGGTTATTATGTGTAAGTTTAACCCGTTATTTTTGTAAATTCATTCTTCATTTTTTGTGTAACTGTGGGGTAATAGAGAGTGTGTCCCTTGCCTAAATACTTTTATTTAAAAAATGTCCCCCTCTGCCATTTCAGAAAGTTGAGCGGCATGAGGTTGCTGTTAGCACAAATGAGAAGAAAAGCTTCAGTTTTGTTACACAGACGATCACTTACAATTCAAAACAGTGAGCAGCAGAAATTAGCCAGGTGTTGCTGATGAGAGAGGCTCCACACTTGTGTATCCCATTCAAACGCAGACTGGCCTGCCAGGGCCATGATCCTGAAGGTGCCGGACTCCCTCCTATTATCCTACTTGTTTCAGGACCTCCAACACCGCAATCTGTTCAGAATGCAAATAACAGAAGTATTTTAAAATGTGTTTAACTATATTCCACAAATTGGCTTAAAATGTCAGCTGAAAGTTTCACAGCACTCAAAGACATTTCAAGGGGATGTCTAATGGGCTGAGTAACCAGATTGCTTCTCTTATCCAATTGGGATTTCAGTGGTGAGATTGCTATAGCTCCTGGATTTATTTCTCCTCTTTTTGGAACTTTGTGGTGTTTCTCCTCCTCTTAATGCTTTTTTTACCTTACTGAATTAACTTTAGAAAATTAAAAATACATATATAAAGCTATTGCTGTTTTTAAGCTGGTACCAAGGGTATGTCGGCAATAGAATGGAGTAAAGAATGGGCAGATCAACAAAAGGCTAAAGCTAAGATGACAAAACATCTGCACGATTATAACATAACTGTTACATTGACACATACACTACCTTTGGAAGATGCATCCAGCATGAAAGTTTTATGACAACGTCACCAAATATGCATGCAGTACTGGCACAGGGTGGTCCAGCAACCAGGGCAAGGATCCAGAATTGCAACTCCCCTCCTCCACTGGTAATATATGCTGTAGAATGGGTGTACAACCCTGCTCCTATTCTTTGCCCCCTTGCTTCACTGCACCAGGGCAGCTGCCCCTCCTGCACACCCCTCGGCTCAACCCTCTATGCATGTTTTGAGTGCTGACATTCTCATTTAAAGCCTAGAAGCATTGCGTGAAGCTATGATCCTTCCACCCATATTGATATATTAATACTATCATTTCAAATACCAGTTTAACATCAGTGGTGGTGTTTTTTACATATATACCACCTGTTTGTCTTTATTGAATTATGGAAGCATACCTCCCGACTTTTTGAGATGGGGAAAAAGGGACATCAACTAGCAAAAATTATGTAGGCAAAGGACACACCCTGCCACACTCTGTTACATGGAGAATTAATACACAAGAAATGCTCGGTTACACCCACTACTCTTCTCTTATACTGGCTTTTGAAATACAACAATTAAAAATTGGATGCAACGTTTAGCACTATTAAACACTTTTGGATAGATAGATAGATAGATAGATAGATAGATAGATAGATAGATAGATAGATAGATAGATAGATAGATAGATAGCACATTTTTATACAGGTACAGTATATAATAAGACCAAAATGAGGGACAAATTAGGAATTTCTGAGATCAAGTATGTGGCCAAGATCATAAGAAATACATTTAATGTCTTTGGTTAGCAGAGAAATTAATACATTCAGCATGTTTTGGTATGACCTTAAATTCTGCCATTCTATTTAATCTATATACATATATGTAAACACGTTTTCAAAACTTTTTTCCATTATTATTATTATACAATCCAGTAATTTTCTAAATTGTGTGATTCATTGTTTTTTTTTTTTTTTTTTTTTCATTATTGTGCTACATTAACTGTCCACATGGGGGCACTGCAGGTCAAGTTTCTTTCTTTTATGCAGGCACATTTAGATGCACAATTAGTCTGGTTATGAAGAGATGGACCAAAACAAACAAAATAGCCATTTGTTAAAATGTCCTGAATGGCATAACTGACTTCTTTAAATCAGATACCATTTGTTATAATTCCATTAAAAATCCAAGGACATTGAAATGGTACAGTATGTAGAACATGTTGTAACTTACATACAGTATAGAATGGAGAGTAATTAAGTAAGGGGCAGAGGGAAAATTTAAGAGCAATAATTATTATATTCACAGTAACATATCAATTACCGGTATTTTAATATTGTTTTTGTTACTGTGTTATTATAGTTCCTAAATTGCTATGTTCATAAATGATGGCACCCAAGGCAAAAGGAGTAAACCATATCCCTTTCCCTAGAAACAAATAGTCATATCTCTGGAATGCCCAAATATCAAGATAATACTCAATGCAAATTACATCCCTGGAAAAGTGTTCTCAGTCAATAGATGTCACATGCCCAGTATGAATCCACTAGAAAGTTCCAAATGCTCAGTGGAAGAAGGAGGTGGTATGTGGCAGGTTTGGAAGAATTTAAATCATTGACACCTATTTCCTTTTCGAAGAGTTGGCATATGTATTTAAGTATACCTACACCCAGGAACATAAAATGCAATATATTGCAGTTAACAAGTCCTTAGATATGGTAGCTGTATTCGTTTTTGCTGGCAGGCTAAACACATTCTGAGGAATTCACTAACGTGGTAATGATGCCTTTGCTGTCAGTAGTTCCCTTTAGAACTACCTACATCTAATTCAGGCAAGCATTTGCACCAATTTTGGAAACATTGCCATGGCAATAACAGAGACTAGTTCCCCCTGAATGGCTGGAAACAGTGGTTCTGCCACCCTCTGAAAAGTGAATTCAAGGTGAGTTGCCTTTCACAGGGGGCAATAAAAACTTCACGTCTCTATGAACCTAGCCTAAGAGCACAATGCCACTTTGCTTCACTGGCTAACCCCAATTCTACATAATGTAAGTGGTGTTTCATTTTGTATATGGTACACTTTAGGTTTATAAAGTACAACAGGTGTCAAGATCTTACCGCCATAAAGGAGATTCCCGGCTTCAGCAAGTGAGATTTCTAGAAAAAAATATATAAATAATTACTATAAATAAAATAAATATCTCCTAGGTCATGCACACAGGTTCATTCAAGTCTGGCTCTGTGAAAAGGCAGCAAATACTGGGGCCTCTGGACCTAGATTCAGAACTTTTTTTTAAGGGATTTTATGTAAAACTGATGGAAAGTCCGATTGTGTGTACATAAGTCACAAAAGTTCACGCATGCTCTGAATCATGCAGAAGGCTATTGAATTGGCTATTGAACTTCTTTTTTCTCAGCTCGTCGTATGTGTTGTACATCACCATGTTCTTGACGTTCGGAATTTCCAACATTTGTGTGACTGTGTGTATGCAAGACAAGTTTGAGCCAACATCCTTCGGAAAAAAATCCACGGTTTTGTTGTCGGAAAATCCGATCATGTGTACAGTGCATAAGAGTTACATTTTTGAAAGAAAACCTTTGTCTTGAGGTTTATGTGTGTCTGTGCGACTATCACTTGTGGCACAATGATTAAGCAGAAATTTGTGGATGCAAGGTATGTAGAAAAATGTGCAGTATATACAGCAGTCTCAGGCTTTATTTAACCATATCCTTTAGGCCACGACCAATATATTTAGAGCAATGTGGCCTCTTGCAGCTTTTGCATGCCACATTGGGCACAGTGCAGTTTAATTTAAGCTCTGTCTCTCTGTAAAACTTCACACCCCAAAGCTGCCCTGAAGGACCTAACCCTTCTGCTAAGGCAAATAATATTGTATTCTGAGGGCGGGTATTATTCTGAACATGGTGTGAAGCTCATTTTCTATAAACCATTTTACTTCCATTTCATCTACTAAAGTCTTTGGTTGATATATCTTTGTTATGCTGATGATGAATTGAGGTATTATACTGCTGCTTTATGAATGTTGTTATGCTGGTGGCAGGTAGTGTCTGAAAGGTTTATCGCTATATAACCACAACTGTTAAAAGAACGCCCATGTTTAGCTTCTCTCACAACTGACCATGCATATTATAGCCCTCATTTTTATATTCGCTTTCGGCCCCCTTTTCTGTTGAATCATCCCAGTCACATAGTACAAAATGTCAACATATGGGGCTCTCACTTTGAAGTGTATGTAAATCCAAAAACAGTTTTTCAGTATGTTTTGGCATTAAGTCTCACTGTATACAGTTTTCTTAAGCAACCCATTTTTGTGAACCTGTTGCAAAATGTCCTACCTAGAGGTTTTACCAGTATCATCACTTCCTGCTTCAGGGTGACAAAGCTGCTTATAAAAATGTTGCTAAGCTGCCATTTCTATTTCTTCAGTTGACCATTGGGCTACCTATCAGGTCTGCAGGAGGCATGCATACACCAAAAAGGATAGTCCAATGGCAAACTAAAGGAATGAGCATGGCAGTCTGAAAACATTGTTGCTAATTGCAAAGCAGAAGCTAAGCGTTGTCAGCCTGAAATAGGAAAAGTGGTTACTGGTAAAATCTACAGGTAAGACACTTTGCTACAGGTACACTGAAAAAAGAATAAAAGAGCACACATATGCTTTACGGAAACTGTATACATACTGAAAACAGAGTTTGGGTTCAGATATACTTTGATGTTTGCCTAGGGCCCCATTTTGCATAATGCAGTCATGTAAAAATTTTAATTTGACCACGCCCCTTTTTGCTGCCGTGCGCTCATGCCGCATATAATCTCCACCCCAAAGTGTTCCTCTTTCTCTAGTTTTAAAGTTGAGGGGGGGGGGGGTGTATCAATGCTAATTTTGATTTCGTTTTAGTCATAGACTTTTGACTAAAATGGCATTTTTGTTTCGGTCTTATTTTATTCATCTGAATTGTTATAGATTTAGTCATATTTTTGTAGACTAAAATAGTGTTCATTTCATTATATTTTTGTCAACAAAATTAACACTGGAAGGTATATGTACCTAACGTTTACAAAGGGAAAAGTGAGTTTGCGAAAGCTGGTCATATACTTGCCTGTCAATTGCACAGAGTCCTTATCAATGTTAAAACTTGACCTAGATGCAATTTCTCTAAATATATTTTGAATAGGAGTGGAGGAAAAGTTCTTCATTTCTGTAGGTAAGACTTGGAATAAGATCACTAATCTTGGTTGAACATTCCCAGTGGACCTGCAAAAAAAAAGATATGTGTTATAAACTGAGAGGCATTTCAAATCATGCTGTCATATATTTTTTTAGTAACTCAGTGATATAAACTAATAATGTAATTTATGCAATTTGAAGCAGTTACTGGAGAAGCTACTTGGATGAGCAGCGAAACATCTTTAACAATACAGGACACACCTATCTGAATGTGATCAACCACCACTAGCCATTAGGAGATTTGTTATGATCTCTATATGAATTATATATTCCAGTATATATTCAAAGTACTTTATTCATGATATTAAAGTAATATTAAAGTCAAACTTTTTAAAATTAATAAATAAATTAAAAAAGCGGTTTATACTTGCCTGGCTTACCTCCTCTTCTGGGGTCCCCCGCTGGCGATGTCTGTTCCTCCTCTTCTCCACGTGGGCTACTCCTGAGTGAGCTACTTTCCTCTCACACTCCAAAGACATGCTAGATTTCATTTACTAAAATTGGAATGTGCAAAATCTGGTGCAGCCGTGCATGGTAGCCAATCAGCTTCTAACTTCAGCTTGTTCAATTAAGCTTTGACAAATACAAAACTAGAAGCTGATTGCTTTCTATGCAAAGCTGCACCAAATTTTGCACTCTCCGGTTTTAGTAAATCAATCCCAAAGTGTATTTAAATCCAAAATGACTATAACATTTTTGATAGAGTAGGAAATACTTAAAGATGTAAAAATCTGACTGCCATTGGTCTTTGGTCGCAGATTGTGTAGGGGATTTTGTATTACTGTAATATGCTCTCCATCTTCTAGGGACATTTTCTTGCACAGCAACACTGCCACTCTGTAGCCTGCATACCCGACTCTTATTAATCACCTATGGGACCTAAATGGGACCTAAAATGGGACCTAAAAGTTATCACCCTGTGCCAGATCACTAAGGGATAAGTTAATATGGTTTCCTGCCTGGCATTTATTCTGCTTTATTGAATTCAATCTCAGACCATTCTGTCTGCTCTCTACCATTTTCTTATCTGACTATGCTTTTGCCTTCAATACGGTACTGCACTTGGCTTGCCAGCTACCCATCTGTTACTGTAGAACCTTCCCTGAGTTTCACTCTGGGCATTAGCTGTGTAACAATAACCCAAGTAGTTTCTCTAGAGAAGACCTAACACTTTAGAGGTATTCCACAGCACAGTGACATAAATGGCCCAAGAAGGTTATTTTTGTTGTTTGTGTCCCATCTGGAAGATTACCTATTGATTCCTGTCCCTGAAAAATAACACCCACTTAGACGATTGTCACTGGAACAAGTGTTACCATGGAAAAAATATGATCTTATATCCTGTTCTGCTGACAGCTGTAAAAATTTTCGATTTGTTATCACTTTCTGGACCAGTGATAATGGTCACCAAAAAAGAAGAAGAAAAGGTGGATCTCCCCAGTCAGAATACAAAAAGCAAGATAAACCTTCAGCACTACAACACTACTCAAAGCTAAAAAAAATACAGTATGATTTACATTGGCAGATGGTCATCTGTACACAATACATCTATCCTTGCAAATTAAGCATTGCAGTTAAAATGTTTGGAAAGGAGACTAAGCAGGAAGAGGGAGCAATGACATTGGTTCATCTAAATTGAACCAGTAACAATTGCCCAGTTAATTGAATCCCTTGTAAAATGGTATTCTGGAACTTTCTTAACATAGACATGAAATGATTGCTAGATTCAGCAGGATCAGAAGATACTCACCTCATGTCTATGGTTATTTTTTTAAAACATGTAACTCTTTACCTTAAAAATTATCCTTGGACCACTGTATCTGAAACAGCATTTTGATTTTTTTAAATAATTTATATTTTATGATAAATTCATTTTCTGCTAGCAGTAATAATAATAGGTAAATGCATAAAAAAAATTTTTTTATGCACAGATGTAAGACTGCGGTTATAGCAAGAATATTGGCTGTGGCACTAAATATTGACAATTTTTCCAATATAAACATGCCTCATTCATGCAATACTTGTAACAACTGTGGCTACATCTTAGCAGAGTTATGACTTTGTTGGTTCACCAAGCCTGCAACTTTCTTTATTACATCATAAAAACTGATCATGCTACCCATCTCTAAGCATCACCTAATAAGTCATCACCTATACTTGTTGAAAGCAAAAAATGGTAATAATGACTTACCCCAAACTGATCACTTTGGCCATACTGAATAGACCTTTGAGGACTGAACCTTCAAATGTTTCTTTCGTCTATAAGCAGAACATATAGAGGAAATGTGTCAATTTTACTATAAACCAAAACTAAGAGGTCAATGACTTATATAGCAGCTACACAGGCCAATAACAGATCGACAGTGCATAAAGTAAGTTGCAAAGGTGCCTAAGGGGTTGCCATAAATGCCTGATTTGACGCTAATGGCATTCCCTGATGTGACAATCTTCTTTCCTAGATTAAGTGGTGAATGGATTCTCTAGGAGATGAGGGCTGACCATTCTCAGTTACAACAAACAAAGGTTTTCTATTTTTGCTCCATTTCCATTGTCCTAGTCTTTAGTTGGCCCAATGAATGAATATGTATGCCTATGCAATCATTTAAAAATAGTTGTAGATAACTGTTGACATATTGTACTTGCGTAATAGCAAAAAAAAACGAATACTATCCATCTAGCAGGGTACTTGATATCATCCATAAAGGAACATATGTTATATGACATTTTACAGCCCTCTCTTACAATATTGGTAAAAAAGTGTAGTTACATTTAAAGTTCTTGCTTACACTATATATATATATATATATATATATATATATATATATATATATATATATATATTCAGAGAGTTTAAATGAAAAAGCAAAACAAAAACAAAAAACAAATAGCAATAATTGTTTTTTAGGAATAAAAGATGAATCTATACTTACAAGCCTTTCAATCTGAACTGACAATGCTTTAAATTCAGCACTATTGGCATCTCTATTAGAAATTGTGTAGCTCATTCTAAACGATCCTTCATAGTAGCGCGGAACAGGCTCAGCATTTTGGTTACCTGGAAAAAAGAAATAGCAATAATTGTACAAACAAAAACATGATTTAGATATTTAAGTATCACCTACAATTATTAATATAATATTACAATTTTGTCTCTATCATGAATTTGAGAGACTTGCCCATATAAAAATAAGCTGGCCTAAATTAGAAACCATTTTCCTTGCTCTTTCCTGCAGGATTATTGAATATGATTACACAAATGTAGGCATTATAGCTACATTTATTTAACCTCTTTCCCACCGTGTAAAAAAAATATATGCAGCAAAAGGTCAGCATCCATATGCATCCATGGCGGTCTGAGGTTGTGTGCTCAGAGCACTGCCGATTCTCAGAAATGTTGTGGTAATAAATGCTTTAAGATCAAAACTTTAACACCAAAACTTTTGTCTTAGATTTTTATTTGCTACATTACCATGGCTTCTGGCCCAAAGATATCCATTTAGGAAGAAACGTGAATCAAAAACATGGTATATCCTCCTGTCCACATCCAACCATATCGCAAAATCTTCAGCTAAATACCACCCAGTTTTGAAGGGGGCTATCCTCCATTTGTTCTTGCTAACATTGCAGCAGATTTGAAGTAGAACTACCGTATAGGCAAAACTTTTTTTTTTTCGATTTTGGATATAGTAAGGGAAGGTTATAAGCCCTGTCAGATTTTCTTCACCATCTATGTCCTATTGCAGAGATTTTCCTTCACTTCCTGTCCCATAGCAATACAGGAAGTTAAATCCCTGAAAATTAAGGGAATCCCTTGGGGACCCCCAGGCCAGAAGATTTCTCCTCTATTATTTTTCTGGGGACAACCTAAAATTTGGGATTTTCTTTACTTTCCCTTTCAATGATAATGGTAAACAGGACAAATAGAGAGGATGAATATCCTTAATGGAGGCACACACAGCAATAAAAACGGACAGGTGTTCTAATCCATCTCTACTTTATCTAAAACTAAAAAAAGTTTTGCCTTCAGTTATACTTTATTGATTTGGTGAGGATTGGGCTGTGATAACATCAGGGCTGCCCATGACATCATGGTAATGTGATCAAGGGTACTCATATATTCTATTCATCAATATTCTCAGTGAGCTAGAATAAAAACCTATGTTGGCAGACTTGTTTGCCCTAGAACTACTTCTCTACCTATACACCTCATGCACATAATAACAACTTGAAGCAGTTTCATGCAGTGTAGAAGAGGTCAACTCTATATAATAAGAAGGTCAATGGCAGCTCAAATGCACCTGTCAATTAACTTGAATGGTTCAACACAAGCTCAAAGTTGGCTTTCATGGCACTGAACAGTATTAGAAAAAATAAATCTTATATATAAAGGGTTGTGTTATTTTATACAGTCTTACCAAGGACAGTTGTTATAACAATGGCAGCAATAACAGCTGCTACAATAATGAAGATGGTCACGCTGATGACAATTATCGTAATCTTGGCTTGTCTGGATTTCAGCAGTACTCCGGCCTCAAGCATCCTGTACAAGAAAGGGTACTAAAATCAGAATGTTTTTTTAATGTAGCACAAAGAAAGACATCTTGGTGTAACTACAGTAAGTGAGTGTTAAATTCTTTGTTTCTATGTTAAGTTTGTAATTACTCATGCACATGGGAATAGCTATTTGCGCATAACATACCCAAACTCCAGGTGACTTCCAGTGCTACACAGTTTGCTTTACTACTGCCTTTTAAAATGCAAGTCTATGAGTCAGCCAACTCACTGCACACAATACAGTCCCTATGTTACAAATATCTTATCTCAACAGTAGTTAAGCAAAAAGTGTCTATTTAAACACATAAAATATAGACCAGAAAAACTGCAAAAATAACTCAAAATATGTGGTCACTGGACATAAACCTTTTATTAAGAAATGTGGGTACATCAATGCACACAAGAAAAATAGTGTAACCCCTTCTGTAAATGATAGAGCCTTACAATTTCATTAATTTAACCTCATTCTTAAGTGCAGTAACCCCAAGCAACTGATAGATGAATCACTTTATTGCTCCAGAACCGTAATCTGCCCAAAGGTAATAGAAAAGTAGTTTCTACTGGAGGCTTCTCACACAGGTATTTTTTCTTTAGGATATCATCTTGTATACAATTGTTCTTTTGGAGAACCAAACATTTACAATTTGGTACTCGGGTATTTTTTGTAGTGTGACCATAGGCGTGCACTCAGGGTATGCCAGGTGTTCCTGGGCACACCCTAATCACCCCACGTGACACAGATTACCCCTGTTTGGACCCTTGATATTTCATCAAAGCCTCCTAACAGGTCTCCTAAAACAAAAATTGTTTAAAAAATGATTTAAAAACAAAACAAAAAAAACTATGGAGACTGTCCATGGCCCTACTGACACCAGTCTCTGCCCTGCTGACACCTCAGTATTTACTGTATACATATGTACATACACACATATGTGTTTGAGCTTTGGGGTGACACCCTAATGCAATAGGCTGTGCACACCAATGAGTTTGACTCATATCTTGCAAAAATTTCAAAAGAGTACCTGCATGGGACTTCACGGAACACCAGTGCATCCAGCATGGGTGAAGATGGCCCTTTGTCTCAATGTACCGGTTTGTACCTTCATGTGAATAAGGTCAAAACCTCTGCCACCTCATAGGAGAGCATAATAGCCAACTGCCACGGATTTTACAGGACAGTCCTAGGCTAACTGTGTACCAGGAAGCATCCTAGATTTTGTGCTGTGGGTACAGCAGCAGCCTGCCACTGGACTAAACCTACTATTGGAATGACATGTCTCCCCTGTATGTCCTCCCACCTCCCCTGCAGTTTCCAGCACTTCTGGTTCTTTTTTGCAGGGCTTAAGGAAGAACAACAGTTTGTTATAGATAGGAGATTCGACATGACCCTGACAATAACAATCTGTGCCTATCGAACCTTTGGTCAAATGTGCCTAATCTTAGCTCTATTAGTCCAAGATTATTCTACATAGAGAGAAAAGATTTGACATAGAGAGAAAAGATTCGACATAGAGAGAAAAAAGATTCGACATAGAGAGAAAAAGATTCGACATAGAGAGAAAAAGATTTGACATAGATTCAACATAGAGAGAAAAGATTCAACATAGAGAGAAAAGATTCGACATAGAGAGAAAAGATTCGGCATAGAGAGAAAAGATTTGACATAGAGAGAAAAGATCGCTGCTGGAATTGGGTGGGGGAAGTAAAATAAAAGTAATGATGTTGATGAATGTTATTGGCTGATTGTAACCAAAGAGAAGGAGCAGTAAAATAGCTAGAACTAAGTACACACGTACAGCCAACTTACTTCCACTTACGATTGCTAGCAGAGAGAGACACACACACTAAGGCCCCTTTCACACATACGGACAGTATGTTCGTATTTCATCCATCCGTTTGCAGATGAAATACGGACATACATTACTGATCCGCCCCGTGTGAAATGGGCCTAAATCATTTCAGAAGTCAGTCAATCTTAGCTGGTCCGTTTGTCAGAGAATATGAATTATTTAGCAATTAAGCACGAGCACAGCAGCAGAACAATAGTGAAGCAAGCTACAGTTCAACTTAACTTTTTCATAATAATCTGCTGCTATTGTGTTAGTGTTGTGAACTTGATAGTGATACTAGTGTTGTGACAGCCTCAGAGGCTGCCCGTGTTGTGGGGGGGGGATTTATTATTATAGATTCTATATCATAGATTGAGATTCTATATAGATTCTATATACCATATCTTGTTACCTGTCTGATCAGTGATCACTATCACCAGTCCATTTTCTGTTTGAACTATATACATTCAACATGAACGACAAAGATTCGACAAAGCAGGGAAAAACATACAAATGTTGAATCTTTGGCTTATGGAGTCTGTCGAAAGTTCTAAGAAGATTTGACGGAGCAGTTAAACTATACAGCGTCATACAGTTTAGCTGCTCCGTCGAATCTTCTTTGAGCATTCGACAGGCACCATAAGCCTTCAATGACAGATTCGACCTTAATTAATTTGGATTTTCGGACGAATGCAATTTTTAACGAAAAACTAAATAAATAAAAATTAATTTCGGGAGTAACTAAATAAATGTATTTTTCGGACGAAAGCGAAATTACGAAACAAAATATTTCAGTGTGCACATGTCTAGAAGTAACACGTGGTGTGTACAGGTGACAGAAAATGTAATAATACTTTCACTGAAATTTAAATGCGCGTGTTGTTTTAAATGTTTATGAGTAAGCTGCTCTGCCCTGCCATTCTATCCAAGTAATTAACGATGAACTAACATTTTTCATGGTGACTCATTATTAAGCATTAAACTAGGAGAGCAAGTACTGTGATAATCAACAATAATTAGAATACATTTGTAGACACGTAGTGCTTAACTTGCATGTAAGAAAAAGACCAGCAATCCAAAATCCCTGGAGAGAATATGTGCGTGAAGGATCTAGTCTTGGCCCCCCAAGCCTGCTGTTTGTGGAGGATGTGAGTCTAAAGCTTTTTACTTCTGAGGCCGCGTACACACGGGCGGACTGTTCGCCCAACTTTGTCCGCTGAACAGTGTTTGGGCGGACAGTCCGCTCGTGTGTGGGCTTTCAGCGGACAGTTTCAGCGGACAGTTGGACGGACAAGGTTTTTCGGAATTTCCGAAAAACTGTCCGCTGAAACCTTGTTTCAGCGAACAGTCCGCTCATGTGTAGGCTTCTTCGTCAAACAAAGTTGCGCGCATGCTCAGAAAGGATTTTCACGCCGAAAGCTATAATGCAGTGTATAGGACGTCGTATTTTTCGTCCCGTCGTACGTGCCGTTCACGTCATCGCGCACGGTTTCAGCAAACTGTTCGTTCGTCGTGTGTGGCCATGTCCGTCCATGCTAATTTTGAGCGGACTGTTTGCCGAAACTGTTGGACGGACAAAGTTGGGCGAACAGTCCGCCCGTGTGTACGCGGCCTCAGGCCTGCTGTTGGAGGAAAGAAGCTGAAGAAGACTCCTGTCTGAGCCTAAAGTCTGCAACTAGCCTGTAGGGGAGGCTGAAGATACTGTACCAAAGGGATGCTGCCAGTCTGGTCTACCAAATTTGCATTAGTCTGAAGTAGAAGTAAAAAATATTACAAAATACTACTATGCAGAGGGAATTGTTGTTGTTTTTGGGTACCCCAAACAACTGAGCCAAAAAAAAAAAAAGAAAATTGCTAAAAATAATAATATGGGATTGCAGTGTGACTATTTGTTGCCATCAGTGGGTCAGTAAATGCTAGGTGCAGCTACAGGCCAATTCACCAGGCTAGGAGGGCACGTAAAAATCTAGCGTCCTTCAGTGGTCAGTGCCCCGAGGGGGACCCAATAAGTATTTCTGGGCACGCATGGGCAGTTTTTGCAGTTTTTGCTACTGTCTCATGCTACTAAAATTGTCTGTGATCAATCCTTTACTAAGAAACAGTGGAGTTAGCATGAAGTAACAGTGACAGCACAGTGCTCCGATTTTTCAGATCAATCACCACTACATTCAAATGCACGTGCAGCAATTACTAGTGATTAATCACAGGAGATTTTAGTAATGTTATCGCACTAATGAAAATCTCCTTTATACCCTCAGTCCCAGGGGCTATGTATACTTGTGTGTTTTCAGAAACAATAGAACCCATGTTCAGTATTCAAGAAACTGTAAAGCAGTTTGTATATAATTATGCATTGTAGATTCAGATGTTCAAGCATAGAATGATATCTTTACCTAACCACAAATCCATTAAAATTAACTACTGTAATTAAAATTCATTGGGTAAGTAGAAAATATTAATTGTGACCCTAAACAAAAATCAAGGGCTATTGGGGGATCCTAAACTTTAACTGGTTGCCCAAAGCTCTACCATAGATTACCTCAGTAAATCATTTCTTTGAAAGTCCTAATAAGCGATAAGAAGCATGTAGCAAATCATGGGCTAGATAAATGTTTATAATAGTAGCTTTAGCTCTATTCTTTTTAAAACATTTTCAGCAAAAAAAATAAAAATTGAGGGATAACAGCAAACTTACCTTGGATTCTTAGTTGGTTCACCTTTCTTTCCAAACTGTGTTGATCTTGCAGCTCTGATTATATTATCAGCCTTAATATATCCAATGTCATGCACAAGAGGTTGGACAATTCAAAAAGTAAACAGACTTAAAAACAAAGGGAAACTCGTTGGACAGGTCCTGATCCGCAGCTGACTTTTGCAAGGTAAGAGAGTGTGTAAGATGGAATCAGCTGTTGCATTAGGTATATATACTTCCGCTACTAAATTGGTTACAACAGCAGAAACCAGAGGAAAAGGCGTGTTAGAATATGTTAATGAGTCATGAGTACTCAAGCCGCTGGCATTGTATTAACATTTTCACTTTAGTAATATGGTAAATAATTATATTGCATAGCTGAACATGTGCATCACTCCAAATACGCTTACACACATGGGTCTAAATCACAAATAAGGATATTCAGACTATATCAACTATTACTTAATGAAATGTATAATTATTCTTAATATTCTTAGATATTAAATATAAATACATAATATTATGTTATAAATATAAGGGGAATATTTGTTATTTTATTGCCTTAGTGGCATTTTAAAGATTTGGGATTACTAAGCAATCAGCTTAGTCCTATAGAGCGGCAATCCCCAAACTTTTTGCCACCGGGGACTGGCGTTTTGGAAGAAAATTGTGCCAAGGCTAAGGGGGGTGTATGTGGCTTTTCGCTGGCAATTTATCGGGGAAATCCCTGGTGTTAGAGCTTCAACCGTCACGGCACCATGGTTTATAGGATGTCAAGATGATTAAAGCGCATTATTTCTATTATTACATTGTAATATAGAATGAAATAGTTCAACTCACCATAATGCAGAATGCGCCACCAGATGCAGAGTGTCACTTGCCGCGTCACCTGCCACCCGATGCGGATTGTCACTTGCCACATCGCCTGCCACCAGATGCGGATTGTCACTTGCCACGTCACTTGCCACCAGATGTGGATTGTCCCTTGCCATGTCGCCTACTCATCTCTAACAGTGTAGCGCCCCCCTGGGGGTTGATGACCCCTGCTATAGAGTGTCTGCATGTGACCTTCCAAGGTAAATTGAGGTGCATTCTGACTTTCATGGCACAGAGAGGAAGGTGTTTGTAATAGAGGCTCATAGCACAGGCAGAGATATATATTTGTGCACACTGTGCAGCTGCTGGGACTTAAGGGTGTAATTTATTTAGATGTGGGTAAAATGGGTGTTGGAACCCCTCCACCTATTATGTAGACTTAGACACTGCTTCACTTTAATCTTTCTATCATTTAATACAGAGTGATTAGGTCTTTTTACTTGACCAGCATAGAAATGGGGGGCCCAAAAACTGGTTTTGCATATGGGCCCCCTTGTGACTTATAAGTGAGTATTCAGAACTGGCATTAAGTGTGTATTAAGCTGGCTTTACACGTATTTCATTTGTCTGGTTCCCTAATTACCCAGCCAAAATTTGTGGGTGGCCCCTGTCAGGCGTGTAAGTGGGGTTCAGCGTGATGTGGCGGCAATTAATCAGTCGGGTGCAATGGAAAACTTGTATTGATATTATACAGTAAAAGTTCACAACAAACCCAGTGGGAAGGGTGCCAACCAGGTACACTCATGGTTTCCAATAATGCGAAGAGAGTAGGACAGACAGCGTCTGTTTAGTAAACAGAATGCAGCTTGTCCGTCTCATGCCCAAGCAGGATTATGTCCAAAGGAGCTGCAGCCCTATGCTTTCCCTCCTTGTCAGGAACCTTTCCCTAATGCTAATGCTGTCCTTAACAGGCACGGTACCTCTCCCTACTTTACTAAGTTGCAAATGTACGAAAAACTGGGAGCCTTAAATAGGCTTTCCCTGACCCAAGATGGTCGCTGGAGTTACATCGGGCAGCAGCATCCAATAGGATAGCTTCCCAGTGACCCAAGAAACCATAGAGGAACCTTGTTTCTCTTGACTTCATCTCCAATAACAGCGCAGCTGTGGAAGAGCATCCCCTATAGTGGAGAAAGTAGACTGCACCTCTCTACAGGCACCCTCCTGCCTGACATAATTCATTAACATATGTCGGACACTGGGTGTAAAATTTTCAGCTAAACAGGGGCTACATTTAATTAGATGCAGCCACTTGCCCAGATATTGCAACAGTTGGCTGTAAGAATACCATGGCTGCACTGGCTGATTCATCCATCTGTAGGAATCTCTTAAAAATTGTTTGTTCAGACTGCAGACTGAGTCAAAAAAAAAAATCTATGTGTGTATAGCCAGCCTTAGAGATTGCTGCAGCTGAGGGTGAAGTCATAACTTCTGCTATGCATTCTTGTGCCCAGGTGACCAATGACTCAGGACACAAAGAAACAAATACATCAGCAAGGAAGTTAAGCTTCTAGGATTTTCATAGGTAGAGTCATCAGTGACAGCCAGTAGGCAGAGGCAGAGGCCAAAAGGGGCACCCACTTATCTGCCTCAACCTACTGGCTGCCAGTTTATTTGGTTCTTTGTGTTCTGAGTCATTGGTCACCTGGGCACAAGAATGCATAGCAGAAGCTATGACTTCACCCTCATTTCACTTGCTGTATACTTGTTCTAGATCATTGCCTCAGAAAAAAAATTGAAACTATTTGGTCACTTTTTCTCTCAGCACACTTAACTTTAATAGACAGGGCTGTCTTTAATATTGATTGGACCCGGGGCAAACATTTTCTTAGGGCACCCCTCCCCCCATGCAATTTCGCTCTCCACCTGCTCTGAGACATACAATAAATAGCAGCTAGACTTAAAATCAGTTTACTGTATCAGATCAGGCAGCAATTGCAATTGGTTGCCAGAGGTTACAGCATATCATTACCGCTTACTGACTGGTTGCTAGAGGTCACAGCACCCCTTAAGGCTCACTGATTAGTTGCTAGAGGTTACAGCACATGATTTCTGCTTGTTGATTGGCTGCTAGAGATTATTGTACAGTAATACTGCTCACTGGTTGCTATAGGTTACAGCATATCTTCTCCGCACTGCAGGGGAGCATAGTATACATATGAATGCTAACTTTATTCACATATCAATGCAGTTGGCCTCAGCTATTTACATATGAATGCCGGTTATTTACATGTAAACACAGGGTCTGCAGGTGAGTCACCTGTACACAACAATAGGGCAGAGTTGGGCAGCATTAGTAGCAGCACTTCACACTGAGATATCGGGACACAGCACAGGACTAAAACTTCAAGGAACAAGGGAATGTAAACTGGGATAGTTGGCAAGTATGAGGCAGCTGCTTTGGGCCCCACAACAATGACATGGCCCAGGGCAGCTGCCCCTTTTGCCCTGCCTTAAAGACGGCCCTGTTAATAGACAATACTGAATGTATTTTCAGATTACAGTAAGTACCATCTTACGCTAGTGATCTTGCTATTGCTGCCAGTGATCACTCACAGCTTCCATGGTATTACTGCCCTACTGGCTGAATGAGCAAAGTGTTATGCTCCTCCATTGCTCCCCCACTAAAGCTGGCCATAGACAGTTCGAATCTCGGCCGGTCCCTACTAAACTGGCCGAGATTTAAACCATCTATGGGCAGGCTCATTGTACCCAAGTGGATTTAACAATCAACTTGGGTACAACCAGCCTGTCTGATTTTTCATGCAATTATTGGCAGTGACTAGCAATAATCATTGTGTGTTCTCCTGGCAGGGATGGCTCCCCCGTACCACCTATGGCTTAAGAGAGCAAGGCAATGCAATGTTTCAGCCAGCAAAGAATTGTAGATGCAGGTTACATGAATTAAAAAAGAAAAAAAAGCTAAAGAAAGGAATGAAAGGCACTACATACACATTTTGATACAATTGTTTTTTGTTTTTTTTTAATTTGAAGCTACAATCACAAACAAGCTCAAATTACTTTTTTTTTAACACATGGTTTAAAAAAAAAACAGCAAAAAAAATAAAAAAAATACTTAGGTAAGAATGAACTAAATGACTGAATTAGTTAATTAATGCTAATTAAAGTTCATTAAGGGTTAATAAACAGCTGATTTTTGTTTTTTTTATTTCACACATAACAGTAATTCATAATTGAATGCTGCAATAGTAACTTTCTTTCATTCATAAATAAATGCAGAGCAGAACCCAAGCGGGTAAACTGCATCTGATCATCAGAGCTCATCAGATGCACAGGCTCCTGTTAAATAACCGCAAATAAAATGCGGTAAAAAAGTGAAGTCACTGGGTGGTCCTGCCTCTTACCTATTGAAAAACTGTCAAATGGCACAGCAGGCAGACTGTGGGAGCGTTCGCCGCGAGCGGAGCTTTTTATTTCCCTTTTTTTCGGGTCCAGCGGTGGTGGCGAACGTCATGATTGACGATGGATCTACATCATAGGACAGTTTTTTTTACAAAAATTGTCAAAAACGTTTGTAATGTCTTTATTCACTTTTACACTTTTTTGGTGAATGGGTAGGCATACTCATTCACACGAGGGGGGCCATATCTGGAGTTCCGATTCCAATAAGCCCCCTGCCCTCAGACCCCACAACCACAGGCCAGGGTCGCGGGGAAGAGGCCATTGTCCCCATCAACATGGGGACAAGGTGGTTTGGGGAGGGGCAGAGTCCCCCAAAGTATCCCCCATGTTGAGGGCATGTGGCCTGGTATGGCTCAGAAGGGGGCCACTCACTCATCCTCCTTCTCCTTTCCCAACTTGCCGGGGTGCATGCTCAGATAAGGGTCTTGTATGGATTCGATTCTGGGGGGAACCCACTCCATTTAATTGCCGGCATGTTTTTTTTACATTCTGCTCTCAGCGGGGAACACGCTGACAGCTGATGAGTCAATCGTTGTTAAGGATGTGGCGGCCGGTTTCCTGGCCCACTCCTTATCAACCAGCTATTGGGATCCCACGCTGTTTCTGACAAGTACCACATGTGATACTTCCAAGTAAAACCCTATTGATAAATTTTTTTCTCTGTTTTTTTACTCCCCGTACCATTTGTGAATTGGATTTAAGAACTTACCGCAAGTTTATTTGATAATATTTCCTGTCATATTATTCATTTTGCGGTAAATGCTGCATACTCGTTATTTTTATTTTTTTATGTGAATTGGACTTTACTGCATGCGATAATATATGCAAATTAGTTACGTGACCGTGTTATCGCATGCGGTAAACGTTACTGAATTGACCCCTTTACACCATAAGTGCAGTTTGTTTATAGCTGAAACTACAGACTCTTGGTCCTGCAACGCTAGAAAAATTTTGTTTGAAATTTTTCATTTTAAGAATCTTCGATTTTTGTAATCATTATTGGAGTCAAATCAACGGTTTTCTAAATATTATTGGGTTCAAATGATGTTTCATTTTGCACCATAGCAACAAGAACATTCAAAGGAGCAGGATGAAAATGTTTTCTCAAACGAACCAATTTGGAATAATGTATGTGGCTTTTGAGTGGGAAATTATATTCATCCCAAAAACAAATGTTAAAAGCAAATTCAATTTTGAAATACTTCCAAACAACATTTGCCAAGTCATTAACTGTACACAGAATTTACATACAAATATTCGTATGAATATTCTTAATAAAATTAATTTTAAAATCTATTGTGTATGGCCAGCTTTATGTCATATTAAAATTGAGAACTAAACCCACCCCATTGCATAAGCACTAAAGCGCTCAAAGGAGACCCTTCTATGTTATATGGCACAATTAAGTCATAAATAATGGGGTCTAACATTGTGGTTGTTGTTGGACCGTTGGACAAGTGTACATTAAAGATCAGACAACAAAATCTAAAGTTTTTCAGTGACTTGTGGGTGCCTCTATGTAATACATTTAAAATGTACTAGTTGATATTGTATGACAAGATAAAAAGCCCAAGCTAAAATACATATTTAACTGTATTACCTCGTTCTAACAAGTCAAGAAGTTGATGTATTGTTCTTAAATTAGTCAATAGTTGAAACTCCCTTGGTAAACGTGAAGTTTACTTCCTTAAAACTTGGGCTCAGGACAAAGCTCTGAACTTTCTGTCCTTTTTACCTAGTGATCTAGCCAGTAACACACTTCCTATACTAGGGTGGTTCCACTCCAGAGGATGAGCAAGAGGTCCGTCTTTGCACCGCATCTTTCAGCCTGGCCAGAGGGTAGTGTTAGGTTGACTAGCAGATTTAGCTTGACTTGACTAACAACATAAAGTTGAACTCCAGCTAATACTTTTCCCAAGTCCATCTTTCAGGACAGCCAACTTAGAGAGACCCTGGCTCCTCCCCTCTTAGGAAAGACCGCCTTCAATTTCACAATTTAAGTCTCATTCTCCCTCCATCCCTCAGTTATGATGTTTCCTCTGGTGGGGAGACACCGCTAAGGAACCTTAGCTAAATCAGTCGGCGAGACTGAGGCTACGTTATCTGGGGTGGAGGAGACAGGGGTCTCTCTGGCTCCACACGGCAGTCCGATCCTCTATCGGACTACTTTCGGCAGTCCGGTCGGCTGGGGAGCTGGACTTTCGTACTGACCGTCTTTCACGCACTCTAAACTTCGCTTGGGGAAAGCAGGAAGTTTGGGGAGGTCCATCCATTCATTCGCCCAGTGGGGTGCTGCAACAGGATGTCCTAGGTCCCCCTGTGTTTGCAGTTGGCTTGGAGCTGGAGGCCCGGACCGGATGACAGGCGACGTCAGTTCCGGTGGGAGCGGACATCTTCATTGGATCCGCGCCTTCCGGTTCCGGACGCGGTTCATGAAAGGGGACCAAGCGTTCGGCTTGTGCAGTCTCTCTTTCTAAGTTGTACAGACAGCTGTCGGAGGCACGTTCGTACCACTCTTCCTCAACAGGAGAATATCCGAAGCAGAGGCTTCAAGAGCTCCTGGGGATAACAGCATCAGCCACTCAAAGGTAAGGGGAACCCTGGGGAGGTGTTCCCTTACTTTATAACCAGTAGCTCCACTAGTGTTTTTTCCCCCTTGGTGGTCGGGGGGGAAGGGCAGTGCGTCTGGGATCCTGGTGGTGGTTGATCCTAGGGGGGGCACTCCCGGTGGTCCTCTAAGTAGTGCTGGTGTTTCTTTTCTTTTTTAATCTTATGCTGCCCTCTCTTTTATTTCTGTTTTTCAGAAAGCCACGAGCAAGTCCCCTCATGGTTCTAGGAAGAAGTGTCCTTCATGTAGAGCCTCTATGGGGGATTCCTGGTCCAAGGCACTTTGTAAGGAGTGTATTGAGGGGTTGGTCAGGGAGCAGGCAGCAGAACAGGGTTCTGTGAAGGAACTCTCTAGTACTTTCCAGTCCTTCAAAACGCTCTTCTCTAGTTTCTAGTGGCCTCAGCCCCAGAGCACTCCTCCACCAGCGCAGCAGAGTGTACCACCTAGCCCAGTGGATGTTACACCCGTGGGTGGGGAGAATCCAGGGGGTTCCAGAGAGGAAGTTGAGGAAGAAGTTGACAGTGCCGTCTCAGACTCCCAAGGGGAATCTGACGGTGAGGGATTGGATGGGGACTCCAAAAGAACCTCATGGTATAAACTTTCCCTGGAAGAAGTGGATGAGCTCTTGGGAGCTATTCATACCACTTTAGGCATACAACAGGAAAAGAAGGCATTGTCACTCCACGATCAGATGTACAAGGGCCTGGGGGAACAAAAAAAGTAGGTGTTCCTGGTTCATGACGTCTTGATCGATGCCATCAGGAAGGAATGGCAGGATCCCGAAAGAAAACCTTTCTTTTCTGGTGCATTAAAACGAAGGTTTCCTTTTGCGGAAGAGGAGGCTCTTGTCTGGAATAAATCTCCCAGGTTAGATGCTGCCTTTTCTCAGGTGTCCAGACATACTGATCTGGCCTTTGAGGACATGGGGGTACTTTCAGCCCCCATGGATCAAAGGATGGATTCACTTCTGAAGAAAGCCTGGGATTCATCACAGGGAAATCTGAAGCCTGCCATGGCAGCCATGGTGGTGGCTCGTAATATGGAGTATTGGCTTACCCAGATTAATGCGCACATTGAAGCAGGGACGGCAAAGGAGACTATTCTATCCTCCTTTCCCATGCCGTTTAAGGGGATAGCATACATTGCGGATGCTTCGGCTGAATCTGTGTGAATGTCTGCAAGGTCCTCAGCTCTGACCAACTCAGCCAGGAGGGCCTTATGGCTGAAGACATGGCAGGGGGACAATGCATCCAAAGCAAAGCTCTGTGGGATCCCTTTTACAGGAGACTTGCTGTTTGGGCCAGGTCTTGAAGCAGTGCTAGATCGCACGGCTGATAAGAAAAAGGCCTTTCCCGTTAAGAGGAAATATGGGGAGCAGTCAAAAAGAAAGACTCGTCCTCAGAAAAAATTTGAAGCCCCTAGAACTGATCGGCAGAAGAAAAGTTGGGGGCTCAAGGGCAAGGGGCGTGGGGGAGCGCCCTCCTGAACAGCCCAAAAAGTCTCAATGACAGGGTCACGGTGGGAGGAAGGTTGGGGGCCTTCCTCCCACAGTGGGAGATGATCACCTCCAATCAGTTTGTGTTGGGGATCATCAGAAGAGGTTACCGTTTGGAGTTTTCAGAGCTCCCCCCTCTGAGACTCCTTGTCATCGAGCTGCCAAAGTGTGCAGAAAAATCGTCTGCCCTTCTTTCCTCTCTTCAGGAGTTAGAGGAACAGCAAGTGGTAGTACGGGTCCCAGCAGGAGAGACAGGCAAAGGCTTCTATTCTCACATTTTTGTGGTTCACAAGCCTTCGGGAAAGTTCAGGCTCATTCTGAACCTGAAGCCTCTGAATGTCTCAGTCACCTACAGAAGGTTTCAGATGGATTCAGTTTACTCGTTGAATGCACTTCTTCCGCCAAACTGTTTCATGGCATCGATAGATTTAAAAGATGCATACCTGCATATTCCCATCGCAGAGAGCCACCAGCGTTTCCTCAGGATGGCAGTGAGAACCTCAGTAGGGGTGCTACACCTTCAGTTCAAAGCACTTACTTTTGGGCTATCCTCCTTCCCCGTATCTTCACCAAAGTGATGGCAGAAGTTCTGGCATTCCTGCATCTCAGGGGAATCTCAGTGATCGCATATCTCGACGATCTTCTCCCCTTTGCCCCTTCTCCGGCGCAGTTGATTCAGGATCTACAGGTAGCAAAAGACATGTTAGTGAGCCTGGGTTGGCTTCTGAACCTAGAGAAATCCAACTTAATTCCTTCCCAAAGGGTCACTTTCCTGGGGTATGTGTTGGACTCAACAGAACAAAAGGTCTTCCTTCCCTTAGAGAAAATCCAAAAGGTAGACAAAGCACTGTTGTTTCTCCAGGGCAGCCGTCAGATCTCAGTGAGAAAGGTCATGTCGGCCTTGGGCTTGTTGACATCCACGCTCCCAGCAGTTACTAACATCCTTTTCCGGGAGTCTTTCAGGACAGCACCGGTTCCCACCCAGGTTTTTGGAGATCTTCGAGAACTCATCACAAGAGACCGTTAGGTAAGATTAAAAGTTTGTTTGTTTGACGTGTTCTTGTGTCTCCCCAGTTGGCCAGAGGTACTCTGGAAGAACTGAGGGACAGAGGGAGGATGAGACTTAAATTGTGAAATTGAAGGCGGTGTTTCCTAAGAGGGGAGGAGCCAGGGTCTCTCTAAGGTGGCTGTCCTGAAAGACTCCCGGAAAAGGATGTTACCGGTAAGTAACTCCGTTTTTTAAACAGTTACACAGCAAAACCATTCAT
Source organism: Lithobates pipiens (assembly GCF_037356315.1). Taxonomy (NCBI): domain Eukaryota; kingdom Metazoa; phylum Chordata; class Amphibia; order Anura; family Ranidae; genus Lithobates; species Lithobates pipiens. The sequence goes on along the minus strand of NW_027507718.1, from coordinate 250,640,082 downwards.
CTGCAACATTTGCTGGACAACTTGGTCTGTCAAAGGCGTGGCTGGATTGACAGGTGAAAAATAAAAAATAAACTTAAAAAACGAAACTAATGCAGCCCCAAATCTAAGGAATTGTTAAAAAATACCAGTATTTATATTTTGCTTTTTAGTCTTGGGACCTTTTCTCTAAAGCTATAAGTCATTGCATGCTGTGGACAGCCCGTACAACTAATCAATTGATTTTGGCAGAGATTGAACCAGGTATATACCTAGAAGCCCAAATGATGAAGTTATGACTGTCATATTTTGGTCACACTGGGGTTGATTTACTAAAAGTTGACAGTGCAAAATCTGGTGTGCAGCTGTGCATGGTAGCAAATCAGCTTCTAACTTCAGCTTGTTCAATTAGGCTTTGACAAAAAAAAAAAAAATGGAAATTGATTGGTTTCTATGCAGAGTTGCATAAGATTTCACCCAACTTTTAGTTAGCCCCGCTGCCAGGAGAGAGTGATCACTGGAAAAGGAAATAATGTTTGGGAAGATCGAAGGGAACCAAGCGAAGAGGGAGATCGGCTACTAAGTGGGTGAACACATTGAAAAAAACACACTAAGACGCCTTCCACACTGGGGTGCTTTTCAGGCGTTTTATCACTAAAAATAGCACCTGTAAAGTGCCTCTCAAGCGCCTCTTAAGCCACCCCAGTGTGAAAGCCCAAGTACTTTCACACTGGGCGGTGCGCTTGCAGGACAGCAAAAAAGTCCTGCATCTTTGGGGCAGTGCGGGCGTGGTGTACACACAGCTCCTGCACCGCCCTGCCCAATGAAATGAACGGACGCAACACAGGTGCTATTAAAGGGGTTGTAAACCCTTGTTTGTTTTTTTTAAACAATTTTATTTATTTTTTTTAATCTTCTGGCATCTTCCCCAACTTGCTAAAACATGCTAAAACATGCATTAGTCACCCTCATACTTAAAAAGCCCTCATTGGACCCCACCAATCTTAACAACCTATGCTCCATCTCTTTGCTCCCCTTTTTATACAAACTCCTTGAACATCTAGTCTATAATCAACTGAGCAACCTTTTCACTGAGAATAACCTTCTTGATCCCCTTCAGTCAACCCTCCATTGAAACTGCTCTCTTAAAGTGGAAGTAAACTCCCCTATCTTTTTCATCCACAGAAGCTGCCATCTTTGCCTCTGTTTAATCTTCAGTTGCCACAGTGCTGCACATGTGATCCGTTATGACACCAGCCATTGGTTGGTTTGACAGTTTGGTTGAGAGCACAGCCAATGTGCAGTTAGCATTCCTGGCATGCCATTTTTTGAAACTGTTTAAATCGATGGGTTTACTTCCACTTTAAACTCACAAACGATCTGCTAACAGCTAAATTCAATGGAACACTATTCTGTACTCCTACTTTTGGACCTCACTGCTGCCTTTGAGACGATCGATGTACCACTCTCTCCTCCTCAAAAAACTTCAAGCGTTTAGTCTCCGTGATTGTACTCTTTGCTGGTTCCCATCCTACTTTTCCAACCACACCTTTAACGTTACTTAAAATTCTACATTATCCTTTCTTCTTCCTTTCTCTGTCAGGGTCCCCGAGGTTCTGTTCTTGGACCTCTCCTATTTTCCATTTACATCTCCTCCCTGCGTCAAGTAATAGCCTCCCATAGCTTCCAATACCATCTCTACGGCGAGAAAGCACCAATATGATATATGAATATTCAATAAGATAATATCCACATCCTCTGTTTTTTCCAGAAATTGCCAGGAGTTCCTTAAAGAGGAGCTCTAGGCTCCCTCAGAAAAAAATAAAAGTCAGCAGCTACAAATACTCTAGCTGCTGACTTTTAATATTGGTGCACTTACCTGTCCATGAATCCAGCGGTGTCCTCACCCGAGCTGATTTTTCGATCAGCTCTCAGGTGCTGCCGCCACCATCTCGGCTAAGGGAAACCAGCAGTGAAGCCTTGTGGCTTCACAGCCAGTTCCTTACTGTGTATGTGCAAAGCGTCCTGAGCTTTGTGATTAGTCCAGCTGTGGAGAAGGAGGAGGGGGGCATGACGAACTCAGCCAGAAGTGGCCCCTCCCCCCCAAAGGTGCCAAATGTGGCAGTGGATGGGGGGAGGCAGACAAGAAAAGCTTTCCCTTTTGGGTGGAGCTCTGCTTTAAAGCAGGGCTTTTTTAACAGTAAAAAAACCCAGTTGTCTCTTCTATTATAAATGCTTCAACCAGCCCATCAGCAGTAATCTGAGCCATGCATGCGCAGCTCAGATAAAATTTACGACACCCACTGTGTGCTGTGGTGAAATGACTTCCACGCACATATGTGGAAGTAACATCATTGAGACCCGGTCATTCAAGAGGCTGGAGAGCACAAACCCAGAAGAAGACCCAGCAAAGATGGAAGCAGCCAGGACCTGCTAAAAAGGTGAGAGAGTAGTGCCGGAAGGGATCATTTGACAGGTAAGTCTGCCATGAATATGTGGTGCACCGTGCATACTAGCACATTATGGCATAAACCTGCAGGAGTCCATTTTAAAATAATTTTTTTAATCCAGTTTACTACTGCTTTAGGTAGGGGCAGAATTGATGGTGCCTGCATAGTTGAGGGGGACATTGTCACTCACCAGAAGCAGTTATTTGGGACCAGTGGAGCCCCCTCTCTTATCTCCTAGATATAAGTAACTGCCGATACCATATGATCTTTTTAGTTGTCTGCAGTGGCATAACAGAGGGAAGCTGTGATCCTCCCTGGGTACCTCCACTTACAGGGTGCTACCAGGCACATACTCTGTTAGGCCTAGATGGGGTGATACATTACAGTTGAAATGCAACAACACACCAGGCTTCCACCCTGTTCTAGTACCTTGGCCTCTATTTTTACTATGCAACATTGGAAGCATTAATCCACCCCAACTGCAGTCCACAGATATAAAGAGGGACATGGCAGTTCTCATACAGTCTGTAACACATGTAAGATGTTTTTCACAGAGCCAAGGCAGTGAGTGACACAAATTCAAAATGAACACGTAGGTTCTAATGCGGCAGTTAAGCTGAGTCAGCACAATGAAATATATATGGAAGGGCTACTGACTTAGATTCTTCTTCTCCATATGCCTTCTCCCTATGCCTATTCCTGCTCACGTGAATTATTTGATTTTAATGAGTCATGACATATATTTAATGTAGGCTACCTGCTTAAAATAAAAATCCTGACTTATGAGAAAGACATCAAGTCAGAGTTCTTTACATATCTCCTTAATGTGCCTCAAAGATATGTGTAGATGGAATATTTTTCTTCAGGGAGAGGGAGGAGGAATTTTTGGCAATAAACAGTATTTCTAAAATTGCCTGATGTCCTTATATTGTCAGTCTTTCCCGTTTTTGAAAGTGTATTATGACAATTGCCCATTTACTGCCAGTTTATTGTCACATCTACATGTTTGTTGCCCGCATGTTACCAGAACTACCTGTTTTCTGCCCACATATTTTCACACTAGCCCAATTTTTGTCTGCACTTGTCACAATTGGTTAACTGTTAACTGCTGTTTGTGTAGTGTATACAATTGACTTTTTTTAGTCCATGTACAGTGGGTATAGAAAAGAATCACACCTTTTAAATTAATCCTATTTTGTTTCTTTGCAGCCTGAAATAAAGACAGACACAGTTTTTGATTTATCCAGCTGTTTTTACTCAGTGCAACTTATAACTTCCAAGTGAAAAAATATAACAGCATCCAAATAACACCATTCCCATAGTAAAGCATGGAGGCGGTAATATCCTATCCTGTTATGGGGGTGTTTCTCTACAACGGGGACTGCAGCACTTCCCAGGATAGAAGGAAAAATGAATGGGGCAAAGTACCATGAAATTCGTGAGGAAAATCTGTTGCCCTCTGCCAGAAAATTGTCAATGGGAAGAAGGTTTACCTTCCATCATTCCGACAATGACCCAAAGCACACAGCAAAAATGACCACACAGTGGTTGAAGGAGAAATAGGTGAATGTCCTTACATGGCTTAGTCAGAGCCCAGATTTAAACCCCACTGAAAATCTGTGGAATGACTTGAATCTGCTGTCCATAAACGGTCACCATCAAATTTAAAGTGTACGTAAACCCACTCTCATCTTTTCTAAATTACTGCAATATTGGTTATCTAGAAGGATAGATATGCCGCATGCATGTATACTTATCTGTCAAATGTCTGCCCACAGTCTGCTATGAGACCCGAAAAACTGCAGATTTTTTGGGTGGGTCTGTTTTCCAGGGCTCAGTGGGTGGAGTCGTGATGTCAGTAGTATCCCCACCCACCTCTACACTCCCCTTATCAATATGCATTTTCTCCTGTATATTTCTTACACTGAACTTCTGCTATGATCACTAACATCCAGCCAAACGGAAAAGTCCCCACATGACTTCAGCATGCCAAATCATGCTGAGGTGTGGAACAGCCAATCCTTGCGAGCAGCAGAAGAAAGGAGTGGGAGGGAATTAAAAAATAATGTATGTCTCTTCAGCTAGTGCATGAGATATGTAAATCACCTGTCACTCACAGCAAGGGGGAGGATTTGACGATGTTTTTCTCTGTCAAGATTTATCTCACTGAACAATAAAAGAGCATTGCTCAGAGCTGGATTAACTCGTTGTGGCAAGACTTGGCTCAAATGATAGGAAATCTTATACTTTACTGTATGACATGAAAAAATAAAAATAAAAAAATTTCAGGTTTACATTCACTTTAACTGAACTGAAGCAGTTCTGCAAAGAAGAGTGGGCAAATATTGCAAAGTCTAGGTGTGCAAAGTTATGTAGCCACCAGCTCCTGAAGAGCATGTGCTATGTGTTTTTTTCTATTTAAAGTTCCTGAAACCACAGTTGGGTTTTAGGGTCAATTAGACCAAATTATGGTTTCAGTACCAGTCAAGCTGGATTGCACTGTGTTCTGCTTGGCCACAGGTGGCACTGTCATCACTGGCGAGTGTGAGAACGCAGTTTAGCTAGGCGTATTGAGTGCCATTCTTTCTCGGAACCAGCCCAGTGGGAGTGTCATCTTGCTGTGCATTCTGGGAGAGGGTACTTAAGGTACTGACATCACGTGTAGAGATGGCCTTGCGGTTCGCCCGGCGGCCGGTTCGCGGCGAACTTTGCTCGTTCGTGATTCACCAAACCGGCGGACTCCTGGCGCTGTTCGCGGCAGACATATTTGTTTACATTGTTTAGAACTTTGACCCATAACACATCCTTTATGGGGTACAGGACAGCCAATTGAGACATTTCAGCACATTGATGCACCAGAGCACCTTAGCATTAATTGTATAAAGCCCATACACCATACAATAGGTGAATTTCTTGCAATTTTTTGCACTTTATTATTGGGATCATTTTGGTAATTATATACGAGAGCACCTTATCAGTGATTGTATGAAGCCCATGCACTATACAATATGTGATTTCTTTATGATTTTTTTTAGATTTTATTTTATAATTTTTCTAGTTTACGTGATTATTTTACTTGTTATTATTTTTTATTAAGTGTGCCCTCGGAGTGATTTTTGTTGATAGTGTATACAAGCGGTCATAATTTCACTTTATATTTGTATGTTTTTGCACGTAATTATGCACGAGAGCACTTTTTTCATGGATATGAGAAAAGGGTATACCCTGTAAATCCATATGAAGTGGAGACACAGTATTGTGTTTAATTTAATGTTTTTGATCATTCTAGTTTTTAGCGCACTAATAGTTATTGTCTCTATGTTTTCCTGCACTGCACTTTGTGTGCCACTATTACACTTTTTGTTTTTTTAACCTCATGTTTTTTTTTTATACAGGAAATTTTATGCATGAATTGTATTCATTTAATGCCATTTTTATTAATGAAAATAATTTAAATATAGAGGAAAGTGTGGGATGGAGGTTAGGGAGCGTTAAAAATCTGTCCTGGGTGCCAAATATGTTATACCACTGACAACCAGTGTTGGTAGGGGACAGTCTTCCTAATGACACAAATTAAATTGTTATCATGTGAACAATAATAATAAATACAAATAATAAAATACACTTATTATATAAAATACCAAAATGCTTAAGTGCCAATATCAAATGTGCAAATGATAGTATAAATCAAATTTTCATGAAATATACATAAATTAATAAAGCTATCTGGAAATAAAACAATAAAGTGCAATAGCCAATCAAATCTAAAAAAAACATGTGAAAATGTCCACCAATAATTAAAGTACAAAAAATCCATCATACAAGTAAATAATAAATTCAGCTCCAATTCCCTGTGACTTCCACCTGATCCAATCAATCTGTTAACCTTGTGGTAGAGAGTATATTGTGCAGTCATCTAAGAGATACGACACAATACAAAAATCGGAAGTAAAATTTCATCCGATAAACGATCTGCCGATTTTCAGATCGTTAGTACGGTGCTTTCCACAGCCGATTCCAATTTTTCCTACAACAAAAGCTGGATGTGCAGACTATAATATTTTTGTCGTACATGAACTCAACGTCCGATTTTTCATTTAACCTCCCTGGCGGTACGATTATTTCGGATTTTAGGTGCTGAAAGCGGTACCATTATTTTGCATGAAAATTTGGCGTTTTATATTGTAGTCCTGCAATTCTTAGGAATAACTCACTTAAATCTGTCCAAACCAGAGTCTAGCAGACATCCCGGGTATAATAAAGTTTGAAAAATGAAATCATAAATTATAATATAATAAATAATTATAAATAATTGTACCAAATAATAATATAACAATAATAAAAATTATTCAATAATGTAATCAAATCAAAAACACTGAAATTTGCTCAGTTGCAGAATTGTCACTGTCATTACTTTTCAGTATTTGATGACGGATCTCCCCACAAATCGCTATCGCTCAATTCTGCGAGTGATTCCAATTTATTATCGCTGTTTTCTAGCTGGTCTGAAATCATTTTTGATGTAAAATGACAGTTTGGTTGCTATGGACAATCTCCAGTTTCCAGGCATAAAGAACAGTTTTTATTACATAAAACTGCATGCAGGACACTGGGCAGACCACTAGGGACAACGGGGATGTGAAATATTTACATACAGCAATGTAATCTGTAAGATTACATTATACTGTATGTATACTGTCTGTTTCACTTTTTGAATTTGGCGCTGATCTCCATCCCCGTGCGTCGCAACGCTCGCAGGGCACGGAGATCGGCGATGTGATGCATCGAGCGAGACACGGCTCACTCGTACAGCGGGGAGACAACGCTGGATCCGAGGGAGAAGGTAAGTAAACCTCCTCCTGGATCCAGCGATGCAGTCCCGAGTCTGGCTCGGGGATACCGCTTTTGGTATGAAAATTCCACCCCGAGCCAGACTCGGGAATACCGCCAGGGGGGTTAATTAGTATGGCTTTCGTCCAAAAAATATCGTAAGAGCAAGACTACGCAGTAGTAGTAGTAGCATTCAATACATGACGTCACATCTGAAGTTGAATTCTGTCGTACGAGAATTTTCGTATGGTGAGTAATCTCTTCAGTTTCGACATGAGACTAGCATGCAACAAAAAACTTAGGTTCGGTCATCTGAAAATCTGATCGTGTGTACGAGGCTTTAGGCCCAGAGAGACATAGTCTACTGGTTGGAAAAAGAAGAAAACTGCTTCAGGGTTGGGTTACATGAAACCTGTTCATTCTATGTATATCCAAACCTAAGAACAAAAAAATATGGCAGGTCTCCCTAGGTGTGGTGGCTCCATTAGTTTTCTTCCTTTTTTTTCAGGCTAAGCACATTTTCTGCAAGTACAGGGAAAATCTGTTGATCCTGGGTGAAAATCTGTATCCTTGTAGCTTTTTCTGTATTGAACTAACATCTCAATGTTTTAAGTTTTCCAAGCTATCTTCTGTGAAATACACAACCCCTCTTTTCTATATAATGGAGATGAGAAGAGGGGGGGATATGTCTACAGTCCAAATCAATTTGACAAGGAGTTGGCATTTTATCTTTCAATAATGTTTATTAAAGATTTTCAAAACAATACAAATGAATCTCAGAATATTTTTGTACAGCATTCAAAACCATTAGGGAGTCATACATTGATCAATTAGCATAACATAGAGCACACCTGCCTTATCAACATTGCCCAATGAGCCCTTAAGATGTGCGCCAGATAGCCAAAGGCAATGTAAAAGTCGCCCATGACAGGGGCCTACTAGTTTTTATATGTTTCTGGCCCATCTGGTGCCCCACCCACCGGGAAGAGCCATTGGGGGGGCAACCCCCCCCGCATGGGCGGACCCCCGGAGGGCCAAATTATCTATGGTCCAAAACATGTGAGCCCTTTAAACAACTGACACTGTAATATTGTAATAAACACTAAAACATGAGAACTGTAGGGGAACGACAGAAAAAATAGAGGGGTGAAATAAGGTTAAGAGGGGAGGATTGGGGAGGGGGGTTATGGAGGAGCTGTGGCCCCGTGCCCAAAAACCCATTGCACGAGTAAGTACCTATGTAGCAAGTGTCCTGTGATCCCACTGATCCTTGGTAAGTTAATCAAGCCATGGATCCCAGAATTTATGAAACAACTTCATCTCATCCTGGACTAGTGCCGTCAACCTTTCGTTCAGCATTAGCCATGACAATTTGCCTTTAAGCTGACCAAATGGCAGGGCAGCGGATCTCCAATTTCTGGCTATAGTTATTTTTGCTGATATGAATATAAAAGTAAGTAGCCACCTTTGGGAATCAGAGGCTTCCACCACCCTGTCCCCAACAGTGCATGTTTAGCTGATTTAGTCAAATTCATCTGGGTAAGATTATATATAAAATTGCAGACCCTGATCCAGAATCTTCTAACCTCAGGGCACGTCCACCATATGTGGTAGGTGGTTCCAACCTGACCAGATCCTCTAAAAAAACTTGGAGGTAGCTCCATGAACAAAGATGGCCAGTTTGACCGGTGCCATATCCCATCGCAATAACACCTTATAGTTCTCTCTGTTATTAAGGTATTGATGAGTGATCGAGATGCCGTCTCCGATATTGCATGCCAATTCTCCAGGTCAAGGGTTTCCTGAAGATCCTTTTGCCATTGGAGCATATAGTTCAGTTTCATCTATAGGTTCATCAATATTGTATATATAGCCGATTTATGGCCCGAGAGTTTATCATAATGATTGTATAAGTATTCCATTGGGGTCAATATTGCTAAGTCACTCTTACGAGCTAGAGATTGAACATAATGATGTATTTGAGTATATCTATAGCATTCCGCTGGCGGCATTTGATATTTTTCCATCATAGAGCGTTCGGATAGCATACCCTTACTGTCGCAAAGGTCGGCTATACATAGTAGGCCCTTATTGGTCCACCATTCAAAGGCGAGAGAGGAGTTGGCATTTTAAATCAAGAGCAAGCAGCCTAGGGTGACAATGTTGCTCCTCTATAAATATATTACAGTAGAGTGTTGTCATTTTAAAGTATATGTTCACCTTTTTAACCAGTTTCCGCCCAGCCTATAGCAGAATGACAGCAGGGCGGGACGCTCCTTCTGGTCACACCGCTCGTACACTCCCCCCAGCATATCAGTGTCCAACAGTGCAGCATATCAGTGCTCATCAATGCCATCTTTTAGTGGCCATCAGTACTGCCTTATCAGTGGAGCCTCATCAGTGCCTCTGCATCAGTGGCCATCAGTGGTGCTTATCAGTAGCCATCAGTGCCACCTCATCAGTGGCCATCAGTGCAGCCTCATCAGTGCCTATCTTTTAGCTTTTAACAGCGGCAGAACAGTCGTCCGTGTGAAAGGGGCCTTAGGGACCAAAAACTTACGATTCTGCCAGATTTGCTCAAAATGCAGGGTTCAGGAGTGCGTTACGCTCAGAATGTTCCCGAGCAACATACACTGTGTGCGACAGACACTGACCTACCTGACCCCTACACTGACCTACCGACCTCTACACTGACCTACCTGACCCATACACTGACCTACCTGACCCCTACACTGACCTACCTGACCCATACACTGACCTACCTGACACATACACTGCCCCCCTCTGACACATACACTGACCTACCTTACCCATACACTGACCTACCTGACCCCTACACTGACCTACTTGACCCCTACACTGACCTGCCTGACACATACACTGACCTACCTGACCCATACACTGACCTACCTGACCCCTACACTGACCTACCTGACCTACCTGAATCATACACTGACCTACCTGACCCATACACTGACCTACCTGACCCCTACTCTGACCTACCTGACCCATACACTGACCTACCTAACCACCCCCCCACACACAGTACAATGTATATCGAAGGACCCATTATCCTCCATACCTCTCTATGGCCTCACCATTCAGCCACTCCTTGGTATCTCCACTGCCGGGACGTCAGCTAGCAGCCACTGCACCTCTCCCATGGTTATGATCTGCTCCGAGCACCACCCCTCCCCCTCCGCTGTTCCACAGGTCGCTGTGCCAATGGGACAGGCTGGACCAAAGTAGTCCTGGGATAGGGGGAGTTGAAATAGGGTGCCACAGAGAGCAATGCCCGAATGCCGCATCAGAGGTGTAGGGGTCCAGGGGAGGCAACAAGCTGCAGTACAGACCCTCAGGATGGCAGAGGAATAATTTTACACCCCCCTAAATGTCGCTCCTGGGGCAAGATGACTGGCTGCCCACCCCCCATGCTACACCACTGGCTCAGAGTTCCCGGCCAACCTCAGGCCATGGGACTTGGGGCTAATGATTCTGAATGAGCAATACGAGACCTGGGGCTTTTTGAAGGCCCACTCAGGGCTATATCCCCTGTCAGCACCCCCCCTGCCGACGCCACTGGCACTGATGCAAGGAAGGGAGCCGGCTCCTCTGCCTGCACCACCAGTGCAAGTGACTGTCTGGCTGGGAGATTCCCCCCATCCTGGCGGCGTTGGCTCCGTAAGCTTGCATGCCCATAGAGAGGGCTCTGCATGCCAGCTGTGGCACTAAGTGCCATAGATTCGCCATCACTGGCCTATATCATATCTTGAGGCCTAAAAATGCCAGAACTGTAGAAATATCCCCCAAATGACTATTTTTGGAACATATTTAGTAAGAGGCATGGGGAGTTATTTGAAGCTGTAATTTTTTTTCTTTACTCTTACCAGTGGAGTACACATATAAGTGGTGTGGTGGTTAACAGAGACACTGGTGACAGTATGTAAAAAAAAAAAAAAAAATGTAATGCACTGTTACAAGAGCAACAGAGTGTTACCAAATTAAAATTGTACTACTCTGGGGAAGTGTTAAGGATTTTCTTTTACCACACTATGATTGCTACTATGATTGCTTAACCACTTCCCGACCAGCGCACGACGATGTACGTCGACAGAATGGCACAAGCAGGCATATTGGCGTACAGGTAGGTCCAATATTCGATGCCGCCCTGCCATCGGGAGCGCGCCACCGGCGGCACGCTCCCGCGCTGGTCGGGACCCCCGTGAGTCCGGTCGCGGGACCCGCGGACTCGATCGCCGCGGGCATCCCCGCGATCATCTCACGGAGCGGCCGAATGGAGGAAATGCTGTGTAAACAAAATTTTTCCATTCTGCCTAGCAACTAGTGACGCTGATCTCTGCTCCATGTGATTGGAGCAGAGATCAGTGTACACTAAATGAAAGCCCAACCCCCCCACAGTTAGTAACACACCCCTAGGAACACTTAACCCCTTCACTGCCACCCACTGGTTAACCCTTTCACTGCCAGTGTCATTTACACAGGAATCGCTGCATTTATATAGCAGTGATTACTGTATAAATGACATTGGTCCCAAAAATGTGTCAAAAATTTCTGATGGGTCCCCCACATTGTCGCAGTCACAATAAAAATCGCAGATCGCCGCCATTACTAGTAAAAAAATAAATAATAAAAAATTATTAATAAAAATGCTATAAAACTATCCCTATTTTGTAAACGCTATAACTTTTGCGCAAACCAATCAATAATCGCTTATTGCGATTTTTTTACCAAAAATATGTAGAAGAATACGTATCGGCCTAAACTGAGGGAAAAAAATGTTTTTTTATATATTTTTGGGGGATATTTATTATAACAAAAAGTAAAAAATAATGCGTTTTTTTCAAAATTATCGCTCTATTTTTGTTAATAGCGCAAAAAATAAAAACCGCAGGGGTGATCAAATACCACCAAAAGAAAGCTCTATTTGTGGGGAAAAAAGGACGTCAATTTTGTTTGGGAGCCACGTCGCACGACAGCGCAATTGTCAGTTTAAACGACGCAGTGCCGAATCGCAAAAAGTGGTCTGGTCTTTGACCAGCAAATTGGTCCGGTCTGAAAGTGGTTAAAGTGGTTGTAAACCCTTACAAACCACTTTGACCTACAGGTAAGCCTAGATTAAGGCTTACCTGTAGGTCCAAGCAATATCTCTTAAACCTATATGGTTCAGGAGATATTTGCCCGAAAACAGGCACGCAGGCGCACTGAGCGCGGCATTCTGAGCGACGGAGCTGCCGCGCGTGTCGGCTCCCGTGCGCATGCGCGGGAGTGGCGTCATCGCGGCTTCGACGAATGACAGCGGCGGAGCTGCGAGACACCACCAACAAGATGAATGCGGCGGACTACAGGGGACAGCGGCGACTTTGCTGGCTCCTGTGTCAGGTAAGTGACACATAATGGGCTACTATGCGATGCATAGTAGTCCATTATGCTTTGCCTTTGCAGGGAATGAAAGAGGAAGTAAACTCACCTCTTTAAACCAGTGAATTTCACTGGTATTATCAACTATTTTTACTGAATGAAACTGATTCATTCAGTGTTTATTTTTGTGATTAGGGGTGATTGGTGCTGTCTGTACCATGTGATCACAGCTAGTAACACAATTGTACACAATGAATGGCATGAATCAAAGCCATTCATTGTTTACAATTGTCCAATTACAGCAGATCACATGGTACCAGCAGCGTGCAGTGCGGCCTGTAGGGCGTGCGTGAAGCACGTTTTGGGAGGACGTCATATGAAGGAAGTGGTTAAATAGATTTTCTTTAAAAAAATAACTTTTAACAGGTTGTCGACCAGCTGCCGTCATTATACGGCGGCAGGTCAGCACGATCCTGCGAGCTGTCGTAGCTATATTTCGGCTCCTTTAAGCAGGATAGCAGGCGCGCGCCCACTGCACTGCGGGGGGTGCCGATGCTCGTGGCCAATGGTCGCGATGAGCGATCGCAGGCAAGAGAGGCAGAACAGGGACGTGTGTGTGTAAACACACAAATCCCTGTTCTGTTCTGTAATAAGAGACAGATCGTGAGTTCCTAATAGCTAGGAATCATGATCTATCATCTCCTATAGTCAGTCCCCTTCCCCTACAGTTAGAGCACACACAGGGAACACGGTTAACCCCATGATCGCCCCCTAGTGTTAACCCCTTCCCTGCCAATGACATTTATACAGTAATCAGCGCATTTTTATAGCACTGATCACTGTATAATTGTCAGTCGTCTCAAAAACGTGTCACAAGTGTCCGATGTGTCCGCTATAATGTTGCATTCCCAATAAAAATCGCATCATTGCCATCATTACTAGTAAAAAAAAAATAATAATAAAAATGTCATAAATCTATCCCCTATTTTGTAGAAGCTATAACTTTTGCCTAAACTAATCAATATAAGCTTATTTGCGATTTTTATTACCAAAAAAAATTGAGAAAAAAATTAGCTTTTTTTTAAAAAAAAATTGGAGATATTTATTAAAGCAAAAAGTACAAAATATTGTGTTTTTTTCAAAATTGTTGCTTCTTTTGTTTATAGCACAAAAAATGAAAACCACAGAGATAGTCAAATACCACCAAAAGAAAGCTCTATTTGTGGGAAAAAAGGACGCCAATTTTGTTTGGGTACAGCGTTGCACGATCGCGCGATTGTCATATAAAGCGACGCAGTGCCGTATCGCAAAAAAAATGCTCTGGTCATTGAGCAGCCAAATCTTCTGGGGCTGAATTGGTTAATGGGATAACCCAGAAACAATCATAGTCATAGTTTACTGCTGATGAGCTAAATCTGGCCATACATGGATTGAAATTTGACCAGTTTTACAAATAGATGTATCAACAGTCTTTCAGTATTATTTTTTAATTATATGAGGTCAGGGATTCACGTGCCGTGCACATTATCAGACACTACTTCATTGCATAATTATGGCACGCTAATGCTGAATGAAGTAGCTGAATGTCTACCCAAGCACACAACTATAAATAAATGCACATGTCTGCACATGTGATATCCATGTGATAAATACTAACCATGGATTTGTCGTCTTGAATTCTTTGTATCATAATCTCATCTATATCTGGGTGTGGTTTGTTTCTCGGTATCAGAAAGAAAAAAAAAAAGAAAAAATAACATTAACTGGCGTGAATAATGTGTGCGTGCATGTGATCAGACTGTTGTAAATAATCTTTATGAGTTTATTTCAATAAACAAAAAATCCCCACAGTACATGGAGCATTCATTTGTCTATAACATATATCGTATATTGCATGTCTTCCTACTTTGTGACTAGATTTTTGTTACTATCCTCCTTACCTCCACAGACACTGTTATAATGTTTATTTCTCTATCCACTATTATCACGGTTACCCCTCAATTATGACTGTAAAATGTATTTTTTTTGCCCACATTATATTGTACATGTCTCAGTCTCCATTAAGCTTGTTCACATGTGTGGCAGCCCTTACCACTCCTCTAAAATGCGATCTGGGGTGGACCGCTTTTCAGAGCCATTTGACAGACAGCAAGAAGGCAACATGTCACCTTCTCACTGCCTAATTTAACCCTGTAAATGCCGCCCCACCGTGCCCCAATTGCAAACATTGCAGGCAGTTAATTAATGGGCAGTTGCAGTATGGCCGCATTGGTCATATTTGACGATGGTAATGCCTGCCAAGTCAGACATACTGTTTAACATTTGTGTGTATAGCATTGGGCAGCTGTAAGTCTGTGAGGGTTGGCAGTCAGGGAGGAGGGGGCCAAGGGTTTAAACTATGGCTCAGTTTTACCCCCTAGCAGCACAAGTCAACAAGACCTTAAAGTGGCTGTAAACCCTTTATAATCACTTTAAACTACAGGCAGGCCTATAATAAGGTGTGCCTGTAGCTGCACTGAATATCTCCTAAACCTGCACGGTTTAGGAGATATCCCTGTATTTGCATGTGCCAACGTCATGCAGCCCATGCGCACTTAAGCCAACTGAAGCAATGGCACTATGTGCCGTTGCTTCAGTTGTACTGTGCCGTTCCAGCACACATGCGTGGGAGTGATGTCATTGCAGCTCCAGCCATTCACTGCGCCGGGGCCGTAATACCTGGAAGCAAGCTCCGGCGACATGTTGGCAGCCTGAAGGGAAGACGAGGATGGCTGCTGGGAATTCGTTCTCGGGTAAGTAATTCATAATGAGCTAGTATGCTCATTATACCTTTATCTTGCAGGGTGTGTCTTTATTTTATTTTTAGCAGGAGGGTTTACTTCCTCTTTAAGTGCAGCAGCCAGATCAAAATATCTGTAATGGCCACATTTGACTAAAGGAGTTGTTGTGTCTGCACATTTATAAATAAAGTCACTGCATCATAATGCTTCTGTATTTGGTATTCCAATGTGATATCAGTTTAGCGGTAGCCCCGTAGGGGCTGCTGGCGTATATGGTCATCTCCCACCCTGCACAGCCAGGCACACAAATTTCCACTCACTTCAGAGACAAGAAGCAGCCCTTGCAGCTTTGTTTGACTTTTTTTTGGTTTTTTTATTAGGGGAATTGAACTTGGATAGGATCAGTAGAACTCTTTAGGGACTTGAACTATATATATCCAGTATACACTTTCTTTCTTCTTCTACCTCCAGCACAACTTGCTTGAAGACAGTTACTCCCAGGACCAGCTAGCACAGGTTCTGGATCTATTCCAGACTCAGCTGGATCTTAGCAGAATGTCCTTTACAGGCAGGGACCGCGGGCCTGATTGGTGTAGCAAAAATAGAAGTCTATGGTGCTAGCTGTCCTATCTGTGACTACTACTCCCAGTACCACCTCTTCAGGCCCTGCCAGCCCTCCTGGCTGCAGCTGCCCCTTTCTCCTGCCCATGTCACCACAGTTTTCCCGACTGGCTTTGCATCCACCCCAGACTGCTCCATCCCAGTCCTCTCAGGCATGCCTCCCAGTCCTTCTGAAGTCCAGCCTCAATCCCAACTGAGACCATATAATTTGGGCTATTTCTTTTCAAAAAGTTGTGCAGGATGCAACAAAATAACACAATGGTTACAACAAAATAGTTGCAACAAAAAAAAACAAAGTTTGTATTCCGCCATATTTATGGCCGTTTGAAACAGGCGGAAACGGCTGGCCAGGATCCCAAATGCATTCTCAACAACTCTTCTGGCTCTGGCCAGCTGAAAATTAAAAACCCTCTTCTCCGGGATGCGGGTCCTCTGGGGGAATGGCCTCATGACATATTTACCCAGACCAAATGCCTCATCTGCGACAAAGACAAACGTCAGTCCTTCGACATTCTCCTCCTGGGGTGGCAATCGCAAGCCACCACTCTCGAGACATCGGTAGAACTCGGTCCAAGCAAATACTCCTCCATCCGACATCCAGCCATTCCTCCCCTCATCCACATACAGACGACACCACCGCCATCAACACGATACTATGAAACCCCTTATAGTTAAAATAGTATGACCTCGAATGGGGTGGTGAGACGATGTGGACGTGCTTCCCATCGATTGCCCCTCCGCAGTTAGGAAAATCCCACCGCTCGGCAAAATGAGAGGCCACAGTCTGCTATTCCTATGGCATTGAAGGAAACTGTGGAGTCAAGAAAGAAAAATCAAATTAGTAATTTTGCACAGAAACATGGCAATCAAATTATACACAAACATTGTTGGCCAACATCCTTATAATATTTCTTCTAAAGAGTATTTAAAGGCTAAAATATAAGGTCCACTTATCAGATTCCTCGCCCCCCTGATGGCCACTTGGAAATATTGTAAGGGGGAGGTATGTTCTGGACAGGTAACCCTCTCCCCTAAGTAATGGAGTAACAAGGTCATGTGTGTTACTTTGGCCGGGCCCTCCTTAATTACACTATTGGCAGCCCACTGGACAGGTAATAAGAAGTGGCATAAAAAAATAATAATAAATGGAAGCACATTTTTACATTCTGAAATTACCTATCAAGATAATAGGAGAAGAAAAATTTAAACAGTAGCATTTGAAAGTATTGAGGCAGGCCCGTGCACTACATGCTTTGGTGAATTTATCCATAAATATGACCACAAAAGAGGTAGGTATAGTGTGTATGGGTTTGGCAAAGTCAGCAGATAGAGGATTGGTATCAGCTGACTTAGCGGTTGGGTGGAGGGAGGGTTCCAAATGATTTTGGGCCCCTCAAAAAAAGCCTCTGGAACTCTGCATGAATTTAAGCACAACAATATTTGTACACATTTTAGGGAGTCTTTAGGGTAAAGCACTACAATGGAGCTGACAAAATACATTTTTAATTGACTAGACTAGGAGTATATGGGCCCAGGAAAGCATGCTGAGGAGGTTAGTGAAGGCAAATATGCATGAAGGACAAAAAGGAGCATTCAAAAATCCAACATGTATGAGGACAAAGAGGAAATTCACAGCTTATTACAATTATGATAATTATGGAATGATGAAAGAAATACAATACATTAGCAAACATTAAATACATAGAATGTGATGTTAAAGGAGAAAACTTACCCTAATATAGTCCTTCTGCAGGACCTGGATGATGGCAGAACAGGTCTCTGGAATAATGATCCCCAGAGCCTGGAGGGAGATGCCGGTGGAGAACTTGAGGCCCTGCAGGCTTCTCCCTGTCGCCAAGTGCCGCAACGTGGCAACTAGCCTCTGCTCCGGAGTGATGGCTTGCCTCATGCAGGTATCCTGCCTGCTGATATAAGGGGTCAGCAAAGCCAACAGACGGTGAAAAATGAGGTCTGTCACCCTGAGATAATTCCTGAAATCATCAGGATTATTCTCCCTCATCTCACGCAGCAAAGGCATATGAGAGAATTGGTCATGCTGGAGCAAGCAATTCTTGGTCCATGAACTCCTCCTCGCCCTGTTCATGGACTGGGCTTGTGTCCCAGGAAGAACCCCAACACCAAGCCCCCGAACAGCACGAACTCTACAACGAGTACGTACACGTAACATCGCTTCAAAACGGTCGGCTGGTCAGAACGGACTAACAGAAAGCACTGATGAGGCCTGAAAGAACGAACTGCAAATCAGCAACAAGCAGACAATAAGCACTGACAATCAAAGAGTACTATATAAAATAGCACACAATGACAAACGAATGCAAACTGACTAAACGCACTGATAAGCAGATACGCACCAACAAGCACAAACTGAAGAGCAGGAACAATTTGAAGTCTGCAAAGCATGCATCTTCTCTAACCAAATTTCTACTAACATGTGATAAACACAACATCAGCAGAAGGAGCCCAAAGGATGCCGAACGTGGTGCTGAACTTCCCTTTTATAGTCCCATCATATGTGGTGTACGTAACTGCGTTCTTGTTGGAATTTGGTGTGACCATGTGTAGGCAAGACAGTTTGAGCGGAATTCCGTCGGAATTCTAACAGGAAAACCATCAGAGCTTTTTCCGACGAGAATTCCGATCGTGTGTACGCGGCATAAGTATAGGTTTAGTTGGTAAATTTAGTAATTTCTAGGCTCTGCATCTGAAGGCTTGCCTGTCTCCCCTGTCTTTTCAGAAGGCACTGGAACATACTGGGTGGAGAGAGAAGAGTCTGGACTGACCCTATATAAGTCTCAGCCAATTCCTGACCAGGAGAGAGACCAGCAGGGGGCTGAGAGGGGTATATAGGGTGCTGAGCAAAGAGCATCAGGGTCCTTTGCCTGCAGGAGAGTAGGGATGGGCTCAACAACTCGCAACAGAACATGCAAAAAATGTGTTCAAACACGCAAACATCGTTAAAGTCTATGGAACACGAATGTGAAAAATCAAAAGTGCTAATTTTAAAGGCTTATATGCAAGTTATTGCTATAAAAACTCCAATAAGAAACTCCTTGGGTTTCTGGGGACTGAAAACCATCCCTTGAAGACTGCTGCTGAGTGTTATCCTCTACAGCCATGCTGACACAGTCCTCCTCCTCTTCTCCCTGTGTGTTTGGCGGGCCTGCAGGAATGCTATCTGGATAAAGGGGGCCTTGAGAGGTAAGAAAGTCCTCTTCTTCCCCCCCGCTGTTCTGCCTCAAGTGCCCTGTCCATTATTCAATGAAGCCCGCAGGAGTCGGTCGCATCAGAAGGGAAATTGTAGGTCCCTCCCATGCAACCACCTAAGGGGGTAGGTGTAACAATATCACGTACTGGACACACAACAAGCTGCAGCTAGTGGCCATGTTGTTTGAGAACCTTAGGGCAGCCATGACAGCTTGGCTAACAGTTTAACATTACAGAAAAATCTGAACACGCTCCCTCCTCCCAGATGTTCAGGAATTCTTAGGTTTATCCTTCAAAGGAGCTGTTATCTCAAAAGAGAAGGCAGAACCAGGCTAGGTCTATAAAAACAGCTAATGCTGCCCTGGCAGGATGTCCAGGCCTATTCTAAAACTGTCACCCTCTCAATTCAGAGAACCAGCAGATACCGGTCGTAATTACCTTAGGCATATAAAGCTTAAACAGTGGAATAACTATGAAATTTCAGTATGTTTCATAACTTTCAAGTAATAATAGCACAGCCATAATATTGACATATTTAGTTTCTTCAGATAATTTGTAACATTTCAAGTCCAGACACCCCTATGTCAGGTCATATGGGAAACCACTGGTACCCCTTATTCCTCCTAGGTAAACTAGACATTGGAGACATGGCATGTTTATATCTGTTTGGAAGGAAATCTCACGCTGAACAATAATATGGATATTTGCACTCTGTAAACACTATAGATGCAGAGATATTAATATGTATCACAAAGTGTACCTGGGACATGGTTATGAGTGTAGACAACTCCCAGCAACCAACCCCTAAACAGGATGACCAGACAATTGGTCACTGGTCACTGTCAACACCCCTTTGATCTGACTGAAAAGAGGAGAAACCAAGAAAATGGTCAGTTCTCCTTTTACCATCCAAGCAGGCCCATCTGCCAAGTTTGAGAACCGATTACACAGCTCATCGATCGAACTCTGATCAACCCTCAAAATTAATTGCAAGTATTCTTCTTCCCTATTCTACCTTATTTCTTTGTGGCTCTATATTGTCATCTCTTTGAAACATCTTTTTTTTGTAAATATTTTATTTGCATCAACGTTGACCTTTTCATAATAAACCCTTATGTTGAAAAGTGTTAACCTTGTCTCTAAAGCTCTTAATGTAAACTATAAACTAACCTGCCTCTTGAAGAGTGCTACTGTTGCAGAGTAAGGCCTCTGAGCAGACTTGTCTGTGGAAGCAGTGTGTGTTGCAGACGCTTATTCTAAAATCATAATTGGTATTGCTAAAATTACGAGTCTCCCCCAGCTCGGTCTTTTAAAATGGGGGTGGTGGCAGTTAAAGGGTTAATTGTGTAATTAAGCTAGTGACAATAACTTTTAGGCTGCTGCCACCTAGATTGTGGTCCTGCAAGCTGAAAAATCTTTGTGCTGGGAGCGGCTGAGAGTGGCATTGTTACGTAAGAGACAGCATGGTGTGAGGTTGGTCAGTCGTTTGTCGCTAATCTATCTGACGGACTCAAGTCCGATGGACTAAAAATCGGGAAAACCGTTCGTCTGTGTGCTAGTCTGACGGACCAAATACGACGCCAGGGCAGCTATTGGTTACTGGCTATTGAACTTCCTTATTTAGTCCCGTTTATGTCATCACGTTCAAAACGAATGGACTTTCAAACGGACTTAGTCTGGTCGTTTGTGGCCAAGTCCGTTCGTTCATAAAAGTCTGGTCGTGTGTACGCGGCATAAGGGACACTGAAGGTGTGGTGGAATAGGTAGGATGAGAACCAGTGAAGAGTACAGCCGCGAAGACCCAAGGAGTAGAGGTTTTTTTCGAGGAGGGGGTGGTCTGCTGTGTCAAAGGCAGCAGAGAGGTCCAGGAGTAGGAGTACAGGATAGTGTCCACTAGTTATAGTGGTTAGTAGATTGTTTGCGAGTTTAAGGAGAGCAGGGGATCAAGAAGTTTGTTCTCAGTCAGATGGTCGCTCAGTCATAGACCAAACATTTCTAAGAACAATTGCCCCTCATACAGGACTGTCCCTTTTTTTTTTTGGTTCCAAATCACTCTGTCCCTCTTTCCTCCTCTGCTGTTCATATTGTTTTGTATACTTTTGTAAAAGTCTATTAGGCCATTTCATACCAAAAGTGTTATATATTGCAAAAAAGCTTTCATTCAGCCTCCTAATTACTGCATTTCTTATTTTGAAGTCAGTATAAAGCAAGGGTCGGCAACCTTTTTCCATTTAAGGGCTGGATTCAATGTATGCAAATGCATGGAGGGCCAGTGGGCCACATTCACCTGGTTATAAATGAAGATAATAATCTGGACCCCTTTATATTACACAGCCCCCCCTGCACATCACACAGCCCCCTCTACCCAGCTGCCCTGCATATTACACAGCCACCCCCATGTTATGCTTTACAATTGTGCACACTCGTGGAATAGTGACAAACTATGGTACTTAAAAATCTCCATTGGCGACATTTAAAACATTTCTACAGGTTACCAGTTTAGAGTTACAGAGAAGGTCTTGTGCTAGAATTATTGCTGTCACTCTAACATTCGCATCGATGTCTTACATGTGTGGTTTGAACACTGGTTTGAACACTGTTTACTTTTGCGGTCGCGACTTACGTATGTGTTCGCTTCTGTGTGCGAGCATGGAGGGATGGGGCACTTTACAATTTTTTTTATTTAATTTTTTTAAATTTTACACTGTCCTTTTAAAAAAAAAATTCTGATCACCTATATTGCTGTCAGAAGGAATGTAAATGTATCGGCGGGCTCCTGAAGAGCAAGTTAAAACTTTACCCAAACTACAGTTTGGTTTGGGTCTATTTGCCTAAATTTGACTTCTGTGTCTGTCTGACTGGGCCATGAGATGTTCAACCTGGCCACAGGGGGGCGCTGTAGGCGGGGAACTATGGTCTGGTCAGGCGCTTAAGTTACTCTTTTTCTGAGTCAGCTCAGTGGCCCTCCCGCTGTGCCCTCTGAGAGAGGGTATTTAAGATGCGGAAGTCACGTGGTTCGGGTTCCGGTCCAGTATGCTGTGCTGATTGCATGGTCCTGGTGCTCCTGACTAGTGATGGACGAACGTTTCGCCCGGCGGTCGTTTCGCGGCGAATTTCCGACATTCGCGGTCCGCACGTTCGAACGCCTTTTTCCGTCGTTCGCCGCGGCGGACTTACGTGTTTAATGTATACAAGAACTTTAACCTTTGGTGACACGTTTATCATGTGATACAGGACAGCCAATTGAGACATGACAGCACATGGACACTTGTACATTCCCCCTAACCTATAAATACACCCGATCCGGTGGCCATTTTACATTCTTTCTTCTGTTACGATAGGGACAGGTTCCTGTGTGGAGTAGGGAGAGATAAACCACTAGCTATTTGGTACACAAAAGTTCTTTT
The DNA here is from genome assembly GCF_037356315.1 of Lithobates pipiens. Taxonomy (NCBI): domain Eukaryota; kingdom Metazoa; phylum Chordata; class Amphibia; order Anura; family Ranidae; genus Lithobates; species Lithobates pipiens. The sequence goes on along the minus strand of NW_027507718.1, from coordinate 250,617,414 downwards.
CAGGACTGGTATAGGTGTTAGGTGTTGATAGGTTTGCTGTGCTGCTGATTCTTGCAGCAGCCTGAGTGTCTTTTGTTAGTTTAGAGAAAGGGAAAGGACGGTGTATGCTACAGGGACAGCCAGATTAGTCTTTCATCATCATCATCATCATCATCATCATTAGCTGTTACTATCAAGGTCCACAAAAGAGCTGTTCCAGTAACCACTAATCGTTCTCTTTTTTTGCCAATTTGTATAGGGACAGGAAGGAAGCAGTGTTGTCAGGCAGTGAGGGTAATTTTAAAGACTTGCTGTTATTATTAGTTCCACAAAGGTTCTTTTCAGGACTGGTATCAGTGGTACAGTAATAGGCTTGTACATGTATAATATTCTTTCTTCCAAATATAGAAAGGATATTATACTTGACTGCTGCCCTTCTGCTGCAGTCTGCTAAACATTCACAACTCACTTGTTCCACAAAAGTTCTTATAAGGACTGGTAACTTGGTATAGGGTGCTACGGTACATAGGCTTGAGTGCGGTACAGTCTGCTGTTCTGTAAGGACCGCTATCGGTCCACAATAGATAGGGTTGACGTGCACCACTGCTGACCGCTGCCCTATACTGCAGCAGTCCTTCAGCGGTATAGGGACTGACGTACAGTCTGCTAAACACTAATACACAACCTGCTTGGTCCACAAAAGTTCTTATAAGGACTGGTAACTTGGTATAGGGTGCTACGGTACATAGGCTTGAGTGCGGTACAGTCTGCTGTTCTGTAAGGACCGCTATAGGTCCACAATAGATAGGGTTGACGTGCACCACTGCTGACCGCTCACCTATACTGCAGCAGTCCTTCAGCGGTATAGGGACTGACGTACAGTCTGCTAATCACTAACACACAACCTGCTTGTTCCACAAAAGTTCTTATAAGGACTGGTAACTTGGTATAGGGTGCTACGGTACATAGGCTTGAGTGCGGTACAGTCTGCTGTTCTGTAAGGACCGCTATCGGTCCACAATAGATAGGGTTGACGTGCACCACTGCTGACCGCTGCCCTATACTGCAGCAGTCCTTCAGCGGTATAGGGACTGACGTACAGTCTGCTAAACACTAATACACAACCTGCTTGGTCCACAAAAGTTCTTATAAGGACTGGTAACTTGGTATAGGGTGCTACGGTACATAGGCTTGAGTGCGGTACAGTCTGCTGTTCTGTAAGGACCGCTATAGGTCCACAATAGATAGGGTTGACGTGCACCACTGCTGACCGCTCACCTATACTGCAGCAGTCCTTCAGCGGTATAGGGACTGACGTACAGTCTGCTAATCACTAACACACAACCTGCTTGTTCCACAAAAGTTCTTATAAGGACTGGTAACTTGGTATAGGGTGCTACGGTACATAGGCTTGAGTGCGGTACAGTCTGCTGTTCTGTAAGGACCGCTATCGGTCCACAATAGATAGGGTTGACGTGCACCACTGCTGACCGCTGCCCTATACTGCAGCAGTCCTTCAGCGGTATAGGGACTGACGTACAGTCTGCTAAACACTAATACACAACCTGCTTGGTCCACAAAAGTTCTTATAAGGACTGGTAACTTGGTATAGGGTGCTACGGTACATAGGCTTGAGTGCGGTACAGTCTGCTGTTCTGTAAGGACCGCTATCGGTCCACAATAGATAGGGTTGACGTGCACCACTGCTGACCGCTCACCTATACTGCAGCAGTCCTTCAGCGGTATAGGGACTGACGTACAGTCTGCTAAACACTAATACACAACCTGCTTGGTCCACAAAAGTTCTTATAAGGACTGGTAACTTGGTATAGGGTGCTACGGTACATAGGCTTGAGTGCGGTACAGTCTGCTGTTCTGTAAGGACCGCTATAGGTCCACAATAGATAGGGTTGACGTGCACCACTGCTGACCGCTGCCCTATACTGCAGCAGTCCTTCAGCGGTATAGGGACTGACATACAGTCTGCTAATCACTAACACACAACCTGCTTGTTCCACAAAAGTTCTTATAAGGACTGGTAACTTGGTATAGGGTGCTACGGTACATAGGCTTGAGTGCGGTACAGTCTGCTGTTCTGTAAGGACCGCTATCGGTCCACAATAGATAGGGTTGACGTGCACCACTGCTGACCGCTGCCCTATACTGCAGCAGTCCTTCAGCGGTATAGGGACTGACGTACAGTCTGCTAAACACTAATACACAACCTGCTTGGTCCACAAAAGTTCTTATAAGGACTGGTAACTTGGTATAGGGTGCTACGGTACATAGGCTTGAGTGCGGTACAGTCTGCTGTTCTGTAAGGACCGCTATAGGTCCACAATAGATAGGGTTGACGTGCACCACTGCTGACCGCTCACCTATACTGCAGCAGTCCTTCAGCGGTATAGGGACTGACGTACAGTCTGCTAATCACTAACACACAACCTGCTTGTTCCACAAAAGTTCTTATAAGGACTGGTAACTTGGTATAGGGTGCTACGGTACATAGGCTTGAGTGCGGTACAGTCTGCTGTTCTGTAAGGACCGCTATCGGTCCACAATAGATAGGGTTGACGTGCACCACTGCTGACCGCTGCCCTATACTGCAGCAGTCCTTCAGCGGTATAGGGACTGACGTACAGTCTGCTAAACACTAATACACAACCTGCTTGGTCCACAAAAGTTCTTATAAGGACTGGTAACTTGGTATAGGGTGCTACGGTACATAGGCTTGAGTGCGGTACAGTCTGCTGTTCTGTAAGGACCGCTATCGGTCCACAATAGATAGGGTTGACGTGCACCACTGCTGACCGCTCACCTATACTGCAGCAGTCCTTCAGCGGTATAGGGACTGACGTACAGTCTGCTAAACACTAATACACAACCTGCTTGGTCCACAAAAGTTCTTATAAGGACTGGTAACTTGGTATAGGGTGCTACGGTACATAGGCTTGAGTGCGGTACAGTCTGCTGTTCTGTAAGGACCGCTATAGGTCCACAATAGATAGGGTTGACGTGCACCACTGCTGACCGCTCACCTATACTGCAGCAGTCCTTCAGCGGTATAGGGACTGACGTACAGTCTGCTAATCACTAACACACAACCTGCTTGTTCCACAAAAGTTCTTATAAGGACTGGTAACTTGGTATAGGGTGCTACGGTACATAGGCTTGAGTGCGGTACAGTCTGCTGTTCTGTAAGGACCGCTATCGGTCCACAATAGATAGGGTTGACGTGCACCACTGCTGACCGCTGCCCTATACTGCAGCAGTCCTTCAGCGGTATAGGGACTGACGTACAGTCTGCTAAACACTAATACACAACCTGCTTGGTCCACAAAAGTTCTTATAAGGACTGGTAACTTGGTATAGGGTGCTACGGTACATAGGCTTGAGTGCGGTACAGTCTGCTGTTCTGTAAGGACCGCTATCGGTCCACAATAGATAGGGTTGACGTGCACCACTGCTGACCGCTCACCTATACTGCAGCAGTCCTTCAGCGGTATAGGGACTGACGTACAGTCTGCTAATCACTAACACACAACCTGCTTGTTCCACAAAAGTTCTTATAAGGACTGGTAACTTGGTATAGGGTGCTACGGTACATAGGCTTGAGTGCGGTACAGTCTGCTGTTCTGTAAGGACCGCTATCGGTCCACAATAGATAGGGTTGACGTGCACCACTGCTGACCGCTGCCCTATACTGCAGCAGTCCTTCAGCGGTATAGGGACTGACGTACAGTCTGCTAAACACTAATACACAACCTGCTTGGTCCACAAAAGTTCTTATAAGGACTGGTAACTTGGTATAGGGTGCTACGGTACATAGGCTTGAGTGCGGTACAGTCTGCTGTTCTGTAAGGACCGCTATCGGTCCACAATAGATAGGGTTGACGTGCACCACTGCTGACCGCTGCCCTATACTGCAGCAGTCCTTCAGCGGTATAGGGACTGACGTACAGTCTGCTAAACACTAATACACAACCTGCTTGGTCCACAAAAGTTCTTATAAGGACTGGTAACTTGGTATAGGGTGCTACGGTACATAGGCTTGAGTGCGGTACAGTCTGCTGTTCTGTAAGGACCGCTATCGGTCCACAATAGATAGGGTTGACGTGCACCACTGCTGACCGCTCACCTATACTGCAGCAGTCCTTCAGCGGTATAGGGACTGACGTACAGTCTGCTAATCACTAACACACAACCTGCTTGTTCCACAAAAGTTCTTATAAGGACTGGTAACTTGGTATAGGGTGCTACGGTACATAGGCTTGAGTGCGGTACAGTCTGCTGTTCTGTAAGGACCGCTATCGGTCCACAATAGATAGGGTTGACGTGCACCACTGCTGACCGCTGCCCTATACTGCAGCAGTCCTTCATCGGTATAGGGACTAAGAGTTTTGTCACAGGGTCATTTAAAAAATGACAGGCAGAGGAAGAGGCAGGCCCTTCCGCAGGGGTGGTAGGGGTAGGGCAGGAGCAACAGGCTTGAGCCAAAGTGGGAAGTTGCAGAAGGTGCGTTCAATTACTTTAAAGGATGCACCAGACTTGGTTGAGTGGCTCGCTCAGCCTTACTCTTCTGCACCCTCCTCATCCTCTCGATCTGCACCCTCTTCTTCACTCTCTGCTATGTGCACCCCCAAAGACACTACCACCAACAACACGACCACCACCACCACCACCACATACCTTCCGCTTGAGTCACTGGAATTATTTTCCGATCCATATCAAGAGGACATTTCTGATGCGCAGCCACTCTTGGTATTGGATCAGGAAGAGGAGGTAGCAACAAGCGCTACTCAGCAGTCTGACGCCAGTACCCAGATCAGCCCAAGGAGGAGGTTGGTCCCCGGTGTTGCTGCCTACTCCGAGATCTCTACTTATAGCGGTGGGGAAGGTGACGTTGATGATGACGTGTCTAGTGATGTCACGTGGGTGCCCACAAGAGAGGAAGAGGAGGGGAGTTCAGAGGGAGATATGGACCAGCAGATAGGGAGGAGAAGCAGCAATGACTTACATTGCACAGCAGGGACAAAGCAGACTGCAAATGTATCAGGAGCGAGTCATCGACCATGTACGGTCACATCTGGCGCTCCCAGGACACCGGCACATGGCTCCGCAGTGTGGGCTTTTTTTAACGTGTCCGCTGCTGACAATAGCGTTGCCATCTGCAATCTTTGCAGTCAACGCGTTAGTCGCGGTAAGCCCAATACTCACCTAGGGACGACCGCCTTAAGAAGGCACATGAGCAGCCATCACCGAGCCCAGTGGGAGCAACGGAACACACAAAGCCACACTGCAGGCTCTCACCGTCCAGCCTCGTCTTCTACTTCTCCTTCTCCTCTCTCCTCACAATTGTCCTCCACTCCACCTTCCATCACGCCAAGCTCACATTTTTCTGCAAAAAGGCAGGCTTCCGTGGGCCTAATGTTTGAGCGTAAAAAAATGATGACGCCGGATAACCCTCTTGCCCAACGGTTGGCGGCTGGCTTGTCAGAACTCATAGCCCGCCAACTACTGCCATATAAACTGGTGGACTCGGAGGCCTTTCGCAAATTTGTGGCCATTGGAACACCACAATGGAAGGTCCCAGGAAGGAAGTATTTCTCAGAGAAGGGCATCCCAGAGCTATATGGCCATGTTCAGCGGCAAGTGAATGTATCTCTGGCACACAGTGTCGGTGCCAAGATACATCTGACCACAGACACGTGGTCTAGCAAACACGGGCAGGGAAGGTATATCAGTTTTACTGCCCACTGGGTGAACCTTCTGACGGCCGTCAAGCATGTAACCCGTGGCACCCGTGTAGATTTGGTTTTACCGCCACGGATTGCATGCAGGCCTGACTCTTCTTCTCCTCCTCCTACTCCATCCTCCTCCCTCTCCTCCTCAGCTGCCTCCTCCTTTTCCGCTGCTAGCGTCTCTTCCACTGCACCGCCCAAGCTCCCCAGAACCTATTCCACATGCCAGGTGAGACGTTGCCATGCCGTGCTGCGTCTGTTGTGCCTGGAAGCAAAGAGCCACACTGGCCCGGCACTCCTTTCAGCTTTGCGTTCACAGGCAGATGAGTGGCTAACACCGCTCAATTTGACAGTTGGTAAAGTGGTGTGTGACAACGGTGCCAATCTGCTTAGCGCATTGAAACAGGGCAAAATCACGCACGTGCCGTGCATGGCACACGTCTTAAACTTGGTCGTGCAGCGATTCCTTGTCAAATACCCTGGGGTCCAGGACATCTTGCGGCAGGCAAGGAAAATCTCGGCCCATTTCAGAAGATCTTACACGGCCATGGCTCGCCTTGCTGACATTCAGCGGCGACACCATCTGCCGGTCAGACGTCTTATTTGCGATTGCCCGACGCGATGGAACTCAACCTTCTATATGCTTGATAGGCTGCTCCAGCAGAAACGTGCAGTTAACGTCTACCTGTATGAACTCTGCGAAAGAAACGGTTCTGGGGAGCTGGGTTTTTTTTCACCGCGCCAGTGGCTGCTCATGCGCGACACATGCAGACTTCTGCGGCCATTTGAGGAGATCACCAAACTGGTCAGTCGCAGCCATGGCGCCATCAGTGACATGGTACCTTATGCCTTCTTTCTGGAGCGTGCATTGCGTCGTGTCATTGATCAGGCTGTGGAGGAGCAGGAGCGGGAAGATGAGGAAGTCGCAATGCTGGATGAATTCCCAGGGGGGGCTACTCTATCTGAGACAAGTCAACAACAGGAGTCTGATGAGGAGTCAGAGGAGGATGGTGCCGGGGCGGATGAGCAGGAGCAAGAAGAGCATGCTTTAAACCTTTCTGGGATCCCTGTTGTGCGAGGATGGGGAGAGGAGAATGAAGAGGACGACATTATCCTGGATGATGAGCAGGAGCCAGGCCACCACACCGCTTCCACTTTAGTGCAAATGGGGGCCTTCATGCTCCAGTGTTTTAATAGGGACCCCCGTATAAAAAGCATGAGGGTCAAGGACCAGTACTGGGTGGCAACGTACTTAGACCCCCGGTACAAACACAAAATGGCGGAAATGTTACCGCCGTCGCAGAGGGCTGTCAGAATGCAGCACTTCCAGGCCTTGCTTCGAGAAATGCTGCATTCTGCTTTTGCGTGCGCTGGCAGAGGAGCAATTCCCACTCCCAGAGAAGGATTTGCGGGTACCAATCCAACAGCGCCTGCAAGAAGAGGCCGGTTTGAAGATGTGTTGGTGACTTCGGATATGAGGTCATTCTTTCAGCCGACCCATCGACAGGTGTCATCCGGATCCAGCATCAGGGAACGCCTAGACCGTCAGGTGTCCGACTACATTGGGTTAACGGCCGATGTGGACGCTCTGAGGAGTGATGAACCCCTAGACTACTGGGTGGGCAGGCTTGACCTCTGGCCAGAGCTTGCCCAATTTGCAATCGAACTGTTGGCTTGCCCCTCATCCAGTGTCCTGTCCGAAAGGACGTTCAGCGCAGCAGGGGGGATTGTGACCGATAAGCGTACTCGCCTAGCTCACCACAGTGTTAACTACCTCACATTTCTAAAAATGAATGAGGCATGGATCTCGGAGGAATTCAACACATGTGACCAGTAGACCATGTATATGTCTATAAACTATTTTTTTAATCAAGCACACAGACCTTCTTAATTCATTTGGCTCACTTCCTTGACCCAAAAAAGCACACCGTACTATATGCCCCTACCCTCCTCTTTGAAGAGGTTGAGCGGTGTCATATTTCTACTGGGGCTGCTTATGATATCCCTGTGCTGTGCTGACTTCCTCCTGGGGGTTCTTATTATGAAGGGATCACACTATCCCTGTGCTGTGCTGACTTCCTCCTGGGGGTTCTTATTATGAGGGGATCACACCATCCCTGTGCTGTGCTGACTTCCTCCTGGGGCTGCTTACGGTGCTGCTGTCAGTGCTGTATGTCACGGTGCTGCTGTCAGCGCTGTATGTCACGGTGCTGCTGTCAGCGCTGTATGTCACGGTGCTGCTGTCAGCGCTGTATGTCACGGTGCTGCTGTCAGCGCTGTATGTCACGGTGCTGCTGTCAGCGCTGTATGTCACGGTGCTGCTGTCAGCGCTGTATGTCACGGTGCTGCTGTCAGCGCTGTATGTCACGGTGCTGCTGTCAGCGCTGTATGTCACGGTGCTGCTGTCAGCGCTGTATGTCACGGTGCTGCTGTCAGCGCTGTATGTCACGGTGCTGCTGTCAGCGCTGTATGTCACGGTGCTGCTGTCAGTGCTCTGTATTACGGTGCTGCTGTCAGATGCCTCTATCATGGTGCATGTGTCATTCCGGTATGTCACGCTGCTGGTGATCATCTCCTGCACCCTCTTCTTTGCCTACCCTGGTCCCTGACCTTCCCTCTCCTCCATTGCCTTCATTAGCTCCATAGTCCTGAATTGTTAGAACAATTTCCCAAATAAAATAAAAATGCTTGTAGTTATCGATCCCAAATTCACCTCATACATGTACTATGTCATTGTCCAGATGGTGGGACTACGTTTTACCCCCTAATAATTACCACGTGGCCGCAAATTCGACATGAAGGTTTGCAAAGTTCGCCTCCCATTGAAGTCAATGGGGCCCGCGGCGAACGTTCGGTTTCGCGAACGTTTGGGTCCGTTCGCATTTCGCGTTCGCGAAACGTCCCGTCGGAAGTTCGTCCATCACTACTCCTGACCAGCCCCCAGGAAGGCTATGGCCTGGGGTGCGGTTCCACCTGACTTTAATGCCTCGGGGCTGGCTAGCCCAAGGCATGGAAACTAAGGAAGGATTCTGAGGTGGATGGGTGCCGTCTCCGGTCTGGGAGAGGTCATTGGACTTCGATCAATCCAGGGGAGGACTCTTTAGAAGAACGCCACGTGTGAGTTTGGTTTTCTTAACAAGAGCCTGGAAGGGCTGAAGTAACCGAGAGAATCCGGTCTTGTGGATATCGCCAAGCAGGCTGAAAGATCTAGATATCCTACAAGTGTTCTACATCTACAGCTTAGTTTCCTACGTGTCCTGCAACAATGTCGGTGTTAAAGACTTTGTTCCTGAGTAAGCACCTTGTTGGCTGCTAGGCCTTGTGAGAGAGGGACTGTCCAACCTGAGTCTTCATGCAGCTGTGAATGGCT